>NC_084515.1:6112285-7312285 GCF_024500385.1 Phyllopteryx taeniolatus | reverse complement strand
ACTGTCTTTTCCACTCAAGGTTTAAACAGTGATGGCAGAGTCGAGTGGGATGGTGAAATACTGGATTTTGGGGAATTGAGCGGCCCATCACAGTTCATAGCCTGCTTGTAATTCAAAATGAAAACAGGCATTGTGTCTCGAGCTTGCTGAAGTTGGTCAACTCCATGTACAATAGATGGGTTATGCATTATCAGTCAGGTCTGGTGCAGAGTTTGACACAATACACAGAGCAATTTACATGCTTCCAATTCAAGGTTAAAATAGAAAAAGGTTATGGTTCGTCCAGCATCTTGACAAAAACAAATCACAGGCAAACAATTCACTGACACACAGTTGGCTCGGTGCCTGAAAAACATAAGGGACACTGCCAGCAGCATCAATCAAGCCTGAGAAAATAAAGGAGATGAAGCAAAGATGTTTAAGACCTTGGTATTACACTTTCACCACCTATATATTATCCATGGTTGGGGGACATTAGACAAAAAAAATAGCGAAACTCTTACTTAATTTTGCAGCGCTCGCAACCCTAGTGGGGATAAGCGTAAGAGAAAATGGATGGATGCACTTCCTTTTTATTAGTGTTAAACGGAACCGGTTAGGTACCATTTTAAATATGGGGGGGAAGTAGAGCGCAAAAGAACAATGCTAGAGCTGTGACAAATCGTACAATTAGTGCATTTAAAATGCATTAAACATGACCTGTTATGTGTTCTTTTGGTAAATAAAAGCTCAGTTTTGTTTGGATTATACATCCAAGAAATATCATTAGTGCTCCCATAAAGTGACATCAACTGTAGTTTAGTCCAGTGATTCCCAACCAGGGTGCCACGGGAAATTATTTATTTACTAAAAACAATGTTTCTTTGTTCATCATTCTATGCCACTGACATATAGTGACAGGCAGAAAAAAATAATATTCTCCAAGAACAGTGTCTCCATTATTATTTAGGTTTACATATATACCGTTTGTGACATTTTGTTTGGTGATATGCCGTGAGCTATAAATGGGCAAGATGCAAATCCCCCTATCTGTGGGATTTTCTACTTGATAAACAGGATCTCTACAAATAGCATTATTCAAGAAAACAAGTATATTTTTTTTAGTTTCCAAAACAAAAAAGGACATTTTTCAGATCGGAGATATTACGTTTCAGCCATTGATATTGCATGTCATGGCTCATTAATGGTTGGGAAACACTGGGTTAGTCTACGTGAACAACAATAGGTGGCAGTACTGGATTGGCTAAAAGAGAGCTGACCTTTATAACGACTCCAGCAGGGGGGAAGGGGAAAAAAAACTAAAAAGAAAACGTGTTTAGTGTACAATAATAACAAAATGGGATTCTAATTGCATAGTGAATATATGACTAAAATGAGTGCCCTTATTAGTGTTGGGGAAGCTTCCTGATCGATTTCTCTCAAGTGATAATAGACTTGTGTAAAAAGTGCACAGGTACATTACAGGTCAAAGACTTGGGAGTGCAGTAAATGCACCCAAACATTACACTGACAGTTTTCTAACTTAAAATCCTTTGGTCCTTCTTTTGAAAAACTGAATGAAATCTGTGAAAAATTACACAATGCTTTTTGACCAAATGATGAAGGATAGCAAAATGGGCCCTCATGAGATGCTTATTTTTCTCACAAACATGTTGCTTAGTGCACGATCCTCCCGCTTACATTCCCCATTTTATCCTGCCGCATTGTGTTCATTGTGACAGTGGAACAATCACTTCGACATAGTTGTTGGGGAAGTATCCTGTCTTGCCACGAAGCTTTCCCTCAAACCAGTTCTCGTCAATGTAACTGACCAGGGTGATAGTGTCCCCCTCGCGGAAGCCCAGCTCGTTCTCATTCTCGGGGTCAAAGTCGTATAGCGCCTTACAGCATGGCTCGGCCGCTGAAACGGGAGAAAGTGGAACAATGTGAGGCAGAAGAATGCTTTGACAGTTTCCCCCTTTAATTTGATTAGTAAAGACGAGGATAACATTTCATTACAAAGTGTGCGTGAGGGGCATATTTTTCACCAGGCGTATTGCAGTCTGTAAACCACAGAAATTATAATCTGCAATGCTGTAAGTGAAACTGTCTGAAGCTTGTCAGTGACAATGTAATAAACATTTGATCGTTACCTCCATCAAGTATGTGTTCAGGCTTCGGCTTAGAAGCGAATTAAGCAAAAAAAATAAAAAATAAAAAATATCCCCCCCACCCAAAAATCTGGTATTTAAATTTGAATTTGGTAGTCAAAACTAGACCATCATTGGAAGGGAATTTGTTCTCCAGGATCAGGAGTTGTAATGTGAAACCAAATTTTATAGTATCTGATTCATACTGGTAGCAATCCCATTTAACATATATAACATATCAGACACTTATAGCTCTTTTCAGAGGTCATCAGATCAGGCTTAAATTCATTTTGCTAAATTTGGATCTGGAGCACCTTGAGCAAAGCTGTTTTTTGTTTTTTTTTCATAGAAGACCTTTTTCTGCCTTGGTGGAGGTTTTGCTACAGTAATCATGAAGTGATGAGGGGGAAAAACAGTTTCTAGTAAAAAGGCTGTCAGATATATACAACCCAACAAAAATAAAGATATCTTGGAAAACAATAATGAGGAGGGTGGTTTACTAAGGATTATATGTATCTGCAGCCTTATATAGGTCCCCATTTGACAAAACCCATCTTGTTGTGTCGCCCAGACTGATTAAATGCAGGGGACCCCACAGCACCCTTCAAAAATGTTAGTGGAACTGCTTCCAAATCCCTTAGACGTGCAATATTTTGCCTCTCAGATGTGCAACAGAGGGAGCACAATTAATTAATATGGGTTTCCCATCTTCTGGCTCACTCACACGCTCTGTTCTTGATGGAAGTTCTTGGGAAGAACTGACCTGGATATTGTTCATGTTGGAAAGGGAAAGACACATCAGTCATGAGTAAAATCACAATAGTTATCTGTCCCACTTGCTTTGAACACGTAAACTTGTTAAAACACGTATTTGAACAAAAAACAAATCACAAGCATAATATGCACAAAAATTACTGACGTACTGTAGTGTTTGTGTATATGCACGTGCCTTAAAGAGGAGGAGCCAGGTGGGTGGTGTGAGGTCATTGTAAGTATATGAACGGCACAGAAGTGTCCATTTCACAGTTATTTAGTATACTCATTAGCAAATTACTAGTTTAGTTCGTACAAATCAAATGTAATTTCAACATGTTGTGCATCTCTGGTAAAAGGTGCATGTGTGACGTTTTTTCTAAAATTTATCATTTGTACCTACCCATGGTCTGATGAGGTTCTGAATTTGTAAGTAAGAACATACAGACCCTTTCCAAAAAAAATTTAATATAATGGAAAAGTTTATTTCCATAATTCCATTAAAAATGTTAAACTTTCATACATTATAGATTCAAGGCCCACAATTTAAACAATTTCAAGTACCGTAATTTCTCGTGTATAATGCGCACCCATGTATAATACGCACCTCCAAAGTTGACCTCAAAATTCTGGAAAACCCTTCTACCCATGTATAAGGCATTTTTACAATACATGATTTTGCTTCTACCCATATCATCAAAACATGAAGTATTATCTGTATTTTGTTAGTTTTTTTCAAATAATTATTCTGAAGTTAAGCACTTTATTTGAACACGTAATCCTTTTTTTTTATTTATTTGCTGTTATTTTGAAATACACAGCCCTACTTTTATTTAGTAAATTAGAAAACACACAGTTGTGCTCATATGTTTGATTACCCAGGCAGAATTTGTAAGATGGGTACAATTCTTTAAAGAAAACATGGACCATTTTATTTGAATGGGATTCAAATTAAACAGTCAAGCATTCCAGAAAAGCATGATCATTAAACAAAACCATAAAGAAATTAATTATGGTTGTTCAGTCATCAGTCATATTAAAAAAAAAACAATATTTCACAAATTCTGCCAGAGTATGTAAACTTCTGAGCACAACTGTACATATATGCAGTCATACATAAGTACCCCTGTCATTGGAATGAAAGTGTAGGCTACATTTTCTTTTTTTATTATAACCACTAGGTGGCGGTGGCATTTTTGAATGAAAGTGTACAGCTTTTTCATAACCACTAGATGGCGGCATACATTTATAAAATGTTTTCCATTTGCCCCTATACCTATGTATAATGCGCACTATTGACTTTTGACAATTTTTGGGGGAAAGAAATGCTTATTATACACTATAAATTACAGTATTTATTTGTTAATTTTAACATAATTTGGGCTTCCAGCTCATAAAACCCACAAAATCAGGAATTAAAACAAATTTGAATACTGTGAAGAAACAGCCCAAATTTTGCAGGACATAAATAGTGTCGGACACTAATCATCCACTAAACTCAAACCACTTGCACAGGTATCCCCAGGTGTCATTAAATTGCTTCAGTTTAGTTCAATTGTCTCAGTTGGGGAAGACTGCAGACTTGACAACTGGCCAGAAGACCATCATTGATACCCTCCACAGGATGGGTACGCCACTAAAGTGCATAGCTAAGGAGGCTGGCTGTTCACAGAGTGCTGTGTCCAAGCATATCTATGGAAAGTCTAGTGGAAGCACAAAATGTGGCCGGAGAAGATGCACCAGCAAAAAGACAGAGTATTGAAGATTAACATATTGTTTTGAAAGTACCACATTTTGATTGATTTAACGTGACCCTAAATTCTTTTTTATACAAAAACTGAGAATGGTGATTTGTTCACAGTATTCAATTTTTTTGAATTCCTTATTTTGTGGGTTTTATAAGCTGGAAGCCCATATGTAAAAATAAACAAATAAATAGTAGTAGCAGCAGTAGTCTGACATAGTGCAATCGTGAAAGACCAAATTTGTCTTGCAGTCTGATCCAGGCATTAAGTGTTGTCTGTCTCAGACGTGTTGTCTGTCCCACACCGCCGACATGTTTTTTTAAAAATAACTATTGATGGTCAGATACGTACAGTACTACATCAAAAGACACACGACAAGGCTAAAAATAAACTAGCTTTTGGATTCAAATAGACTGTACACGATGGCGACGCGGAGTAAATGTCTTTTGCGGAGCTGATCAATGACGTCATTGATCGGATCGCCGAATTATGACAAAGCCGATCAGCATAAAATGTTAATTATTGACCGATACCCATCAGGCTGATCAGATCGGTGTAAAGTCTAGTAAAAACCCATAGACGATGAACCACAATTTGCAGGGAAACACTGTCTATATGCAAATTTACCTGGGGAGTAAGCTGGAGGGCTTGTTGCAGCGGGTGAGTAACCTCCATTGGACTGCTCAGTCTCTCCATAGTCAAAGCTCTGTCTGGGTTTGGGTCTGTACTCGCGCCTTGGTTGCGACTGACATTCGTTCACCCTGCATGAAATGTAAACAGTAATAATAATTTTAATGCTGGTTATTTATAATTGATTCACACTAGTTACATACTACAGAAACATCACAGCACTGTTAAATAATGGTAGAAGAATGCTTTTTCATAACCAAACATAATAATCAAAATATCTACTGATCAAGAAAAAGGAATTATATTTGATCAACTTTATATTCACTACTTTCAATTAACTGGTAAAATAAGATGTCCTGCTAAATTATGCGTAGCACGTTAAGGTCCACAAATAGTCACCAAGCCGAACTGACCTTTTCGTCAGATCGGCAGAAAGTTCCTCCAGAATCTCTGTGGCGCTTCTGTGGTACTGCAGCATGGATTCCACAAAAGACGCCAGCTGGCTCACCTGTTCCACCTACAGAACAATTACAAAAATTAAAAAAAAAGGTAGTACAATTTTTTTTCTCGTCGTGTCTCAAAACCCAGCCCTTGGGGGTGGGGAAGAAGAAGAAGAAGAAGAAAAAAAAGCAACTAAGCAGGTTAGACAACTTCAATGTTGCCTTTTCAAAGTCAGAAACGAAACAAATCAAAAAAGCAGAGCATATTTGACACAACAGCTGGCAAACACTAAATGCATGGACATACAGTGGTGTTTGCCCCCTTCTTGATTAAAAAAAATTATTTTTTGCATGTTTTTCACAATGGAATGTTTCTCATCAAACAAATTAAATTAGTCGAAGACAACACAAGTAATCACAAAATGCAGTTTTTAAATGAGGGGTATTATGAAAAAAATCCAAACCTACATGGCCTTGTGTGAACAAGTGATTGCCCCCCGATAAAGCATAACTGTGGTTTATCATACCAGAGTTCAATTTCTCGAGCCACACCCAGGCCTGATACTGCCACACCTGTTCTCAATCAAGAAATCACTTAAAAAGGACCACCTGACAAAATGTAGACCCAAAACCAAAAAAATCCTCAAAAGCTAGATATCATGCGGAGAGAAATAAATGCAGGAACAAATGAGAAAGTAATAGTGTGGAAAAGGTTCTAAAGCCATTTCTAAAGCTTTCAGACCCCAGCGAATCACAGTGAGTGCCATTATCCACAAATGGCAAAAACACAGAACAGTGGTTAACCTTTCCAGGAGTGGCCGGCCGACCAAAATTACCCTAAGAGCGCAGCGACGACTCATCCAAGAGGTCACAAAAGACCCCACAACAACATCCAAAGAACTGAAGGTCTCAGTTAAGGTCAGTGTTCATGACTCCACCATAAGAAAGAGACAGGGGAAAAATGGCCTTGACGAAAACCACTGTTGAGCAAAAGAACATTATAGCTCGTCTCAATTCTGCCAGAAGACATCTTGATGATGCCAAAGACTTTTGGGAAAATACTCTGTGGTCTGACAAGACAAAAGTTGAACTTTTTGGAAGGTGTGTATCTTATTACATCGGAGTATCAGTAACACCGCATTTTAGAAAAAGAACATCATACCACCAGTAAAATATGGTGGTGGTAGTGTGGTGGTCTGGGGCTGTTTTGCTCCTTCTGGACCTGGAAGACTTGCTGTAATAAATGGAACCATGAATTCTGCTGTCTACCAAAAAATTCTGAAGGAGAATTTCTGGCCTTGTTTGTGACCTTAAGCTGAAACAAACCTGGGTTCTGCAGCAGGCCAATGATCCAACACACCAGTAAGTCTACCTTTGAATGGCTGAAAAACCAAAACAAACCACTTTGGGTTGGCCTAGTCAAAGTATTGAACTGAATCCTATTATGATGCTGTGGCATGACCTTAAAAAGGCGGTTCATGATCGAAAACCCTCCAATGTGGCTGAATTACAACAATTCTGCAAAGATGCGGGGGCCAAAATTTCTCCACAACACTGTAAGAGTCTCATTGCAAGTTATCGCAAACGAGTGATTGCAGTTGTTGCCGCTAAGGAGGCCCAACCAGTTATTAGGTTTAGGGGGCAATCACTTTTTCACACGGCCATGTAGGTTTGGATATTTTTTTTCTCCCTTAATAAAACAATGCATTTTGTGTTTACTTGTGTTGTTACTGACTAATATTTAAATTTGTCTGATGATGGGAAACGTTTAAGTGTGACAAACATGCAAAAAAATAAGTAACCAGGAAGTGGGAAAATACTTTCTCACACCATTGTACCTGACAGAGGAAAATGTAACAACTCAAAAAAAAAAACATTTTTGAGTTTAGCTCATATAGCAGCAATAATTCATTCTTCATTTAAAATAAATAAATAAATAAATAAAAAATAAACTTCACAGCATGGAGTTCTTTGTTTAGTTTGCTGAAGTGCAGGTATAGGACAGCAATGTGAAATTTAGCAACTGAGCAACATGAAAAAGTATTTTGTGTAAACAAATATGTGCCATCTGTACAACCATAAGTCAGTCAACTGGCCACACACATCAGTCTCCAGCAGGTTGTACATGGAACTCTCAGCCATGTCTTTGGACTCATGGAACTTCTCCAGGGACTGCCTGATCTCCTCGTCTTGAATTTTACCCTGACGTTTCTTTTTATAGTCGTAGTCCAGGCGGCGGCCTTCCATCTTCTTCAGATGGTGCTGATGGTGTAAAAGGATTACAATGGCAGAAATTAAGATTTCATTTTGAAACATGAAACAATACCAAGTATTTTTAGTACCGGTACTTCTGCATGTGTTTGCCAGAAAATAGGCAAATACATGCAAAAGTACCGGTACGCTTGCTTCAGGTTACACTACAGAATAATTATCATTAAAATCCTACACCCCCTCCTTGAGCTGTCACCTTATCGCGGTGGACGGGTTTGTGTGTCCCAATGATCCTAGGAGCTAAGTTGTCTGGGGCTTCCCGCCCCTGGTAGGGTCACCCATGGAAAACAGGACCTAGGTGAGGGACCTGACAAAGCACGGCTCCAAAAACCCCAATGACGAACAAAATAAATGGACATGGGTTTGCCTTGCCCGGACACGTGTCACTGGGGCCCCCCTCTGGAGCCAGGCCTGAAGGTGGGGCTCGAAGGTGAGCACCTGGTGGCCGAGCCTGCACCCATCGGGCCCGGTCGGGCGCAGCCCGAAAGGGAAACGTGGGTCCCCCTTCCCGTGGGCTCACCACCTGTGGGAGGGGTCATAGGGGTCGGGTGGAGTGTGAGCTGGGCGGGGACCTTGGCGATGCGATCCCCGGCCTTAGAAGCTGGCTCTAGGGACGTGGAATGTCACGTCTCTGGCAGGGCAGGAGCCTGAGCTGGTGTGTGACGCCGAGAAGTTCTGACTAGATATAGTCGGGCTTGCCTCCACATACAGCTTGGGCTCTGGTACCAGTCCTCTTGAAAGGGGTTGGACTCTCTTCCACTCTGGAGTTGCCAGCGGTGAACAGGTGTGTGTATAGTTATTGCCCCCCGGCTCGGCGCCTGTACATTGGGGTTCACCCCGGTGGACAAAAGGGTAGCTTCCCTCCGCCTTTGGGTGGGGGGGACAGGTCCTGACTGTTGTTTGTGCATATGCACCAAACAGCAGTTTGGAGTACCCACCCTTTTTGGAGTCCTTGGAAAAGGTGCTGGAGAGCGCTCCCGCTGGGGACTCCATCGTTCTGCTGGGGGACTTCAATGCTCACGTGGGCAATGACAGTGAGACCTGGAAGGGGTGATTGGGAGGAACAGCTCCCCTGATCAGAACCCGAGCAGTGTTCTGTTATTGGACTTCTGTGCTCGCCACAGATTATCCATAACGAACACCATGTTCAAGCGTAAGGGTGTCCACACGTGCACTTGGCACCAGGACACCCTAGGTCGCAGTTCGACGATCGACTTTGTGGTCGTGTCACCAGACTTGTGGCCGCATGTCTTGGACACTTGGGGCAGAGTCAACTGATCGCCACCTGGTGGTGAGTTGGCTCTGATGGTGTGGGTGTGGTGTGTAGGTTGTGCCAGTCCAACCTAGCAGCCCAAACCTATTGTGAGGGTCTGCTGGGAACGTCTGGCAGAACCCCCTGTCAGAAGAAGTTTCAACTCCCACCTCCGGCAGAACTTCACCCATGTCCCGGGGGACATTGAGTCAGAGTGGACTCAAGTAGATGTTTCGCACCTCCATTGCTGAGGCGGCCAACCGGAGCTATGGTCGTAAGGTAGTCTGTGCCTGTCGTGGCGGCAATCCCTGAACCCGTTGGCGGACACCAGAGATGAGGGATGTTGTCAAGCTGAAGAAGGAGTCCTATCAGGCCTTTTTGGCCTGTGGGACTCCTGAGGCAGCTGATGGGTACCAGCTGGCCAAGCGGAATGCAGCTATGGTGGTCGCTGAGGAAAAAACTGGTACGTGGGAGGAGTTTGGTGAGGCCATGGAGAACGATTTCCAAATGGCTTCGAGGAAATTCTAGTCCACCATCCGGCATCTCATGAGGGGGAAGCAGTTCACCATCAAAACTGTATATAGTGAGGATGGGCACTGCTGACCTCGACTTGGGACGTTGTGAGGCGGTGGGGAGAATACTATGAAGACCTCAATTCCACCGACATGCCTTCCAATGAGGAAGCAGAGTCTGGGGTCTCCAAGGCGGGCTCTCTTATCTCTGGGGTTGAGGTCACAGAGGTGGTTAAAAGGCTCCTCGGTGGCCCGGGGGTGGATGAGATTTGCCCAGAGTTCCTAAAGGCTCTGGATGTTGTGGGGCTGTCCTGGTTGACATGCCTATCCAACATCGCTTGGATATCAGACACAGTTCCTCTGGATTGGCAGAGTGGGGTTGTGGTTCTCCTTTTTAAAAAGGGGGACCGGAGGGTATGTTCCAACTACAGGGGGAATCACACTCCTCAGCCTCCCTGGTAAGGTCTATTCAGGGGTGCTGGAGAGGACGGTCCGGGAGCAGTGTGGTCTTCATCCTGGCCGTGGAACAGTGTACCAGCTCTACACCCTCGGCAGGGTCCTCGAGGGTCCATGGGAGTTTGCCCAACCAGTCTACATGTGTTTTGTGGAATTTGAGAAGGCGTTCGACCGTGTCCCTCGGTGAGTCCTGTGGGGGGTGCTACGGGAGAATCGGGTGCCGAATCGGGTGCCGAATCCCTGTACGGCCAGTGTCAGAGTTTGGTCCGTATTGCCGGCAGTAAATTGGACTTGATTCCGCTGAGGGTTGGACTCTGCCAAGGCTTCCCTTTGTCACAGATTCTGTTTATAACTTTTATGGACTTAATTTCTAGGCGCAGTCGAGGCATAGAGGGGGTCTGGTTTGGTGGCCTCAGTATTGCATCTCTGCTTTTTGCAGATGATGTGGTTCTGTTGACTTCATCAAGCCGTGATCTCCAACTCTCACTGGAGCGGTTCACAGCAGAGTGTGAAGAGGCTGGGATGAGAATCAGTACTTCCAAATCTAAGACCATGGTCCTCAGTCAGAAAAGGGTGGAGTGCCCTCTCCAGGTCGGGGTTTAGATCCTCCCCCAAGTGGAGGAGTTCAAATATCTTGGGGTCCTGTTCACGAGTGAGGGAAGAATGGAACGGGAGATTGACAGACGGATCAGTGCAGCGTCTGCAGTTATGCGGACTTTGCATCGGTCCGTTGTGGTGAAGAAGGAACTAAGCCGAAAGGCGAAGCTCTCTATTTACCAGTCGATCTACGTTCCTACATTCACCTATGTACCTACAGCTTGTGACCGAAAGAACAAGATCCCGGATACAAGCGGCCGAAATGAGTTTCCTCCGCAGGGTGTCCGGGTTCTCCCTTACAGATAGGGTGAGAAGCTCGGTCATCCGGGAGGGGCTCAGACTATCCCTGTGCTTGTACCTGAATATCTTTGATGTCCTTCTCAGCGACTCCTTGCATCGGGTCAATAAAATTCTGCTTTACATCAATGTCCAGTCTGTCCTTGACATCGGCCAACTTCTTCATCGATTCTCCAATTTCCATGAGAGCGCCACCTGTGGGAAACGTACCAAATGGAGCTTTGTGAAGTATGGGTCACATGCTAAGAAAAGTGAGAACCCTCTCAAGAAAGGTGTTATCGCCGTGGCGTGTCAGAACCTGATTTGACCAGCTACTAAAAATACTATCATGTAGTACCTGGTTTTGCTAATAAAAAAACATCAATAGTCATGGTGGTTTAAACTACATTCACTTTTGTTCAGTTCTCCTAATAACATTTCTTTCCTTTTCCAACTTAAATGTTATCCTTAAAAGACTTTCTTTACCAAAGTTGTTGTGCTCGCCCATGTCCGCTCCATATTTCATCATGCACTCTGCTAGCAGGCCCTCGGACTGCGGGTAGCCAGGACTTTTCACCTGCCCACGGATTTTGGACACTGTGTTGAGCATAGACAGCTTAGCTCTGTAGGCCGGGTTAGGCTGGAGGTAGTCTGTTGTTTTGTTGATGACTTCAACTACTGCTTTGCTGGTAACATCTGCTCTCTGGAGGAACAGGTTAGGGAGGGATAGCTACTTAAACAAGCGAATATGCAAAATTACAGTCACTTGTATATCTTGAAATGCGTGTGATACCCTTTCGAGGTCCTTGAAATCTTCATCCAGCTTAGTTCCCTCTGCACCACCGACCTTCTCACTCACCAGCTGTGATCGCAAAAGAACCAAACTGTCAGTGTAGTCTGGAAACATTAAACATGCCAGTCATCTTACAAGTTCAACCAACAAGTTTGGGGTTGAACCGATTAAAGACATCCACCTCTAAATTTCACAAAAACATCACATCAGCAAATCTTGCGAGAATAACTCAGAAAACAGGATTACCTTCATAAATCCATCCAATTGATTTTCTTTACTTTTTAGGTCTTATTTTATTGTTGATTTCTGTTTTTACTGCTTTTCTCTGTAGAACTTTAATATTTTCTTTTTTTAATAAAAATCTTGATTATTATTTAGGTTTTTGTGTGAACTATGAAAACGACTATGGAATGGGATATGCAACTTTCAATGTAGCACGAGAAGGTCTGTCTCTTGTCTGTAGAAAATGGGTTGCAATAAATAGAGTACAAATAAAAAGAGCAACTAAATGTTCACTGCAAAATGAGATGTGTAATATGAGACACCTTGCACCCAACTTCCCTCCCTCTGCGCCAGTACATTTCCACGACAGAGACTCTCCATGCTTCACTTTTCCATCCACAGTTACATAAATATTTATTGTAAAACACAATATATACTGTAATGGTACAGCTCGGTGGCAGCCGGCTGGATCTTGCTTCATACACGGAAATGTATATTTATGTTGTGAAAATTGGTATGGAAGCTCAGGTGCTAAGACATGAAATTTTTGATTGATACATTTGCTACATCGTGATGCTGTTCACCTGTGATTCAAAACTGATTCTGTGATGCAAAACTAGTGGATGAAAGTCAGCCACATATGAAAACTGCGTGACAGTTCAGTCGGGTTCAGCCGGATTGCTCGTTGTGCAGCGGACCTCCTATGTTAAAACATTGCCGATACAATTGATAGATTTTCGGATAGCAACAGTTTGACTGAGGTATGTATTATGTGTAATCCCATTGCTTCATATGGGAACACGTTTGACTATACTGTACGAATAAGCATATATAAATAATAAAATAATGATTAAAAGTTATGTACGGGGGCTAGGAAGTGCAAAACAATAACAAATCAGAAACTTTTCCATTTCAGAAAACAAATTAAAAGTTGAAACAAATTTACATTACAGAAAACAAATTAACAAAAGCTGAAACAAATTTACATTTGAAACAAGTGTTTCACAATTTGTTATATTGTTTTGCACTTCCCAGCCCCTGTAGTTATGGGATTTACATGTGACATCTAAAAATCCATTTGGCTTCTTGATTAACAGTGAACCACATTTTTCAAGTCATCATCAAAAATTATTTCCATGACAAAATTATTTCCATGACATTACACAGGAATGCCGTGTCTCTTTATCTGAACAATTATTTGAGCTTAGCTTATTTTTATTTCCTGAGTTGTCAAGCTTCTGACAACATCGATGTCCATTGGACAATGAAACTGGTATGGGCGGGTTATTGACATAACTAAGATTCCAGTTGTCATCATGCAGGACACTCCCACCGTGTTCACGGGACTCTCCAGTCACATTTTGTTGGGCCACATCAGTGACTTCCAAAACAAGCATCTTCCAAGTATACCGGTTATGCCAGTTATGTTGTGTTTTTGTGAAGTTTCCCATTTCTTATGGGGCAACGGAAACCTAGGCCATTGGGAGTCAAAATTCTCTCATCAATTTGACTGACATTTCATTTCAGATCCAATCCTCTTTCTGCCTCATTTTTGATGTGTTTTAAATCCTGTTGCGAATGACAAACGGAGTTATGATTCACAAATTCACAATTATGTGCTTTTCACAGTGACAAACAGTGATCATTGATTGACATACACATATTCAATACCAATAATTGCTGGTCCACTTAGGAGAAATGTTGGCCAGATGGTCAAGTATTCTGTTAAATCTCTTTAGCATGTGTCCTCAGAGTAAGCCGTTTTTTCCCCCACCTCAAATCTAATAGAATTTGTCTTGCCATATGATTAAAAGACAAAGTGACATCCATTTAGATATCAATAGCATATAAAATAGCCTAAACATTTTCTAGTTTCTGCAATATCATTTCACATAAACATGGAACCAGCTGCATTTTTGTGGTGTTGCATTATATTTTTCAAGTAATATACCTTGAGCGAAGTAGCCTACCAGGAATTAAAATGAACAAGAAATTGAACAAACAAAGTGGTGTAATATTGTTTTTCAGTGACTGTAGATGCTAGTCATTTTAACTTACTGTTACAATATCAATAAAAATATCAGTGTGTTTGCTAAAAATTGTGTTCCCCCCCCCCCTTTATTTCGGTGTAGATTCTCGGTCATCCAGGCCGGGGGGGGGGACGAGCGCTTGATTAGATTGAGGTGAAATTGCAATTTCATTAACAGTTGGCAACTTGGAAACTCATAAAAGTAAAGAATACTAGCACTTCAGCACCATAAAGACACCTCAACTGAAAATACAGCAAAACAGAAGCCAGTACATTCTCCTCATCAGCGTTAGCTCGTTTATTTAAGTTTTATATTAGTGTTCCAGCAACACTTTCTGCAAACATGCAGTTTTAGACATTTAACATGTAAACACCTTTTAATCACAAGTCTGTCGTAACATATTTGGCGTTATTTAACTAGCTAGCTAGGGTATAACGTACAGTTACCATAAAAAACAATAATAATAAAAAAAAAAACAGTGCTAACAAACTAGCTAGCGGCTAATTAACGTTAGAGATATTGTCGTGCTCTTACCTGACTGGCTTTGTAAAACTGCTTCCTAAACCCAGCAACAGACATCGTGCACGGTCTCTGTTGTCCACTGGACCTCGAAGGGAGAAAATATTTAATAAGTGACAAACGAAAAGGTTGTGGTGAACGCGCAGCAGCGAGCGAGTGAGCAAATACCACGTCTTCAAAGTTTGGACGGCAGATGTGGAACTTAAAGAACTTCCTTCAGTTCCTTGGCGACCACAGCTTCCTGGCTCCGGCTTGTTGTGGGAGGCTCCAATACCGTCAAAGTGGGTCAACTGCTGACGCTCGCTTCTCTCAGGTTCGTCTTTCAACCGGCTAAGATGGCTTTTAGCACTGGGATTGTATAGCAACACACTAACTAGGCTTCATCACTAAATCTAAACACTGTGGCATGACTATGACTATGTTTGAAAACAAACAAAGCGGTTAAAATAAGTGGCGATATGGATGCAAATAACCAAACCTAGGAGGTTCTAACAATAGAACCCCTGATAAATGAACAATTGATATAGTTATTAATGGGTTAACGGTACCTACACAACCAGTGAGAGGTTTGGACAGTTTCACACGTTAATAGAACTAGAGTGTGTCCAAACCTACACTGGGAGTGCATGAAAGTAATTTAGGAGGCCTATCTATCATTGTCTATCGATTGAAATTGATCTATCTATCTATCTATCTATCTATCTATCTATCTATCCATCCATCCATCCATCGATCGATCCATCCTAATCACAACAAGTTAGGGATATTCTGGTTGGGTGAAATATCATGATGAACTTAAAATAATAACCTTTGCAGGTTAACTTCATTTGACTTTCTCTAAATGTTTGAATGTCCAACTGTTGAATGTTTGAGAACTTTCTGCACAGCTTGGTTCTCTAACAGGAATGTTGAACAGAAGTTCCCAACAGGTGTTTGACCATAGGACGGCACGGTGAACGATTGGCTAGCATGTCTGCCTCACAGCGCAGAGGTTGCCGGTTCAAATCTTGGCTCTGGCCTTCCTGTGTAGAGTATGCATGTTTGCGTGGGTTTTCTCTGGACACTTCACTTTCCAGGTTAATTTAAGACTCAAAATTGTCCCTAGGTGTGAGTGTGAATCGTTGTTTGTCTATATGTGCCCTGTGATTGGCCGGCGCTCAGTCCAGGCGTGTAGCCCGCCTGTTTGGCCCAAAGTCAGCTGCAGTAGGCTCCAGCACACCCACAACCCTGGTGAGGATGAGCTGCATATAAAATTGATGTTTTTTTAGCCATAAATAAATCCAATACCTTTCTATGACTCTCCCAGTCTCTCTGTATCGATATAGTTTATTCATCCCGTGAGGGGAATTAAATCTGTTGCAGCCTGCTGGTGACACTCAGTGACTAAGCTCAGTTGCGACTTCTCAGCTAACATCCTCACGAGGTATACTGTTAATTAATTGCTCGCTGTCTTCTTGGTCTCATGATGTCAAAATATGAACAGCGTGATGAAGAAGACTGTTTATTTGTCGATTCAGATCAAATGCCAGAGAACAGAAAGTTGTGCAAAAACTACTGAAACATTAGTTGCATTCAAAAGCTTTAAGAAGTACATATGAAGTTCATCTGAAAAGGTTTTATAGTCCATTTTAGGTTTATCCTGAAATTTCACTTGAGAGCCTAATATCCCATTTTGTTTTTGTGAGTAATGGATACAAAAGATCTCCCAGCTCCCCACCAAACTAGAATGTCAAAAGTATACTGAGAAAATTGCGATCAAAATTTACTCATATGTACTTACTCAGTGTGAAACCTAGGTATGTTGAGTTGACTCAAAGATATTATTCTCTTATATGAATGACAACTGGTGGTTACACAGGTTCATTGTAACTTCTGCCATCTAGTGGAAAAACATGTAATTGTTCTGCCTGTCTCTAGCTGCCGCTGGCATAGATAGATGAACAAAGTAAAATTGGATAATTTCCCACCGCACACCTGATGATCTGTCATGGCACAGTGGTTGGGGAGTCACGTTACAATAACTTGACAAACACTTCCAAAGAAGAAACCATTTATTACATTCTTAAAACCACATATAATGTATCCCAATGGATGACAATATATATCGAGCTGTGAGACTCAGTCTTGAACTAGTAATTCACTGTATCTCTTGTAAAAAAAGAAATACATCCAAGGAAAGAAAAGGGAGACAAACTAGTCTGTTTTTTGGACTTTCCCAATCATATGACAATTTAAAAAAAAATGGTTACTGACTTGAAAGGACAAAAGTGGAGATGTTAAAGAAAGTGGATAAAAGACATAAGTGAAGATCACAGCAAAAGAAAACAAACCCCAAGAATGAAATTTAACTTTAAACGGATTTTTTTTGTATTCCTACATAGATTCTCATAAATTTAATGTTACAATGTTAAGACAAACAGGAAGGGCTTGGACAGTTTGTGAGCAACATTCACAAAAATAGATCTCACGTCCACAGTGATTATGGTTGTGGGGTGCAAAGGTGTGAGGATTATAAAGCTGGTCATAAAGGGACAAGAAATCACAGCTAGCTCCCTGAGCAGCAGGCGGCAGGCCCACAAAACGTCACAGCGCCCCCGAGTAAGACGTTCATCTCTATGCTAACCTTCATGACTTGATTTTATGTTCAAGTGAAGCACTGGAACTTTGAGGGATCTTGCATAACAAAATACCCCCCCAAAACAAATAGATAAACAAAGTCTTACTGGCTTTGAGGCCCAACTCAGGGGGGCAGCTGGTAGCTCTGTCTGGCATTAGACTAGTCTCCAGTGAGAAAGAGGGGACTTTAAGTGTTTTTTATTGAAAAAAGTGTTGAGTTTGGGACTAAAATGGGGAAAAGGAATAGCAAGTCTACAAATAATACAGTTGCTCCAACCAGCAAGGAGGGATTATGATACAAATTGAGGACCTGAACAAGTGAGACTACATGAGTGATTGAATTATATATACTACACCTGACTGCTGGTTTGAAACAGCTGGGGGGGACACACACACTTTGTATCCCCTCTTATGAAGTTCATAAAGTTTGCCTTGCTTGATTGTTGTCCTTTGGAGTCCCATTTGTCCTCCTCTTGTCTGTCCAGGCAGGGGCAGGGTTATCAGCATCAGAGCTCAGTTTAAATGCCAAACAAAGGCAATTTGTTTCCTCTGTCGCATGGACACGTTGCCCCTGTTTGCATGTACAAGTGTCTGTTCAACCCTCGTAGTGGGTTTGCTGTCAAGGAAAAGTGTGGGGAGGCGGGTTGTCATGGAAACCTGAGAGTACTATATAGAGAGGAAAATAGTCCAGAGTCCAAATATCAGCTTCCTTTGTGTAAATATGCACTTTTTTTTCTCCCTTTCACTCTGAACTACTCTCACACACTCTAACACTCTCCGCATTCTCACATAGTAATCTATTTACATTCTTATTTAAAATATTTGTATATAAATGTGTATATAAATTAAAGATAATTTCATCTTGCCCTGTCTCCAAGTGGCATTTGCAAGGAAAAGGGATGTGTGGGACTGAGGTTTCTCAAGAGCCTACTCAAGGCAGCACCGAACACAGGCAAAATGTCAAAGAGAGAAGCGGCTCTCGGAGGTGAAGTTCTAGAAAATGACTTGCGATCTTGGTCCCTAAGTGTCAGTACATAAATAGCGTGGTTTTGTATGAATATGCACAAATACCATACTGAAATATCAATATTGACTGAAATCTCATTTTTGTGACCATGTATAAAACTGTCTTAAGTGTGACAGGGTTATACATTCACTGTTGAGTCCTTGCTTGTGCACTGGTGCTTGTCGATGAGGTACATTCATTACTTTTTGGGCAATCCGCAGCAGATCTGACGTTAAACAAGTTTTCAAACTTGTATCTGCCTCATGCATCTGTTGGTGCTGCTACAATACACAGAGGAGCATGAGCGTGCATGGTCTGTAGTGTAAGGTGCTTTGCCTGCTCGGAATCGCGGGAGACGGAGTATTTTAAAGTCCTGGATTGTCTTTTAACTGCTGGTTGTTGAACGTCAACATATATATCCTACTCTGTCTCTCCTTTTCCCTTCCTCTAAATACACTCCCTCCATCTCTCTGTCAGTCAGTCTTTCTGTCAGTCAGTCCATCTGTCTAGCTGTTGGTGGAGTCGGGCAGGGACATGTCAGTTCCAAACACCTCCCGATACAGCGGAGGAAAACTGTATGCGGTATCTGGGTGGACCAGACGGAAAAACTCCAGTTTATCAATGTGGAGGTGACAAATGGATTTCATGATAGGTAGTTTGGACAGCATCTGTGGAGAATTAAACGCATACGGTGAGCATTTTTCTGTTGACGCAAGCATGTGCTCATGAAGTGTCATAGCTGCGTACTTTTACCTTGTCCAGTTTCTCCTCAGAAGCACTCTTATGAAGACTGTGCTGCAGAGCCAGGTAAACCTTTTCCTGAAGCTTCTGAACCTTTTGGCCATCCATCAGCCAGGGCCGATCTGGCAAAATCACCATAATTCCACATTAGGGAAAAGTATCATTATATATTTTTTACTGAGTAAGTGTTCACATAGCCAGTAAGTAAGTTTGTTGAATTCGTAGTGCACCGCAGATAGCTGGGAATAGTGAAAAAACACTAGTAATTGACGCTCCCCCCAAAATGTTTAGAATTGCCTATATTAGTTGAAATCGGCCCACGACCCTAGTGAGGAGAAGCGGCTCAGAAAATGGATGGATGGATAGTTGAAACCGTAAATATACCACACAATATGGTCCTAAAACACTTATCATTTCAAACTCATATTTCAGCATTACCCTAAAAAATAAATGCTTCAGTTGCAGGAAGTGCATGTTTATCATGGGGGTTACGTTCCAGGCCACCCCTGCAACTGACGCAATCCGTGAAATCGCAACCATATATATATATATACAGGAAGTCCTTGAGTTACGACGCACTCGACCTACGACGTTTCGACTTTAAGACGCCCGTGCCTCGTCCGCCATTTTGTCCCAGCATCTTAGTGTTTCAGCTTAGCTAGTGCATAGTGGTTGTCTGTGTTTGTGCGGCGGGAGTATCTTTGCCTTTTTCGACCTCCTTTTTTCACACTCTCAGCAGTAATGGTAAGTACAGCATCTTATTTTTTCATTTTAATGTATTTTAGTTTCTTTATACAAAGTGTTAACCTTTCCTGCTACGGTCACCTGACCGTGGTCGGGAGACGCAGGTGTTAACTCCCTTCTCTCGTTGCACAGCTGAGCTGGGTGGCGGCAACAATAAAGGCACGAAGCTCCGATTTGATGCTTTAATGGCTTTATTAGCTCCTCTGCACATTCAACGTCAACGGGTCCTCCGCTAATCGCTACTCTTTCCCGGTCGCCGTCACTACACTTGCTACTGTACACACTCGTACCGGCGCGCACTCCTTCCTCCTTTGCATTCCCCTCTCACTCACACATCGACGCACACGCCCGCACACACAATGAGCTTGCTGTCACAATCATGTGAGACAATACCCGGAACAGAAGTATTTCGCCGTAAATCTCGACTTTAACGGTGAAATCCAATTTACGCGAAAATTCGTGTTACGTCGCCAGCGTAGGAACGGAACTCGTAAATCGAGGACTTCATATATATATATATATATATATATATATATATATATATATACACATACACACACACGCGCACACACAGGGATCTCATTTGATGTGCATTCTGCATTTAGGATGCACAAAAACGATGAGGGATGCATAAAAGTATGGTTAATCTGCGTTCACAGACCCACCATTGCTGACATACATGTGTGTGTGTGTGTGTGTTGCTAAAGTGCTTCACCAAATCATAATCCACTAAGAGTATGAGTCCTGTCTTGGTGCTTGCCAATCAGAGGAACAGTAATGCGGGTTATTGTTACATAAATACAATGGACACAAGACTTTTTTTCTGGACTCTTAACTTTTTATTGTTGTGATAACACCCGGTTAGCCGCGCACGACACAGTGAGCCGCTGGCAGAACGGCTTTGGCTCCGTAGATGCAAACAACTGGAACATTTTAGGGAAAGTGAACTATTTATTGTGTTTGCTAGCCCGCGAGCTAACTAGCTAGTGTGCTAAGGACCTGAATAGCGCGCACTCGGCGACATTGTTTAAAACAGAGGTCAGTAACTGGCGGACCCAGGAGCAGTTCGAAACGGACCCACACCATAACCAAAAAAAGAGGTTATGATTCAAGACATACGGGGTGCTGCTATTTTAAGCGACACAACATATTATATAGGCTTTACGGTTGTGATGAACCATGCCGACCAATCACATGAGAGTTCCACCACCCTTTCAAATGATCAAACCTGCATCGCAGGTGGTCAGTGTTGTGTCTGAACGAGTTCAATGAACGAAAGTTCAAGTATTACAGTACTGTATCTAAGACTGAATGCATGTGACTGTAAAAGGCGGGGGCCTGTTCTGTTGAGGGACAACGGAGTCAGCGAATGAGAATGGAGAATTGCCTGTCTGTTAACTGGCTAAACCATTAGCCACTCTGTGTTGAGTGACTTAGCGTCAGTTGTGCCAAACTTGTGCTTGTGTTTATTTTTTTACCATTTGTTCAATAAAGCCATTGAAAGTGCATCGGCGACTGTGTCTATCGTTGACCTCCTGATGAGGGATTACAATTCGTTCTAACTAGCGGTGGTAAGCTATATAAAATTAGCTAACAATGTTTACTTGACTGTGGATGTGCAGTTGTGTAACAGAAGCCAATTATGCTTTGCAATAGGCACATTGCTGTTTGGCGTTTTTTAATAAGTGTGAAATGATCCTAAACTTTGGAAATTCTCTTTTATGCACACTTTCCTCCTGTTCTCACTTATTGGTCAGCAGTAACAGCGGCATCTTAAGGTGTTTCAGAAAGAGCACAAAACCTGCACTTTTTTTCAATAACTAGCTGAGGATAGTTACCACAGAAATAAAACACAAATAGGTTAATTCATGAATAGTGAACCGCGCTTATGCAGGTGATTACTGTATACACGGTCATGTATTTATGATGCAGTGCATTTCTAAGGCTAAAGAAACGATTTTAAATAATAATCACCAGGGGAGAGAAGAACAGCTGCACTAAACAGAGCCATCTCTTCATCAGACAGCTGGAGGCGACAGAGTCCTTTGCCCAGTTCAAACACTGCACTCACCAGGTCATCGCAACCTGAATAAACACATTATGAAAATCATTGCATTACTAAATGCTGTGTCAAAGGGCTAATTTAAGTGTTGGAGGCCTCTGCTGTATAATCATAAAAATAACTTATGTAATCTATTTCTCTATGAATATAGTGAGGTAAGACAGGAGTATTGTACAATAATGTCAGATATCTGGGGAGAGGAGAACTGCTGTTTCTTGACGTAACAATAACATTTCCATTCTATTCCATTTTTTCGACTCGCAATCCAGTCATACTGCTTTTTTTTTTTTTTACTACAGGAGGCAGTGTTGAATCACTATTTAGCTGACCTCAATTCTTCATGAAGGAGCTATGCCTAGAGGCCTTGTTTGAACTTTTACAATTTAAAGATGGTTTATTTTATTTCTTGCGACTATAGTCCTGTCATTGGTACCTGCGAGCTAACCATTGTTTTCTTTTAAAAGTGTACCTGAACTGTATTATGTTTACAACCTCTGGTACATATTTAAACATGAAACCTCTTTACCACATTTCTGTGTAAATTTGACCATTCTACTGAAGGTTACTGTAACTAACCTTAAAACTGCTTCAGGTTTATTAAATGTGTTTCTATTTGCTACTGTTGTATACAACTAGATGTGTACAACTGTGGCAAAGAATACGAGTATTTGTTAAATTAAAAACAAAAAAGTAGACTCTAAAAACAGCAATTGAATTTACTGTTTTTTTGCTGGCTTTTCAAAATGACTTATGACTAAGCGTAGGATACAGCAGATGTGTTAATCTGAATGTTTTGGAGCTTTTGTCATGGTATTCCCATGTGATGCTCACCAAGTGCTTTGAAGAACTGAGGCGAGGCAAATTTTCCGTTGAAGAAAATGGTGCTGTTGTTGACGTTGAAAGCCCGGCACATACGGATCAGCAGGACCTCCAGGCATCCTGAAAGGGCAGCCATAGGGGCAAAGATATGGAGAAATGCATAAGGAGGGAGATGGAAGGGGGTTCACAGAAGCAATGATAATTTGAACCATTGAAACATATATTCACAGGAGAAGCGGCTCAGAAAATGGATGGATGGATGGATGGATATATATATATATATATATATATATATATATATATATATATATATATATATATATAATATTAACAGAAAGTAAATACATTGTCAAATACGTGTTTTATTTCCACATATAGTAAATATATATGAAGAAAATGAGTTAAAAAATGTTTCCAGAATAATGGTTTTCTCCCCATTGTTCAAAGAAATGGGGCAAAAGAAGGAAGAGAAGATTGGATACAAAGAACAAGAAGGAACTCGAGTTAGCAAGTTTTATATTCTTGTTTACTTTGGTAGAACTCTGTGACCTATGATATCTAAATATACCCATTGTGGACTGTACACTGACCTGCTTTCAGCAAAATAATCTGGTCATTCTGGCAAAGATCCATAAAGCCAGCTATTCGTTTGGCAAACTCCACCACATACTGGACGGCATTGGTTATGTGGTGTGCACACTGCTGCCACATCCACTCAGCTGACTGATAAACAGAAAAAATGGACATGTTAAAATCACTTGATCACTCAAAGGTACCTTTTTTGAACATCACATTAACCACTTTAACATAAGCGCTCAATGGCTTTGTCTGACTAGTTAGTCTGCTACTGAGCTGTTATTCTCACAGGACATGAAAAACACACATGGAATATTAGGAGAGATAATATGTACCTTGTTCTGAAAAGCACGCATTTCCTCAGGTGTGTATTGTACCCAAGTGAATCTCTTCATGTCCTCAGCACTGTACTGACATGTCTCCAAGTGAGACTTTAAAATACACTGGGTGATTCGCTCTGCAAGACAAATGTATAAAACACATAAATATATTCATCACTCAAGCGATTTGAATGGAAGGCAAGTTTAGCTTTTGTGAACATGATTTTGTTTACTTATCCAAAGATCATGGCAGTGTGACCTTGCATCACTGGCTACCAATCAACTGTATTGTTTTTCCTAGTTTTTCAGTTGTTGTTTTTCTCAACAAGCAGTTTAGTGGTTTGCAAATGATATCACAAGCAGAACCCAGGCTTTTCTTCTTCAGAGGGATTGGAATGTTAAAGAAAAGGTCCTTCAAGGTTCTGTGCTGGGCCCATTATTATTCACAACATAATCTTTAATTTGACTTTGCATAATAATCTTAATAATGTCAGCATATCCAAACTCAAACTTTTCATTTCTACATAGATGCCATATAAAGCGCAGCCCTTCAGTATTCACAATTTGTGTTTGATAGACTCCCTACTTTAGCTGCTGCCTTATCACAGTGGAGGGGTTTGTCTTTCCCAGTGATCCTAGAAGCTAAGTTGTTGTGAAGGACCAAAGTACACTTTTAGGAAACATGGAAGTTCTCCGATCTATGGATGCTGTGCAATTTGTCGTTCCCAAAGTACGAACTGAATTGGGCAAGAAAGCATTTGGGCATGTTATGCTTGGAATTAATTCCATGAACTTCAACTTTAAGCCCTTGTTTCATTGCATACGTTTAAAGCTTTGGTGAATTAATTGCAATACCTTGTGTTTTATGTGATACATTTTCATGGTAAATTTTTTCTGTTGTTTACAGTTTTCAATATTACTTTGCTGCTGCCATCTTAGCCAAGTCTACCTTGTAAAAGAGATCTTTGATCTCAATTGGAGTAACCTAGTTAGATAAAGGTGAAATAAAAAATGTAATGAATACCTCTGGCAGTGTCAATTAAAACTGAGCATTCTTATCTTTGAAATGTATCCAATAGTACACTGAGTACTCTGGACCCTGGACACTCCCATATATTTGCAATAAGTTCTATTTTATTGTTTCTTTGCTTGGAGTTCCTTGGATTGGAAACAGACCAACAATTTATGTACTTAACCACAATCTAATTCAAACTACTTTGGTTACTTTGTCATAAGTCATGCACAGAGTGACATAAATTCCATGTAAGTAATTAAAGTTGGCACAGGAAAAAACTCTCCTCCAACAGATTAATGTGAAAATAGCTTTCGTCTTCCTAATTCTTCACATACTACTGTATATATATTTATGCAGGGTGAAGGTCATTCATTTACAATCCCCTATTCCGATGAAGTTGGGATTTTGGTTAAAATTAAAATAAATTTAGAATACAATGATTTTCAAATCAATTTAAGCCTATATTCAATTGAATACACTACAAAGACAAGATATTTATTGTTCAAACTGATTGTTAGTAGTTTTTTTTCCCCCTTTCCTTCCAAATATTCTCTCATTTTGAATTTGATGCCTGCAACAAGTTCCAAAAAAGCTGGGACAGGGGCAACAAAAGACCTGAAAAGTTGAGGAATGTTCAAAAAACACGTTTGGAACATTCCACAGGTGAATAAGTTAATTGTCATGATTGGGTATAAAAGGAGCATCCCTGAAAAGCTCAGTAGGTCACAACTAAGGAAGGGATGAGGTTCACCACATCTGTGAATGCACCATTAATGCTGAAAGGTACAAACAGGTTTTGGAGGAACATATGCAACTTCTTTTTCAGGGACATTCTTGCTTATACAAGAAAATGCAAAGGCACATTCTGCACGTGTTACAACAGTGTAGCTTCTTAGTAAAAGAGTGCAAGTACTACTAGACTGGCCTGCCAACAGTCCAGAGCTGTCTCCTCTTGAAAATGTGCGGCGCGTTACAAAGCGCAAAATACGACAACGGAGACCTCGGACAGTTGAGCAACTGAAGTTGTACATCAAGCAAGAATGGGAAAGAATTACACCTACAAAGCTTCAAGAATTGCTTATTGAGTGTTGTTGAAAGGAAAGGTAATGCACAGTGGGAAACATGCCCCTGTCGTAGCTTTTTTGGAACGTGTTGCAGGCATCAAATTCAAAATGAGTGAATATTTCAAAAATAAATAAATAAAGAAACATTATCAGTTTGAACATTAAATATCTCATCTTTGTATAATAATAATATATAGTGTATACTGAATATACGTTGAAAAGGATTTGCAAATGTATTGTTTTTATTTACGTTACACAACTGACAACACTGTTGGTACCTTGCTATTTAAGAAAGGAAAAACGCGCAATGGTCATGGACCATAACTCGAAACAGATAAAATTACAGTGGACCCCCGCTATTCGCAGGGGGTAGGGACCGAGTCCGACTGCGAATTAGCGATTTCCACGAATAATTTACCCTTCCCTAAAAATTATTATAATTGCCTATATTAATCGCTTATACGGATACCATAATTTTTGTTCAGGCCTAGTGAATTTTATAATTACTTTGTCAGTCTCAAGCTATTTCATTGAGAGTTGTGGTGATGTGGTGTCACTACTCACCAAGTTCTGTTATTGAGCAGTCATCAGGTAACTGGTCCAGCAGTGCGTGTGTGTCTTCAAACAGTGGATGTGAGTGAGAATGTGTGTGCAGAAGCTGGAAGCCATTGCTGTCTGACCCATCCATCATTGTCTGCTGTGGAGAATTCTGATTGGACGGGGATGAGGAAGAGGAAGAAGCGGATGATGAGTTGGAGGTGTTTCCCGTGCTGGTCCCTCCACTCCCTCCCAGTAGCTCCAGGCTGCAATACTCGCTGGCCTCCTCGGGGGTCAGCGGTAGGTCGAATAGGTCGGGGAGCGCTGCAATGTCATCGAGGTCGCTGAGGGTGGAGCTGGATCCCCCGGTGCTGTAGGAACGGCTCAAACCTTCCTCGCCGTCCTCACCGCTACCGCCACATGCACCGTCCTCTCTGGGTAAGGACAGAGCAGTCGAGCCCACATCTCCGGAGTCCACACACTCCTGAGATTTCTGATGCTTCTGCACTTCAGCATAGAGGCTGTCCCGCTGCTTTTTGGACATACGGCCAAACTTCACCGCTGTTGACAGAAAATTAATTTTCATCATTAGATCATGCTACCTCATACAGTATTTCCTGTAACTCATTCACTGGCGTGGATGTTTATATTCGTCAACTGGAATCCAACTATTTACTTTCACTGACGTATATGTTCGTCAACTACGTTTTTCAAACGGGTAAGTGTGGATTTGAAATTCAACATTGTAAACCACTGTAATGACGAACAGATCCCTGGAGATGGCGGAGTTACATTGCTTTAGATTTAAGATCAGCGCAGCTTTTGAGTTGAAAATAAAGATTAGGGGGTGAATCTCAGCATGTCACATCCGTGATCATGAGGGAGAGAAATTTGTTGGAAGTCGGACAAATTTAGGCAGCTCACACTCAAACAGAGTATGTGTCACGGTAGGTAGTAGAGTGTGTGTCTCCAAAGTGAGACAAAATGTCGCAGTTATTGGAGTGAATGATGAATGCCATGTTAAAAAGCTGTTGACGTACTGTATATCTGTAAATAATTATTTTGCCATCAAAAGCCCTCTCTGTCTTGCTTTATAATTTGAGGTGTCACAAAAGCAAAACCTATTTGCATCAAAGTAACTGTTCTTCTTGACTTGTTTCTTTTCACAAAAATATTTTTTCTACCCCTTTGAACAGAAACTGGTGTTTTTGGTCAAACCAATCCATGTCCTACTGCTGATTACTAAAGAGGTTGAAACAAACTTTTTTTTTTTTTACTAGGACTCCATCTGCCACCTTAACCTCTAGGTCTAGGTAGTACTGTATGTTCCAGGTTTGATGTCCAGTTTACTCTATGACAGTCTGTACACTGTATTAGTTTTCTCTCTGCAGCCCAAAAAAGAGTGGGGCGGAGGTGTCGAGGCATCTCCCAACAGCTGAAGTAGAACATTAACACTGAGGGCCTCAAGTTCTCATGGTATCGCCTTCAATTTAGAGGAATGAGGGACACAAGCTACTCAACTTCCCTTATTTAAGTCTCTACAGAACACCTCACAATTGTGATACAGTTTGATTACGCCACAAAAGGTAATCATTATAAGCTTATAGGAAGTGTGTGAATGGAGTATGCTCTCTGTTTACCATCTCGGCTCATGCCCAAAGCCAGACACTTCTGTAGACGACAGTGCTGGCAGCGGTTGCGGTTCGTTCGGTCGATCAAACAGTTCCTCTGGCGGGAGCAAGAGTACATGGCATTGTTTTGTTGGCTGCGACGGAAGAACCCCTAAAAGACATGCACACTCAATTGACACATGCACTTTTGAAATATAACATGATCCTTCAAGCATGTCTTGTTTTCATCCTTACCTTGCAGCCTTCACAGGTGATGACCCCATAGTGGATCCCCGAGGACTTGTCCCCACAGATTTTACAGGGGATGACCTCGATCTGAGCTGGAGGATCAAAACCAAAATTGACCAGGTCAGAAGAAGATTGTCTTGCATTCAGAAACTAAAGCTGTACTTCACACAAGGAAACAACAGTCCATTTGTTTCAGAATTGTTGCCAATACTGAAAAACTTTCAGTCAAACCTAAAACACACCTTAACCTGCCTTCTGTGCTATCATACTTCCGTATTGAGAGAGGCACATTAATTGTTCAAGCTCTGTTTCCCCCAAAATATTATTAGACGATACTCTGAAACACAAAACCAATGGCTTTAAGATGCTTGGTCTTGTTTTTATTAATCAAACTTTTTAAATAACACTTTAGCGTTTAGCTCCAACAGCAAGTGTTTTGTGCACTCAGATAAGCAGCTTTTATATTGCTTTATGATAGTGGTTGTGAACTTTGCCTGCCTTTGAGCTCATTTCATCTGTGCAGTGCTGTCTTGCTCTCTTCTGTTATAAATCTTGACCAAAATAATATCCTTTTTGTCTACTGTTGACGGAGAAACGGCGAGCTGCGGCCTTTTCGCAGTTAGGCAGCTGTAATTCTCTGTATCCTGAATTAAAAGGTCACACTTCACAAACTAATACCAAGTGCGAAGTGTTTTTAACAAACTTTTAAATTCTGCATTTTTGGTCTTTATAAGGACGAAATAGTAATTACTGACACCTAGGTTTAAAAGAAATGTTTAATAGGATATTCATTCATCTTCCATTCCGCTTATCCTCACTATTGTCGCAGGCGTGCTGGTGTCTATCCCAGCTATCTCCGGGCGAGAGGCGGGGTACACCCTGAACTGGCCGCCAGCCAATCGCAGGTCATTAATAGGATATGATTTATTTATAAAATGTACAGTGTTGGATCATTGGAATAAAAAAAGATGATTAATTGGGAATGGAAACCAACACAAATCTAAAGAGCCAGAAAAGGGGTGAAAATGGAACTTTAAAGTCTCACAAAGTTTGTGCATAGGCCAACAGGAACTTGCCTTCAACTGCGTTTGTCTGCACGCTGCATGAGGCCCCCATGAAGGAAAGAGATGAACAAAGAATCCTGTCTTGTTAGAGGCAAAACAGCAATATCATAAGATATGTTGCTTGGTCTGTTTTTTTAAAATCATATAGTTCTAAATTCCTTAGACTGATCCACATTTATTGGGTAATGTATGGTAATTCACATGTGTGTGATTACTAGACTTCTCCAAGAACAAAAAGGCAACTTTCCAACACGTACCCGCACTTGGTTGCCTGCTCAGCTCTAAAGCTGTAGACTAAAATACTGTACTCCAACTGATCGGGGCAGCTGCAGGCATGTAATGGAAAAAAAATAACCACCACCCCCTCCGTCTGTTTCAGCGAGGCTCTCCTCTCCCTCCCGCCCCCATCTCTCGATTATATAACTCTCGTCTGTGAGCATTCCTCACAACTCTCATTGAGCCGGCTCACTCTAGCAACATCGACCGACCTGCCCTTGCCGGATTTGCTCTATCCCACTGGTTGGGTGGCGGTGGCAGCCTGCTCGGTATTGGCTGAGTCAACCGTCGTTCAACCGCTGTAGCCTGTCAGCCAATGTGGACATTCTGTCCCACTGACACACTTTCCCACTGCAAGGGGAGGGAGGAGGGAAGCAGGCACATCACAGCACTCCACAGACCAATTTTAAAAATGGTGGAGCTCAACAAAGCTCTTGCTTCCATGAAAAACATTTTATTTACGGCCTAGAGTTTGCATCAGAAAAACGCTGTTGCATAACAGTACAACTAACCACTCCAAGTAATAACAATGACACTGGAAAAACTGCTTTCACCAGTTATGTCTTGGAAGACATAAGCAATAAACACGTTTTACTACTGACATACACACATTTAATGACTGAGCTACTTTACATACTACAGTACAGTTAAACTAGGAACCAGTACCATTTGCTGTCCCACCCCTCTTGTCTGTCTTTGACCATGAGCTTCGGTACAGCCACGTCTATTCTTGTCCAGTGCTAAGAGCCAGAAATACAATACAGACGCCCACCCAGCCACCCACCTTCAATGTAGCAGCCTCTAATGCATGTCTCTAAATCTGTTGACCAAAGACGGTATTACAGTATATAAAACTCTAATGTGAGCATGTTGCTTACCGTTAAGTTGCAAAAAAAGAAAAGCAAGACCCTATTGTAAAGTAAAAGAGGAAAAGGAATGTTGACATCCATTTTTTTCATCACTTTGTAAAGGCAGAGGAAATTTTACGTTACACTAGCTTACATTTACATTAGAACCTCAATATCAGTTGATCTATCTGACCTTTTGTTCTGAAGAGAACCGCTGCACTCCAACCGATCAATACAAGCCTGCCTTTTTCACTAACGTGATGCATGAAGGGACATTCAACATTTGTCATACACCAACAGAGTGACTCTGTCACAAAATCTATGAGGGAAAGAATGTTTTTCACATGGCGGCTGGTTGAGCTGTATCGGAAAGAACCCAGAACAAGCTTATTAACGGTTCGTGTGTCAACCATCGCTCGGCTGCTGTTAAACGTCTGACCTTGTTATCATCTGTTGAAAAGGCCAATTTGCTTTAGAGTTGGGAAAGGTGAAGCAATGAAAATCATGAGTTTATTCATCCAACATTTTCTTCTTGGTATCTAAGGTGGAACAGACCGCCAGCAATTGCACAAGAGCCACTGTGCCAGTGTGTCACAACCATGTCTGAGAGTGAAAAATATATTTCGACCATTCACATGCTCCCCATTGCATGCACGGTCACAAGTGTGTCAACATACGTCAATACTTACCCAACCATTTTTTTTGTTTGGGTGTCATAATAATATGAGCATGGCTCGATGCCCTTTGGCAACACTTTGTGAAAGCCAGCGTTCTGCATTTTTTTTTAATTAGCTCATTTCATACTGAATAATAACCTTCATACTATTGCTCAACATGTGGTAATCTGTGTATTTATGCATATACTTTGAGAGCAAATGAGCCAAATATGCGTTGTTGTGACTTGCTCGCAACTAATTGCAAGGGATGACACCGTGAGGTTTCATTCCACAGGTTTAAGCAATTTGGATTGCATCATTTCCTCGCAGCAGGGCACAGGATGATGGTGCGGCATGTAGTCATATCTCAACAGCGTGCTACTGTATATAGAGAATTTGAATGCATTCAAATTGAGGAGCTCTATTTAAAAAACACAAGTGAGACTGAGGGGGGTTAGAACAGAGCAAAGAATTTCAAAGGCTTCTTCTGTCTAAGGTGATGCTGTGCCATTTCTCTGAGTAATCAATACACCCTGCATTCCAAAATAAAAAGCCTGTAATCTTAAATTACTTCAGCATGTCAAAGGTGGAATAAACAATTTCAACCTAATTGTAATGTACCAGATATGTACAACTTCAAACTAAGATGTAATTTTTTCTTTTCTGTTGGAACAGATCAAGTGACTAACATATATTTTCTGCGTGATAAGAGCTCCAGTTTGTTTACATTTGGATGTCTTGCACCAAAAGGGGAACCTCCCACCAACAGGGGCACTCTCTACTGCTTCCTAGCACCCTCACCTCATTCACTCCCTCATGCTTCTTGAAAAAAAAAAACCCCACTACAGTACAGTAATCCCCTGCTATTTGTGGGGGTCCGAGCCCTGCTGCAAGTGGCGAAAAACTGCAATTAACTGGCATGCCCCTAAACATTTTTATAATTGCCAATATTACGTAATAGGTTAAACCGTAACTATACCACAAACTAAAACAGTTTATCATTTCAATCTGAATTCAAATAACTAATTATCTTTGCAAGTAAATGCCCTACAGATTATTTTATTTAAAAAAAATGCTCTGGATGTCCTCACTTACATGCACAAGTGGTGAAGACTCTCCATACCTTCCACTAATAACCCAGACTAAATTTAGTTCCATCCCAACTCTCTAAAACGAGATGTCTCTCCTCAATGCACTTCCTTGACACCAATTCCTATTTAGCCAGGGCTTTGGCAGGATCTTTTGGCTTTTTAGTGTGTTTCAGAAAGTGCACAAAAAAACATGTAGGTAATGTTTTTTGGCGACAAGCGGGCAAAAAAAACAAATATATGAATTCATGAATAGCGAACTGTGAATATGAAGGGGATTACTGTACTCTGCTGTGGAAAAGCTCATTGTAGCACATGGCATTAGTAGATGTGAATCCAATACATTTAGATAATTATCAGTATATTTTTTTAAATTAATTATCAAATGATATTTTCATTAAAAAATGGCTAATCCTGCATAAATACTACTATTGACTCAATTAATTAAGGATTAATAAATGAAGTATCTATCTATCTTTGTAAACCATTGTAAATGTTCAGTGGATGTTACAGACAGATGGAATGCACAGATTGCCAATGATATACTGCAGTCTTCTAGGGATGCCTGCTCAAATTCAAGTTCATTCCGCAGTGGCGGTTAGTCAGGAGTCAAGTTCAAGTTCAAGTGCAAGTGTCAGTATGCTTTTTTTTTTTTTTTTTTCACATGGCCTGCAGGCAGTCAGGCAGGCGCTTCCCTCTGCCGCGCCCCCTCCCTCTGCTGCGCATGCTGTGTAACGTTGGGTGACATAACTAGGTCAGTCCAACAGCCATGTCCCTCTCCCTCTGTGCAGTCACACGGCCACTTCAACAACAGCATAACCAACCTGATAAAATTGCATGATAGATGACTCAACATATTTATTTTTTAAACGAGAATTGTCTAAAAGTTATTTGTTTTTACACACGAAGCCGTTCTGTTGCTCATAACCAGACACGTGAGATAGTCAATTTGCTAAATGAGTTATATGATGAATTATGCAGTATTCCATGTTTATATCGACAGAATTGAAGTATAGAAATGCAAACTCGATTACATAATTGTAGTTTTGGTTAACAACAAGCTCGTCTCACGCCCCTCCCCTTTCCTTATTGCATAACATGAATATGGATCCCTAACCCGAATGTACAGATGGTCTCCCGGGTGACATAGATGTCATAATTCACTCGCTGACAGGTTTTGTATTATTAAAACACACACACGTAGTTAATTAATCAAATGTGTCAGCATTGAAAATTTACAACAAAAATTCCTATAATTCATGGTTTTCATGCATTTATTGTAAACTGGCCAAAACCCGCTGCAAGTAAATTTAAAGGTAAGAAGTGAACTGCAGTCTTCAGCCGTAATCCAGTCATGGGGGGATTAATGCGCATTTAGGAGCAAAACAGGCGCACGCCGAGGGTCTTTGCGCGCACATGTGGCAGCCAACCCCTTCAATGCGCTCTTTCTTGGCGGTAAATTACGGCAAACATACACAACACGATTTCACTTGAATGCACTGACCTCTCATTTTGACGTGTTCTTCTTCTTAACCGGCGGAGAAGGAAGCGTGGCTACATTTGGCTGCGCTGCAGGTGACTGCCAGGAAGAAGTGGCTGTGTAAATAATAATGTCTCTTGTTCCCGACCGCAGACTGGATCTGCGAGGGGGAAAAAAACCCCAAACAAACAAACAAAAAAAACCCACCTCTAAGTGTCGTCTATCGTTTGGTGAAGTCCAAGCGAATTAAAAGAGTGGAGCAAGTCGCTTTGGATTGCATCCTAAACGCCCATGCGAATGGCCAGAATAGTCCCCACGGTGCACACGGTGGTCCACACAGTCAGCGCCTTCCTCTCAGTCTACCCTGCTAACCTACTTTCTCCAAGCGTGCTCTCTCACATGATCTCACCGCCACAACCTCCTCGAGCAGCAGCAAGCGGCGGGGGCGCGCGGGCGCGCGGACGCGAGCTTAAGGTGGCAGTGGAGTGGAAGTGAAGAGGAGAGGCCGGAGGGGCGCGCGCACGGCGTCCCGTCACGGCCACGCTCAGACGTGATTAGATAAGTGGACTGTGCACTACACTGTTATTGAAGAATCACTGATTTAGTCATGGTTGTGTTATGAGGTCTTTATTTGCATCTATTGCTCTAATTCATATTTTGTCATGTGGGGCACTAGTCACATAGGCCACAATCAAAGTAACCCACAATTTTACTCAAGTATACTGTTACTTTAGAACGATATGAATCGTGAAAAATAAAGAGTGGTCCTCCAAATAATTACTTGCGGAAGATTAAGTATTCAGTGAGTAACTGGTTGGTTACTTCTGATTTACTTACTTACTTATTTAGGGTGCCTGACTGATTACCACAGCCGCCTGACAGTGCAGAGGTCATGGGCACATAACTGGGCACCGTCCTTCCTGTGTGGAGTTTGCATGTTCTCCCTCTGTCTGCGTGGGTTTTCTCCGGGTAACATTCCAAAAACATGCATGGTAGGTTAATGGAAGAGTAAATCGTCTCTGAATGTGAACGTTTGTATGTACCCTGCCATTGGTGGGCGACCTATTCAGGGTGTACCGCGCCTCTCGCCCCAAAGTCAGCTGGCTCCAGTGCACCCGCGACCCTAGTGAGGGTAAGTGGTACAGTGAATGGATGGATGGATTTAAATATTTAACCTTAACCCAATTGAGATCAGATTCTATATGCAATCCTGACTGGCTGCTGTCAGCATAGCAAAACAAAGCAAAATCAAATCAAGCAACCCCCCCCCCCAAAAAAAAAAATACAATACAAATAAATACAACAAATTATACAATGTGATGTATTAGCATATTTACATAATACGTAACATTATAGCAAACGATTAAAAGGTTATTAAAAGGCACAGCTTTCATGAACAGTATCCCTCAGAATTTTTTAAAACTGTAATATTGGGATGAATGAGTTTTATTATTTGTTGTAGGGTGTTCCAGTCATTTGGGGCAGAAAATTGAAAAGATTGCTCAAAAGTAGTGCAGACATTGGGAACAAAGTGGTGAATAAATCCGCTGGAACAGAGAGTCCTTGTGGTGGTGTGCATGGTGAGCAAAGAGCGACGATAGGGTGTGGTCTGGCCAGTGAGCATTTTATAGATAAATATTTTTTGTCTGCGTGAGTGAAGAGGGGGCCTATTAACCAGTTAATTTGATTATATTGAACTTTGACAGGGCGGCACGGTGGCCGACTGGTTAGAGCGTCAGCCTCACAGTTCTGAGGTGCGGGGTTCAATCCCCGTCCCCGCCTGTGTGGAGTTTGCATGTTCTCCCTGTGCCTGCGTGGGTTTTCTCCGGGCACTCCGGTTTCCTCCCACATCCCAAAAACATGCATTAATTGGAGACACTAAATTGCCCGTAGGCATGACTGTGAGTGCGAATGGTTGTTTGTTTCTATGTGCCCTGCGATTGGCTGGCAACCAGTTCAGGGTGTACCCCGCCTCCTGCCCGATGACAGCTGGGATAGGCTCCAGCACGCCCGCGACCCTAGTGAGGAGAAGCGGCTCAGAAAATGGATGGATGGATGGATGAACTTTGACAGGTGGCTTCACACTCAATTCATCATCAATTCTGACATCTGTTTAATTACTCAAAAACAATGTGAGTTCTACCAAGTTACATCTTTATCTTCAGTGCTATGGATAGTTTTTTCCCATTTAGGACAGGATACTTAAATGTAACTTCTTTGCATCATTATTTTGTGCTATAAAAAGATTTTGTTTACTTGGTTTTAACACTACACTAGACTTACACCTACAGTGGGTACAGAAAGTATTCACACCCCCTTAAAATTCTCACTCTGTTATATTGCAGCCATTTGTTAAAATCATTTAAGTTCATTTTTTTCCACATTAATGTACACACAGCACCCCATATTGACAGAAAAAAAAACGGAATTGTTGAAATTTTTGCAGATTTATTAAAAAAGAAAACCTGAAATATCACACAGTCATAAGTATTCAGACACTTTGCTCAGTATTTAGTAGAAGCACCCTTTTGAGCTAATACAGCTTTTTGGGAATGATGCAACAAGTTATTCACACCTGGATTTGGGGATCCTCTCCAGTTCTGTCAGGTTGGCTGGTGACTGTTGGTGGGCAGCCATTTTCAGGTCTTTCCAGAGATGCTCAATTGGTTTTAGGTCAGGGCTCTGGCTGGGCCATTTAAAAACAGTCACGGAGTTGTTCTGAAGCCACTCCTTCGGTATTTTAGTGTGCTTACGGCCATTGTCTTTTTTGAAGGTGAACCTTCGGCCCAGTCTGAGGTTCTGAGCACTCTGGAGAAGGTTTTCGTCCACAATATCCCTGTACTTGGCCGCATTCATCTTTCCTTCGATCGCAACTAGTCGTCCTGTCCCTGCAGCTGAAAAACAGCCCCACAGCATGATGCTGCCACCACCATGCTTCACTGTTGGGACTGTATTGGACAGGTGATGAGCAGTGCCTTTTTTTTCTCCACACATGGCACTTAGAATTAAGGCCAACAATTTCTATCTTGGTCTCCTCAGACCAGAGAATCTTATTTCTCACCATCTTGGATTCCTTCAGGTGTTTTTTTTTTTTTTTTTTTGCTAACTTCATGGAGGCTTTCATGTGTCTTGCACTGAGTAGAGGGTTCCGTCGGGCCAGTGATGGTTGACTTTCTAGAACTTTCTAGAACTTTCTCCCATCTCCCGACTGCATCTGTGGAGCTCAGCCACAGCCTCTTTGGGTTCTTCTTCACTTCTCTCACCAAGGCTCCTCTCCCCCGATTGCTCAGTTTGGCCGGACAGCCAGCGCTAGGAAGGGTTCTGATCGTCCCAAACGGTTTCCATTTCAAGTTTATGGAGGCCACGAATCATTTGCTCTGACATGCACTGTGAGCTGTAAGGTCTTATATAGACAGGTGTGTGGCTTTCCTAATCAAGTCCAATCAATATAATCAAACACAGCTGGACTCCAATGAAGGTGTCGAGCCATTTTAAGGATGATCAGAAGAAATGGACAGCACCAGAGTTAAATACATGAGTGTCACAGCAAAGGGTCTGAATACTTATGGCTGTGTGGTATTTCAGTTTTTCTTTTTTAATGAATCAGCAAAAATGTCAACAATTACGTTTTTTTTCTGTCAATATCGGGTGCTGTGTGTACATTAATGTGGGGGGAAATTTAACTTAAATGATTTTAACGAATGGCTGCAATATAACAAAGAGTGAAAAATTTAAGGGGGTCTGAAAACTTTCCGTACCCACTGTATATTAAAAGGTATCATGTTGGGATACTTTTATCCATCCATCCATCCATTTTCTGAGCCGCTTCTCCTCACTAGGGTCGCGGGCGTGCTGGAGCCTATCCCAGCTATCATCAGGCAGGAGGCAGGAGGCAGGGTACACCGTGAACTGGTTGCCAGCCAATCGCAGGGCACATACAAACAAACAACCACACCTACGGGCAATTTAGAGTCTCAAATGAATGCATGTTTTTGGGATGTGGGAGGAAACCGGAGTGCCCGGAGAAAACCCACGCAGGCACGGGGAGAACATGCAAACTCCACACAGGCGGGGCCGGGGATTGAACCCTGGTCCTCAGAACTGTGAGGCTGACGCTCTAACCAGTCGTCCACCGTGCCGCCGGGATAATTTTATTCAAATAAAAAAAATCTTATTTGGATCTGCGCTCTTTTTTTCTTAATGCGTTGCCATGGTCTCGGGTCAGGACTCAGTATCAGTAGATTCCATAAAATGAAGTGACTCGGAATCAGGTGTAAAAATATGTAATCAGGACTTCCCTAGTAATTAATGCAAATAAACACCCCATCCTATAATATTAACTAACTCTAGGAGCATCTTTAGCTTTGTGACGGCAGAATGTTTATGCAGTTCTTGTACTGGATCTCAGTAGACAGACTGATATGGTGACTGTGGTCTCAATTACTGACACTTTTTATTTAAGAGCTATATTTTTTAACATGGGTTTTTGCTTTGACCATTTTTTATGATACAAATCATCATCTTGAGCTTCACAAAAGATATGTTGGCAATTTTTGTGTGTGTGTCTATTTCCTCCCACATTCCAAAATCGCACGTTAGATTCTAAATTGCCAATTGGTGTGAACGTTTGTGAATCGTTGTTTTTTTCAATGCACCCTGTGATTAACTGGCGACCATTCCAGGGTATACCCCGTCTCTTGCCTAAAAGTCAGCTGGGATAGATTACCCGTGACCCTGAACAGGATAAACGATAGAAAATGAATTAATTAGTCTCTCAGTATGATGTAACCCTAGAAACTACATGCGAAAGAATCAACATATTGCTCTCTGACAATGTCAATCACCCATGTGGCATACATTGTGGTGGTACAATTTTAAGACTATTGAATAATACAGCTCCAAAGACACTTCTGCACTAAACGTCCAAATATGTGTAGCATATACAATCAAGTAATATTTATTTCAGCTATTTTACAATAATGAATTCTGTCAGCAAGGAAGGCTGGATAATGTGGGGTTTTCCCCAATAATTGCTTGCAGAAAGTCAATGTATTCTCTTTGGGGAAGTTTCAGAGTTTACACCCAGTTACCTTGTGATGTTCGATGCCGCTTGGTTCCTGTTTCGCTTCATTTTTGAACTCGTCATGATGTTTTCAATTAATGGTGCGCTGTAGCATTGGGGACAACAGTCATCAAGTACATATGGGGTGTGTAGCACTGTCAGTGCAGCAAATACTAATGATATTTTGTTTTGTTATTTTTCTGTTGCAATCAAGTACATTGAACTCCAGTTTTATTCAGTCCGCCCCCGTAGTGATGAGATGGGTGATGGTGGGTAAGTGGGGGTTGTGCTGTGTGTGTGTATGTGCGCGCATGTGTGTAGGGGGGGTGGAGGGATGGATGGGGCGTGGGGGGTGGGGGGCTTAATGATGCAATGTGCTGGCAGCACTGTTATGAAACAGCATGAAGGCAGAGATTACTCAAACTAGGTTAGTGGAGCAGCGGCAGTCACAGCTTTTTTCTTCCCTCTCTCTCACACAATCAGACACGCACACACGTACTGAGACATACATGGCAGCAGGCACACACATTCCCCTTTTAGCAATCCTTTTTATCCTTTCACTCCACGTCTAATTTGTCGCATTTTTCATTCTCCAACATGTGCAAATCCCCACTTCTCAAGCCCATGGTGCATTTTTTTCCGTTCAACTGTCCGCCACTTTTCCCTTCCCCTCACCCTGCACACACACCTCCTCTAACGCCCCTCTGTTCTATTTCTCCCTTGACAACAGCAGTAACACTTTGACCTTAGCGCTTATGTAACCGCTGTGCAGAATGGTTAGACAGCAGGGGAAGGGTGGGAGAGAGCTTGGGGGAGGTGGCGGGAGGCTTCAGCAAGGCAGACATTTTGTTGCTCGATGAGAAAGTAAGGTGGAAGAAGAGACGAGCAAGGAGAAGAGATTCGAGCTGGAATAGCTTTGGGAGCGTGCCACCAGCTGCATAACTCGATGACAGAATGGATGCGGGAGGACGATGCAAAAATAAAAAAGAGTTTTGAACATATTAAATCTTCTGACAACAAGCAGATCTGCATACAAAAAGAAAAAACAATGTCCATTTTGGGTAGTACATCTCAGATGATACCTAATACCATTGTAGCCTAAAACATTTTACACTTGTTTGAGTCCGCCTGCTGCGATTGGCTGGCAACCAGTTCAGGGTGCACCCCACCTCCTGCCCAATGATAGTTGGGATAGGCTCCAGCGCTCCTGCGACCCTTGTGAGGATAAGCGGCTCAGATAATGGATGAGTCCGCTTGTGCGGTCTAATGTTACCAATACACAGCCACTGTCAAGAGTCAGCCACACAGTCAAGATGAGATTCAAATTCAAATCCTCACATGCTGTTTTTTGTGTATAGTTTGCATGTTCTCCCTGTGCTTGTGTGTTTTTTGGGTACTCTGGTTTCCTTCCACATTACAAAAGCATACATGTTAGGTCAATTGAATACTCTAAAGTGCCCATAGATGTGAGTTTAAATGGTTGTTTGTCTTTATGTGCCCTTTGATTCAATGGCAACCAGTCCAGCGTGTGTCCTGCTTCTCACCCAAAGCCAAGTGGGAAAGTTTTCAGGTCACCCTGAACAGGATAAACGGTAGAAAATGAATGAATGAATGTTTAGCGCAGCAAACACTTACATGTACTTCTCAGTGTGGTATACTGTAGTAATACCACTGCAAACTACATCCAAATTAACAAACAGATAAATACAAATCAAGACGGCACGGTGGCCGACTGGTTAGAGCGTCAGCCTCACAGTTCTGAGGACCCGGGTTCAATCCCCGGCCCCGGCTGTGTGGAGTTTGCATGTTCTCCCCGTGCCTGCGTGGGTTTTCTCCGGGCTCTCCGGTTTCCTCCCACATCCCAAAAACATGAATTAATTGGAGACTCTAAATTGCCCGTAGGCATGACTGTGAGTGCGAATCGTTGTTTGTTTCTATGTGCCCTGCGATTGGCTGGCAACCAGTTCAGGGTGTACCCCGCCTCCTGCCCGATGACAGCTGGGATAGGCTCCAGCACGCCCGCGACCCTAGTGAGAAGAAGCGGCTCAGAAAATGGATGGATGGATAAATACAAATCAAAGCAAAACTGCATGTATCAGTAGCTAATGCTATAACCAGTGAGTGTATTTACATGTAACCCAAATCTTTTTTACCCCCAACCTGTCCTGTTCGGCTGCTTAGTCATGCAGTATGGTTGATGTGTATGCTTCTTTTTATGCTGGAACAGTTTTGCTGCTCTGCCTGTGGTTATTTGTATTGTAATGTGTATTTATTAGAAAAGCTGTCAGACAGAACAAAATTTGAGAAGGGAACAGACAGAGAGAAAAGAGAGAACATCCATCCATCCATTTTCTGAGCCGCTTCTCCTCACTAGGGTCGCGGGCGTGCTGGAGCCTATCCCAGCTATCATCGGGCAGGAGGCGGGGTACACCCTGAACTGGTTGCCAGCCAATCGCAGGGCACATACAAACAAACAACCATTCGCACTCACATTCACACCTACGGGCAATTTAGAGTCTCCAATTAATGCATGTTTTTGGGATGTGGGAGGAAACCGGAGTGCCCGGAGAAAGAAATGAGAACAGAGAAGTTATAAAATACAATAGAGAACTATAACAGTATAAGAATGACAACAATTATGTTACATAGGAGTTGGCTTTTATCTACAGTATACAGTATATGGAGTGGAAAAGCAGTGCTGTGCCTTGTGAGGAAGGGATGCAAAGAATAGCAAATCAGACAGGACAGGACAGGGATAATGAGCCAGGCAGTGATTCTGGTTTGTGGTGGGAGTAGCTTCGCAGTGCCAAAACCCTTGTTAAGAATTAGAGTACAAATGAGAGGACAAAGACTGGCCCTCCTGCCAAGCGACTTGTGCAAAGAAGATATACTAGTGAATCAACAGCGTCACACATGCTTGTTAGTCAATTTCCAGAGTTGCTGTACTGTGCAAGCACAATGAGGACGGGAGACCTTGGGCACACCCGTCCCAGAGGAATGTATGGGCCCAGATTGTCCACCCTGGGGGACCCAGCCAAAAGGACACCACCCATATCCAGCAACCCAGGGTGGTCCCCAAGCCCCACTGAAATTTACCACATTGTCATCCTCCCACCCATCCCCAGAAGTGCAACAGGCCCCCGCCCAACAACTGGGCCGACTGCAGGAGCCAGCCTTGTCCCCTAATCTTAACATTGTGGTGGAGGCAAATCAGCTCGACGGCCCGAAGTTCAGCTTCTTTTGTATTTGTGTTATACCAGTGGCGGGCAGTGAATTTGGTACCTAGGTATTAATCCACCTCTTAATACCACCAATATCACGTCTGTGCATATCCCATCAATGGGGGTCGGAACGGGTAACCATGTAAACCCATTCCACACAAGTCATTGGCGGCTAGCCGTCGAATAAAGCGGCCCCCATCTTGAGCTTTGCCTCTTGAGGAAGGTGGATGGGCACCCCACAGAACTAAAAAAAAAAAATTCAATCTGTCAAAGGAGGGTCACAGACTGGCCCTCTCCTCAAAGAAGACGTTAACGATGAATCAGGCAGAAGAGGTAGCACCTCAGCCACAAGACGCCTGTGAAGGCGGACGAAGGCTGCAGCAGTTCTTCAGTCCCAGTCATCTGGGCTCCCCAGCCATTGCATCTGATTGAAGGGCTGTTGAGATCATGAATTTCTCGGGGTACAACGAGATCTTCACGTTAATCAAAGTTTTGCACAGGTGTCTCCAAAGGATATCCCCTTGGCGTTAACTGCAGACAATCCTTCATTCATTCATTCGTTCATTCACAAATCCTTGATTTGTGGGATAGCCAAGAAGTCATATCGCAATTATAGAAACCATCAATACAATACAAAAACACAATATAACAGCACGTACTGTACACGCACTGTGTCACATACATCATATATTTATCTAATAACATGATCAAAATATAAAATATTTAAATAAAATGCATCATACTCAACAGAGATGCTGATGAGTGAATGCATTAGTTTGAGCAGATCGCTACAGATGTGTTTTGCTAGTCGAAGTCGGCTACAGCAAGTTTTGCACTGAATGGATAAGAGGGGGCGGCACGGTGGATGACTGGTTAGAGTCCAATTTAGTCTCCAATTCATGCATGTTTTTGGGATGTGGGAAGAAACCGGAGTGCCCGGAGAAAACCCACGCAGGCACGGGGAGAACATGCAAACTCCACACAGGCGGGGTCGGGATTGAACCCCGGTCCTCAGAACTGTGAGGCAGATGCTCTAACCAGTTGGTCACCGTGCCGCCTTACAACTGCTAATATATTTTAATTTATATTGGCAAGCACTACTGACTCTGTCGGCCCTGGGGCACATTAGATTGACATGTCATCATATAGAGGCTGACATCTGATTGTGCAAAAATCCAACATACTGGATAATAATAATGCATAATGCAGGCAAGAGAAATACTAAGAAATGAAGAGAATAGACTGTTGGGAATAAATAATACAATTTAATGGAACAAATATTAGAATTTAGGTTGTAACTATAAGCCAATACTTCTGATAGTCTTTAGGCTAGCAGAGATCCTACTGCTGGCGCTCATTTGATTGTTTGATTGTTACACATGCTGCAAAGCTCATTTTTAAATAGCTTGATTCAGAACATTAGATTGTCAGGCCAGCAGTTTTGTTATCACACAGTTGCTTTTGTTGTTTGCCGTAGGTGTCTCTTTCTTCAGATCAAAACTGGTACAGGCTTATGACTCTGCGGAGTTAAATTTAAAAGCCTTGCTCACATCAAAGCGTCTTTGTGGGGATGACGGTTGGACTGTAACCGATTGGCTGCACATGGTTTTAGATGGGGGGCCCCATGGCCAATCTCTTTGCCTTAGTCTCATCAACTCTGTACATTCCTGTCTCGCTTCTCCCACGGCATGCCGCAACGCTTTCATATACAGGGATATGCGGGCCTGGGGTTATTTAAAAGCACATCGATTGAAGGCAGAATTCACAGCTGCATGCAACAGCAACATGCATGTAAACAGTGAGATCATCTTATGTCAGAGTCGGCCCTACCCCTATGTAGTAATCCAGATTTTTTTCTCATTTGCTAAATCTGCTTGTTTTCTCCTCTCTGGAGGTGGTGCTAATCCCTCCTCTCCCTGCCTACAGCTAAATTTGGGCCAACTGCAGCACTGGTCTTTGCTGCGTCACTAGGTCAGTGTGGTCAATTCCTTCTTGCCACCCATCCGTTACCACTCCTATGTTTTATTTGGTCTGTCTTTTATACCTTTTGTAAGTCGTTGTACTGTACAGCTCCAAATGCTTATCACACCTTGTTTCTTCCCCACAGTCATTGTTTGTTATCAGCCTCATTTGTCATACACTGTACAGCTTCAGTGTGTGATAAAGCCTGTACTGTATAAATAGAATTTGAGTTCAGGCACAGGTCAATAGGTGCGGATTATGTCATTGAGCAAATACACCCCCACCCCGAATGAGATGGATTGCTGGGAGAAAAGCAAACACACAAAGTATATTTTTATATTGTCCTTGACCTGATTTTACGCAGCATGCTTCAGGTGTAAAGCCAGTTTTCAGGTCTCCAATTTGATTTGCCTCCGTTTGCTAAACTCACTTCCTTTCTCACATTGCTTTTTGTTAGTGGCTGTAAAGTGAAAATAAATGCCTTGTAAATTTGACCCACCCCAGAGAAGAGTGTTTTTTAACAACCCTGCCAAATCAACCCTGCCAAATGATTGAAAAAAATGCTAAGTATATAAAATGAGGCTTCAAAATGGTGAAAAATCAAGACATTCTCTCTGCTCTCAAACACTCTGGGTGTGTCAGATGAATGTGCTTAAACCACACCCTGCTCACCTCTCAACTTTCAATCCAATTCCAGTTGTACGAACTGGAAAAATGGATGCTACTTTGTCTAGCATGTTTCTTATGCCTGCACAAAACTATGTTTCAGCTGTGAAAATATGTCAGCTTGAAGCCTCCAGTGGCTGGAATATATCCCACCATGTTGTCGTGGTTCTTTTCTATGCCACAACAAGTGGACACCCCCCCTCGCTCTTCAGCCTTTCTCTGCGTGATGTGCGCGCACTCAAGGACGATAACGAGCCACTCTAAAAGCGGCCATGCCAGCAGACTGTCCAAAGGGATGATGTCGTCACTTGACACATATTTTGCTTCGCCCCAAAAAATCAGGAAAACTGAAATCGTGAAAAACAGTTTAACGCTGCATCTCCACATTTGAGTGCTCCATAGTTTTAAGTCGTTGCACGTTTTCAGCAATTATGTTCAAACATTTATAATCATTTTGAAACAAATCTCTGAATTCACTTTAAAGTGTATTTAGTAAACATTCAGTGACTTATTCATAGCGATTTAAATAAAGTGCATTTGTGATTACATACTCTATTCTGAATCCAGACTCATAGCCATGATACTCTTTTTGTTCCATGCATTATGATTCACGCATACGGAGTTGCACACGTTTACATTTCTACAATATGCCCAGACACGTCTCGACAAACAAAGTAACATATTTTTTCTTCTGTCACTCAGTCCATCTCTTGTTTTGTTCCTTTTCCACTCCCACATGCACTTGAATAGTAGGACTGGGGCTAGTGTTGACACAGTAATGGTACTGAGCCTCAAAATTAGGTAATACATTAACTGAAAATGAGATGTTCATGAGTGATTAGAGTGCCAACCTGGTCAGAATGCACAAATGTGAGGTCAAGCTGTTTTTCCTGTGTGTACACATGGTCGGATGCAAATATATGCCATGCAAATATCTGCATAAAAGGAGGTTTCCACGACAACCGGAGTTTTTTCATCCTCAGTGTGATTCAACGTGCTTTGCTATGTGACCCTGACCCAGTTACGCCGTGTAGTGAGTGCGATTCCACCCTCCGTGCGCATCGGCGCTGTTGTGATATTTGTTTGTATTTTGTATCCAAGGCCATCAAGCGTAGTGAGGTGGAAACAAGAAGTCCAGAAGGAAATACCTTCAGCTTCCTTCGTGTTTAGCCAATGACCTACATCCTCCGTAGCCTTTTCTCTGGTGTCGATCGCGTTCTGCTGGGCAATCAAACAGTCCTTATCACATTTGTTTTATCCACCCTCATAGATTCTCTCATCATCTTAATTTCCTTCAGGGCCAGGTTTGTATGTTTGTTTAAGCCTTTGCAGTCCTACATTATCTAATCATGGAAAACTGGAGCCACTGGATGACTCTTTTGAAATGATGAGGTTGTATACATGCATGAATCACCAGTTTAAAGCCACAGACACTTCCCTGTACGTTTGTGTTCCATTCAAACTTCCAGCTTTTTCAGGTTAATCGCATTCACCACCCACATCTGTTTTCGTCATTGCAGAAATAATGTATGCATCACCCCATTTTTTGGTGTTAATCAACACAGAAACGCTGCATTTGAGAATCAGGCATGGGTGAGATTGGATAAATCAGTTCCTGTGCAACAGCCCAGATGACTCATAGCGGCGCAGGCCTTCACAGAGACATCTAGTGTTGACACTGAGATACCACAGGACGGCCTTATGTAATACTTGGAGTTTGCTCTAGATCGTGCATATTGTATGACTCTCAGCCCTTTTGATCAGAGGACTGCAGTTACACATAACAAGTCACAAGCTATTATGCGGCTGAAAACTGCGACTGCAGTACTGTGGTTGTTTTTCTTGCTCTCATACAATCAGAAAGGTATACAGTAGGATTTACACGAATATACCCATATATTGGCTTCTAAGTTGACTTTTGTACCTTTTTGGACATGGAAAAGGTACACAAAATATGAGTGTTTCATGTAAAGATCAAGTGACAAGCCATTATACCAACATTATGATATGCACACCCTTAAAGGGACTTTCTTGCCTGTAAAATAAAATTTTCATGGGTGTGCTTGACAGATTGAAAGTGCCATGTTGGTAAACATGCCTTGTTGGGAATGATGTAATCACCACTGGATCAAAACAAGAAACTAGTCAATTGATGTACAGCTGACTCATCTGACTTGATTACTCAAATAGGTCGTTGTCGAGTGGACGCCTGCTGAAGGTAATAAGACAGAATGAAATGGTCTGCGTGAAAAGTCTGCATTGCATCACAAAGAGAAAAAGGAGTGAGGGGGTGGTCAGGGGCTCTGGGAGGGGGCAGATGGGTGTGTCTTCACTGACCTAGTTACAGCAATAGAACCCCTGAGCCCAACACATCCCTCCCCTCAGCCCCTCCATACACCATCCCTGCCTGACTCTGTGACGTGTAAAGGACACTTTCAAACCACACAGACAGCCAGGAATGGAAGTCAGTCGGAGGCAGACGGAGGGAGGCAAACTGAGACGGGTGGACGGATGCAACACAATTAAGGTCGACTGAGATGAGCAGACTTATACATCCACAATGATATATAAGATCTGTGCAGAGATGGGGAATCTCTTTGCACAAACAGGAAGAGGCTCTAGGGACTTACAGCAAATTAATAACAACAGGCTGCAATGGTAATATTAAACCCCCACACATCCTGTGGAATATTGGATTTTTTTTTCGTCATTTAGGGGGAAATCACATCTTTGCAGCGTAAAGCAGCTTTTAATAAAATCAGAAATGCTATAACTGCACAAATACAGGCTATGATTACTCATAAACATGATCTAATCTCATATTTCCTGTACTTCTTAGGGCTAAGCTTGAATTTCATGGCGATTGCAGTGTAGACTATGCAATGTCTGTGGGGTTAAATAAGCAGTATTAATGACAGACTTTACTTCAGAACCAGCTATCGTATACCTAACCTCCTGGCTCGTCACTGTTTGACTAACTTTTTGACCCCTCTGTCTCTAAATTCAAGTAGAAGGACTGCAGACAAAGAAGGACACAAGTGCCATATCATCTTACAAATGCTTGTAATTAACTGGAAGGAAAAGTTAAAGAGAACATTGGCAATTTAAAAATAAATCTCTTTTGGATCTTATTCCTTAAAACTGTCACTATGACCCAGAGGTGTGACCAAGTCATTGCTTTGCAAGTCCCGAGTCAAGTCCCAAGTCGAGACAGGCAATTCTCGAGTCAAGTCGCAAGTCCTACTCTTTGAGTTTCGAATCCTTTCATTTTACCAACAAAATAAAACTATATTTTAATATACTGTATATAATATTTATCTTTAATTAATATGTATATATTATATACTGCATGGCGGCACGGTGGATGACTGGTTAAAGCGTCAGCCTCACAGTTCTGAGGACCCGGGTTCAATCCGCGGCCCCGCCTGTGTGGAGTTTGCATGTTCTCCCCGTGCCTGCGTGGGTTTTCTCCGGGCACTCCGGTTTCCTCCCACATCCCAAAAACATGCATTAATTGGAGACTCTAAATTGCCCATAGGTGTGACTGTGAGTGCGAATGGTTGTTTGTTTGTATGTGCCCTGTGATTGGCTGGCAACCAGTTCAGGGTGTACCCCGCCTCCTGCCCGATGACAGCTGAGATAGGCTCCAGCACTCCCGCGACCCTAGTGAGGAGAAGCGGCTCAGAAAATGGATGGATGGATGGATATATACTGCATGTATATATGTAATATATTTTAAAATTCATATTTATTTATCAAAACAAATTTGATAAGTGCATTGTACCTTTATAAGAAAATTAGGGGGCTGATCAAAATTTTTGCACCTTCAAAGCCAATCGTCAAGGGGGTCTTAGTTTATTGCCCCTTCAAAAAACGTTTGATAGTAGGTTTTCAGTTATTCTAGGAAAATGCTATGCTATGACTTACTTTTTCTCAATTTATTTCTGAAGTGACATTAAACAGACCTGTCACAAATAAGAATTTGCATCCAGTAGTTCTTCAATTAGTAATCAAGTACGGACAATTCTATCGGAATAATCAAGGATGAGGATAAAATATATTTTTGCTTGGCTAAAAAGCAATTATGAATACACAAGAGAAAATGAGACATTTTACTTACTAATGAAAGACCATTTTTTTTCCTCTTTTAGATAATCCACAGTATTTTCCCTAAATTAACCTTGTGCAGATAGCAGAAAACTGCATTTTCGTGTCTACAAACATTTCTAGTGATGCAATTTCAAACACAAATATAAATAAATTTCAATTTAAACTTGGTATTTCTTGTGAGTATCAAAATCATAAGGCATTAATAATGAAAAAAAAGAGGAACACAAGTTTGTCATCTTGTAAAGATACAATTTTATCCAATTGTGGTATCTCAGTCCACTAGGGGGGACTATGTAAAAATATTACGTCAAAAAGAGGCGAAGAAGAAGAAGAAGAATGTAGTTTCATGTCAAATAGATGCTAGATGTTCTGATCGACTGGTAAATAAAGTGAATAAAAAAAGAGAGAAATAAATTAGCAACATTTCAACTCGACAGGTAAATGTATAATTTCTTGGTCCATAAAATCCCAAATATTTGGGCGATCGTTCTGATATTTTTAGAGGTTGAAGTAGCCATAAGTAGAGATGTCCACATACATTTTGGTGACAATTGTTTGCAGTTTTGTGACATTTAGCAACGTAAAGGGTTTTCTCTATCGTGAGCATATAGAGGAGTCCCCAAAAATGTAACCGTTTTTTAACAACGACTCGAAGAGACGTCACAGAAACGTCATCAGCTCGCCAACTTGTCTCCAGCCCGGTGAGATCGCAGTCTTAGTTAAAGATAGTTAGGAATAGTGTGTGCTTCGTTCGCTTTGTTTTATTATTCATTCGTAGAACAAAGGCTGAAAGTCGGTCTAAACTTACGACATACACCATGACTGAATTATATGTCCTGTTTATTGACCTGCCTCTTGGGCAATTGTCTGCAATTGCCGAAGTTGAAGGTAAATCTTTTCGTAACGCACGATGATAGAAATAAGTAATTTTAATCTGATTATGCCTCTATATAGAGTAATGTGTTAGATTGCTCATCACTGCTGCAACCGCGCCCTTTAAAGGGCAACTCATTTCTGCAAAACTTTCTGCTCTGTCATCTGTTTTTGTCTCATGTATTCTGAACTATTCCTTTTAGCCTGCCCAAGACCCTTCCCTAGATTTTTTTTTCTCCACCCACCCCCTTCTTTTTGGCCTCTCTCGCGAGCCAAGCCATCTTTTCCTTCCTTTGCGAAACAACAAGCATGCCGCAAAAAAATCTCATGCTATGAACCCGTGACAGTTATTTTATTACCAAACAAAGTGCGAACCCGTGACAGTTATTTTATTACCAAACAAAGTGTCCTCTGTTTCACGTGTCTTCACTCACTAAACCAGCATCAGAATCATCTTTATTTTGACAAGTATGTCCAAAAAACACACAAGGAATTTGTCTCCGGTAGTTGGAGCCACTCTAGTACGACAACAGATAGTCAATTGACAGAGAACACTTTTGAGACATAAAGACATTGAGAAACACAGTCACTGAGCAATAAAGGGTTGCTAGTTATCTGGTGATGCCGGCACAATTATTTATTTATTTATTTATTTTTTTAATGCTGGACTGATTGCCAGCCAATTGCAAACAATACATACAGTGCAGTAGTTCCCTTCTTCTTCTTATCTGATTAACAAAATACAAGTAAACATCCGGTATTGAATGTCCTGTCTCTGTCATAATCAGCACAGTTTTTCTGCCCGTGAATACAACAATATTTTGCTTGGCAAATAGAGTCATCTTGTCAGTCACTGAACCACAATAAGAAGTGAGGTATGCTTTAGGCGGACAAGTACTTTCGCAATCTGTGTTGACACACTGACATACAATTCCTGAGGAAAATATTCGTTTTGAATTCACCAGTTCCTTTTTTCCCCTTTTCCTAGAAAAAGAACAAATTGGTGACCCACTTCTTCTCACAATCTATCTTTTGAGAAGGGATGCTATTGTGGAAGTATTTTTCAGACTTTGTTCTTTCATTTTCATCACAGGTGACAACATCCCTCTCAAAGTAAATTACTTGGATGGACCTCTAATGTGGTGGCACTGGTTAGAGCGTCAGCCTCACAGTTCTGAGGACCCGGGTTCAATCCCCGGCCCCGGCTGTGTGGAGTTTGCATGTTCTCCCCGTGCCTGCGTGGGTTTTCTCCGGGCACTCCGGTTTCCTCCCACATCCCAAAAACATGCATTAATTGGACACTCTAAATTGCACGTAGGCATGATTGTGAGTGCAAATGGTTGTTTGTATCTATGTGCCCTGCGATTGGCTGGCAACCAGTTCAGAGTGTACCCCGCCTCCTGCCCGATGACAGCTGGGATAGGCTCCAGCGCGCCCGCGACCCTAGTGAGGAGAGGCGGCTCAGAAAATGGATGGATGGACCTTTAATGTAAAAGTGACGGGGGTTGCGTCACCCACATCCCCCACTGGTGCAATGCCCCTGACTACTACAGTGATCCTTTGCGATACGAGCGAGTCGATTTACGAGTTTTTCAAGCTTTCGTTCGGACGATTTTTTTTTGCTTTGATTTACGAGCAAAACTGTGAAAAAATGAGCGCTCTATGGGAGCAGGAAATTCAACTTGCTTCACAAAAACCAACAGTTTGGCAGGGAGTGAACAATTCTTCAAAAAGAGGCTTCAAGCTGTTTATTGCCACTCACTGTTGAAGTTTACTCTCAATGTAAACATAAACCAAAGTGAATTAAACATTGTGTATTTAAAACAACCACATAGCTTTTACTTAAGTCCATTTAGCCTAATGCTAACAAACAATGTAAAACGCCATTGACAGGCTGACAAAAAGCATCTATTTAGCGGAGTAACAGTTTATACACAAACGGTACATGAACACATGTAGGCAAACAGTATAAAAATACGCACAGGTCATATATTCTTTATCCTCTGCAAAAAAAGACTAATATTACAGCAGCTCACTGAGTCACTTGCCATAATTGTGAAACTCTTCATTTGTGTTTGCAGTACTGTATTATACTGCCCCCGGGTGGCCAAGTTTAACACACCAGAAGGAGCCTAATGAATCATGATATACGAACTGTTTAATTCTTTATTAATTATGTAATTACTATATGTTTTTATAGCGCATGATATTTTACAGTACTATTTTCCTTATTGAAAACACATTAAAAACAAAATAGTTTTTTTGGGGCGGAGGCTGGAACAGATTAATTGCATTGGGAAATATGATTTGAGATATGAGTGTTTTGTCACGGACTGAATTAAACTCGTATCTGAAGGTAATATTGTATTAAACAAAATATAATTGCTTGATGGTTTGGTTTTAGCGTGTTTAATAAATTAAAAGTGAAGAATGTGAAAGTGTCGCTTGCATTCTTGGCTTTTTCAGTATGCAGCCATCAGTTTGGACACGCCGGCATAGACGGAGAAACAATAGTTTTTGCTGCATATACAGTACTGTATAATCCCCAGACAATTATGTACATAATATCATCCAGGTATACAAGAACCAGATGAAAGCTATGTTTTTGTACTGTCAAAGGTAATAATTTAATGATAATTTACACAGTGTTTCAGCTCTTAGATCTCATTGCACGATGCAAATGTTGACTAATGACAGCAATCATTGGCAACAAAGTATGCCTCCACACATATTATATGTCACCAACATTCTGAAGATATCAGTATGGGGTTGCGGTTTCCACTTAGTGGCCAATACATGCCTTCTTCCTTGTCTACATTCATCGAATAAGGAAATTAACTCACTGTGGCAGATCATCAAACTAGATGTTTTTGAGGTGTAGAGACAGCTGCATTAAAATGAATTCAACTGACGTGCTAAGGCTGATTTTTGATTGATTGAAAGGCAACTAAAATTCAAATGTATTCCCTCAGCAGTTAGACTTCTAAGGCAGAGTCTTCTCGCACATACTGAGAGGTGTTTCCAATCACGGAGGTTGAAAAAAAGAAAGAAGTAACAAATCTATTTTGACGAAGTAAGGAGTAGAAAGTACAGCCATTTATTTTCAAATGGAGGGAGTAAAAGTAAAAAGTCGGCTAAAAGAAAAATACTGAAGTAAAGAATAGATACCTGAAAAATCTACTTAAGTACAGCAACAAGCTATTTGTACTTCGTTACTTTCCACCACTGTGCCCACATTTGTGTTGGTTTTCTCTGGGTAATAGTAGCCGGAGGAAACCGGAGTGCCCGGAGAAAACCCACGCAGGCATGGGGAGAACATGCAAACTCCACACAGGCGGGGCCTGAACCTGGGTCCTCAGAACTGTGAGGCTGACGCTCTAACCAGTCGGCCACCGTGCCGTCCGAACCAATGATAACCACTGAAAAAAGACACCTTACCTGTCACCTTACCTTTTTCAGAGAATTTTTTAACATTTTTTGGAACATAACACATACCCCACGAATCATTCGTCAGGGCCAACATCATCAAACAATTCTCTTGAATAAGGCTGTGGTGGGGAAGATCTTGCTTCTCCAAATCTGTTGTGTCATGGTCGTAAATGCTCAGTGTTTCGCGTTCCTCCACGTTACAGCTGTTTTTTCTGCCTTCAAGTCTTCAAGAGCTCAGTCACTCATATCAATCAAGATCTCAACTACGGATGACTTTACCTCTCTCCAGTGATGCCCCCCAACCCCCACATCATGTCATCATCCATCCATCCATTTTCTGAGCCGCATCTCCTCACTAGGGTCGCGGGCGTGCTGGAGCCTATCCCAGCTGTCATCGGGCAGGAGGCGGGGTACACCCTGAACTGGTTGCCAGCCAATCGCAGGGCACATACAAACAAACAACCATTCACACTCACACCTACGGGCAATTTAGGGTCTCCAATGAATGCATGTTTTTGGGATGTGGGGGGGGAACCGGAGTGCCCGGAGCAAACCCACCCAGGTACGGGGAGAACATGCAAACTCCACACAGGCGGGGCCGGGGATTGAACCCCGGTCCTCAGAACTGTGAGGCAGACGCTCTAACCAGTCGGCCACCGTGCCGCCTCATGTCATCATGAGGATGAAAAAAGTAACAAATCTATTTTGACAAAGTACAAATATTGTTTTTAAAATACTGTATAGGACGTGAAAGTAAAACATTTTCAGAAATATAAATACTCAAGTAAAGTACAGATACCGGAAACATCTACTCAATTAAATTTACAAAGTCGTAGTGTATCGGGATACAAGTATAGTTCTTTCCGTGACCACGCTCGTAACTCAAATCACTCTTATCTCATTTCATCTTTCCCCGTTGAAATTAATGGAAAGGCTACTTATCCATTCCAGCCTCCCCCCCCCCCCAAAAAAATACTTTTTTAATGAAAAAACAACAAACACAAAACAATTATTAAATACTAAATAAAACACTTTGCGTGCGGCACGGTAGCCGACTGGTTAGCACATCTGCCTCACAGTTCTGAGGACCCGGGTTCAATCCCCGGTCCCGCCTGTGTGGAGTTTGCATGTTCTCCCCGTGCTTGCGTGGGTTTTCTCCGGGCACTACGGTTTCCTCCCACATCCCAAAAACATGCATGGTAGGTTGATTGAAGACTCTAAATTGCCCATAGGTGTGAATGTGAATGTGAGTGCGAATGATCGTTTGTTTATATGTGACCTGCGATTGGTTGGCGACCAGTTCAGGGTGTACCCTGCCTCTCGCCCGAAGATAGCTGGGATAGGCTCCAGCACTCCCGCGACCCTAGTGAGGAGAAGCGGTACGGAAAATGGATGGATGGATGAAAACATTTTGCATCAATTGAATGGCCATTGTGCTGCTGCCTGCCTTGGCCACCTGGGGGCAGTATAAGACAGACAGACGGATATACTGTACATGGACATCTGTACAGTATAAACGTCTCAGCTCCTCGCAGAGGATCAAAAATATATGAGAATATGTGACTGTGAGTACTGTTATATTGAATGTCTAACGCTGTGTCCGAAATTGTTTACTCACTCACTACCCCCAACTCCCCATGTAGTTTTGCACTATAGAGTGGACTATATCATGAGCTCATTTATAATAGTTTTCGGACACTACACGGCGCTCTGTCGCTCAATAACAAAGTAGGCTTTTGCGGTAGGTAAAAAGTAAAATAAAAAAAAGATTGCTGCACATTAATAAAATGAGATTTTGTAAACAAATATGTGTCATGTTCATGCAAGTTAGCGATGCTAAATAACTTGTTATAGAAGCGTTACTGTACATTGCTATAAAAATGCCAACAGTAACAACAATGGCTACTGAATATTTTGGGTGGTATATTTTTTATTTTTGGGGCTGGCTTTAACAAAACGTAAGAGGGTGGCGGGAAGCACAGTGTTAGGGGAACTCTGCCCCCCCACAGAACCGCCATTGATTGAACCATTTTACAGACAAGCATGTGCAGCAAAGCCAATGCTAGCTGTAAAGTGGACATGCTTCTGGGCTCGGCTTACAGCCCTGTGTTTGTCCTGGGGTTTCTTGTCAATACCGCGGTCCTGCGTGCGTTCATGCGACAGGCCTGCTGGACAGACACCCACGTCTACATGTTAAACCCGGTTATAGCTGACTCTGCCCTCATCATCTGCATTCCCTTTCGGATTTACCATTCTTTTTTTCTGCCTGGACAAGACTCTGTTGTGTACCTTCCTTATTTACATTCATTACATCAATACGTATGCTAGCATCTTGACCACTACGGCCATCAGTGTCCACCGCTGCTGCACTGTTAGGTTTCCATTGCGGGTGAGGTCATGGAGAAGGAAGAAGGAGATGGCCTTTGCTGTGTGTTTACTCATTTGGGGATCTTTGGTGACGATCGCCGCTGTCTTCCAGAAGGAGAATTATCCTAACAAACTGTGGACGCGCTTTGAAAGATGTAAAGATCAACCTTTTGCTTTCAATTTTGTCTTCATTCTGGTATTTCTTGGCTTCCTCACTCCCTTTATTGATGCTAGTTTTGCTAGTTCTGATTATCAGTATTGTGTTAAAGACAGACGGCGAGTCATCACCGCTGCAAAGGAGTTTTATACCGTGATGCTTACTATTGGACATTTTAAAATGTTGGGGACCTGATTTTAAAAGGCGGGCCTGGCTTGTTGAGTGACGTGGAAGTCAGCAAATGAGTTTGTACATAGGGCTGTCCATTTTCTTGTTTTAGCTTTAGCCACTTTGTGTGGCGAGTGACTGCGTCAGTTGAGGCCGTCGACAGGTCGGGAAGATATGCTTGTGTTTACTGTATTTTTTTTTGCTGTTTGTTCAATAAAGTGAATGATTGAGCACCAGGAGCTGTTTGTTCTATCCAATCCACCTGTTATGGATTACAATTTGTTCTAACTAATGGTGGAAGGCTTAATTCAATTAGTTGACATTGTTTTCTTTACCAGAGACGTGCAGTTGAGTAACTTAAGCCAGTTGGACTCGAGACGCGTAGTTGAGTACCTTAAGCCAGTTGGACTCTGCAGTAAGTGCATTGCACTTTAGGTTGTTTTATTAAGTGTGAAATGATCCCAAACTTAGGACATTCTCTGGCTCTAAAGCACTCTTTCCTCCTGGCTCCAATTTATTGCTATGTAAGTCATCAGTAAAATCCTGCAAATATAGCGAATATCCGTGATATAAGTACAAAGGAAAATCTAAGATGCACTGAACCTGCAAAAAATGCGATATAGCGAGGGACGCCTACATATCTTTTGTAATGCCAGTCCAGGAACTATTCTGACACACTTCGTAAATGGGTGAATGACAGAGTGGGTAAAATGTTATATAATGTCAGTCAACTTTGCAGAGGTCATCATTAGTTTGGTGGGTGTGTTGCCTATAATTAGGACCAGAAGTATTAGTAGTAAGAGTTTATGGCCTTCATACACCACCACAATAGATTTGATGAAATCGGTATGGTTAAAGTGCAGACTTTCAGCTTTAATGTATTAGGTTTCACAAAAAATATGGTATTTTCCATTTGGCAATTGTAGCCATTTTACTTCTAAACCTAACTCAATGTTTCCATGATTAAATGTTCTATTTTACTCACTCTCTCTTGAGCCTGTTGTTAAACAGTATATGACCATAACTGCATCATATCACAAAAGCTTTTCCTCTCTTCTCTTTCCTCTTTACAATGTGCAGTCAATACATCGGCCCCCAAGGGAGATCGCGTCTAACATTCTTGCATTAAGGCCTAATGCGCTCAGACAGCATCTAGCCCCCTCTTGTGATGTAAAAAGTAACCGCAGAACCACCAAAAACTGCTGCCTCTTAACTGGTGTCTGTTTTTGTCATTTAGATAAGATAAAATGATTCTCACAACTATCGCTATCATAATATTCGTTTTAAAACATCAAGATGTACAAACAGAATGCTCAGTGTGTGAATGTGAATGCGTGGATTGGCACTGAAGGATATACTTAAATGTAAAAGCAACATTATAGCAGTAAATTATATATTTACATTTAATAGCAGTAACTCCAAAGATTGATGGTTATTATCACAGAAGTATTTTAACAACTGCAAAAACTCAGGAGGCAGGCAAATGGCTCAGTTCTGGCTGAGATCAGGCCCGCATCTCTATTCTAACAACAGGAAAGAGCTGAAGTCAGCGTTCAGCCAAAGTCACGTAAATACTTTACATACATCTTATTCACAGCATTGGCACAGAAGGAAAAAAATAATAATACAAATAAAACCCTCACACTTAAATTCCTTGCTGTTTTTGGGAAAGAACCCTCTGCTCCCAAATCAAACAGCGTACAGCGGGGGGATTATTTACAATATTCACAAATGTTACAGTTCTGGAATTGCAAAAAAAAAAAAAAAAAAAGAAGAAGGAAAGTCATTGTGCTCTTATCTATTACTGCACAGCATAATTCCAATAAAAATATTCTCTCCCTCGGGATGCTAACAAATATATTCAAGATCCTTCACTATGGCAGTTGATTGGCAAACAGACGACCACTCGACTAAAAAACGTGATGACAAATATGACACAAAGAATGACATGCCATAGTCCCTCACATCATTTTAGTCCATTTACATCATTACATTCTGCACCCACAGTTTGTGTCATTTTCATAGCATATGTATAATCATAAAGCTCATTGACAATGTGTCTGTATACATATTTACAGTACAATATAGTTATTGTATGACCTTTAAACACCATTGCTTGCATCATTGCAAATGCACATCAACAGTACAGGCCCACATGTAACAGAAAAACATTCAGCAGGTAAGGTCAAAGGCATATATCTCACATGTAGCATACTGCAATAAGTACGATTTTAGTCAGCAGTGCTCCTGTCTAAAATGGTCATCATGGCACCTTAACACAAGGTTTTTTTTTTTTTTTTTTTTTTTTTTTTTTTTTTTGCTTCTGTAAACAGGCATCAGTAAAACATGCCTAAGAAAAGTTTGGCACACATGGGATGAAAAGACACTGGTGAAATGAGATTGTTGACAATTTCAATCTGTTACTGCAGTGTAATAGTAGCTAACTAATAATCATCCTGTCATGAGGTTTGCAGTTCATCAATCAGAACTAAAGAAAAATAATAATAATAAATAAAGGGAACTCTTAAATCACACAACCCAGCTCTTATTGAATTATTATATCACGTAATTTGATGAAAACAATATTACATAAATCCAGATCATGAACCAATTGAAGACTGGATCGAGAATCCTACCCTAAAGCAAAAATGGAAAGACTTAATCAGCAGCTCATCCCACTTTTGTAAATTTCCTCCAGACAACTCAAAATGTGGTTCACTAGTGTTTATGTCTGGGCATGTTCCTGATAAGATGACAGATGATTTCCCCTGGGATTTCCCTACCAGGTTAATTCTAAGATCCTGGACAGTCTGTTAAGAGTCGTGGATGTAATGATACGGTACATTACGTCCTACAAGTGCTCGACTGAACTTAGGCGTAGGGAACTGGTGGGACAGTCAAAAGTGCCACTGACACTTAATCAGGTTAGTTTGTATGGTCTCCTCCACTTTTACTGTTAACTTTCAACTATCTCCTCCATGCTCTTGACACAGAAAACCTCCTGGCCAGATGGATAGTCATGTGGAGCTTGAGCAACTTCTGTGGGCTGCAGACAGTGCCTCATGCTACAACGTTTGGTGAAAAAAAGCCTCAACAACAAGAACAAAAAGCAAATGGTCTGTGGCCACCACCTGTAAAACCATTCCTCAGTCTCTCCTTGCCCCTGTTATCAATTTGCACTCCAGCAGATGAAATTGATTCACAATCACAATTTCTTCCCAACTGGACAAGCTCCATATTCCAGAAGTGTGACAGACGTGGAGTGATACCAAGATGATTGCATGTTCCCTTGATTTATTTTTGTACTGTGTATTTCGTCGACAGCCTCTGAAAGAACCGGTGAAATGAATCTAAACCTCTCTGATTCAATTCAAAATGAAAATTGTCGACTCTAGGAGGATTTATTATGACTGAATTGCAGCTTTGGTGTACTTAACAAACAGACAGGTCAGTATTTTTATTTTACATTCATTGTAATAATGTCATGATTTTATTGTTTGCGTTCAAGTTCGAACTTAACCTTAGTATGTACAGGTACATATAAACCATAGTACTGGTGCACACATTAAGATCACCCAAAGTAAATCTGCTTTATCAAAGCATTCTTAAGACAGATTTTGCGTATCTCATCTTCATCTTTTTGGACAGCATCAATCTCCATGCTGTACTGATATAAATGCTGACTCTTTCATGAGACTTGACATATTGATGGTATAGAATTTATGGCCCCAGATTCCTGCTGGGGGCATTTCCATTACCCCCTTTTGGCATTGGGGTTTCCTTCACTGCCTCTGTAACTGTCACTTTGTTCTGCATCACGGCTATGGGACCTTGACCCTTGTGGGCTTTCCAGGGAAATTCTTACCCATTAAACCTGGACTGTGTTCAGTAATGTGGCATGAATGAATATGTGTATGTCCCAGTTACGTCGGTTACACTTTTGTCCCCGTCTTGCTTCCTGCTGAGTCCAGCGTTTTGGTGCAAACCTTTCTAGACATCCTTGTGGAATTATTGGTCATTAAGTAGTACATGGATCGGATGGGATGAAAAGAGCAATGGGCGACTGATATGGCGACAACATCATTACACAGAGCATGCGGCTGGCAGGGATAGTGCTGACATTTCAGTTCTGCTTTCCTCTCTCCAAAGAATTATGATTCTGCATCGCTATGAGACAGGCTAGACTATTGGAGGCATTTAACACACATGCCGTGCCGCCCGTATACACTGAGCACTAAATAACCACAGTCACGACTTCAATGTATAAGTGCAGTGAAAGAGGAAGCAGATGCAGGTTCTCCTTTCCCTTCCTGTTTATGGTCAGCGACAATTTCAGTTTTTGACGTCTGATGAGTCACCATCAGACATCAAAAAGTGACACCATGTTACCGATTAGATATGGGCGTAATAATCAAAAGTAACTGAACAAAAACCTGAAGTTGAGCTCTATCCGTGCATTCTGCTCAATACAACACTGACATCCATACAGGAGTTTCAAAACACCCAGAAAGAGATTTTCCCCTGAAAAAGTGACACATAATCAATTCATTGATTGCTGATTTTACCTATAGTGAAGTTAATTTAGTCAAAGGCCCATCATTATTACTGAAACATAACATGGACAAAAGGATTGGGACAACCAGCTATTATTACAGGAAGTGAAAATGAAAGAAAATATAGTTTGTCTGCCTTTGCAGCTATACTTGCTTAGCTAAGACTTTGGAGTGTGTCTGTGGCATGCCTTGATTTGTGCCAGTGGTGGACACCGACCTACATTAATGACCTAAATTCTAAGATTCGTTTCATGAAACTGTGTTAATTTATTCCCAACAGTCTATTCTCTTCATTTTGTAGCGTTACTCTTGGGGTGTGTTTGTGGATGTTAGATTTTTTTTTGTCCAATCAGATTTCAGGTATGTTCACACTGCAGGTCACTTCTGATTTTTTTGGGCCCAATGTGACATGTAGCAGATTTTTTCATGTCAATTTAAACAATTCCGATTTCATATTTCATATCCGACTCAGGCCTCTTTCATATGTAGATATAAATCGGATATTTCTCTGATGCAAGTGTGCTGTGGACGTGCAGGTCACGTTCATCCGACCTATACGTCATCAAAAAGCGACAATTGTTAAAAAAAAAAAAAAGCCACGCCACAAAAGGAATGGCAGACAAAGGAGCAGTAAACAGTGGCGAAAAGAAGATGCTTTAGAAAAAATACATATGAAAAAAATATTGGCTCCGGTTGCACAAAATCCTTGGCACAAATGCGTCATGACGAGACCTCCACGAGGGGCCATATTTACTTCCGTAAACATGGTGCCTCGTGTTTGTGTGCATGCACAATTTAACGTCCTGTTTCACAAAGTCATTCCGACCACAGCAGCCGTTGCATTTTTTTTTGTAAAGTGATCAACTATATATAAAGATTGGATTTAACAAAACATCCGAATTGGGCATCATGCCCTGTAGTCTGGACGTAGCCTATGTATTGTCATGTCAGTCTAATCTGCCCAGGGCCTTTAGAATCAGTAGAGCCAGCCCATGTAATTTTAACTTTATTTTCAATGGGACTGTTTCTTAAACTATGGTATTTTCACGACCATAAGGCGCACTCAAAAGTCTTAAATTTTCTCCAAAATGGACGGGGCGCCTTATAATGCGGCGCGCCTTATGTGTGCACCGAGTTCCAAAATCGGTAAATGTTATTGTGTGACTTTAATGAGCGCTCCGCTTGACTGAATGGGAGCATTTTCTCCCGACAGGCTGCTTATGTAGAGGATAGGCGGTCGTGACTGAGGACAGCATGCAGATGTTAAAGGGCGAAGGGTATGCCCCCAGTAGGTATATAGTATGTGCATTGTGCAAAACAACATCGGTTTGGACCCCAGAAAAGGGCATCTACGAAGAGACACGCTTACGAAGCACAGTTTAAACTGCAAGCTATCAGTTACGCGGGGGAACATGGGAATCGAGCAGCCGCGAGAGAATTCAAGATCAACGAATCCATGGTTCGCAAGTGGAGGAAGCAGGAAAATGAGCTTCGCCAAGTCAAGAAGACGAAGCTGAGTTTCCGTGGAAACAAGGCGAGGTGGCCCGAGTTGGAAGACCAACTCGAGCAATGGATTAATGATCAAAGAACAGCTGTGAGAAGCATAATTGCTGAACAGCCCCCCGGCAACGAGACTGACTCGGACAATGACGAGAGGGAACCCGGCATGTTTGATGGAGAACTTGCCCAGCTGTTCATTTTGGATGCAGAAGATGAGGACTTTGATGGATTTGTGGAGGATTGATCAAAAAATAACCGAACTCAGTTTTGCTCCCGCTGCCTTTTAAAAAACATTGTTTTAGTGTGCATGCATGCTACCGTATGCTTTAAGCTAGCGTATGTTTTACCATGCCTGCGCCCAACAATACGGTGCGCCTTATGTATGTGTTAAAGACAGAAATAGACCTCGTAACTGAGACTGGGCCTTTTAATACGGTGTGCCTTATGGCCGTGAAAATACGGTAATAATATTTCAAAACTATCCTCACAGGGCCAGCCGGTTGGCCCACAATAATGTCATTATTTTTCCGTCCTCTGATTGGTTGGACGGCGCAAAACTTGTTACAGCCAACTTCGACTAGCAAAACACATCTGCACACATTAATATATTTAATAATCAGCATCACTCGTGAACATGATCTTTTATTTTAACGTTTTGTTTAAATGTTTTGTCATGTTTTAGATGAATATTGATTGTGAACTGCTCCAGATGGTGTACGTGGTACAGTTGCATGCTGTTATATTGCGTTTTTGTATAGTATTGATGGTTCCTATAATTGTGATGTGATAGTGTGATATTAAGAGGTGGATTAAGTTCCCAACTGAAGTTCCGGGTACCAAATGCAGGTCCCACCACCTATTTGTGCACTGGGGCACAGCTCTTCCCTAAACTGTTCCCACAAAGTTGGAAATACAGTCCAAAATGTCTTGGCCAAATGAAGAATTAAGATTCAGGGAAGAACTAATCTCGACTGATTGAACAATGATGTGTGCCCCAAGACTTTTATCCATTTAGTTTTTCTGTGAGGCAAAGAGCATCCCAGTATTTGCTAGTTTGCTGCATGCATGGCAGCCTCTAAGTGCCTTCCTTCCTTCCTTTCTTTCTTCTTGTGCCCTCTGCCTGCAGCCTTGTAAGAGAGTTTGGCAGGCGAGGCAGCTCTGCAATGCAGACACAGCAACAACCTCTGTCCATCTGACCAATTAGTGCGAGCCAGCAAAAGATTGGCAGGCGCAGCAGCCAGTCGTAACGAGATCCTCGTCATTGGGGTATACTGGAGGGTGGAGAGAGGGGGTTGCCTGAGACAGAGGGCTTGAATGACAATGAACAAAAAAAGTCCACAGACGAGAGGGGGAGGGGTGTGGATCAGGGTAAAGACATGGATAGGTGCCCATGTAGGCCCTTTATTTCCTCAGCAGTCACTGGCCAGCCTGAGTCCTGTCATTGCAGTTCTTCTTTCTCATCAAATGGCTGAGGTCCATCAGCTCCCCCAGTTCTCCCCGCTCCAAAGCCCCCCTCAGCAGGGCCCTGGTGAGCACGGGGGTGTGCTGTTGGGACATGTATGTCTGACCGCTGGGGGCAGCCATTGAGGGAGGGGGCAAGGGGACGGGCACCATGGCGTGGCTGCTGAGGATGTAGCCTTCCGGGGCCGGCCAGCGCAAGGGCAGAGGCTCGCTGCACTCCGCGGGCGCGCTGGGCGCAGAGACCACCCTCCGACGCTCAGGCGAGTCCTGAGGCGTCATGGGGTACACGTATTCCCCCGCGGACTTCCTTTGGGGGGCTTTGGGCGTCCCCTTTCCTCCTTTCTCCTGCCTGCTCAAGCAGACGTAGTGCTGTCGGGGGGTGTCGCTCCCCCGGCCCTCGCAGCCGTGCCGACTGCCCCCCCCCTGCTGGAACAGTCTGGTGGTCAGATAAACTGAGGGGGGTATTCGACAGGGGGAGCCCAGACCCACGGAGCCGCCCCCCAAGTAGGTCTGGCTGGTGTCCCATCCTCCGGAGTTGGAGTCAGACAGACGCAGTCCTCTGCGTTTCTGCTGTGGTGTGTGCTCCGGTGTGGGGAGGAAACTGGGGTCAAGCTCTCCGGATTTGACCCACCCATTGGGCATCACAAATAGGGTCTCCCCGCCCTGAGTGCAGGTGCGCTCCCCGCCTCCCTGCCGCGTCACGCTGAGCACAGAGCCTCCCATTCCGCCGGCGTCAGTTAATAAGCCTCTTTCACGCCGCTGGATAGATGACTGAGTGGTGTTGCCATGGCGACGGTTGCTGGGCTTGTGGGCCATGATCCAGCACACGGCGAGGCCTGAGAGCGCCGCCCCGATGGTGAACGCCGACACGGCGGAAGCCACGAGGAGATTGAGGGAGACGAGACTCTCTGGTTCGATGAGGAGACTCTGCTGCAGGATACCTAAAGAGGAAGAAACTTTGTTAGGATGAGATGTATAAAGCTGGTTTCCCAACCTTTATAGCGCCATGGGATGTATTTTACATACAAAAAAAATCCACCAAACAAAAATGTCACAAAAGATGTATTGACTCTCGACTTTCAAGTGCCGCAGCTTATAAGTGTTTTAAGTCACGAACCATTGCTTGGTTGATTTATTTACTTTGTGTTGCAAGACAAAAACAAGCTAGGCTCCACTTCAATTAAATGGAAAAAAAAGTGACTTTAATGGTCTCACATGTAGGCAAGGAGAGCCACAATCACTAAAGCTCTTTCAGCCATTATTGAACGGGACAAACATTCAAATACAAATTAGGACACTAGAACTAAAAAAAACTAAAACTACGACACCACTAGAAAACTAAATTAAACTACTAGAACAAATTAAAGAGAGGAAAGAACCTACTGTAACTAAAATAGGAACACTCGCAAGGAGCGCCCCGACGCCCAAACTGAATTTACCTGCCAGCCAAACTCCAGCTCTTGATGTTACTCACGAGGCCACGCCCCTTAAAGACACGCATCCAACACACAAATACTACAGTATGTACAGTAATTACACTTTATTACACCGGTTTTCTTTCCATTCTTCTCTTTTATTTTTATTTTTTATTTATTTTTATTTTTTTACGTTTCTGTCTGTATTTAAAAAATTAAAACATTTCAGGGGCTCGAACAAATTAATGGCATTTCAGTTAATTTCTATGGGAAAAACTGATATACCGAAAAAAAGACGTAAATTGAGTTACAGGCTTAAGTCCATCCATCCATCCATTTTCTACCGCTTATCTGAGGTCGGGGCACGGGGGCAGTAGCTTTAGCAGGGACGCCCAGACTTCCCTCACCCCAGCCACTTCATCCAGCTCTTCCGGGGGATCCCGAGGCGTTCCTAGGCCAGCCAAAGGATGTAGTCTCTCCAGCGTGTCCCTCTCCTCCCGGTGGGACGTTCCCGGAACACCTCACCAGGGAGGCGTCCGGGAGGCATCCGATTCAGATGCCCCAGCCACCTCATCTGGCTCCTCTCGATGTGGAGGAGCAGCGGCTCTACTCTGCGATCCTCCCAGATGACCGAGCTTCTCACCCTATCTCTAAGGGAGAGCCCGGACACCCTAAGGAAGATACTCATTTCGGCCGCTTGTATCCGGGATCTTGTTCTTTCGGTCACGACCCACAGCTCGTGACCATAGGTGAGGGTAGGAACGTAGATCGACCGGTAAATCGAGAGCTTCGCCTTTCAGCTTAGCTCCATCTTTACCACAACGGATCGATACAAAGTCGCTGCACCGATCCGCCTGTCGATCTCCCGTTCCATTCTTCCCTCACTCGTGAATAAGACCCCAAGATACTTGAACTCCTCCACTTGGGGAAGGGTCTCATCCCCGACCTGGAGAGGCCAATCCACCCTTTTCCGACTGAGGACCATGGTCTCAGATTTGGAGGTGCTGATTCTCATCCCAGCCGCTTCACACTCAGCTGCGGACTGCTCCAGTGAGAGTTGGAGGTCACGGCTTGATGAAGCCAACTGAACCACATCCTCTGCAAAAAGCAGAGATGCAATACTGAGGCCACCAAACCGGACCCCCTCTACGCCTCGGCTGCGCCTAGAAATTCTGTCCATAAAAGTTATAGGCTTAATTCACTGAACGAATTAAACTCATAAGTCCTATACTACTGTCTAGTGAAATAAAGATGAGCCCATCTCAATTTACTCAACGTGAAATCTGGGCCTGTTTAGTTGAACACAGAGCTGATATACTAATTCCATGCTGCAGCGGTTGGGAATCACTGGTATGGGGATTTTTGTGACCAACATGCTGGCCACAACATTAGGGACACCGGCACTTTCCATCCATTCCTCCATTTTCTAAAGCGCTTGTTCTCAGTAGGATCTCAGGTTAGCTGGTGCCTATCCCTACTGACTTTGGCGAGAGGCGTGGTAAACCATGGCTTGTCGCCAGTCAATGACCTAGGGACAATTTTGAGTCTTCAATTAACCATACATGCATGTTTTTGGAATGTGGAAGGAAGCTGGAGAAGTTGACGCGTGGGTTCAGTTCCCAATCATGGGAGCATGAATGGTTGTTCGTCTATGTGCCCTGTGATTGACTGGCAACCAGTCCAGGGTGCAATCTGCCTTTCGCCTGAAGGCAGCTGAGATAGTCCCCAGCTCCCTGTGACCATGAACAGGAGAAGCGATAGAAAATGGATGGATGAGAATACAAAGCTACTAGTTTGTAATGTGTACACGGGAAAACAAATTTCTTCTCATTGTGAGCTTTAATGTACCCTGACAAGTCAATACCTCCACTCCAAACTGCCGTTCATTTTCGTTGCAGAACTATTAGGCGAGATGATGTACAACTTGTATATAACACAACAACTTCTCTCCAGTGTGGCCTTGGGGCTCTCCAGGCTTCCAAAAATTTTGGAGAAGCCTGCACTTGCCATCAAGCGAGGCTCAGACCGAAAGCAACACACAGACGCCTATTTTTCTTCTCTCCACTCCTCATTCTTTCCATTGTGCAGCCTAGTCAGAGATTCTCTCCATACAACATACCGTGACTTCAGTGTTTCCACCCAGCTCTAATCACTCCCATCTGCACCAACTGCGGTGAATGCTGGTCCCAAGCTCGGGAATCACTGTGCTATCAGTTTTACAGAGCGGGGGGAAATGCTGAAGCCCGCATATCAGAGTTAAATAAAATGAATGTGCTGAATGCTTGAGAGAAGCTCCTTTAAACCTTTAAGTTCTGACCTAATGACATTGCACATGACCCCCGCCAAAAAAGGGAAAATACTTAAGCTTCTGTAGAATTCCACTGTGAGAATTCCAGACTAAAGCTGGATGAGTCTCTCTCTCTCTCTCTCTCTCTCAAATCAGTCTCTTCATTTAAATTCAATTCCTCTGTTAGATTCAGAAAACAGAACAAAGCTTTTAATGCTGTCAGAGGTTGCATTGATGTTGTTGCTCCTTGTGCAGTCTTGTGTTGGCAGGTACATCTCTTTCACAATCTCCCTAATTAAACTGTCACACTAGGACACTTTTGACCTAAAGCAAGTCAGAGTGAACTAAAAAAAAAAAAAACAACAAAAAACAATCCCAGCTGTACACACCAATCAGCTCTGACAATGACATCACAAACATCAACGGCTGGTGTCAGGGTTGAATAGATCTTGCTGAGCAGGGAGTGAGAGTTGTATTATACATGACATTACATTGGTGCATGTAATGATTTTAATTACAAAAACATGTCATGAATAGTTTCTAGCTCCACCAAAAAACAAGAGATAAGCAGTGGGAGGATGTAATGATTGAATGAGCCACTAGGCGGAGACTTCCATTAGCCAGTTGGATGCAGCCAAAGACATCAAATATACACAGACCCCGCCTCGAGTGAGTTGGCCCGTTGGTGGGATATGTCATCGTTTCTGCCATATTGGATGTGGCACGTCTGCCTTGTAAAGTCAATGAACTGAATTTTATAAAGCGCTTTTCAACAACGTGCACGAAATTAATGCCTCTCATTCACCTATTCGCGCGCGCACACACACACACACACACACACACGTATATAATATATACATAATATATTTGGAAAACGGGAACTAAAAACAGCACATGAAGAAAAAAAATAATGATCATAAATGGTTAGTCATTAGATAGGTAAGCACCTAATGTATTATTTTTCTAATGTTTTCACGTGTGTTTACAGCTAACCAACCAACCAGCTACGGTATGTAACACAGTTACTGTGATGACAAAGATCCATCCATCCATCCATTCTCTTAACCGTTCATCCTCACTGGGGTCGCAGGTGTGCTGGCGCTTATCCCAGCTGACTCTGTGCCAGAGGCGGGGTACACCCTGAACTGGTCGACAGCCAATCACGGGGCACATAAAAACAACCAAGCATTCTCACTCACATTCACACCTACGGGGAATTTAGAGTCTTCAATTAACCTACCATGCATGTTTTTGGGATGTGGGAGGAAACTGGAGTACACGGAGAAAACCCATGCAGGCATGGAGAGAACATGCAAACAAACACACGTCATCCACTGTGTCGCCTATGACAAATATTCAAATATTAACTTTAATAATTTAATTTGTGTCAAGAACAGCCACATCCTGAAATGTGGCTTTAAAAAAACCTCTAACGTTTAACTGATTTTGATTAAGCATTTTGATATTCAGTGACATACAGTATATCAACTTAACCATTAACAATGGTTCCACTCCCAGTTGAAGTGTAATTTAAACATAAAACAAAGAGAATTAAAGGTTGTGTATTTAACCAAATCACATTAACTTTGTGGGGGACATAGTTTGCCAAACCAACTTTTTCTAGTATTTGGGATGTAATATATGTATTTATGTGAAATATGAATTAAAATCGTCCACGCATTCCTGAGTTCCAGACGTTTTTCTGTCAAGAGGCCTGAAATCAGGTCATTCGAATTTCTTGAGCTTATCTACGTCACTAGCGAAGCTCTCCGCCTTCCCTTTCTGCTCCTGAGCCAGCGCTTTCAACATAACAAACACGTGTGCTCTGTGGGATGAGAAAGAAAAGCCCAAGGGGGTGACCACCTACTGTCGTCAAGTGCTCGCCACACTGCCTCAGCTTGCTTCGCCAGAATAGCATCCTCCCACGAAACCTGAATATACCAGGCCAACTCCCATGCATGAAATGTTCCCCGCCCCACTTGAGGTCTTGTCCAACTGGCCCATGAATCGCGGCCACTGCGTTTGCTAAGTCCTCATTTGGCATGGTATACCATCCCCGCATATCGCATTTCGGCCCAGAAAAGTTACCGTGGCAGGACTTGCTCGGTACAGGGAAGCCATGGACAGGAGAAACCCCTGAGGTAAGTGTGTGTAACACATTTTATCAGCTCTCACAAGTGGGTCTTCTACACAGAGAAAAGAGGGAGGTCTTAGCCAATTATGGACAAAGCGGATACAAAAGTGGGTCAAACAGAAGTAGTTGTCAGAGGAGCCTTTTGTGGACACTCGTATGAAATAACCAAGGTGTTTTTAAAAAAAATGAAATTGACACTTTTATACTAAGTCCATGTTAGCGAGTCACTCTATGGAGGTCTTAATAGCCAAAATACAGGACCTTTCATGCTACCACACGATGCAAAACGTCATAGATGGGATAATGAAACTAGCATCGATGTTGCGGTATTTAACAACCATTAAACAACATATATTTGAACAGAAACAGTAGCAACACATGCAGACAGAGTGTATAACAATACAACCAGGCATATATTCTTTATCTGCAAAAAACGATTAATATTATTGTCATCAAATCTACATATAGTAAGTCTGTACAGTATGTTTTATACTGCCCCTGGTGGCCAAGGTCCACAATGCCAATTGAATTATCATTATGCACAAACTGGTTATTTCATTACATTCTATGAAATTTGTGATTACGCTATGTTTTTAAGTACAATACTGTAGAGGTGTTTTGTTGGTGTTTTTTTGGGGTCCTGGAATGTATTATTGGCATTTCCATTCATTTCAGTGGGGGAAAGATGGTTTAAGATCAGAGTGTTTTGAGTTACAAGGGTGGTCACGAAACGATTAAACGTTTGCTAAACACACACAAAACAAGCATCAAGTTGACGTTGCTGCCACCTACCATCACAGTCTCCTAAATGGGAAGTGGTGTTTCCATATTCTACATCTTGTTGAAACGGGAGCCTGTAATCACAGAGAAATCACACATTAGCATAGCAATCCTCTATGTTTCATAAGAGGGATAACAAAATCCCAATAAGTCCGTAATCTTTAATAACAGAATGCTAAAAAAAAAAAAAAACATGCTATGAAGCATTATACCTCTTTGTACATCTGGTGTAAATTGGGACATTTGTGGAGAGTAATTAATGAAGCAGCTTTCCCATATATTGATAGGCCACTTGCTGTAAAAGGATATGCTGTTGATACTCGAATTGATTTTCTTCTGTGCTCCCTGCCCAGAAGGAGGGCAGATGTCACGGTCAGCTGAGCATGTGGTGACAGAAGAGTTTTCAGAACAAAAGGAATTATCTGTTTTGTTTTTTATTATTTTGCTACAATAGCTGATACATGCTGAATACAAGGGGCTGATACATGCTGAATAATATTTAAATAATAATATAAACCGGGAGATAAGTTTATGGTAATCAAAATTCATGCTTTTATTGTGCAGTGGGAGAACCTGATGCAAGCACTAATAAATATTTTAATCAAAATTCATGTTGTTGTGCTGTGGGAGAACCTGATTAAAGCATTGTTCGTAAATAAATCTACTTTTCACAAAATAAATTTCCCATTTTTCTCACTCTTCTTTTATGTATCCAACTTTGAATAATTCCCAAACCTCTCAGCTAAACTTCCTAGCGAAATTTACCATAAATCTTACGACCCCTTGCAAACTTATTCATGAAGATGAAATAATCACTAATGTCAAACTTGATGGAGGTTGCACAGTTGCCTCTTGTTTCATCAGTGTATGATTACAACAGTGGTGTGCTTATGTAAAAAAAAAAATCTAATGATACCTTTTACAGTAAAACTATTAGAATCATTCAACCACATAAATAACATCTTTAATAATCAATCTTTACCCTAAATACAACAAATGCATAGTGGTGCACAAGTAAGTCACAGCTTTGCCTGCATATCAGAAAATATTCTTCTGCGTTTATATGTGTTGCTCTTACCTGGTTCCTGGTCTAAGGAAGGAGCAGGTGCTGCCTCTGGTCCAGCCACAGTATGGGTCCCTAGAGGCGAGGCAAATCCTGTGTGCAAACACATAATCAAAAATGTAACAAAGGTGATCCGATTCTGCTTACTCCCTGTGGGAAAACGATGGAAAATGGACCAAAGCACAGGAGCTGCAAACTTGGCTATAAAGGTAACAATGTAGCAGTTAATCTGCTTGGCTGCACACTTCTCAAATGTCAAATATGACCCAGTTGATTAAAAGGTCAGACTGGAAACACGTCATCTGTTATTTGTCATATTTGTAATGTGAGAAGTTAAGCCGTCAGCATGTTTTCTTAGCTTTGTCGGTATTATTCTACATATTGAAACCAAATAAATTGCTAGTGTGGTAATTGGGTTCATAGTATGTGAAGTTATGTATCCAATCTTGGTATTCATTATGTATGCATTAAAAGTGTACCTTTAAAAGCATAACAATGATCAATTTTGACTTCCAGTAATGTAGTTTTAACAGTACGTTTATTTGTCTTGTTGTAATTTATAACTGGCCAGCATTATACTGGAAGGTGTTTAAAACCAAAATAATACGTAAACTGTTTAATTCATAACTCTGACAATGTTTATCAAAAGATATGAGCGTTATGTATTATGTAAGTGTCTGGTGACCTCATTCTAAAAAGCTAAGAAGGTTTGAAGGAACGGAAAACACAAGTTAACTTGTGTGGCTTACTTCATGCAGCGGGAGTACAGGTGGCAACGAGATGTGGGCACACGGACCAGGCAGGATGGGAAGGCCAGCAGCAGGGTGTGGCTGATGCGGTCCAACGTCAAGGACAAGAGCTGGCGAGCCTGAGGTGAGTCCTCACCACATCTGAAGAGACAAAAATGAGAGGGAGGAGGTGAAAATATCCACAGCTGGGTCACATAGGAAGTTGGATTATGCATGGTACGCCTTTACGATTAGTAGTCCTAAAGCACAGGTCTCAAACTCAAGACCTGGGGGGCAGATCCGCTCCACCGTATTATTTTGTTTATAAAGCAAATCATGTGCGTCTACTAGGGTTTTTTTGTAATCGACTATGAAGTGAAGAAAGTCGAGTCAAGTTGATTAATTGATGATATTTTTTCAGCACATAGTTGTTGTCCGTGCTTTATTGGACATAACATTTTTGCTACGAAGATTAGTCAACTTCAAGCTGGAGTAAAGTCGACTCATCGACAAGTCGGATATCAGTTCAACATCTAGTGTCTGACTGCCGTGGATGTTTGGATTCGTCAACTAGAATCCAGTTTACTACCACCAATAAACATACAATATTTGTCAAGTACGTTATTCAAAGGGTAGGCATGGAAGAGGGTCTGGCCCAGCTTGTCTGTGAAATTCAGGTTTGTAAACCACTCAAATGACTAACAGGTCCCTGTAGATGCTGTAGATGCTTTGGATTAGAGGTCATCAAAGCTTTTGATAAAGATAAAGAATTGAGGGTGAATCTCGGCTTGTCACGTCGATTGCGTGAGAGAGAACTGCAAACCAGAAGTCAGACAAGTTCAGGCGCCTCACACTTGAACAGAGTATGTGTAGGTACCCTAAAAAGAAAGTATGTGTTGCGATAGTTAGCGGAACGTTTGTGTCGCGATAGTGAGAAAAGATGGCGCAGTTCATGGAGTGAATGGCAAATGGCATGTAAAAAAGCCACACTCTCGCCATACACTCGGCCTTGCTTGTTTATCTGTAAATAAATTATTTTCCCGTCAAAATCCCTTTCTCAATCTTGTTTATGTTGTTTTATACAATTGTTTGAGCTGTCCCAAAGGCAAAGAATATTAGCATCAAAGTCACTGTTTTGCTTGACATGCTTCTTTTCATAAAAAGCTAGTTTTCTCCACCAGTATTGTGGGTGAAATCATCCCATCGACTGCCGATTACTAAAAAATGGAAAAACCTAGAAACAAACATGTTTTCAGGTGAAAGAAAAGAGTCTACTCATTCTTTTGGTAGATTCGGTGTTAATATTGTCACAGAACACAATATTCTGTTGGTCTTGAAAAATCACTCAAAATGCTCTAAAACGTCTGGCAGTCAATGATACTGCAAGCATTTTTGTTACCAAATGTCTTTTTTTTTTTTTTTTTTTTTTAAAGAGATTACAAACTACTTTTCCTGACTTCTGATTTCAAAAGTAGTTATCTATCAATTTGTTGTACACGTAATAATATAATGGGATGATAACAAAGATAGCTGGGATAGGGTCCAGCACGCCCGTGACCCTAGTGAGGAGGATAAGCGGTACAGAAAATGTATGGATGGATGGTTTCACAGTCATAATTGCTTCTCTGAAGGATACTATAACTAAAATGTAGCCCGCAACAAAAAAGCCTTTGAAAGCCTAAAAATGTATCTAAAAGTGTATTTAAGCTTGAAGTGGTAAATATAATGGTGCAGTGGGGAGTAGCAGATCATATTAAGAAATGTTGAAGCCTCTGTTTCTAAAATAGAAGCGATCCATGAGATATGATGGATCACTATGCCAAGAGGCGTCATCGATCGGATATCAAGGACAAAAATCTCTTTACTCCAACTCACCTCTCAGGGTTGAAACCCTCTACCTCCTCCAAGAACACACTGCTGTGGGACATTGAATCTCCACTGGGAATCATTAGAAACTTGAGAATTGTCCCTCGGGTCGAGCCCAGGAATAAAACTGTGCGGTTCCTATAGGGCCCGGCTTCTGTGTCCACCACCATAGCTGTCAGCTGGTAGCTGCAAAGACATATCGGCTGTGAAAACACATTTACTCTAAGCGGCTCAATAAAATCTATTTTCTTCCCCCTGTGCCACTTAAAGTTTAAAATGTTCATGACATAAAAGTTCTTTAACTAGAAAGCATTCTGTCACAGTACCGTCCCATAGTCTTGACTACCCAGGGTCTGTGCCCCAGCAGCGGTACTGTCTCATCCATCAGAGGGTGGGTTTTCACAAAGTTTAACACCTCGTCCGGTAGCGTAGTGGAGGAACTAAATCGGGATCCTTGGACTGAACATCCTCCGGGTCTGGAAAAAGGAAGACAGAATACAAGAAGATCTACGCAAGTCCTGTCTGCTTATACTGGTACTAGTATACCTGGGTTTAGGAACTGCCTCTTCTGGTACCGGAGTCCAAATGGACTCAGGGGATTTCTGTTCCTTGAAGCGTCCCTCGAAGGCGTGAGCAAGCTGCTGCATGTCAAACACACACACGGCGGAACCAGGAATGCTGCCGGATGCAGAGAAAAGAATGTGCAATAAGAAATGGAAACAAGACCTGGGTGTATACTGTATGTGCAGTGGCGGGCCGTACATTCGGTACTTCGTCCTTCAGTGGGCACTTACTCAACTTAATCCACCTCTTGATACTATTAATCACTATGACCTTGCAATAATAGAAACCATCAATATTATATCCATCCATCTTCTGAGCCGCTTCTCCTCACTAGGGTCGCGGGCGTGCTGGAGCCTATCCCAGCTATCATCGGGCAGGAGGCGGGGTACACCCTGAACTGGTTGCCAGCCAATCGCAGGGCACATACAAACAAACACACTCACATTCAAACCTACGGGCAATTTAGAGTTGTCAACCATACATATTTTTGGGATGTGGGAGGAAACCGGAGTGCCCGGAGAAAACCCTCACAGGCACAGGGAGAACATGCAAACTCCACACAGGCGGGGCCGGGGATTGAACCCCGTTCCTCAGAACTGTGAGGCAGACACTCTAATCAGTCGACCACCCTGCCGCCATCAATATTATACAAAATTGCAATATAACAGCACGCAACTGTGCCACGTACGTTATCCCGAGCAGTTCAAAATCTATATTTATCTATATGTTACTAATATGACAAAAACAAATAACAAATTAATAAAATACATCAGTCATTCATAGATGCTGATTATTTAAATGTATTAATGTTTGCAGATTGCTACAGATGTGTTTTTCTGCAAACCCCAATTCCAATGACGTTGTGACATTGTGTAAAATGTAAATAAAAAGGCTTTTCTGTTTTTATTTACATTTACACAATGTCCCAACTTCATTGGAATTTTGGTTTGTAGTCGAAAGTTGGCTGTAACAAATTTTGTCTGGCCAACCAATCAGGGGAGAGAAAAGTGCTGATGTCATCGAGGGCGAGTGTTCTGGCCAAGTGAGGGTGATTTTGAAATCTGATTGGTTAAAGAAACCATCGCATTGCTAATACACTGGTCCCTTAAGATACTGGTGACCCGACTTCTTGCTTTGACTTGCAAACAAAAATTTGAGATACGAGTGCTGCAGGTGGAAGTGAACTTAACTCAGTTCAGAACAATCAGCAGTTAGGCAAACTGAACAAAATAGAGAATTACAGATTGTGTATTTAAAACGACCACATAATTTTGCCTTAAAGTCTGCTAGCTTAATGCTTAATGGGAAATGCCATAGATGGAGTAATGAATAACATCACTGTTGCGGTGTTATAACCCATTCAGCAACAGATATTTGAACACAAATGTTGGGGCAACACATGTAGACATGTATATACCAATACTCATAGGCATATATTCTTTATCCTTTGCGAAGAACGACTAATACGTAGGAGCTAAGACCAGCTGCACGTACATTATTTCGATATGTCTGCATTACACTGTCCCCCAGTGGCCAAGATACACACACCAGAAGGAGCAATTGAATTGAAGCAAAAAATGCGGCAAAAACTGTTTTATTTCTTTACATTCTATTTAATTATGTCATTGATGTACATTTTTATACAGTACAGTATTACATAAACCTTCTTGATTGCCCACCGCTGTATGTGTGTGGGTGTCTTATTACCTGTTTTGGGGTGTAGAGAAAAGGCCCAAGATGACGTCCCGCCCTTGCATGCGGATGATACCGCTTGTGGCGTGGAGGAGGTTAAAGTAGAAGTGCGAGTCTCCCGGGACGGAACAATTGAGCCGAGCCTTCAGGAAGGTGGTCCACTGTTTCTCGAGGACGCGTTGAGAGCCGCCGAGGTCGGATTTACACACACGAGCCACACGGGACACCATTACCTGGAATAACATAGCAGAGCACAGTCCAATTGGGAGATATTATAATAAATGGAGAGATGTCTTAATAATGTAACTGGGAAGATACATGAATAGAGAAACAACCTTTTCCAGATGGTGAAACTCCATGGCCATTTCTCTGAAGAAGAAATAAATATGAGATCTCCACTCCATGGCGCTTACAAAGTAGGGCTCTACATGGGAATATTAGCAGAAAGACACTTTGAGGAAATCACACATACACAATTTAAGACAGCGGCAACACACCATAGTCAGTCACATCAGGGCAGTCGGCTCCTGTCCACCGACCTGCTCATTGAATATTCATATTCTGTTTAATTTATCACCACGGATTAAAGAATGGACATTAGTCATCATTACTTCATCCAAACAGTGACCTGCTGGAGACTTGTTTTCCCCTCTATATAAAAACAGGCTTGACTTTGAGCCTTATTAAGGCTGTGAACTGAAGAGTCCAATAACTTCAATACATCACTCTGTCTGTGCATGGTCCACTTAAAAATAATTGTGTGTGAAGCACATGATTTAGTCGCCGAGAATATGTGGACAAAAAGTATTGAAACCCCTAACTATTGATCTGAGAATGTGGAATTGGTCCTCTTTGCCATTAAAGTAGTTGCCACTCTTCTGGGAATACTTTCAACAAAATGTTTGGGTGTGTCTATAGGAATTTTTGTTCAATGATCCAGAAGAATACTAGCCTTAGAGAAGGCCTGTTGGCTCACATTCTGTGTTGTAGTTCATCCCAAAGGTGTTTGATAGGATTCTCCCACCGCAGACTAACCCAAACCTGCCTATATGGATTTTTGCTCCATGCACTGGGGCACCAACTTGTTCCCAGAAAGTTGGAAACGTCCAGTTGTCCAAAAGGTCTTAATAAGATGAATAAACATTATTGTGTCAAATTAATTACTAAAATGGTGTATCTGTAATTCAAGTATTTGACAGTTTCATTTTCTGAAACTAGGACGATGCAATAAGCACTTTTGAATAGTTTATGTGACATTTGTGTGTGTTTAGGGGACATTTCTTGTGTGTCTGTTCCGATAAGCTACCTCGGAACCATTTGGAGTCGTGCTTGACCGTGCGGAGGGCGGGGCTGTCGCCGAGGCTGCGGTAGATCACAGCATCGATGGCCAGGAAGTCTGTCACGGTGCCAGTGAAAAGACTTCCATCTGAGAGCACGAGCAGACAAAGATTAAGAAGACGAGGAAGGAGGAAGGTGATAGAGAGATAGGACAAGGTCAGGAAGATTAAAACCAAATGAGCAATTCAGTGCGAGGTGTGACTATAAATCATCTGTACAGGTAAACATTGTGTTTGCGGCTCGTGTGCTCGAAATTCCAAATAATACCTGCAAATAAAGCCACATTGGCATGCCGTGGATCATACGGGCAGCGCGCCATCCCGCTCACGGGCTCTCCTACCATTTCTAGAGTATCTCTCTGCAACAGGAGGATAGGGAGATGGCTACAGAACAAGCAGATAAACACACAAAGACCAGCTGACAGATTTGAGGGCTACTAACTGTATAGTTTGCACACAGTGGGTTGAAGGCGTTTGTTCCACACACAAACAGGCCTCCGTGCTGCTGGAGCAGAACCTTGACGAAATTACGACATTCTCCCTGAAGAAAGAGAATAAAGAGAAAAATTGCATTGAAGGTTGAAGGGCCGAGTTCAAAAGTACGAGTAAAAGCAGCCGTGGTGGGCAGTAACAAAATATGAATACTTTGTTACTGTACTCAAGTAGATTTTCCAGGTACCGGTACTTCACTTGAGTATGCATTTTTCTGATGAACCTTTACTCTTTACCGTTGTTGAAATAAACACATAGGGCACGTTGAAGTTAATAAGTAGTTCTCTCTTCAACTTAACTCCCCCCTTTTGGGGGTCACTCAATCCCCAAACCAAATGAAAATGTCCGAATACGAGAAGACTGTAAAGTCCAGACATGGTTGACGATGTAGGTAGAGTGCACTTGCATGAATGGAGTTCTGATATTCCCGATGAATCTGGGTTGGGGGGAATTCTCCTGGCGAAAGAACTCATTCTTAACTTTGACTCAGTTACGTTGACTCAGATCAAAATAAACCACTCTGGTACGAAACGTGATTGCTGTCTGCCCCCAAAACATTGATCTGTACTTTTTCATTATTACTTTGTCAAAATAGGATTTTTTTTTTTTTTTTAACCTCCACAGATGACGACATGACGTAAAAAAAAGACGTGGAGGGAAGTCAAAGCAACAGTGGTTGAGATCTTGATTGATTGAGATGGAAAGCAGCATCATGTGAAGAATGTGAATAAGGGAGCATTAACGATGATGAAGCAAGACCTTCCCCATCCATCACTTTATTTAAGAGAATTGTTTGATATTGGTGGTTACAAGAAAGATTTGTGGTGAATGCCTTGTCTTGTGTCAGCCTAAAAACCACAAGCTTCTGGTGTTCAAAATTATCTGTCTACTCTGAAAAAACACATACATGTAAGGTGTATTTTTGTTTTTTATTGTTTTTTTTTAAACGAATTTAGCAGCTACAAAGCTGTTGAAATGTATCCAGCTGCCTATGCAGGACTTTGTTATCAGTTCAGTCCTGATTATCTTGTCAGAATTTAGCTTGCAGCAAAGATGAGGTCAGTGATATATTTTTTCCTCTCAGTTTGAGCGCTATAAAAGTTAATAAAAGAGAGAGAGTTTATTTTCCCGTGGTATATGGTAATATATATAATTGACAGTAAAAATTAAATTGTCCTTTTATAACTAGTACATTTCAGAGTCTGTACTTCTTTATTTTTACTTAATGTGCTGAATCAGTACTTTTGCCTTGAGGCTTTTTCTTACTCAAGTACTGTTTCTGTTCTTCTACTTACATACAGGCTGTGAGTACTTTTGCCACCACTGGTAAAACAATAATGGTGGAGCGTAAAGAACAAATCTTAAAAAGAATCCTGAGAGGAAATAACACTCTCAGCCACACTCTGTAGCTGTCTTCAAGGTGGAGGCTGTTGATGGAGTCGAAATTAATGAGGCGACTAGGGAAGCTGAAACCCAACACGTCTAACCTCTGTGATTTTACAACACTATTAAAAAGACTTGAAGGAGCAGTGGAGCAAAATTAAACTTTGAACGTGTGTAGAGACAGCTTGGAAAAGCATGTGTATAGTGGGGATCAAACCAGCCTTTTAAAGGAGAGACAACTACGCTGCCACCTGTGCCAAGTCATAAGGATAAAGAAGATGGATTAATGAGGAAGCCATGCAATTTTTTTCCCCCAGTCTTTGTGTTTGTCACAAGCTAAACTTCTTCCTTTCCTTTAGGGGTCGCCACAGCGCGTCATCCTTTTCCATGTAAGCCTCCATGTATCTCCTGCATCCTCCTCTCGAACACCAACTGCCCTCATGTCTTCCCTCACGACATCCATCAACCTACTCTTTGGTCTTCCTCGAGCTCTCTTGCCTGGCAGCTCCATCCTCATCATCCTTCTACCAATATACTCACTATTTCTCCTTTGGACGTGTCAAAACCATCGAAGTCTGCTCTCTCTAACTTTGTCTCCAAAACATCAAACCTTGGCTGTCCCTCTGATGAGCTCATTTCTAATTTTATCCAACCTGGTCACTCCGAGAGCGAAGCTCAACATCTTCATTTCCGCCACCTGCAGCTCTGCTTCCTGTTGTCTCTTCAGTGTCACTTTCTCTAATCCGTACATCATGGCTGGCCTCACCACTGTTTTATAAACTTTGCCCTTCATCCTAGCAGAGACTCTTCTGTCACATGACACACCTGACACCTTCCTACACCCGTTCCAACCTGTTTGGACCCGTTCCTTCACTTCCTGACCACACTCACCATTGCTCTGGACGGTTGACCCCAAGTATTTAAAGTCCTCCACCCCCCTTGCTGTCTTTTCTCCCTGTAGCCTCACTCTTCCCCCACCACCCCTCTCATTCATGCACATATATTCTGTCTTACTTCGGCTAATCTTCCTTCCTCTGCTTTCCAGTGCATGCCTCCATCTTTCTAACTGTTCCTCCACATGCTCCCTGCTTTCACTGCAGATCACAATGTCATCTGCAAACATCATGGTCCACGGGGATTCCAGTCTAACCTCATCTGTCAGCCTATCCATCACCACTGCAAACAGGAAGAGGCTCAGGGCTGATCCCTGATGCAGTCACACCTACAGCACACCTCACCGCTGTTCTGCTGCCCTCGTACATGTCCTGTATTATTCTAACATACTTCCCTGCCACTCCAGACTTCCGCATGCAGTACCACAGCTCCTCTCTGGGAACTCTGTCATAGGCTTTCTCTAGATCTACAAAGACACAATGTAGCTCCTTCTGACCTTCTCTGTACTTTTCCATCAACATCCTCAAGGCAAATAATGCATCTGTGGTACTCTTTCTAGGCATGAAACCATACTGTTGCTCGCAAATACTCACTTCTGTCCTGAGTCTAGCCTCCACTACTCTTTCTACTACTTCATTGTGTGGCTCATCAACTTTATTCCTCTATAGTTCCCACAGCTCTGCACATCACCCTTGTTCTTAAAAATGGGCACCAGCACACTTTTCCTCCATTCCTCAGGCGTCTTCTCACGCGCTAGAATTCTATTGAATAAGCTGGTTAAAACCTCCACAGCCACCTCTCCTAGATGCTTCCATACCTCCACAGGAATGTCATCAGGACTAACTGCCTTTCCATTTTTCATCCTCTTTAATGCCTTTCTAACTTCCCCCTGACTAATCATTGCCACTTCCTGGTCCACCACACTTGCCTCTTCTACTCTCCCTTGTCTCTCATTTTCCTCATTCATCAACTCCTCGAAGTATTCTTTCCATCTAGCTAGCACACTACTGGCACCAGTCAACATATTTCCATCTCTATCCTTAATCACCCTAACCTGCTGCACATCCTTCCCATCTCTATCCCTCTGCCTGGCCAGCCTGTATAGGTCATTTTCTCCTTCTTTAGTGTCCAACCTGGCATACATGTCATCATATGCCTCTTGTTTGGCCTTTGCCACCTCTACCTTTGCCCTGTGTCACATCTCAATGTATTCCTTTCGCTTCTCCTCGGTCCTCTCAGTGTCCCACTTCTTCTTAGCTAACCTTTTTCCTTGTATGATTTCCTGTACTGTGAGGTTCCACCACCAAGTCTCCTTCTCTCCTTTCCTGCCAGAAGATACACCAAGTACTCTCCTGCATGCCTCTCTGATCACCTTGTCTGTAGTGGTCCAGTCTTCTGGAAGCTCCTCCTGTCCACCGAGAGCCTGTCTCACCTCTTCCCGAAAAGCTGCACAACACTCGTCCTGTCTCAGCTTCCACCACATGGTTCTCTGCTCTGCCTTTGTCTTCCTAATCTTCCTCCCCACCACCAGAGTCATCATACACACCACCATCCTACGCTGTCTAGCCACACTCTCCCCTACCACTGCCTTACAGTCAGTAACCTCCTTCAGATTACATCGTCTGCACAAGATGTAATCCACCTGCGTGCTTCTACCTCCGCTCTTGTAGGTCACCCTATGTTCGGGCCTCTTCTGGAAAAAAGTGTCACAGGTCACATCCTACCTGTGGGGCATAGCCACTAATCACATTACACATAACACTCTCAATTTCAAGTTTCAGCCTCATCACTCGATCTGATACTCATTTCACCTCCAAGACATTCTTAGCCAACTCTTCTTTTAAAATAACCCCGACTCCATTTCTCTTCCCATCTACACCATGGTAAAATAATTTAAACCCTGCCCCTAAACGTCTAGCCTTACTGCCTTTCCACCTGGTCTCCTGGACACACAATATATCAACCTTTCTCCTCATCATCATGTCAATCAACTCCCTGGATTTTCCTGTCATAGTCCCCACATTCAGTTCTAGGCTCTGTGCTTTCCTCTTCTCTTTCAACCGAAGAACCCGCTTTCCACCTCTTCTTCTTCGACCCACAGTAGCTGAATTTCCAACGGCGCCCTGCAGATTGACGGCGCCGGTGGCTGACGTTGTTAACCCAGGCCACGACCGATCCGGTATGGAATTCTTTGGATGAACGCTCATATTTGTTTGGCAAAGTTTTAAGCCGGATGCCCTTCCTGACGCAACCCTCTGCATTTATCCAGGCTTGGGACCAGCCTACAGTTTGCACTGGCTTGTGCCCCCCATAGGGCTGCATTAAACTAACAGACCAGTATGCGTACATTCATAGGCACAACCTCATGAGATGCAATACAAGACCTTTATCAGCCTGTTTCCAATACTTTCCTTATCTAGCTGACTGCATGAGATGGGCAAAGCATTATAATGGTACACCACTGCAAACTGGCCAGAGAGTGTCTACATTTTACATTTTCCTTGGTGTGTAATGTTTTTCTAATAACTATAACAAATACTATTTCAATAAGGTGCCTCAGGATACAATACTAAATCATACCGTGCTTGCTTGTGTTGACTGCTCCTATGAAAAAGGCTCGCAGCTCATCGAATACATTATAAAACAACACATTAATCTACTCTGAGCTTTATTTTTTCCCTCTCTCTCAGAATCCCCACTTAGACCAACCATCCCTGAATCTTTTTTTATCAATCATTTTTTCTTTAATACAACTGCAGCAGATGCAATCACTCAAAAGGAAATCATGTTTGACTCACATAAAATGAAATGAAATGAAAAATATGAGGGCGGTGGCATGCTGATTTGACCTTCAAACCAGCTCAATGGCCTCAGCCATCTTTTATCTGCCACTCAAAATCAATAAGGTTACTGCCTCGAAACATTAATGCTTGCAATTGTGCTTCTGCATTTGACATCTTGACTCGTGTTCTTTGGAACACAAAAGTTCTTTAACTCTACCTTCTTATAGGCCTCCTATGGAATGTTTGTTCAACCAGGAACACATCTTAGCCCCTACCTACCTAGCGGTGAACGATCAGGCCAGCAAGGCCTTTTCTGCTGCCCTAAACACTATCAGAAGCAATGACCTATGTTTACGACCTAAATTCCAATATTTGTTGTTATATTCGTTTATTCCCAACAGTCCTTTCTCTTGGCTGCACTGCTTCCAGTCTGTATATGTTGGATGTTACTTTATTGTCCAATCTGATTTTGGCCTCTGTGTGTTGCCATGTCACTCTCATCTGCCGAGGGCCTTCAGAATCAGTTGTTCAGACCAATGCAACTTAAGCGACATTAGCAATGGGACTGTTTTTTTTAAGTCTCCGTATCCGTCAAACCACATCCTGCTGAAAGATGGATGCTACTTTTTTGAGCAACTTTCTTTTGCCAACACATTCTACATGTTTGAGCCACAAAAATATATGTTTTAAGCCTGCCGTTGCTGGAATATATCCCACCGGGTCGTCGCGGGGCTTTCTGCGCTGCAACGAGAGGTGCTAGCCACCAGCAAGGTCATGAGCTAAAAGGCTTTCGGGAATCCTCCCGCTCCGCGGATGGGCAGCAAGCTCATCCAAAGCGTCACCTCCTCGCCTGAGAATTTAAATAACAACACAGAGCTGTTCTTTAAATTGTGGCATCTGGGGAATTTGCATTTTTGGGTTGTAGGCATAACTAGCAGGGTTCTAGTTCGCTAGAAATGGACTTATAGTAATAATAAAGTTACTTGGATAACCACTGATGCGAGCAAAGGTGCTCAAGTGCATCACTGGTTGAAAAAAAAATTGGAAAAACAATCTAGTATCTCCCCAATTCAGTTCTCTGTAGTTCTCAGTCTTTTCACATGTTCATGTCATTAGAAACAAATCTCTGAATTCACTTCACCGGGATTTTAACCAATCAGATTTCAAATTTGTCCTTGCAAGGCCAGTGAGCTGACATCAGCATTTTTCCATCCCCTGATTGGTTCATCAGAGCAAATCTTGTGATAGCCAAGTTCGACTAGCAAAACACATCTTTAGGGACCTGCGCACAGTAATACATTTAATAAACAGCATTTCAGGTGAGTATTATATATTTTTGTAATGTTTAGGTCACATAACTAGATAAATATTGATTTGGAACTGCTTCAGATGATGTACAGTGTGAGGCATAGTTGCGTGTCGTTATATTGTGTTTTGCGAGGTGATGGTGGTGGTACGAGAAGATTTATTAGGTGCAAGTACCCAGGTACAAAATGCACGGCCTGCCACTATCTACCGTTCCTTGCCTCAACTGACTTCATTTACTGTTACCTCCCTGAAACCTCCCTGAAGCCATGTTTCTCTCTGTTCCTCCCTGTAAACAATTACCTCTTGCAGCTGTTTTAACAAGATGTCACAACTTGTTGCTACCATCTCATCTAATCTTCTTGCAAATAATTAATGATGTTCCCTTCATATTTTACAATTTCACACCTGTCCTGGAGGTGCTGGTATACTGTAAAAGTCTAATAGGAGTTGTTTATTTGGTTCAGGTAGCATTTTATTGAGCTTGATTTGAATTAGATGAGGTGGTTGTTTAGTAACATGAATTCACGTGCAAAATAAATAAAGTAACAGCTGTTGTGTGTCCATACAGATGGTGTTGATACATGTCTGTCTCCTCACAATACCTCATGTTTGCCCTTCATTCGGCACACTCGAATGTCGTTTTTGTTGGATTCCCATGACCGTTTCTACCGAAGAGAGTAAGAATTTATTATAGAATCATGAGTATTAACGATAATGGTTTTGTGAGTGTGAAACAAAATGAGCATTATTACCTTGCTGTAGAACATCTCATCACCTGCCATGTTGTCCAGTTCCACTCGGTATAAATCATCTCTACAATCACGCAGAAACATAATTGGCTGTTAATACATGGGTGTTTTGTTTTGCATTTCTTTCATTTTAAGAGGGACCATTTTTTTTCATCCTTCACAATGTTGAAAGTTTATAACGAATCACATGAAAATGCTTTATACTACTTTGGATGCTTGCCTTCCACATTCTGTTTTAATGAATGTTAACTAGAGGCCCGTGAAGCAGTGAAAAGAAAAAAAAAATCAACCAAAAACAATACTAGCTCTTCACATGAACATAATCAACTATCCAGATTAAGCAATTAGTAAATTTTACAACCTAAGAGGCACAAGTTTGTAAATACGTATTTGCATTAATTCTTGATTCTTATTTATTTATTTTTTTTAAAGAGATTTGTCTCCAGGTAATATTTAAAACAGTATCAAGTTTTCTTTAGAGCCTGTTCTCATGAAAACGTATATTTAAATTTTGTGCAGAATGCAATACAAGAAGTTCTCTACACTCACTGGACTCTTTATTAGGTACACCTGCACACATTTAATACCATCCAATTAGAAAAAAAGCTGAATAAATATGAATCTATTTTTTGACATTCACTCAAAATATAAAATTATAGTGCACACACTGTAGCGTGAATTCAAAATAAAAATATTGAGTTGACCTTACTAAACATTAAACTTATTTTTGGTGTTCAGTAACAATACTACTAAGATGACTACTAATAATGATAATAATATTCATAAAAACAATAATAATCATCAAGAATGTTGACCATCCAACATGGTAAACTAACTAAGAGTGGTGAGTAAAATTTTGGTACATCTTTTTGAGTGACTATATGAAGCTAAAAAAAAAGCCCATTTTTTTATTGAATGAACAAATTTTGAATTATTGTATTGGTATCCGACCAGTTCAGAGTGTACCCCGCCTCCCGCCCGAAGATAGCTGGGATAGGCTCCAGCAGCCCGCGACCCTAGTGAGGATAAGCGTTAAAGATAATGGATGGATGGATGGTTGTATTGGTATCAACAAAAACAACATATTTACCATTGTATTTAGTGTATAACTGCACTACATCAGACTATGAGCGTGAAACAAAACAGAAACAGCTCTAAGTAGCAGTTGTACAGTTTTACAACACTGCAAGCTATAACCACAATATAAACATGTTGTAAATAATTAACTATCTGACTAAGATAGTCAAGCCGAACATTATTATCTTCATAAAGGAAATACTTTGATACAGTATGCAATGTAATCTTGTGATATACAGTATACTATGTATGTTTTTATATACAGTAGACATGAATATGTGATATGTACACCAAATGAATTGTCCAACATAGCTTGATAAATCCTAACAAGAACAGCACAAAAATGTCTTGCAATTGTGCTTCTGCATTTGACATAAAAAATGACAGTGACAGCAGATGGAAGCATCAAGTGAAAGATATGAATGCAAGCACATCAGTCACACACAGTTGGAGGTGGTTGCCGTTGGTTACCTGGCTCCTATGTAGAGTGTGCGGTTGACTTGAAGAACCGTCTGGATGTGCAGCTCCTGCCTTTGTGCTGAACGGTGAGCTCTGCCCAGGAACACTGGATACCTCCTCACCACTGAAATGTGCCAAGAGTGAAATATTGAGGACTTAAAAGAAGAGGTTGAAATTACCAAATATGACTGTTTTTGTTGTATTAATTAAAACTGTCAGTATGTCCTGACAGTAGTACATGAGTAAAATGATTGGTTAAAAAAAGAAAGAAAAAAAAGAGCTCATCCATCTCTGGCCATGTCCTGTGCTTCTAATTTGATTTGCAAGAAACCAACCCGTGTGAGGAAAAACAGCCAATTAGAGACAGAAGGCCTGCCTGACTGATGAGGTGTCAGTCATTTCTTCTGCACTTGTAGGCACACATAGCGGAACCATTTTCGCAGCCTCGCACTGGACTTGCGCATTAGGAGCTTTGTTGAAACTATGGCTGGTCACCTCAGGCAGCTGGAGGACAGTAGTTTTCCCCTTTACAAAATATTAACTGAAAAATAACAGCGGCGACAGCTTCCCTACCGCTTAATTTAATACAACCCTAGTTGATGGCATGATGCTTTTGTGTGAAAAAGGTGAGGCCGTTGTGTAGTACAGTTCATAAATACAGTTAAGGGTTTGGTGTTGATGTTTTGTTCAGAGGCCGCTCTAATGAGAGCAACAGTTTGAGATTGTTATTGTAGTCAGAAAATGTTAGTGTTTTCTTTCTTTTAATGAGAAAATACAAAAGAGGTGGAGTGAGCTGAATGAGACTGATCCAAAGTTTCAAAGAGGACGACAGTCGCCTCTACGGGAGCCCTCATCAACAGGAGACTGATTGGGAAAATGTCTCCTTGTCCTTGGCTACAGGTCAGCGGGAAACGACCAAGTGATCCATCCCCATAGGTCTCCTCCCCTTTTCTTTTCTAACCTGAGCCCTCTTTCGTGTCAACCCACCCCATCCAAAATGTCTCTCACTTCCTTCATCTCCTCGTGTCCCTTAAAATCCAAACAAATTCTATTCGCTTTCCCTTCCTCCTCTCATCTTGTTCATGCTTTCGCATCATGAATGTGAGCTTTAGTTATCTAAATAGAGTCTGTGCCCCACTGTAGTTCTGAAGCAGCTCCATTCCAAGGGTAGGACTTTTGACCCCCAATTTCCACATTAATCATGGCGCTATACATCAATGCGACACACACACACGTACACAAGGACACATACCCTCCAGAGGGACGTAGCTTAGTGGACTTGGCTCCTCTGGGAATGAGCCATCAGCCAGATGAAGCAGCAGGAGAAGAAATGTGAGGAGAGGACCCACGGTTGCCATGGCAGCAGAATACATGCACTGTTAATAAAGTCAGAGAGAGACGAGAATCAAAAGCGTGATTTTTCATTTATTTTGTGCACATTTTCCAACATTCACTTTGACAGTCAAGCATCTGTATGCGTGTGTGGATATGTAAGCCAGTAACAAAGTAGAAATACATTGTTACTACACAAGTATATTTTTCAAGTATCTGTACTTTACTCAAGTATATATTTTTGTGAGGACTTTTTACTTTTACTCCTACATTTGAAAACATCTGTACTTTTTACTCCTTGCTTTGTCAAAATAGCCTCGTTACTTATTTCAACCTCTGCGGGATGATGACACAATGTAAAAAAAACAAAAAACAGAGAGAGGTCTTGGGGACTAATATGGCAGAAAAAAACAGGGACAGCAGCGACATGGAGGAGCGTGAACCAGGGAGCTCAAAAAATGACACAACACATTCAGAGAAGCAAGATATTACCCCCTCCATGGGGGTATTTAAGATTGATGTCCTCGGCTACAAGAATGATTCATGGTGAATGTATGTTGTCTTGCACCAGCCTAAAAACCTAAAAGATTCTCAGTCTAATCTGAAAAAGAAGAAAAAAAACCCATACAGGTAACATGTTTTTTCAGTTGTTATCATTCGCTAATTTATCATTTTTTGTGTGTGTCAGTTTACAATGTTAGCTAAGATATGGGAATCCGTTTTTCTAATTGTGTAAAACCCCAACTTAATAAAAGAGGGAAACTAACCAAAGTGGGTATTGTATGCAATTGAAAGTCAAAATTAATTTTTACTTAGCTTTGGTCTGTTCTGGACATTATATAGAGATTCAGAGCTTATGTTTCTTTGCTTTGTACCCTGAAGCTTGTCTTACCAAAGTCTCAGAGAGAACTACTGGAGTTTCTCCCTGGGACCTCTTAGCTCTGTTCCCTAATGTAACATCTCAGCAAAAAAGGTTTGTTAATAAAGCTTCATAAAATGGAGATGATATGAATAAGTGTCATTTGTAGTAAATTTAAGGGTCTGTACTGAAGTCATTCACTGCCGTGGATGTTTTACATTCGTCAACTGGGATCCAACCGTTTACTGCCGCCGACGTATATATTCGTCAAGTCCGTTTTTCAAAGGGTAGACGTTGAAGAGGGTCTTGCTCAGCTTGTCTGTGAAATTCAGGTTTGTAAATAACTGTAATGACTAACAGGTCCCTATAGATGGACGCCTTGGATTTGAGATTAGCACAGCTTTTGAGTAGAAAAGGATTAGGGGCTGAATCTGGGCTTGTCACATTGATTAAGAGGGAGAGAAAATGCTAACACATTGGAAGTCTGACAAGTTTACGGACTTCACACTCGAACAGAGTATGAACAGTATATGTATGGTATATAAACAGAATATGCAGAGTAGGTAGTAGAAAGTGTGTGTTACGATTGTGAGAAAAGATGACAAAGTACATGGAGTGAATGACGAATGCCGTGTAAAAAAGCCGCTGACGTTCTACTACAGCCAACCGATGAATCAGTGTCGCTCAAAGCGTGTTTCATAGTTGTATATCTTCCATCAATAGCTCTTTCTCATTCTTGTTTTTGTTTTTTATAATTTGAGGTGAGCCCAAATAATAATAATAATAATCATAAAAATAGTGGTTAAGTCAATGTTCTGCTTGACATGTTTCTTTTCACAAAAAGCTTGTTTTCTCTGCTTTTTTTTCAGAGACAGTTGTTTTTGGTAAAACCAAAACACGTTTTTTTTTTTCTGGTGAAAGGAGAGAGTCTACTCTTTTTTTTGGTAGGTTCTGTGCTATATTGTCACAGAACACAATATTCTACGGGTCTCAAAAGATCAGTCAAAATGCTTTAAAACGGCTGGTATTGAGTTACGTAGAAGTACAGATACAGTACTTCCATTCCATCCATTTTCTGAGCTGCTTCTCCTCACTAGGGTCGCGGGCATGCTGGAGCCTATCCCAGCTATCATCGGGCAGGAGGCGGGGTACACCCTGAATTGGTTGCCAGCCAATCGCAGGGCACGTATAAACAAACAACCATTTGCACTCACATTCACACCTACGGGCAATTTAGAGTTGTCAATCAACCTACCATGCATGTGTTTGGGATGTGGGAGGAAACCGGAGTGCCCAGAAAAAACCCAGCAGGCACAGGGAGAACATGCAAACTCCACACAGCCGGGGATTGAGCCCCGGTCCTCAGAAACTGTGAGGCAGACGCTCTAACCAGTCCTTCACCGTGCCGCCAATACAGTACTTAACTGTTAAAAAAAAAAAAAGACTGGTAAAAGTAGAAGTACTGATTCAACTCCTGTACAAAGTATGAGTACTTTTGCCCCCTCTGGTGTGTTTGTGTTTGCGCTGACAAGGTCAGAAGTGCAGCGGAGGGACTGCTGCCACCAAGCTGGCAGCAGCAGGAAGCTGATGTGTTTCTATTGTTGCTTTTGGGTGTAATGGAGCTCCATTGTCAGAAATGTCAGCTCTTTGTCAGAGTGTTGAAATTGAAGAGGATTCTCACAGCCATAAAACATACCAAGGGGACAAAACAGTCACAGACTACAAAGCCACTTTGGGTGGGAATGTTCCTACCTCTGATGGTCTTTCTTCACGGACATATGGAGGCTTTATTTTGAGTAATCGGCAACAAAAGTCGTAATTTCTGCTTTATGAGTAGAAATAGAGGAAACAAGGAGGAGAAGATGTGTGTGTAGGACGGGCTGGTTCTTTCTCACCGCTGCAGGGCAAAAGTATAGCGGACACGCACACACACGCACACACACAAATAAGTCTACAGATACACTGGCAGCGAGTGAAGAAGAACATTTGTCCTTTATGGACCTTGTTTTGTTCACTCGGCAGTCTTTCCCTACCTTTATCGAGACAAGGCATTTACTCTATTTAAATTAGAAAAATGTCACAAAATGCATATGCAGTAGTGCTTGAAGTACGAGTTTAATTATTTTAATGACCACGCTCGCAGCTCAAAACGTCATCAAAACATCATCTCAACATCAATCATCTTTCACCATTGAAATAAATGGAAATGCCATTAATCCGTACCAGCCTCCCAAAAAAAAACACGTAAAATGTATGTAATGTGTTCTTTAATAAGAAAAAGAGCAGTTTTTAATATTGTACTTTATACAAGCATACATTAATTACATAATTGAATACAATATAAAGAAACAAAACCGTTTTTGCCACATTTTTTTGCTTCAATTCAATGGACATTGTGCTGCTCCTTCTGGTGTGTGCGCTTTGGCCACCTGGGGGCAGTATAATACATTCATTCATTCATTCATTCATTTTCTCCTCACTAGGGTCGCGGGCGTGCTGGAGCCTATCCCAGCTGTCATCGGGCAGGAGGCGGGGTACACCCTGAACTGGTTGCCAGCCAATCGCAGGGCACATCGAAACAAACAACCATTCGCACTCACAGTCATGCCTACGGGCAATTTAGAGTCTCTAATCAATGCATGTTTTTGGGATGTGGGAGGAAACCGGAGTGCCCGGAGAAAACCCACGCAGGCACGGGGACGGGGATTGAACCCCGCACCTCAGAACTGTGAGGCTGACGCTCTAACCAGTCGGCCACCGTGCCGCCAGTATAATACAGACATACGGATATACTGTACATGGAGCTGACCTCAGCTCCTCAGTCAGTCGCAGCATTATTAGTCCTTCGCAGAGGATAAAGAATTTATGCCTTTGACACAACGTCCCGAGTCGAGGTCAGCAGTGTACCATCCCCACAGTGTTGATGGTACAAATGGTACAAATATGATATGATATAGGTATGCAAACAAGAACGAAGCCTAAACAATGAATATTGTAATCACTTGTGTTAAAAAAAATACATTTCAGATGTTATGTCACCGGCAGTACAGTGGACGACTGGTTAGCACGTCTACCTCACAGTTCTCAGGACCTGGGTTCAAATTCGGCCCGCCTGTGTGGAGTTTGCATGTTCTCCCTGTGCCTGTGTGGGTTTTCTCCGGGTACTCCGGTTACCTCCCACATCCCCAAAACATGCACCGCAGGTTAATTGAGGACTCTAAATTGACCGTAGGTGTGAATGTGAGTGCGGATGGTTGCTTGTTTGTAAATGCCCTGCGATTGGCTGGCGACCAGTTCAGGGTGTACCCCGCCTCTCGCCCGAAGATAGCTGGAGTAGGCTCCAGCACGCCCACGATCCGCGTGAGGATAAGCGGTACGGAAAATGAATGAATGAATGTTATGCCACCATACAGCCATCGTATCACAATCTTTGCTTGCAAGTCAAAGTAAAACTGGCCATACGACAGCTCGTATCTCGAAAAACACAAAAATAAGGTCATTCGTATGTTAAGGCACTACTATACACTGATATAATGATGATCTTGTCTCAATTTACTCACAACTGTACTCAGTGTAAAACCTGGGCCTGTTTAGTAGAACACAAAGCTACAACAGGATTTTTGTACCTTCTGTCATCTTGTGGAAGAGCATTCAGTTGTTCTACTTGTCACTATACGTCGCTTACATAGATACAGCAACAAAAATACATTATTTTTAATAAGTGAAAAAAGTTTACTCGGGTACAAACAAGCTATTTTTCTTTAACTGTTTTCGTTGTATAGAATTCTTCAAAATATCGTGATAAAATAGAGAATTAAAACGTATGCCTCAATACTTTTGAATGGAATTTTTTCCTTTGCGGAGTTTGGGCATTTCTAACTCCACACTTTTCTGTAATGCAGCATAAACATAGAGTAACGCTGAGAATACCATTGTAATATTTTGCGATAGTTTATCATTATGTCCAAAATAGCATACAATTCCAAAGCTCTTGTGCCATAAAATCTCTCCTGTATTACACTGAACACACAACACAAACACACACACAGGCCTACCGAAATCTGCAATTGGAGTAGCATTTATGTAATCATAATGCCTGTGAGTAAACTCAAGCGCTAGTGTGTAAAATCGAATTGGCTTTGACAGTAGAAGGGTTAGAAATGGACTAGGACAAACAAAGAAGCAAAGAAAAAAAGAAAAACAAGAAGAGCATCAAGGGCGGTTCTTGAGTTTTTGTATTTTGTTGAATGACACTGCTCAAATAGTGGAACTTGTGCAATTTGATGATCAGAAAGAGAGCTCAGGGATTGAAGGAAGGATCTGACAAATTCAAACGCTCCAGTTATATCAAATCAACCTGAAAGGAAAAATACACCTATAAATAGGATGCGCATTCACCTGCAGCATTTGGAGGAGTGACAAGCTGTTGGAAGACTTCAGGGACGGGATACACACACACAGAAACACACACACACACACACACATGCCAGTGACAATTGTAGCCTGGAGATCGCAGTTTTGACATCTCTCAACCTCCTCCTCATCTGATAGAGCAGGTGAAGCCTGAGGGGAGGTGCAAGGTCTTTTCATCTGACTCTCCATCAGGATTCGCCGGTCTGGCACTGTCATTTCATTACGGCCATTTCATGGGCGGGATCCAAACGTGATACGTAAGTCGAAAATGAAATTGTGTTGCATTAAATGGATCGAGAGGACGGACGTGGGAAATTAAAAAGTACTCAAATGAAGCGTGCGTCCCTCTGAGATTAGGCATCATATAGTTATGGAGTAGCAGTGTCACATTACATTTGCCCCCACCCCCACCCACCCACACACACACAAACACTTTCATACACTAAGGTGCACATGCAACCCACAAAATCCTTCAAGCCATCATTTATGAAGCCCCCTCATTAGAGCGTGTATTTACTGAGGTAATCAAACCACGAGGTAGACCATTAAATATTGGTCAAGGCCAACATTCCACAGTAGGAGCCGAAGGATAGCACTGAGACAAAGGCCCTTAATCTTCAAACATAGGACTATTGGGCCTGGTTCACTAAAGAGCGCACCCAGGATTGTGTCTGCCGAATGAGGAAAACTGCCACGCAGTTCATTTTGTGCTTTCTGGGCGGAGTGTATGCAAACAGATTAATCTAGCAATGTGATTTGTCAAACCTGAGACAAAAAGCGATGGTTGATTTTGTGTCTTTAAATAGCTCGTCTGAAAGGCAGATGCAAACCAACATGCAAAGCGGTACCAGCGTAGTGCATTCAAAATGACAGGAGGCGGTGTGAAGTTTTATGCTTGTGTCAAGATTTTTGAAATGCCAGAAACAAAGATTATCATGACATATTCATTTATATTCAGCAATGCAATTTTGGAGGTCCTGAATGATCTAAGGGATGACTTGGAGTCAGTCACAAGAAGGAGTCATGCCATTTCACCTACAGTATGTTTCAGCATACTGTAACAACTGATGCTGGCCTCTCCAAGAGCAGTTTTCCCGTTGTGCCATCCCATGTTTAAAACATACCTTTATGTACATACATCTAATTTCCACTCAATCAGGAAAGGTTAAATCAAACAAAACATGGCTTTTATGCAGTTAAAATTATCAGAGCAATTGTTTTATTTTCTGTAAATCAGTAATGTTTGTTTGCTTCTTTAATGTAAAATTATATCCATCCATCCATTTTTTGAGCCGCTGGGAGTGCTGGAGCCAATCCCAGCCACCATTTGGCAGGAGGCGGGGCACACCCCGAACTGGTTGCCAGCCAATCGCAGAATTTAAAATTCTATCATTTCAAAATTAATTTTTGTGCTTGCCGGCCAGTCCCAAATGTTTCATGGTGAAAACCATCAGGGCTACCTAAAGTGTGAAACCCTCTTTTAAATATGGTGGGCTCCACCTTTTGCATCTGCTGCCAACAGCATGTGCAATCTGTTAGAGTGAGTACACACGCAAGTTAGCACCCACTATTTGGGATCCTATTAGAAAATCGCAATCTTAGTAGACTATCCACAACACACCCAGCAAGAGAGCGTACAATCTGTTTGAGTGACCAAGCAATTTAGGGCCTGCTATTGGGGATCTTAGTAAACCCTCTGTGCTTCATTAAACAGGGTTTTTATATTTTGTGTCCGAGTTGTTCTGAGGAAGACACCAAAAGGCACTTAAGAAACCTGCAGTGTCAGAGTGAGGATCATAAAACCAGTATCATAAAATCAAGAAAATGCAGCCGAGCCATTAAAAGGAAGTACGTGTGTTGTGCCGTACGTGTCAGATCGTGTGTGTGTGATTGAATTAAATGGCGTGACGCTGACACGGTTATCATGGGACGCACACAGCCTGGCAGTGTAATCTCGCCTCAACAAGCAAACTATTAACAAATCAGCTGCTTATACCCACATCATTAACCGATCGGCAGGTTGTCGGAACCACCTGTTTGCACTTTATCAAGTTTCGCAGATCAGCTTGGTTCTCATCAGCTGGGACCAAGCTCCATTTCATTAAGTCCTGCTGCACGTCTTATCAGCATAACAGATCAGGCAGTTGGTAAGCAGCATTCTGAGAATTTCCAAATGTTCATCACCTATAATTCAGTGCATCAGCAACATGATAGATTTCGTATTTACCTATAATCCCATCACAAAAGTGCCTGTTGAATGTGCTCATTTTTTGTACGAGGCTGCTGAACAAAATCAATACATTTTCATCCTGCAAAACAGAGACACAAGTGCTCCATCTCTCCCTGTGGTTTGCATTATTTACTGGCCAACCATCCATCCATCCATCCATTTTCTGAGCCACTTCTCCTCACTAGGGTCGCGGGCGTGCTGGAGCCTATTCCAGCTATCATCGGGCAGGAGGCGGGGTACACCCTGAACTGGTTGCCAGCCAATCGCAGGGGACATACAAACAAACAACCATTCACACTCACATTCACACCTACGGGCAACTTAGAGTCTCCAATTCATGCATGTTTTTGGGATGTGGGAGGAAACCGGAGTGAGCCAAGTTATCGGGCTACCATTTCAAAGCGCATTGCTCTTTGAAGTTGTTATCAAGGTCCAGTTACAGTGGGTACGGAAAGTTTTCAGACCCCCTTACATTTTTCATTCTTTGTTATATTGCAGCCATTTGTTAAAATCATTTATTTCTTTCCTCATTAATGTACACACAGCACCCATATTGACAGAAAAAAACGGAATTTTTGAAATTTTTGCTGATTTATTAAAAAAGAAAAACTGAAATATCACACAGCCATAAGTATTCAGACCCTTTGCTGTGACATTCATATACTTAACTCGGTGCTGTCCATTTCTTCTGATCATCCTTAAGATGGTTCTACGCCTTCATTGGAGTCCAGCTGTGTTTGAGTATACTGATTGGACTTGATTAGGAAAGCCACACACCTGTCTTTATAAGAACTTACAGCTCACAGTGCATGTCAGAGCAAATGAGAATCATGAGGTCAAAGGAACTGGCTGAAGAGCTCAGAGACAGAATTGTGGCAAGGCACAGATCTGGCCAAGGTTACAAAAAAAATTCTGCTGCACATAAGATTCCTAAAAGCACATTTGGGACGATCAGATCCCTTCCTAAAGCTGGCCGTTCGGCCAAACTGAGCAATCGGGGGAGAAGAGCCTTGGTGAGAGAGGTACAGAAGAACCCAAAAATCACTGTGGCTGAGGTCCAGAGATGCAGTCGGGAGATGGGAGAAAGTTCGAGAAAGTCAGCCATCACTGCAGCCCTCCACCAGTCAGAGCTTTATGGCAGAGTAGCTCGACGGAAGCCTCTCCTCAGTGAAAGACACATGAAAGCTCGCATGGAGTTTGTTAAAAAACACCTGAAGGACTCCAAGATGGTGAGAAATAGGATTCTCTGCTCTGATGACAACAAGATAGAATTTTTTGGCCTTAATTCTAAGTGGTATGTGTGGAGAACATTAGGCACTGCTCATCACCTGTCCAATACAGTCCCAACAGTGAAGCATGATGGTGGCAGCATCATGCTGTGGGCGTGTTTTTCAGCTGCAGGGACAGGACGACTGGTTGCAATCGAAGAAAGATGAATGCGGCCAAGTACAGGGATATCCTGGACGAAAACCTTCCCCGGAGTGCTCAGAAGCTCAGACTGGGCCGAAGCCTCACCTTCAAAAAAGACAATGACCCAAAGAAAGCACCTAAAAATAACAAAGGAGTGGCTTCAGAACAACTGTGAGACTGTTCTTGAATGGCCCAGCCAGAGCCCTGACTTAACCCCAATTGAGCATCTCTGTAGAGACCTGAAAATTGCTGTCCACCAACGTTCACCATCCAACCTGACAGAACTGGAGAAGATCGGCAAGGAGTAATGGCAGATGATCCCCAAATCCAGGTGTGAAAAACTTGTAGAATCATTCCTAAAAAGCCTCATGGCTGTATTAGCTCAAAAGGGTGCTTCTACTAAATACTGAGCAAAGGGTCTGAATACCTATGGCTGTGTGATATTTTAGTTTTTCTTTTTTAATAAATCTGCAAAAATTTCAACAATTCCGTTTTTTTCTGTCAATATGGGGTGCTGTGTGTACATTAATGTGGAAAAAATTAACTTAAATGATTTTAGCAAATGGGCACGGTGGCCGACTGGTTAGAGCGTCAGCCTCACAGTTCTGGGGTGCGGGGTTCAATCCCCGTCCCCGCCTGTGTGGAGTTTGCATGTTCTCCCTGTGCCTGCGTGGGTTTTCTCCGGGCACTCCGGTTTCCTCCCACATCCCAAAAACATGCATTAATTGGAGACTAAAATTGCCCGTAGGCATGACTGTGAGTACGAATGGTTGTTTGTTTCTATGTGCCCTGCGATTGGCTGGCAACCAGTTCAGGGTGTACCCCGCCTCCTGCCCGATGACAGCTGGGATAGGCTCCAGCACGTCCGCGACCCTAGTGAGGAGAAGCGGCTCAGAAAATGGATGGATGGATGGATTTTAGCAAATGGCTGCAATATAAAGAGTGAACATTTTAAATCTGTGTTGAGGGCACATTCAGAGCTCTGTAACAAACCAGTTGAAGGATCCTTGGCTAGTGACCCATCAGTAATAAACTCCTGAGATGAGTGAGGTATCAGAATTATTGGAATGGCATTCCGCCTCCAGAATGGTGAGGTGGTGTGACAGAGCTTTCCATCACTAAGGTTGCGTACTTAATTTGGTTACCATACCAGGTCACCAGGGCCTGAATCTTTGGTGTTGCTGTCACGGCACAGTTTTTTTTTAAAGACCTTTTTTCAAATTGGAGTTGTGGGCGGTGTTCCTCAGAATTCCATGATAATATTAAAACCATATGAATCTGATTTTAGGGTACTGCTCATCAGAGTTCTGTGATAAATGGGGTCAAAAGCGCGATGGTCAGTCTCTATGGTCTTGTTCAATCCAATAGATCTGTTTTCAAATTTGTGTTGAAATTTTTCATAGTCAGTGGTTCCACATTCAAATCTTCTCCTTCTCTGAATTGCTTCCAGATTCTGCGGCTTCCTCGCAACAATCCAAATTCATTAAAGACTCTAAATTGTCCATAGGTGTGAATGTGAATGTTTTTTCGTTTCCAGTATTTGTGCCCTGCGATTGACTGCCGACCAGTCCAGGGTGTACCACGTCTCTCACCCAAATTCTCCTGGGACAGACTCCAGCTCACCTGTGACCCTGAACACGATAAGAAAATTAACAGATTAATGCTTACCTGTCTCTATTGGTACAGCTCACATCAATAAAATGAGCATTGATATCTTTTTAAAGCCACCTATTGGATACGATGGTACAGGTGTACCCTTTTGTGCCAGAAGCATACAGTACTGTATGTTTTCTTTTGTTACTTTCGATCTAAGGTTATGTTTAGCTGTACAGGCAAAAGCGTTCCCTTTCACTGTCTCTTGCGCTCTGGTGCTGCAGCCACTTCACTCCTGCCTTTGTTACCGTAGCAACCGATAGCAAAGCTCGGCGGCTCCGTTGCAGTAGATGTAAAAGCAAAGACGTTAGGTTCGCTCTTGTACACATACATGAGTATCTACGCCGATACGTGCACTCAAATGCAGGCGGACAACCAAATGCATGCAAATGCCTTTATGTGAGTGTTCATGGACAGACGTGAGGTGGTGGGGGTCCCCACTTTCTCAGCAAGAAGGGGGATGGGATGGAGATGTTTTGTCTTCACATTGTCGACACATTGACAGTCATAATAGATTATTTGATGTCAGTCCATCCAACATAGAGTACTGCATATGCTCATATTTAAGAACAAATGTCACATTTCAACTGCTCTTTCATGTCATATCCTACATGTGTAAATGATAAACCATTTGGAGGTGTGCATGCTACTCAAGCTAAAATCAAAATGATTGGAAGTCTTTTAAAACGGTCACTACACAAATGGACTAAAGCAACTACAGCTATTAAACAAACTGGAAACTTAAAGAACAACAAAATACTTTTTCTCGCTTTGAACATAGCCCATCCTAGAGGACAGTAAGCAGGTTAAATCCCTGAATAAAGTAAAATGGCCTGAGGGTAGAAGCACAGACATGGGCTAAACTGGGAGAAGTGGGTCACCTTCACAGAACTGCATCCCGCTAGCAATATAGCTTCATTAATGAACTTACAGCAGTCTTTTACTGAACACTAATGTAAAGAAAAATGTCACATTTAAGAGAATCAGCAATGCCTTTCTGACTAAGTACAGTTTTGTCTGACCACAGATGCACTAAATACAGTGGTGAGAGTTCAGATGACTACGGGATAAGAAAACACATTCCACATTTTGCCACGCATCCGAGATGTGAATGATAAGTCATCACATGTAAATTAAAAGCTTTAAATTTCAAAGTTTAAGATCCAAATGTTCTAAAAATGTTTAGTTCAATTTGTTCCAGGCAGAGAAGAACATAATCCACTTGAAGCCTAAATTAACATTATAGAAAATAATCCTATTAAAATTGTTGGTACTACAGAATTTGTGGTGAGGCATCTAATCATGTAAAAAAAATATACTTTCTAAAATTGAGATGGAAAAAAAGGAACAAATGTACTCATTTTATAATATTTGTAATAGAATCAATCAATCAATCAATCAATCAATCAATCAGTCAATCAATTAATCAAACTTTATTTACAACCACTTTTTATTCAAAAAAGAATGCAACTCAAAGTGTTTTAAAGGAATTAAAAAATAAATCTAAATAAATCAACCCCAACCAGGACAGACACACACAAGCACACACACGACCTAATAACTTAAGCTTGAGTACAGAGTGTGCAGACGCGTAGCTAGCTAGCTAACCAACAAGTACGCTAGATAACCACTGGTGCAAACGAAGGCGCTCAAGCTCTTATATAGTAGGGGAGGGGCAACTCATACATTTTAGCCATTCCCCAAAAAAATCAGGAAAATGGAAAGGATGAAAAACTGTTTAACGCTATATCTCCACAATCGAGTATTAAATTGTTCTCAGTGTTTGCATGTTTTCAGCATTGATCTTCAAACACGTATAATAATGTATTTTGAAACAAATATCAGAATTCACATTGCTGTTTTAAAAAAAAAACAAAAAAAACACCCCCTCCTCCATAGATGGATACTATGGTAGCATATGTACAGTAGATTTCATTAGGCACAGCTGCACAATATTATGAGATCCAATATAGGAGCTGTATCAAAATTCTCCTAATAGAATTCTGTTTTGACACAGTTGCAGTACTGGATCCCATTAGATTGTGCAAATGTACCTGATAAAATGGCTTGAGGGCATATCAACTATTCTGTCATTTTCATTTCCTTCATAATATTGCTGAGGTAATACAGTCCTATCTATTTGGATGAAATAGGATAGTTGGACGTTGCATGTATGACTGGGCAGTAGGGTATAATTGTGGATTCAAATATCTCCCCCAGAATGCGACAATGCCAGCAGCGCCCACATCATGTCAGATCGCACAGTTTGGAGAGAAGAGAGAGGACTCTTGCATATTTATTTCTGTTCCCAGACCGGATCACATGCACTCATTTACAAATATAATAGAAAGCCTTGCGCACACACAGACAGACAGACAATTGCACTCTCTCCAGCAATTGGAACACTGTGTCAAGTCTTTATCTTATCAAGTTGAAGGCGATATTCCCTAAAGTGGCTGCCTGTCTCCTCAGAGCAGCTCTAATCACACTGAAGAGAATCTGTCTTTTGCTGTTAAATATCCCAAAATGCTATTCAATCTCATTTATATGCTAATGCAAAGGTTAACCCTTTTATGCAGCTGTGGGCTAGCTGGTTTTGTGTATGGATGATGTAGAAAAGTGAGGGAAAGAAGAGAAAATTAGTGATGGTGAGTGAAAGAGGTAAAGATAAGATAAAAAGGAAAAGACTGTAAGAAGAGGAGGATGAGAGATATTCCCAAGGGTGGGTGCCATAGGTAATTAAAACAGGATGGACAGAGCTGGAGTCTAGCCAGCAAGTGCTCCATCTCCCCTTAGACTTCTCCTCCAATCAGGCCCTTCCGCCTAAAGTCAAATTGCTGCTAGCAGCAGACACGCTGCAATCGTTGGCTGCAGTGAGTTAGCAGCTTATATGATAATGGACGTGCGTGATAAATGCACAGCTCAGAAATGGAGGTACCAAAAGCAAGCAGTAAATAGCTGTCAAAAAAACATAACAGCTTAATAATAAATAATAAATGGTCCTGAAAACAACACACGCATGCAAACCACACGTACACACATAAACGCTGGTGCGTGTCCATCTACGCTGCAGCAAGGGCAAATGTTACTGACTGGAGTTTGACTGCAGTAAGCGCATATACATTCACTGCACAGCCCGGAGCTGGAAGCGAGCGCATGAGTATGCAGCGCACACACACGATGAGCACAGAGTCGGGTGCACGCACGCTGCAGCCATGTATAACCACAATGAAGATAAAATGATGTAACACAATAGGGTTATTATTTCAGTTTGTGCTGAGCATAATCAAAACAGGACCATTTTATTAGATTTTCATTTTCTATTTCTACTTCTTAATAAGATGAGCTAATATGGCAGCCATTACCATGAGTGTGGCTTTGTGCATAATGTAAAATGAATCCAAAGCAGTGAGGTTGCTCATATTCCTGACATCAGGGATCACCAATATGGGTAAATTTAGCTCTTTTGACAGAAGCCCGCTAAGAGGATCAGAGCTCACAATAGGTGGTCTTCGCACAGCAGATATAAAAAAAACCCAAAAGGCCTGTATTATCGGCTGCAACATGCACAAGTAATACCTCCTCTACTCGCAGGTATAAATTCACGCTTTGCTTCACGCAGTCTGAGGGAAAGCCTTTATTGAAACAGCAAAGTTTATATTTGGTAGGGTTGGACAGGATGAAGCCAAGCAATAGATTAGCCACAACAAAAGCTTCAGTCAAGCTATGAAAGCATCTCGAGCACAGCCAGGAGACAAAGGACTTGGATACGCCTTTATCTCTCGCTAAAATGTCTTCCAAATGTCTCAGACTAAGCTGTCATAGCTAAAACCTGCCTTTGGCTGCGGTTCTTGTTGAATTTGTTGGAAAACAAAAGTAGAATAATATGGCCAGTTCGAAGACAGAGACTGAGAAGTAGCAACATTCATTTTGCGCACAAAGGCAAGAAGTCAAGTGCTGCTGTGGTGGCATTTCAGAAAAGGTTACTCTGCTTATTGCTTGTTTTATTTGTGAGCGGGTGTAGCTTGAGTTCACAAAAAAAAATTAAACCACAAGCTCTAATTGTCATTTTTGTACTTTGTAAATTCGAGAAGTTTATGAGATCACAGAAGGCGACGGATTAGACAAACTATTTGTTTTCACAGAAGAGGCAGCTGGAAGATCACTCACAACCAAATTTCCAATGCAGGCAGCTGAAGAAGAGGATGAGCTGCATGCGCAGGTGACACAAACAAACGTATGAGTCTCACACAAAGACAGAACAAAGCAAGTATTAACAACAACAACAAAAAAGTTAAAATGACAAGACTTTAAAGTACCGTATTTTCACGACCATAAGGTGCAGTCTCAGTTATGGGGTCTATTTCTATATTTAACACATACATAAGGCGCACCGTATTATTGGGCGCAGGCATGGTAAAACATACGCTAGCTTAATATATACGGTAGCAAGCATGCACGCTAAAAGAATGCTTTTAAAAAGGCAGCGGGAGCAAAACTGAGTTCGGTTGTAGTTTATTGAAGTATTTAACAATGTACTCACGTTATTTTTTGATCAATCCTCATCCACAAATCCATCAAAGTCCTCATCTTTTGTTTCCGAAATGAACAGCTGGGCAAGTTCGCCATCAAATACGCCAGGTTCCCTGTCGTCATTGTCGGAATCAATCTCGTTACCGTGCGGCTCCTCAGAAATGATGCCGGCTTTTACGAAAGCTCGAACAACAGTGCAAGCAGACACGTTAGCCCAAGCATCCGCAATCCATTCACAAATTGTGGCGTAACCCGCCCGGCGCTGCCTCCTAGTCTTAGTAAAGCTGTGTTCGCCATCGCTCCCACGCCGCTCGCAACTTCACTTTTAACGCCCTGTTTACACCGATGTCCAGCGGTTGAAGTTCCTTGGTGACTGTAGAGACTCTTCTCCCAGCTGTTCTTTGCTCATTATCTTTTTTTTGTCTTGTCTTTTTTTTCCGCCGCGGAAACTCAGCTTCGTCTTCTTGACTTGGTGAAGCTCGTTTTCCTGCTTCCTCCACTTGCGAACCATGGATTCGTTGATCTTGAATTCTCTCGCGGCTCCTTTATTCCCATGTTCCTCCAAGTAACTGATAGCTTGCAGTTTAAACGGTGGTTCGTAAGCGTGTCTCTTCGTAGGCGCCATTTTCGGGGGTCCTTAGCCAAACCGATGCACATACCGGAACTATATACCTACTGGGGGCGTGTCTTTAGCCTCCTCTGTCACACGCACCCTTCCCCCTTTACGTCCGCATGCTGTCCTCAGTCACGTCCGCCTTCCTCTATATAAGCAGCGTGTCGGCAGGAAATGCTCCCAGTCAGTCAAGCGGAGCGCTCATTAACGTCACACAACAACATTTACAGATTTTGGAACTCAGTGGACACATAAGGCACGCCACGTTATAAGGCCCCCCGTCCATTTTGGAGAAAATTTTAAACTTTTAAGTGTGCCTTATGGTCGTGAAAATACGGTACATGAATTGCTTGCATGGGTTTTCTCCGGGTACTCCTCCCACATTCCCAAAACATGCATGTTAGGATCACAGAACACTTGCAATTGTCCAAAGGTGTGTGATATGTTTGTCTATATGTGTCTAGCATCTTTCGTATGCTTACACATAACAACGAGTTTGAATCGTCAAAGCGTATACGCTTAATGTGACTGGAATTTGTCCTAGTGGGTCGTTGTGGGTGTTTTTCACGCCGCGACAACGAGGCACTCTAAAGTGGCCAAGCCAACCCTAAACCCCGGTCCACACATTGACTGTCAAGCTAAACTTTTTAAATAGTCTCTCCATGACGTGCGCACACTCACGGGCGACAGTTTTCGGGCTGTTGACATAGGTAGCTAGCTAACTAACAACTGCATGTCGCAATTGCGCAGGATTACCGCTGATGCAAACAAAGTCACTCAAGTTCTTATATAGTGGGCAAGGGCGGATGCATGCTAGACTCCAAAGTGCATCACGAGTACAAAAACATCACCACAACTGAAATGGTAAAAAACTGTTTAACGCTGTAGCTCCACAATTCAGTACTACATAGTTCTCAGTCTTTGCACATTTCCAGAAGTTGTCTTCAAACATGTATTATGTATTTAGAAACAAATCCCTTAATTGACTTTACAAATATTTAATGTTCGTTCAGAGTTTAATGTGAAATAAGTCATTTTAAAAAGTGTTGTTCACTGCTTGTGTGTGTGTGCGAGAGAGAGAGACTTCATGCATAATGCACAATGTTAGGGTGATAAATCGGAAGAAAAACTGTGCAAAACCAACACAAGTGTTAAGCCGTAATAGCATGTGCTGAGGATACGTGCACAGAGATGCAAAAAAAAAAAAAAAAAAGGAGGCTGCCCCTCAGGGGAGGAATCATTGAGGACGGAGAGTCATAAAAGAAAGGATGCATTGCCGCTGTAAAGTATATGGGAGAGTCGCGCATTGAAAACAACTGCGAGGCATTCTAACGTGGCTAATGTTGTGACTCAATCCACAAGAGGCGGCGGGGCTCAGGTGCTACAGAGTAGGGAAGGAAAAGAGTATGTGAATGAGCTGGTTCGTTATCACAATGTATGCATGTTAGTGTGGAGGGATGAATGATGCAACAGTTCACAAGAATTCGGTGCATAAGTGCAGCTCGTTGCCATGTTCCATCCACCCTGGTTTCCTGAACACAGTAGAAGTTATGTTCCTACGGACAACAGAGTTTGCATATAAAACTCCCCAAGCGGTGTGGCAGCCATTATTATTCTCCTTTTATATTGAAACATCTGCAACAATTCTCTTGAATGGCCCCAAAAGACTCCTGAAGGCATCGTACCTCATCACGGGGAAGGTTTTGCATGGGAGGGTATATTTTGAATAGCTGCCCCAGGATGAAAGTTGCGTACTGAAAGTATGCTGTGATGGCTCCCGGCCCTCAGCCCTCGCAGTTCTGCAGAATAAAACCCTTGAGGTCCACTCTCCGAGGACCCTGTTGGATGAAGTCGTGCAGCAGATGCTTGCCCAGCTGGGTCCTTCTGATCGTTTGCCCTGAGGTGTGTCGACTTCAACACCCTTTCAAAGTCTTGAACTTGTTCCATAGCAGCCCACCAAATGGATCAACGCACCCGATGATACGGTATCCAGAACTATTATCATTTCTCTTTGCTTTAGGATCACATCTGTGACCCAAAACAGCACTCAGCAGGGCACAGACCTCCGCTAAAGCCCAAGAATCCTGGACAAGTCCATCTGACTTGTTTGATTGAAAAATTATAATGGGAAAGGGCATCTTCCACTGCAATCTCTTCTTTCCGTTGCACTGTACCTCCAGCTTTGCTTTCCACTTTTCCAAATGCAAAAGCAGGTAGTACAAGGTACTAATTCTGGTACCTGGTCAAGCAGGCCTAGCTGATACCATATACAAGAGATCAACCACTGCTGATCGCTCATTAGTCAAGCAGATGCATCATTGCCACATCATGATTTTAGGCTAAATGGCTATGAACAGAGGTACGTCGTAACAAGCTACTTTTAGTCCGGTTCAATTAAGCTTTTGGATAAGTTGTACTTATCAGAGTAGTTTTAACGCAGCATACCTTTTACTTTTACTTGAGTATTTTTGTTCCGATGAAACCTTACTTTGTGTCCAGTACCTTTCGCTACTTTTATTTGTATTTATCATTGCTTGTACAATCTATTTGATTTGGTTCGCCAGGGAGACTTGTGCCTCGGGCCCTGTCACGTGACTCTAGTCCACCAATCCAATGTAACCACTGGCGACGTTTGACTCCATTTCACCAATCAAAAGGAGCCGGGAAGTCACATGACCCACAAAGAAGCAAAGTGACAAATTTTACGTGAATATACGGCATAAACAAAATTTGCAATGGTAAATATTGAACACGTTTAACATTTACGATTGTCAGCCACGGCCGTTTTTTGTGCAGATCGGGAAGCAAAAATCAGTCTTAACACACCCCACATCACATGAGAATCACTCCAGATAATCGTTCAGAGACATCCGAGAATCGGACCTTTGCCGACTTTGATCGCAAGAGCAGGAAAATGCTTAAATTTGGCCTGATTGTCACGATACATGTACCCCAATTTACAAACTAACCAAATAAACAAATGGCAATCAAAACAATACCTCTTGGGCATTTGTGCTTGGTGAAGGTAATATTTTGCCGTCTTCTTTGTAGTCATTTTCTGATGCTGTTTTGGTTGCAATGACTAAAAAATGAGTCCAAGCTTTGTGAGCTGAATTGAGTCAATCCTGTCTGATGAGGCAACAAGTAGCACTAGGTTCAACTTCAGATTCATTTTCAAGCACAGCAGTGGTAAACCAGTGTGACTGATGGATTGAGTCAATGTTCCTATTTGTGTACTAAAGGTAGAGAGAGGCAATTTGTTGCCAATTGCTTGAGGTATTCACTTGGCGACAAGAATGGAGAAACTGTGAGATGGTCTCAGCCAAATATTTCACCAAACATGCTCCTTATGAAGAAGCCCACCATGCTAATCTGCCACTGATTTACTCTCCTTGTGCCCAGCTATATTATGCTGCAATCCAATCTATTTTTCCGTGCTTGAGATGCCCCGTTTGTGGCTTAGTATGTGTGATTGAATAGGGTCCGATGTGATCAATAGAGCTCATTAAGTGTCCCTGTGGAGACCCAAAAGGCTCCCTTAGATAGCTTTTACGTGCAGACAGCTACGCTTTTATTGCTTTGAATAGTTCCCACTTTGTTGGTGGAATAGTTGCCGCCACTTAGGAGGTCGTCTTTGTGGGTGTGGGTCTATCTGTTTTATTAGATTAGATATGTTTTTTGTGCAACCTCGTGGCTATCTTTTTTTTATGTGTCAAAAATAAATTTGTTCAGTATGGGTAGGTTAGAGAATGTTCCAGTCAACATTAAATAAACACATTCCCCACCTTGTTGATATGGCAAAGCTGATTCATATTGCCTATTTGTCAATTTCAGTCTAACATGGAAAAAAAACCAAAAACTATTAAATTAAACTAATTTCACCAAATCTCTCAGTGATTTGTTTTGAATATGTAGGATTTTATCATTTCCTTGAATTTGGATACAACTTCACCTCACTTTTGGCATTAAAGGGGAACTAAACCCAAGATGTCAAAACTTTCTGTTATAAACTTTCTATTCTATGTATTCGATTTCATTACACGCACAAAAGCTGCATGATAAACCATGATTATAACTTCATCATCTACGTGTACTTATCGAGTTGTGAGCCAATCTGGATTTATTTTTTTGGCACATACTGTACAATGTACTCTTGCAAAAAAAAGGCTGCTTAGTTCCCCTACACAGTATACATTATAGCTGCTCTTTCATTTAACAACTAAACTTTGCCGGGGTCTTCTTCTTTTCATAATTTGATGACTGCATGCTGCCCTTTGCATGCTTTATTGTACATGCAGATGAATGGCGTTCCCCATCCTTGGGTTGCTATTATTCTGTGGGCCATGAGTCAGTTCATCGCTGCACGTTTGGGCTGAGTGGCTGCAAAACCGCCTTCCAAATGGAGGCTGAGGCTGCACCTGTTGTTGCCCGAGCTTGCTGCAGTGTGCCGGGGCTCAGCACCTGCTCACACGGCCGCTGTATGGCCGCCTGTGTGAGCGTCGATGCTAACAGGGAGACCATTCACACCCCTTTCCCTCAACGCTTGTTCACCCGCCGCTATCATTTCTCTCTATCGCTCTCGGCCCGTCCCTTGTGACAGATTGCAATCTGACTTAATTACTCTCTCCTACGGCCACTCTGCGGTGCTGCCCATTCGTTTACCCTTATTAATTTGGTCTCTAACCTTTTGTTTTCACCTTTCAACTCAGAACAGAAACATAAACAACAGCAGCGGATGAATCGAATTGGTTTTGGCCTCAGTGATGCAGCTACAAACAATAAATGACCATACAGCTACTAAGTCATTTCAGTAACAGCTTAAAGGGCAGCAATGAGTGAGCATGTCACTTACTATGGAGGCATTGGGTGAGAAGGTCTAGGCTAATTTACATGGCAAGGCACTGGACAAAGGATTTCCCCCCACGTTGTATAGATTCATCAATTTTCTCAGGATTACAATGGAAGTTAGTTGCATGTCCCAAATTATATTAACCATGTATTACAATGTATTCATTGTATCTCACAACAAAACTTTTTCGTCTACATGTTTGTATTTTCAATGCGTATCTGGCATGACATGATTGTCATTTCTAATCAAGTGACTTCATGGCCTCGAAATAATAAAATCTGACCTTTACTATTGTTACCAGGGAGCCCTCAGCAAACACTCGTTCACACACCATGAATACACTCTGGGGACCCTAACAGCAATAGCCCCCACGATGATCACGACCTGTGATCTAAATAATCAGAATTTCTGTCAAGCTTTGCGCTGGAATCCTTGCACTGCAGCGTTAAGCAAGAAAGTACAGTGTTGCGGGAAACATTGCATTACACTCAGAGCTACGCAACATGTTAAAGAATCATTAATGATGCAGCATTGCACAACATGCAAATCTAAATAGAAAAAAAAAAAAAACTTGCTGCAGACACAAAGAGCAGTTTAGACCTCGCCAAGTGGATCTCTAGTGGCGAATCCAGAGGGACATAATGCAGCAACGGTGTCGCGCATGAAGAATGTACAGTACAGGTCTGCTCGTGCCATCCGCACGGCGCGTTTGCGTTTGCGTTTGCGCCGCTCATTCGCTCCACTTGGCACACTCACCGCACCAGATGGGTCAGGTGGAGCAGGTGCCACTCGCCCACTCGCCCTCGCTTCTTTTGGGTTCTGTGGAGAAAAGGTGTATGGGTGGCAAGGCTATCCGGAGCCTCGATTCAAAAAAGGAAAGAAAAACAGCTCATCAGCCGCACCTCACCTGTCTCTTCCCTCTTCTGTTGCTGCGCCTCGGCGGAGCATCACCGTGTACCCAAACTAGCGACTCCAAAACGCCCAGTTGAGTTTCTTTTTTCTTTCTTTTTTTTGTTTTTGTTTTTGAAATCCTCCCCCAAGAGAAAGCAATCAAATTTGGATGTCCTCCCCCACCCCCTTGTAGTCCGTTGTTTTTATTCCCCAAGTCCAAGTGTTGAGTTATCTGTAAGGAGACCGAGCTGCCATAGTCGTCTGCACTTGCTCGCTCGCAGCTGGCAGCTAAATGTAATCTTCCTTTTTTAATTTACAGCGGCGAGGTGAAATGTCCAATGCAGAGCAGGCACAGTGACAACCCGAGCCCATAATTTACGTACACCCTCTCTCCCCCTCCCACCCTACCGAACACACAAATACACGCACACGCACACACAGTCCTGCAGTGGATCAATGGAAGGACCATATCCAATCTCTCTCTCTCTCTCTCTCTCTCTCTCTCTTGATTTTGAATTCGTCCGTGTGATAATGTGATTACTTTGGACTATGTTCCTTTAAAAAAATGTGTCTGGTCTTACGTTATACAACTAATTTTATTTTTTAGGTAGATTTGAAGACAAAATAACCGTTATTATATAATATAATATAATATAATATAATATAATATAATATAATATCATATAATATAATATAATATAATATAATTCATTCATTCATTTTCCGTACCGTTTATCCTCACTAGGACTATAATATAATATAATATAATATAATATAATATAATATAATTGTGTGGGGTTGAAATCCCGGCTCCGCTCCTCGTGCCTGCGTGGGTTTTCTCCGGGTACTCCGGTTTTCCTCCCACACCGCCCCCCAAAAAGTAAAAAAAAAAAAAAAAACACAAAAAAACCCACCATGCATGTTATGTTAATTGTCGACTGTAAATTGCCCATAGGTGTGAATGTGAGTGCGAATGGTTGTTTGTTTCTAAGTGCCCTGCGAGGATTAAGTGCCTAGTGAGGATTAAGCGGTGTAGAAAATGGATGGATGAATGTTCGTGTTCAATTGTTCACAAAGGCGTTGCAATAAAGTTATATTCCAGACAGTACTCAATGTTGACGTCACTTCCGGATTTAATGACAGTGCTCGAGAAAAAAAACATCTCGTAGACATTTATTTAATCTTAATAGCTACCCAAAACCCCCCCCCACACACTCACACACACACAAAAAACACCGGTATACTTGAGTAAAACCATCCATGTCAAGGCACAAAGGGGACTGTCGAAGTGTTGTGCTGCCTGTGTGTACAAATAGGAGCACAGGAGCCTTTTTGCCAACGTACCGTGAATTGGTAAGTAGCTCGCTCGGATGCTAACAGGTTAGCACTTTAATGCTAACTGTGTCTGGCTAGTTGCCTTTCTATCGATAGTTCTTTTGTATTTATTTTTTTAAGGCAGTATCTCGGTATTAACAATGCACAATGGTATTCACGTCCAGACGTCATGCGCATACTTCTGTTTGGTGTGGATGGCGATGAAAAGAAAGCTATGTGCCAGCAAAGGCTAGCGTTAGAGGTTATCATCGTATATGATTCATTAGCATATGAGACAGGCTGTCGCCTCTTGAGTTCATGTTCTATTAGGGCTGGCGTCACAGATATCATCAGTGATAAACACATCGATGCCCACTGATCACGTTTGAAATGTTCCCGATTTGATTTCGACCTTCACACACGACTAAATGTTGTGTATTGTGTACCCAAGTATGTTGGGTGTATTGTTAAAGTTAATCAACATTTGTATACGCTTCACCTTTAAACTTAAATGAGTGAAATCAAATAACTTGGATGCAACATGCAAGCTTCCTGTTTTTTTTTAATTTTTTTTAAAATAAATTTGGTAACTGTGTGTGCGTGTGTTTTAAACCAAGTCTCATATTGTATGAATTCGTCTCTAGTTTTGTTGTTGTTGTAGTTGTAATATTTTGGAATAGCCAAATTGCTGTAAATATGTGGTGATGTTTTATTTTTTGGTTCATTTTAAAGGTCCATCAGGCTCAGTGACAACAGCATAAGACCCTGGCACCATTGTGTGCCAGTCCATTCTGAGACCCAGGGACTTTAGAATTCAGGTAAAGTCATAGAGCACATTTGTTAAACGTAAAGCCCGAGGGCCTAGATCCGCCCCGCAGCATCATTTTATGTGGCCCACTAAAGCAAATAGTCTTTGTAGTTTCTTCCAATATGGATTTGTTAATGTCTTTTTGGCATAAAATCTATACTAAGTTGCAAATTTTCTTCATCTTATTTGGTTTTATAAATGTTTGCTTTCACCAAATAAATTCGGCAATGGTTGTATATTGAAATATTAGCTGGACACTATTTTCCATTACTTGTGATTCTATTTGTTGTTAAAAATATACATAAAAATAATCAAATGCAGGTGCAATTGTATAAATATAATAATATGATGAGATGATTATAGATTTACATTCCGGTATTCATAGTCCCTCTGATGAAAACCAGGACTACAGTATTGACCGAGACACAAATTAGTTTGACATCCACATATAGAGGAATATTTGCAGTGCCTTCTTCTGGTACAGGAAACCGTGGCTATTTGCAAGGGATTGGGACAGAGCCAAAAGTGTGGGTAATTGACACGCCCAGCAAAAATATGTATTTAATGGCCTAAAACAGTAGTTTAAACTGACAACATTAATATAATTTCAATCTCATTTTACAACATTACCATTAAAAATAAACCCCTTACAGATTTGATTTAAAAAAAAAAAAGCAATAGAAGTGAGCGTGCACATGCACGTGCAGCTCGGACTCTTTTATGCACACTGAACGCACATTTGCTTTATTTGCGTTACATTTAATGTTACTTCCACCTTGATCCTCTTCAGCGGTTCGTTAGCGCGTTTTACTTCCGTTCCGAAGACTGCGTGATGTGAGCGGCCACAGCCAGCGCAACAAATCACACCGACTGGACATTTCTACTTATGCCCACTTCAACCTATGAAACTATCAGATATTCCCAGTATTTTGGATTTTATGGATGAGCGTTTTCCACTCCCTAGGCACTGGCTGGTTCCTTTTCTTTCTCTCTTCCTTAAATTACTCCCCTTTCCTGCCCCGCCCAACAAAGCGCTTTGAGCTACCACGGGAGGAAGTTGGAAGTCCCGTCCCCCATCATTCTTGACGCTGATTGGCTGTCGGGACTTCAATTTGTGGCTTCTAGTTCAACACTCCTAATGCCAAACTGCATTGACTTTATATGTAATCACATCACGTGAATGATCCAATTTACATCCGGTGTGAATGCAGTATTAATCTCACCTCAATAATAACTTCCCTCGTGCCAGTTACTACTTTCTTATTAGCCAGGGCTTTGTTTCCATCTTGAGGCATCTTAGAGTGTTAAAGAAAGAACACAAAATACATGAGAAGCTGAGGATCGCCTCTACAGAAAAAAAAAGTCAATAGGGGAATTTGTAAATTGAGAACCTTAAATAGGTGTGGGTTCACTATAATCGGTAAATTTGTAGGGAGAGATTATGAATTATAATTTAATGTACTTTGCACTCTAATTCTCCTGTTTTTGTTTGGTCTAGCAGAAGATGAATGGTCTGTCCATACGAGAGCTATGCTGCCTTTTCTGCTGCCCTCCGTGCCCCAGCCGCATTGCAGCCAAATTAGCTTTCCTGCCACCGGAGCCCACATACATCCTCCTTCCCGACCCAGATCCTGCATCTGGAGCTGGAACAGCATCTGGGTCCAGCACCGGGGGCACCCTCCCTTCTCTAGGTGCTCCTGGGCTACGTTCCCGGTTGAGTGCAGGTAGTGGTGGTGACAGAGGAGGCGGTGGAGGCACCAGTGGCGGAGGAGGTGGAAGTTCCGGGGCTGGGGCTGGATGTGAGAGCAGGTGGAAGCTGCATCTCACGGAGAGAGCAGAGTTTCAGTATTCTCAGAGAGAGCTGGATGTAACCGATGTGTTCATGACCAGATCCAGCCGAGGGAACAAGGTTGGGTGCATGTACATACGCTGTGCCCCTAATGCCAGGTGAGTTGTCGTATATACATGCCCAACCTTCACAAAACACTTTAATGCTGTCATATGATCCTGTTCAGTCATTTTGTCTAGTATTATATGCAGAATTATATGCTGTATCCTTGCCTAATTTTTCCCCTTTTGCCTCTCAGGTTCACCGTGTTGTTCTCTCACGGCAACGCAGTCGACCTCGGTCAGATGAGCAGCTTCTACATTGGCTTGGGCACGCGCATCAACTGCAACATATTCTCTTACGATTACTCAGGCTACGGGGTTAGCACCGGCAAGCCGTCGGAGAAGAACCTTTATGCTGACATTGATGCCGCCTGGCATGCCTTGCGGTCTCGGTAAGATGGCCGTGGCTATCCATTATCATCAGTGTAGGATTTACTTTTAATAGCCCAAAAACACAGAAATAGTTTTGAGCCACATTGCCTCTTGATGGTAGTTACTCGCCTTGTCATGGTTATAGTCTGTTACTGACTCTGTCCATTGTCAAAATGAGGTACTATGAGGTACTACGAGGAACAATTTGTTGTAGCTGGTCAGTTGGAATTTCAAGTGGGCTGCACTGATCTACTATGGGTGACGTAAAGCACTGCTGGTTGCTAATTGGTCGATGATCAGATTGATCATGATCGCCCAGAAATAAAAAAACAGCACTCATGTTAATGTTAGCTTACCCTCTCTATTCAAGCTCTGGAAACTGCTTTGGTGTCCTTGGAACATACCAACATAATCATTTGCTACTGTACAGAGTAACTTTTTTGGTTGGCTCAGTGGTACTCAAATGTGTTTTCTAATCGTACTACTCTATTTCTAACTATAAACAAACCAAATCGAAACAAAATAGAGTGGAACCTGAAAGGTTGAATTCTGGTTGCTCTCAAATTAGTTTTTAATTTGGAAACTTTTCCCTTTCAGGGTCAATCTGTTGTATGATACAACAGACCCTGAAGGGTATAACTCGTATCATAAAACTGTTTTTAACTGTCGAGGCAACTTGAAATTCGCTTGTCGGGCGGAAGCCTTGCATCTCCAAAACCATCACTTTTCAGGAAACCAAAATGAACGGCATGTTTGTTGAGCCATTAGCATCACATCCTCAACATTTTTAACATTTAAAATTGGTCAATAATTAGTTAAATTAACAGACTCATGAAGGGACTGACCAATAGTATCGATTTGTGAAAAAGTATGAAATTGACAAAATTTGGACGTAGGAGGTTTCTGCCCTACAGTGACATATAATATAATATAACCATACAAATGTAAAAAAAAAAGTTGACCAATGTTAATGATTAAACTTACAAACAGTAAAACAGTCTCAACTTGAATGTTTAATGTGAAGATCCTTTGTGCTGTAGAGCCTCCTGCATCTTTTTAAAGTTCCTAATTTTCACACAAGCGTAAAAAGAAATTAACAAGTGTTCATAGCGAAACATTAACACAAAACAGTGAAGATGCGCAGCTTTAAAATTTGAGTTTAAGGACAACATTCTCTACGTGCTTGTTTCTCTCCAAGCGTTCTTCTAATACCAAAACAAGCTAAGGTATGCTGACGTCTTCTGTGACATTATGCATGAGGGCTGTCCAAACAAACTTTTGTGCAGTTTTAAAGGCATCGTTTTCCCCCCAATAGTTTTGGTTGAATTCCTAATTGGACGACTATTTGACTTTAGAGGTATTACTCTTTATGCATATAAACTAAACTGCCCGTTTTCATGAGATACATTCATCAAATCCTGCAATCTGTCTCAGGTACGGCATCAGCCCTGAGAACATCATCCTGTACGGACAGAGCATCGGCACGGTGCCCACAGTGGACTTGGCGTCACGCTTTGAGTGTGCTGCCGTTGTTCTTCACTCTCCTCTCACCTCCGGCATGAGAGTGGCCTTCCCCGACACCAAGAAAACCTATTGCTTCGATGCCTTCCCCAAGTAAGCCTTCACTGCATTTAATGGCCTCCCCTACTCCTGTTACCAATCTGACTGAACAGTTAGCTTGTTACATAGTGGAACAAAATGAAAAACTGTGTTTCCCTTACATTTCTCCTCCCTCTAATACAAAACAGGATTGGCTTTAATGGAATTCATAGCTGAGTGGGTACGGAAAGTATTCAGACCCCCTTCAAATTTTCTCTTTGTTATATTGCAGCCATTTGCTAAAATCCATCCATCCATCCATTTTCTGAGCCGCTTCTCCTCACTAGGGTTGCGGGCGTGCTGGAGCCTATCCCAGCAATCATTGGCCAGTAGGCGGGGTACACCCTGAACTGGTTGCAAGCCAATCGCAGGGCACATACAAACAACCATTCACACTCACAGTCACACCTACGGGCAATTTAGCATTGTCAATTAACCTACCATGCATGTTTTTGGGATGTGGGTGGAAACCGGACTGCCCGGAGAAAACCCACACAAGCACGGGGAGAACATGCAAACTCCACACAAATCATTGAATTAAATTTTTTTCCTCATGGTGCACGGTGATGACTGGTTAGCAGATCCGCCTCACAGTTCTAATAACCGGGGTTCAAATCCCGGCCTCGCTTGTGTGGAGTTTGCATGTTCTCCTCGTGCCTGTGTGGGTTTTCCCAAAAACATGCAGGGTAGGTTAATTAAAGACTCTAAATTGCCCGTAGGTGTGAATGTGAGTGTGAATGGTTGTTTGTTTCGATGTGCCCTGCTATTGGCTGGCGACAAGTTCAGGGTGTGCCTCGCTTCTCGCTGGGATAGGCTCCAACACGCCGGGGAGGAGACCCCGGGGACGACCCAGTATATGCTGGAGAGACTACATCTCTCGGCTTGCCTGGGAACGCTTCGGGATCCCCTCGGAAGAGCTAGAGGAAGTGGCTGGGAACAGGGAAGTCTGGGCTTCCCTGCTGAGGCTGCTGCCCCCGCGACCTGACCTCTGATCAGCGGAAGACAATGGATGGATGGTTTGAATGTGAGTGTGAATGCTTGTTTCTGTGTGTGCCCTGCAATTCACTTGCTAGCAGTGTACCCCACTTTCTGTGAACCTAATGAGGACAAGTTCTGTTAAAATTTTATGGTATGGATGGATGTGGCTGGTTTTTATCTGGGCTGAGTGTATAGTCTTAATCTTTTCCCCCTGAGTGGGTTCTCTATGAGTACTTGAGCTTCCTCCAACCCTGTGATTTCATTGACTAGTGATCAGTCCGGAGAGTACCCCGCCTCTCTCTCTTTCAGTCAACTATGACAGAGAGGCACACGAAAAAGATGAAATGATATGAATAGAGAACATTTTCTTGCCAGGTGGCAATTTTATAACGCTGTGCCAATGTCAAATGGCAGGCCACGGTCAAGGGAATGATATCCTGACAAAAAGTGCACAGCCTAAGCTGTCAAAAGCTGATGGCCTAATGGCTGGCCGAATGATACCTGAAACAAAAAAGAATGAAGAAAGTGTATCGTGACTTTTGGGACACCCTGTATTTGTTTGTTATGCAAGATCTTGCCAAACCCTAACACAGAATTTCCTGCAAGGTAGATTCTGTAGATGTGTCCTGACATACGACCTTTCGAGCTTACGAATGGTGAACAATTGGGCTGCACGATTATGGCCATAATAATAATCACGATTATTTTGATCAAAATGGTAATCACGATTATTCCTCATGTTCGGAAAAGAGCTTTATTTTTATTCCACTACTAGTTAACAAACAATATGTAACAGTTTTCAGTTCAAAATGAATCTTTAAATAAGAATAAATGATAGAAGGTAATTAAAAAATTTAATGTACCCAAAAAAATTTTACTTTAGCAAAAATAAAACGGAAGTAAAAGCAGTTACATTATGTTTTGTTACCTGCTTGCGAGCAATATCGTATTAAAAGTATGTGAGCATACCTGAAGCAAGCCTTAAATTAACGTAATCTCCCGAGCACAGGTGACCACCAGCACACGTTTTTCCCCATTTTGTTCTTATAATACACACAACACGATTGATTGTTTTTGTCGTGGCCGTGGTAACGAGTGTATCCGGTCGCGTTTTGGTTGACAAGATAAAAGCCCAGTGATCGTAAAAGACGGGATGCGGTGGTATCGGAATACAAGATTTTATTGCCGTAGTCTGACATGCAATTGTGAAAGACCAAATTTGTCTTGTAGTCTGATCCAGGCATTACATGTTGTCTGTCCCACACTGCCGACATGTTTTAAAAAAATATAACTTTATTGGTTGTCAGATATTAACAGTACTTCGTCAAAAGACACGCGACAAGGCAAAAATAAATCAGCTTTTGGATTCATATATACTGTACACGATAACGACCCGGAGTCGCCGATCAGGCCAATCAGATCGGTGTAAAGTCTAGTCAATATCGTGAATTATCAAGGACGGTACGTCTCTGTTGTTCTGCATAACCATTGGTCAGTCGTGCACGATCACAAACTGCAAAGAAGTCGACAGTTGTGATTTCCCTCTCCATTTACTCCCAGGGGTTTTCATTGCGGTCAGGCCACCCGAGAAGTTGAAGTCAAGGCAGCCGCTACGACGATTGTTAATAATGTCTTACCGTGACATGCAGCCTTTATACCAACTTCTAAATAAAAGCATCACATATTACTACTACATTGGACATGAATGCCATTTTAGTGTTTTATTTTGAAGTTGGCACCTGAGCGCAGGGCTGGAGCTGAATGAAGCCTTAACTATGCGTTCACCCCCGGTGGCTGGCTGACTATGTTGGGGGCACTGCTGCAAATTAAGCACTTTTCATATGCAGCAGCGCCCACATTTTAAAAGTAAAAAATCACAGACAATCAGGCTCATTTAATCGTTGCAGCCAAAATCGCGATCATGATTAGAATTCGATTAATTGTGCAGCCCTAGTGTAAAATAAAAATGTCACCACGCGGCACAAAAAAAGATATGTTCAGTTCCCTCTGTACTTGCTATTTTTAATTAGATGTTCGTGTGCTAATGCTTTTCATTCAAATATTTACTGCATTTATGACTAGACTTTACACCGATTTTATCTTGTCAACTCAAATGCGATTGGATACACTTGTTACTGTGGCGATGACAAGAGTTGATCACACCGACTGTATTCTAAGTACAGAATGGGGAAAAACGTGTGTTGGTGGTCACTGGTGCTCAGGACAGGAGAGGACGTTCGTTTAAGGCTTGCTTGAGGGATGTTCCCATACTTTTAATACAATACGGCTCGCAAGCAGGCAACAAAATGTTAATGTAGCCTAGCAAGCTAGTGGTAGCACGAACGGTTGTACGAAAACATGCCGCTGTTCTGTCGAATCATGATCTAAAGTTTCGGTGTGGGTGAATTAATTTAATTCCAATTAAGTAATTTAATTACAGTAAGTTCGCACCCATTTTTTCTGTCATGTTGTAATGTTGGCTTGACCTGACTGATTAGAATACACGATCTGACTAGAGCAGTGATTTCCAACCTTTATGGAGCCAAGGCTCATATTTTACAATTGAAAAATATCACGGCACACCAACAAACAAAAATGTCACAAAAAGTGGATACATTAATTACTGTATTTACTTCCTGCCATCTAATAGAAGACCATTCATTTGTTCTGTCTGTCACTATGGCTCACTGGCATAAATAGAGGAACAAAGATCCATTATTTATTGTAAATATATTTTGTCGAGCAATTAATTACACAATTATATACAGTAAGTGAACAGGTCATTTAAATAGACACATTCCTCCATCTTGTGATCGGATCGTTTTTTTAAACTCGCTGATCAGTGATCGGCCCCAAAAATCCTGATCTCGTAAAGCCTCTTTATGACTACTACTAGTGAAGGTTAGTGATAGATTATAGTGTGTTCTAATATACGTACAAAGTTGGGTTACGTCGCTGCTGTAGAAATGGAAATCTGCTGTCAAATAAGGAACCGCTGAAATCATATCCACATTAAGTTACATGGTCAAATCTATAATTTATCTGAAACATTTTTTGTGTGTAGTTATCTATTCACAAAAAAAGAAAATAGCATCTTATCGTGGGCTTTTAAATTTGACTGTAACATTTAAGGTTGGACCTCCAAGTAGGGTATTTCTGACTTCCCAGCTGTGTGGAATGCGGCATATGTTTTTCCTAAATAAGTCATGGCCAGAATTAACTCAAGTCAACCTTAATTGCTTCTTCCCCTCCTCCAGCATTGAAAAGGTGTCAAAGATCCCATCTCCAGTGCTCATCATCCACGGTACGGAGGATGAGGTCATCGACTTCTCCCACGGCCTTGCCCTGTTCGAGCGCTGTCCGAAGGCCGTGGAGCCCCTCTGGGTGGAGGGCGCCGGGCACAACGACATTGAGCTTTACAGTCAGTACCTTGAGCGGCTACGGCGCTTCATCAACCAGGACCTGGCTGCACAGCACGCCTGAGGATTGGAACAACAGCCTCTCTGCCTCCGCGCGCATGTGTGTGAGTGAGAGATGATGAAAGTGTGAGAAAAGTGTGGCTCAGACATACACTATCTGTGTGTCTTTTATACGTCACGTTACTTTTTAAAACAATTGCATTAAAATAACTTTAAGATTTGAGCATTTTTAAAAAGTCATTGCGTGTATTTATCTTTTGTGTGTTTGTAATGTGGCGAAGTTCAGTTGTGCTTCGCACCTCAAAATGAATACAATTAATTAAAAGCTCTTCTTAAAAAAAAACAAAAAAAAAAAGTAACAACTTTTTGTTTTCCAAAAAGGCACACAGATGTCATTTAAAAGTGAATGAATGATTGTGGTCCTGGATGTAAAATCTTGAGTTAATGTTCATATCATGGACCTGTGTGTGTGTGTGCGCGCATGTGTGAGAGGCAGCTTTGGGGGAGAGAAAAAAATGAAGGACATCCTTTTGACTTGGCAAGTGGGGGGAAAAGTTTTTGTGATTTATCAAGTTTTTTTGTCTTATTTGTGTGTGTATGAAGAATACCTCCACAGTTTGACCAGCTCTTTTTAGTGGACAACATGACACTGGTCAGACCTCCACTCTGTTTATCTGTCAGTGGATATGCAACTGACTGCCAGATAGTAACTCACCACTTCGCACCCTCCAAAAACTGGCAATTTCTTTCCTGTTTCCTGCCGTAGCTTTTGCCTTTTTACTCTTAGCTGCTCCTCCTGACAGGGATTGTCATTTGTCCCCGTGTTGCTTTTATCCCACAAGCAAGTGAGCTGCCTGGAATGTATGTGAGGTTCCATCCCCCATGGACGACTACTCCATACATGTGAATGTTTTAGCAATACTCAAATATGCTCTAAACAGTAAAAAGGGGAGAAGTCTTTAAGTTGAAGTAAACGTACAGTAGAGCTGTGCCCTCATGGGAGCCACTAAAGGTGAAGCTTGTATCATTTAGTGCAAAGGTGAATAACACTTTCGCTCATCGTCCTCCACGTTTGTGTCCCGATGGAAGGAATCGCAACAGTTCAGTTGTTGGGGCTATAGAGCTCTGGACTACAGTGGAATCTCCAAAGTCGAACATGATCTGTTCCTTGAGTTCCAAGTTGTTCTAATTTTACAACTTTTCCCATAAGTATTGCTTTACGATTCACAGGCCAAAACACTGTCTAATATAAAAGTATTTCTTTGGCGCCATCTTGTGGCATCTTGGTGCAAAGAAACTATGTTAAAGTGGGTTGAGGAGGTTCAAACTCATTTTTGTCACGGGCCATATTGTAGTTACGGTTTCCCTCAGAGGGGCATTATGACTGTGAAACGATAAAAATCTTTAATCACCTCAACATATTTACACACAAAATTTATGAACTAGTTTTGGAATCAGAAATCAAGGGTAATTGGTTTTTCAACTATTGTTCATGTTTGGTAAAGCAAAAATGCTTGCTGTATCTCAACATTATGATTTATGATATATGACTATTTGAAATTTCGGCGCAGATTTGAACAAGAATCATGGAAGTTGACACATGATTCGCCTTCGCGGGCCACAAAAAATCAAGTGGCGGGCCGGATCTGGCTCCCGGGCCTTGAGTTTGACACCTGTGTTGTAGAGCTTTGCTGCCATATTTTGGTATCTTGGTGTCATGGAACTCCATGTATGTGGAAGTCAGTTGAGGAGTTTCATTTAGTGCTTTGCCCGCATCTTTAGGCAGTTTTAACTTTTTTAGAGAGAGTAAGGATCACTCCAGATTTCCGCTGGTCACAGCAGGACTCGATCGCTATCCCCCGCTACTGTAATGTCAAATGGATACATTTCAGTGAATTTAAAAAGTCTACACACCTCTGTTCAAATGCTAGGTTTTTGTAATTTAAGAAAATGAGAAAATCATTTCAAAACCTTTTCCACCATTGTGAGCTGTAACCTGTACAACTCAACTGAGGGAAAAAAAAAAAAAAAAATATATATATATCTTTTTGGGAAGGCAACTAAAAATAAACAACTGTAATAATGTGATTGCACAAGTGTGCACGCCCTCTTATAAGTGGGTATGTGGCTCTGTTCAGAATTTACCAATCACATCCGAACTCTCGTTCGATAGGAGGCAACACACACCTGCCACAATTTAAAGTACCTCTGGTTAACCACAAATAAAGTTCAGATGCTTAGTATGCTTTTCCTGATGCTGTGGAAGATCTCTGTGAACCACGGCTTGAGTTGTCAACAAAAATGTCAGGAGAAGCCTACTTGAACATCTGACATTTTGGAGGTTAATCAGAGGCATTAAATGGTAGCAATTGTGTGCTAACTCCTATCTAACATAAATTCAAATGTGATTGATTAATTGTGAACCCAGCCACATCCCCAGTTATAACCGCTCGTAGCTGAGGATGTGCGCATTTGTACAACCAGTTTATTTTTACACCCCCTCTTGAATTGTTTTGTTTTCCCAATTGTACAGGTTATAGGTCTGATTAACGGTGGAAAAAGTTTTGAAATGAATAAGCTTGGTCTCTTTTTACATCACAAAACCTGGCATTTGAATTTGGGTGTGTCGACATTTTATATCCACTTAGTTCTAGGTTAAAACTATCGCCACTATAAACTAACTGTACGTGCAACATTTTAACATAACTGTCTTAAGTACAAAGAGAAGTTAACCACTATATAATGCAACTAAAATAAAGTAAAACTACTCACCCTGACTGACAAGAGTGAGGTCACAGTTGGTCATTATACGTTTGAGTCTTTGCAATCGCTGGTCCCACAAAAAAAAAAAAAAACACAGCGTTTACCACATGTGATGAATTGAGGTTTGACGCATATTTCCCCTGCCCTCCCAAATTTTTGGTTGTGCTTCAAATGAACTTTGGGGGTTCCACCGTGTTGTTGTTTGGCCCTCCCAGCATCATTTTCAGATTTTTGCCAACCTGAGTGGCTCTCACATAGAGGGGCCCACTACTTTCTGTCTGACCCAACCATGCATTACCTTCTCACTCGAGTGTGGTGCCGGTTCCACCACACACACACACACACACACACACACACACACATATATCTTTGCACATCAATACTCATGTACTGTACTAAAACAGTATACACACATTTATGATATATCTATCAGATCAAGCATGAAACAAGCAGGTCTTAAGTTCAGCACTATTGTAAGAAGGGTATAAAATGTAAAAGTTTGTGTGTCGTTAATGTTTTCAGTAGGCCAGGTGTCTGGCTTCCTGTTATAGAAAAAACCCGTAGGACCAGTTGGTACACCTGAACGAGTTCATGGCATGGATCACGTGAGACGGAGCTCTGTTTTTTTTTTTCTTTCTTTTTTCTTCTTCCTCCCTCTTTTGGGTATTTGTGACAGCGCTGTTGGGATGCCTCATCCTTGTCTGCGTTTGCTTAGTGTGTGTGCTATTGAAATCTATGGAGATCTGTTACCACCTTAAACCAGGGATCTGCCACGTGTTCATAAGCTGTCAACTTTTTTGTCAGCATTAGAAGTTCAGAGGCTTCCTTTACCCCCCGCGGACAAGTAGTTTTTTCAGGGATTCATCTCGCATGGGTTTTTGGGTGTAAACTTAACCGTTTTTATGCACCACTATGGTTGATGTTTCTTGTTTCCTGGGCCCTTAACATTTATTGAAAGGGGAGTGGGGGCTTGAACAGTGAAAACTGTATGCATGTCTATTGTGTTTTGCTGAGCAAGTGATGGGGTGTTATGTTCTCTACTATGTATTCTATATGAGGGCAAAGCTGAACCAATGGCATTGGACCTGTGAAGCGCTTTAAAAGACAAAAAGAACAGGACATTTATTCGATTATTTTTTTTTATTATTATTATTTTTTTTTAAATCGCTGATACAAACTAATGTATGTTAAGTTTTTTCCTGGGGGTCAAGCGGGTAGGTGGGTGGGGGGTTTACTTGAACAATACTAGTGGACTGTTTATACTGTATGGTTACTGTACTTACCTATTCTATTCTTTGTATTATGATTTGTAATTTCATGTTGCTTTTTTGAACTGAGACTATGATGTAATGGAATTAATACATGGGACTGAATCTTGACCTTTTTATGGATAACAAAATAAAAGATGTCTTCTGTACGAAAAGGATCATAGTGGTTTTGATCAATAATCGTGTCAGTTGTGCTGTGCAAACAATCTACATTTGAACATTTTTAATAATGCAATACTTATGAATCATGGAGCTGTATGAAATAGGTCTATATAGAATTGGCAACTTTGATAGTGTGATTTCATGTTAATCGATGTAAACGCACACCACGTAGAAGCTTATGCTTGTAGAAACTGGACTTCAAGAACATGGTACTTTATTATTAAAGAACATTATAATCATAGATCAAGCAGTTATGCAAAACTGGAATGATGTGCAACCCCCCCACTCTTCCCATTGTAATGCTATTGTTTAGATGGAAACACTACCCTCTACTGGCTTGTTCCTGTCTTCGAGGAGTAAAAATTATTTATTTAATTATTTTCAAATCAAGTGACCTGTACATTATTTGTGAACATAAATACATTGCTTTTTCGTCTTTTCACTCTTTGGGTAAAGAAAGCATGGGCCACATGTATAAAGTCTCATTAAAGGCAAACAATTCTGTATTAATTACGCAATGAATCGTGGGAAAATTGGTCGTATTTGTTGCCCTTGACTATGTTTCTTGATGGCTGGAGAAAAAAAAGAAAAGACAAACAACAATTGGAGTTATTGATGTAGGCTAATTAATACATAATCAATGTAATAAATACAGTATAATCAGCACAATGTCGTTTTATTCCAAAGATACCCCATCCAGTGCTAATTCTAACCATTTAAAAAATATTTTCATCCTTACAGTATACCATTTCTTTCATTAGTCATATTCAGTGGTTGACTGTTTGTTCCAGAAAATTGTATTTATTTATTCCCGACAGTCTATTGTCTTGATTTGGTAGTGTATCTCTTGGCTGCACTGCTTCCAGTAGGTGTATGTGGATGTTTGATTTTCATTTTTTTCCCCCTTTTGTCCAATCAAACTCCAGCGTCTATATGTTGCCATGTCAATCAAATCTGGCAAGGGCTTTCAGAATCAGTAGAGCTGGCCCATGTAACATACACTACTGTATATAGTTGTCCAGACTTTAAGAATTTTTTTAGGTCCCTGACCAAAATTTTAGGATCTGAATGAATATATTTGGTGAGTATAATGTATTTTATTTTAGTTTTTTTTAAAAATGTTTTTGTCGTGCTATTAACTAAATACTGATTCTGAACTGCTCCAGATGATGTATGCGGCAGTTTTTTTTTTTTTTTTTAATATGGTATTGAGGATTGCTATAATTGCGCTGTGATAGTGGTGGTATTAAGAGGTGGATTAAGTTGGGTTAATCCCCACTGAAGCCCCAAATACCAAATGCGCAGCTCTCCACTGATCATAATTTATTTTATTTTTTTTCACATGCAGTTACTGTACATTGCCTTGAAGTGAGTGATAAAACTCAAGTCACCAAATCTTCTGTATTCCTCCCAAAAATGACATTTGCAGGAGAGCTGCATGTTTCTGACATGATGTTTCTGCACTTATTCTCAAAGGTGCTCGAAGCTATCGGAACAGTGCCCATTCTGACTTTGCAAATACACCTGGGTGTGGCTGTGGTGGAATGTAATCGCTTATCCTTTTTTCAGCCTCAGTGGCCAACAGGTAGACAGACAGCCATGCCACTCCTGTTTAATTTGATTTTGCCAGTTATGGTTTTAAACCGGTTTGACTCATTGCCAGCACCAACTTCCCCTAATGTGTGGGTGTGCACTCACTCTCTGTACTCCAAGGACAACTCAGTCAAAGAGTTTAGCTGCTCCTCCAGTGCTATCATCCTGAGCCCGATGTATGCAGACACCACCAACAGAAGCACCAACCTACACACATAAAGCACAACATAACTTACTATTGTGCTCGGCAAAAAGATGCACCAGTCTGAACCCTTCTTGAGAACTGACTACACTTTTCTAGCCAACGAACCAGCTATACGAAAAAATGGGCCAGAACAAGGAAATAGTTACTCCAATACAATACATTTATTATTTATTTATATTTTTCATCCATCCCGCAAGGGGAATTTTATGTTCTTTTAAAATGTCTGTGTTCCGGCATCCAACACTGAAAACAAACCACATCATTCTTTAATACACTACAGTGCTCACAAAAAGTTTATTATTATTTGGGTGAAAATTCAGGGTGAACCTGAAACAGTCAAAAACCTTTATGGGTGAACTTAATTTGGCCTTCTCTAAACTGTTGAATGTAATTGTTCAATGTTTCATTAATTTTGGCACAACTTGCTGTTTCAGGTTTAGCTGCTCTGGACCGCAAAATGAACAAACACTCTTCTTAATAATAATACAGTGGTAGAAAGCCAACAATGGTTTTTGACCACTTACAACATCAAGTAGATGTAGAAGACCGTGCCGAAATTCACTCTTTGTCTGCAGAAGAGAAACTGTGTGACGTCCTCCATAATCCTCCAAATCAGCGATGATGCTGATTGAGACAAATTCATTTGCACGGCATCAACATTCCCTCTACGTCTGATCATGAATCATTGAAAACAACTTCAGGGCCTTACACACACCTTGGTCCACCTCGTCTGTTGAGGATATGCTTTGTGTGGCACCTGCCAAGGTGCAAAGAAGAATCAATATCAATATTATGAGCAATATTATACATATTATATGGGCTCCCACGACCCAAATGAGGATTAGCGGTAAATAGAAAATGGATATGTTTATCACATTAGTTGTGATAGCAATATGGGGAGAAACATGGAGTTTTATGGCATTTTGTAAAGTGTTAAAACAGGATTTAACAAACTTTTCCAGCTTGAAAGCTCATATTAAACATTACGCTCCTCCATGGGACCCAAATTCCTAAAAATATGTAACGTATTGTAAGTGACAAGTGACATAAATCAAAAAAGCTTGTTGCTAAGAAAATAGGTCACTCAATAAAATAGCTATAACTGTAATTTGACTCAAAACTAGGCAATTGTTTGATTCCTAAATAGTATCTTTAATAGTTTTGTAAACCACAATAGCATTATGCACAGTTTAACATTAACATTGCACTTAAATAAAAAAATAAAAAAACAGTACCTAAATAGTGATTCAATTAAAATGTATTGCTCATAAAGTCTAAATAAAAATTGCACAGTAATAATTTTTTAAAAACATTTTTTTTTTTTTTTTTTAAATGATTAAATGCAAATGTACGTACAGGCTAAATCTGGCAGAACTGTATTTAACAAATGTACTGTACTGGGTTAAAAAAAACAAGTTGAAGCCAGTGTAACATTATGCACAGTTTGAACCTTTAATTCAGTGATTCTTTTACATGCCAGTAGAGGGAGCTAGCGTACCACTATCATTTCAAGAATCTACACCCATTAATTATTATTATTATTTTTTTTAATAACATCACCAATATGTGGCTTATCAACAAAAATGAAATGAGAACATCCTTGGAAGAATGTCTACACATTAAAGAACTCAAGTTAATCTATCCAAGACTATAGTCAGGACATTAATAAAAACCTATTGTCTTACCTTTACTGGCCGAGTGAGGGTTGTTGTCTTCCAGATAATTGCCATTCTTTCCTTTCATACCATGGTTCACACTGTCGTCAAAGCTGGAATGACTGGACACCTTTGGTTTGGGCATTTGGACAAATAATAAAACAGAGACTTGCTTACAGTAGAGCCTCTAAAGTCAGATGTTCTCAATAATTTGAAATTTGCCCAAATTTCTGGGACACATTACAGGTCTAACGTCACACAAAACGTCAGAACACCGTCATGCGAGAAGACAAGAATACAGTGAACCCTCGCCTATTTGTGGTTCGCCCTCGGCGTAATTTTGTGCTCTTTCCCTAACGCACTAAGATGCCACAAGAGGACGCCAAAGCCATGGCTAATAAGAAAGTAGTAATAGGTGTCAAGGAGGTATGTTGAAGTGATACATCACAATAGTTACTTAGGATATTGAGTGTACATGTTTTACGACGGTGATAGTTTGATCCACAAACAGATTACGAGTTCCATTATTTCCAATAGGAAAAATGTCAAACTCTGAACAAATCAGCGTTCCTGAATTGAGGGTGTTTGACCTTAGAGGAAGATTATGCTTTGTTACCATGAATATTCTCTTGTCTAGTATCATAAGATACTTTATTGCAGATTTTAACCCACCATAAGGTAATCAGCTTCATTCTCCGCAGAGGAGCCACGAGGGCTGCTTTTGGCACTGCCTCCCTGTGTTGTCACAGAAACAGCATTAAAAAAAAAAGAAGTCATATTTGTGGTATGGCATTATGTATGTACAGGCACACTCGCCTGTACATGTGAGTAGACGCGCTGGAGGAGATTGTAGCACATCTCTCGGTTCTTCACAGAAATTAAAAAGTACTGAGGGAAGAAACAGCAAGTGTGAGATGATTAAGCAGCAACGAGGAAATTAATTGGACTTTTTTCAGTTTGCCTCACTGCAGGAAGTTGTAGCCCATTTAAAAAATAAATACATTTCCACTGAATTACTTCCTTCAAGATACGTGTTTGGGTGGATGCTGAGAGCTTAAAGACAGAACCAAGAAGTAGACACATTTTATTTGCCTTACTGGGTCACATAAAATGATGTGCAAGGTTGGATCTGGACCTCGAGCCTTGAGTTTGGCAACTGAGTCCTCGAGGAAGTGAAAACTGAAAAATAACAACACTTGGAATTGTTTCGGAATGCATCAAGAAGAGTTCACAGTTTCTCACCCTTTAGGCAATACAGTGGAACCTCGATAAACGGATATCGGATCAAACGAACTGTCGTGACTAATCAATGTGTCCAAATATCATTTCCATTTGTCACTTAAACTGCCGTTGAAAAAAGTCTTTTAGTTCTAGAATGGGCCGCTGGTGTTTACTGGCACTGTGGCGGAATATAGAGTGAGACTTGGGCTTAGGTCTGGAAATTCACTCCAAGCGCAATCTACACTCCGGAATGTTCGGAAACTCAGAGCGTTGTTGGACTGTGCCGTTCTTTTATTCAGAGCGACACACTCTGGGAGCTCTGACTGAGGAGACAGATGTTTACAGGCAGAACTAACACATCCAATATGGCGGACGCACTGACGTATCCCTGCCAATGGCCAACACGCTCATTTGTAAATTCATACACAATGGAGCGCAATGTGCCTCTCTGAACACTGCCCTCTCAGAGCACAGTGAGAGTGTCAGATTGAATTTCCGAACATATCCTGGGAGATACGTGTGTGCCACCTATGTGGCGGCCATGTTGAATGTGGCTACATTTCCACATGTCTGTCATGATGGCAGGAGTTATAGTTATAGTAGCATATCTAGTGTTCTGCGTCACAGAGAGAGCTCACATGGCTGTATGCGACGTTAACGCACAGAGGAATACGACATGCAAGTCTCTGGAGTCTGGAACATGCTATTTTTGCTACAGTAACAGTTTTTGTTTGTTTGTTTTTTGTTAAGCCGTTCATCTACGGCAGGGGTGTCAAACTCATTTTTGTCACGGGCCACATCGTAGTTATGACTTCCCTTCGGAGGGCCGCTACAACTGTGAACCCATATAAATGAAAGATTACCTCATATACTGTAATTACATACAGTATACACAACAAATTGATTAATGCCCAGTTTTGAAATCCGAAGCCTATAAAAACACGTTTTTCAACTATTATATTTCGTTTCAAAGGGGGATTGGTAACCCCCAAAAAATGCTTGCTCATATCTCAATGGTATTACACCAGAAGACAATGAGCAATTTTGATTTGCTTTCGCCGGCCACATAAAATGATGTGGCGGGCCAGATCTGGCCCCCGGGCCACCAGTTTGACACCTGTGATCTATGGCAACGGAGTTGCAACTATGAAGCGCTTATATTTCACGGCTCATCGACTCGCCTATGACAAGTACATCAACAATGTCTGCATAAAGCACACCAGTGGTAAGTTTGGATACATTTAGATCAAACATTTTCAAGCTTTTTTATTTTTATTTACACTTTGTAAATAGTACGCTTTGTACTATACTGGCCGTTTTAGGTTATGAAAAAAAGTAGAAAACATGAATTTTGTACTGAACAGTAATATGGGTGGATATGTATGGAAGCGTATTGCATTCACTTGGATAAAAAAAACAAAAACAATTTTTTTGATTGCTTTGTTTTTTAAATATTTTTTTCTGTTTTTGTGAGTATTTCTTTCTGTTTTTCTGACTAATTATTTGTCTCAGTTCTTCTGTCTAATTCCCCCCCTGTTTTTCTGAGTAATTTTTTTTCCTGTTTTTCTGGGTAATTTCCCCCCCCCCCCCTGTTTTTCTGAAATTGTTTTTTGACTAATGACTAATAACAATACCATCTATGTGATTCAAAGACAGGAGTATCTCCCAGTGTCTCAAAAACCCATATAAAAATAAAACTTGATTAAACTAAATAAGCTGGTCATGGTGCTTACTACGGAGTCCGCAAAGTGTCACTTGCAGTTCGCAGGTTCTCGCGTGAGTTCAACGTGTCAAAGTTGTATGTAATCTAATGCATATCAGAAAAAATGTTTGAATAATAAACAGTATATTGCATAGTAGATATGTGTTAATATGTGAGTATTAAGTTTTTCTTTATTTCACATTGTAAATTAAATTGGGTGATATGATATCCTATCAATTAAAGACACTGGAGGGAATTCTATTTGGGAATCCAGATGGAAGAAACATCATATTTACAGCATTAAATTAATCAACTGGAATGAAAAATCATTGTCTGACCTTCTCGTCGTCAGCAGTTTGTATCGACAGCATGGAAAAAGCTGAGCCATGTTTCTTCACCTCCTGAATGCTGGATATTGGGATCAGCACCTGCAACATACACAGCCTTAATTAGGAGTACTACAGTATGCTTGGGTAAATAGTTTTCCATCATCCTTATTTACAGCACTGACCTTGGTCTCTTTGAGCAGGACGGACGAGAAGAAACACACATAATTTTCAGAAATAAAGAGTTTTCCATGGTAAAGCACTTCCTTCTGCAGTGCGCAAATGAAAGCTGTGGAAAACAAACAAAGACACACACACATGCGCACACACACACACACGTACACACAAAAGAGGCAGAGGTTTTATTTCTAAAAAGTATATTTATTACTGTAAGTCATTGTAATACCATGCATTGTTTGATCATTAACACTCCGCTTAAATATAGGAAAAGAAAAACCTATACTTAAATAATGAGTCGATTAAAATGTATTGCACACAAAAAAAGTAAATGTACCTGAATATGTTTAAAAACAAACAGTTTAATAACTGTTTAAATGAATGATGAAGAAATGCAAATTGTACCGTACTGAAACGTTAAATACAACTGAACTGTCCTTAAAAAATATACTTACACTGAAAAGTAAACAATGTAACATACTGTTCTGGATTAAAAAAACAGGTTGTTAAAAACAACCTGAGAAAGGGCTACTATGGCTCCTAGTGTAATCTACTCACTATGAATCGGGTTCTCTCCTTCAGGGATTTCTTGAAATAGTTTGTGGAAGTGTTTATTGTGTTTGTTGAAACTCTGAAATGAAACAAAGAATTGCACAGTTGCATTGTATCCTTTCACTGGTCACAACATTAGGTACATCTTCATGTTCAGTAATGTTCATTTTTGCCTGCTAATGATGCTTTCAGAGAGGTACTCATTTACAATTCTTTTGTGGTTGTTGTTTGCAGTGGCGTAGAACTGCACTGCGTCGTAATTAGAATCTGCCAAAAAATACAGGATATCTTGTCCTATTTTATATAGTGTAAATCAAATCTGAGCATTATTATTTTGTGTCGATAATTTGATTTTAACACAACTCTGTTGTATTGTCTCTCTTTAATCTGGCCCTCAGAGCAGAACATTATCAAGATTTATCTAATATTTGTTGCATTCACTTTTTCCGAAAATTGGTGAGCTGAAATGTACAGCTTATACACTGCGCTGCCCTAATTGGAAAATTATTCATTGTAAATTAAAAAAATATTAATGAAATAGACAATTTTACATAATTGTAGCTGTCCGGCAGAAACAACATATGGTCAAGTGACTATTTTTTTCACAAATCCATAATATTGGTCTGTCCCCACGTCGTATGTTATTTTTTTATGCGTTATTTATCAATTTAAAGGGTTGAAAATACCTCTTCCCTCATTATGTCTCTTCAAGATTGAGAATCTGGAGGTTGTTTAGACAATAATGAATAAAAATAGTTAGGTTAGATACATTTGACGAAGCTTTTTTTTGTTGTTGTTGTTAAAAATGGATCACTGTAATGCTTCAGTGTAGAAGGAAGTAGTCCGTCACAAAGGTAAGTGTGTGGAGATTCATTTCCAACTATTAAACTGCTTAGTCTGCTCATCATTTTATTTATTTCATTACTATTGGCTCTTAGGCTATGTTCACATTGCAGGTCAATACAGAGGTTTTTTTGCCCATATGTTACATGTATCACATTTGAAGTCGGATTTGTTTTTCTTATGTGAATAATGACCACATAAAAAGATCAGATTTAACAAAAAAATCCGAATTGGGCATCATGCCCTGCAGTGTGAATGTAGACTTAGAACTTTGAGAAAGAGATAGGGAAGATGATTAAAGGTAGAGTGGGAGTGAGCTCAGACTTTGATATGGACGGCTGGAGCTGGCGACGTGCCCCACGGCATAATAAATTAGCGACTGAACATGATATTGCGGTGGTGTTGTGTTGATGTTGGTACGCAACGGTACATGAGTGAATGTGCTGTTTATTAATTCAAGCAAGATGGTTTATTTTTGTATTTCTTGAAAGAGACTTTTTTACATATTTTACATACACAGTTTAACATTTTATTTTACATTTTTACCTCATCTATGTTGGACCATCTTTCCATTTTAATTATCAAATGTGGCCCTGCATTAGAGTAGATTGTGCAGGTGTGCCTAATGAAGCGTCCCAAGAGTGTATAAAGAGGATATAACTCATTCACTGCCAGCCTTCCCAGTCAACATGGATATTTGACTTGTAAAGCCGTCAATGGCAGTGAATGTGATTATTTAATGAAACGTGTTGGCAAAGCTGTCAAAATACGACTGAAAGAAAACAGTTAGTACATTGTTGCTGACAAGCCCATCTCGCCGGTCAATGCATTCCTCCGCTGAAGTCTTCTCCCTGAGCACGCAAAGATGCCAAGAAGCAGATAACAACAGAATAATCATGTTAGTGCTTTGAGCAATGCCACGCTTCAATTTGAATCAAGGTGGAGTCTACCTGACGGTTACGTTCTCGTTGAGGTTTTCATTTAGTTCCTGGATAGTCAGTCCACTATCCTCTAGATTTGTGTATTTAGTAATGAGCTTCTGGTTGGAGCCTCTGCGGCTGTTGAAGCGTCCCGCTGCATCCTGACAGCTGACCACAGAGAAGAATGGATTCAACAAAACCTTCATAAGGGAATATTGTAATATTATAACTTTTAAAAGAAAATTTTACAATATATGACATGCTTCATATGAAGCACATGCAATAACCCCTTGGTATCATTATGAGTCAATGTAACTAGGAAGTGCCTTTGGTGTCATCATGAAAATGTATTATTAGAATAATGAAGCACTGAGGTCTCATTGTACAACCCCAATTCCAATGAAGTTGGGACATTGTGTTAAACATAAATAAAAACAGAATACAATGATTTGCAAATCATGTTCGACCTATATTTAATTGAATACACTACAAAGACAAGATATTTAATGTTCAAATTGAAAAACTTTATTGTGTTTAGCAAATAATCATTAATTTAAGCTTTTATGGCTGCAACACGTTCCAAAAAAGCTGGGACAGGGTCATGTTTACCACTGTGTTACATCACTTTCTTTTAACAACATTCAATAAACGTTTGGGAACTGAGGACACTAATTTTTGAAGCTTTGTAGGTGGAATTCTTTCCCATTCTTGCTTGATTTACAAGCTTCAGCTGTTCAACAATCCGGGGTCTCCATTGTCGTATTTTACGCTTCATAATGCGTCACAAATTTTCAATGGGAGACAGGTCTGGACTGCAGGCAGGCCAGTCTAGTACACGCACTCTTTTACTACGAAGCCACGCTGTTGTAACCCGTGCAGAATGTGGTTTGGCATTGTCTTGCTGAAATAAGCAGGGGCGTCCATGAAAAAGACGTTGCTTGGAGGGCAGCATATGTTTCTCCAAAACCTGTATGTACCTTCCAGCATTATTGGTGCCTTCACAGATGTGTAAGTTACCCATGCTATTGGCACTAACACAGCCTCATACCGTCACAGATGCTGGCTTTTGAACTTTACGTCCATAACAGTCCGGAAGGTTCTTTTCCTCTTTGGCTCGGAGGAAACGACGTCCACAATTTCGAAAAACAATTTGAAATGTGGACTCGTCGGACCACAGAACACTTTTTCACTTTGCATCAGTCCATCTTAGATGAGCTCGGGCCCAGAGAAGCCGGCGGCGTTTCCGGGTGTTGTTGACAAATGGCTTTTGCTTTGCATAGTAGAGTTTCAAGTTTCACTTACGGATGTAGCGCCGAACTGTATTTACTGACATTGTTTTTCTGAAGTATTCCTGAGCCCATGTGGTGATGTCCTTTACACATTGATGTCGGTTTTTGATGCAGTGCCGCCTGAGGGATCGAAGGTCACGGGCATTCAATGCTGGTTTTCGGCCTTGCCGCTTACATGCAGGGATTTCTCCAGATTCTCTGAACCTTTTGATGACATTATGGACCGTAGATGAGGAAATTCCTAAATTCCTTGCAATTGTTCTTTGAGGAACATTGTCCTTAAACTGTTCGACTATTTTTTCACGCACTTGTTCACAAAGAGGTGAACCTCGCCCCATCTTTGCTTGTGAATGACTGAGCAATTCAGGGAAGCTCCTTTTATACCCAATCATTCCTCAACTTTCTCAGTCTTTTTTGCCACCTGTCCCAGCTTTTTTGGAACATGTTGCAGCCATCAAATTCTAAGTTGATGATTATTTGCTAAAAAAAATAAAGTTTATCAGTTTGAACATTAAATATCTTGTCTTTGTAGTGTATTTGATTAAATATAGGTTGAAGATGATTTGCAAATCATTGCATTCTGTTTTTATTTATGTTTAACACAACGTCCCAACTTCATTGGAATTGGGGTTGTAAATGGCTGAACATTTGCACACATACCAGTAGATTGATGTCTATTAAAATGTGTTTCCTTCCTTTTATACCATTTTTATTTTCATTGGATGTGTGTGCTTTTGGCACGTTCAACATACTGCTCCGCTAGCTACGGTGTGTTTAATTATTAGTTAAATGATAAGTAAAGCAAATTTAAAAAAAGGTTCATGGTGTCATTGTCAACAAGTTATTTGATAAAACGAGTCATTTTGATCATTTATACTCTAATTTCATAACCATATTGAACAGTTTGTATTGTCCCCGGAATTGCTGTCCCCACTGTTATTATGTTACTTTAAAAATCCCTCGGCTGTTTTCAGAAACATTCCGACCGCCATCTTCTTTCTTCATTGGAGGCAGAAATAGTGGATAGTTGTAGAATAAATATTTACACTTATGTTTCATAGTTTTCATCATATCATGTATGTGATAGTTGGATGATGTCAAGGTTAACATGTCCACTCTGTCATGGGGGAAAAAACTATTTATATAAAAACCTTTCTGAAATTCTGAATATATTTGTTGTTGTACAGTACACACTCCAGGTCAAAAAATATTCTTTTTTCTCATGGTTTTGATTAAGCTCTTTTGAAGCATTAATACATTAAACAAAATCTTCTACATGCACAATAATTACATGTATTTGTAAGATGTGTTTTATTTTTGTAATTTGTTTTTAAATGCTTTTAAATCTTGTACTTTTAATCACATTAAGCACAATGAGTTACCTTTTGTATGAAATACACTACATAAGCAACGCTGCCTTACCATGCCTAATATAGTTTATTGCACAGTAAAAAAAAAAAAAAATCCACTTATAATTAAAAGTTTAAAACCAAACAGTTCATAAAGATTAAATGCAAATTTATTGTACTGCAAAGTTAAATACGATGTATTGTTCTTTCGCTTTCCACGCTTTGACAATCACTGCGCTATTGCCCTATCATGACAAACGAGAGTGGAACGTCCTTATGAAAAGAAAACACACTTACACAGAGCTGTCCAGTGAGAACTTCCTGTTCTTCAGACTCATGGTGGAAACATAACACACACACACAAACGCACTCACACACTCTCACACATAATCTCAAATGAGTCAAAATTGTCAAAAGTGTATAAACACAATGCAACTGTGCGGACTTCATTCCCGAAGATCAGGGCCAGCCAGGCACAAGGAAATTCTCAGAAATGTCAGGTGAGAGGACAACCCACAACTAGCCCGATCAGCCAATCGTCTGCGAGGAAAGGCGGGGCTTTTTCAGAAGTCAACCAATTTTAGCGAAGGAAGGTGTGAGTTACGTCTGTCTACCCAAGCCACGGTTGCTAATGGTTACCACACTCAAGTCACGTAGAGTAACCAGCTTGACCAGCACTGATAGATATCAGGCCATTTCATTTCATACCTCATTATCACATTAGCGCATTATGAAAACAAGATTACTTTCTTACTTTCTTACTTAAATGTATGATGAATAAATATAATTATCCTTTGAATCTCTGACAGTGGCGTGTTTTATGTTCCTGATGAATAGATATTCATCATTACAAGTTTGCAAGTAATCCTTTATACTACATGCAAGGCGCTGTCGCACTGTTTTATTCAGCGTCAAAAATTCAGTGTCTTAAATACAAACTCAAGTGGCACGAAAATGCAAGAGGTTATCATTAAAAGGTAGGAATTTGAATTTCTAATGCAATTTTTTTTTTTTTTTTACAACACAACACAATATTTATAGTTTAAAAAAAAAAACAGTGTTCAAAATTAAATTTCACATGGCACAGATATACTTTTTTTCATCCATCCATCCATTTTCTGAGCCGCTTCTCCTCACTAGGGTCACGGGCGTGCTGGAGCCTATCCCAGCTGTCATCGGGCAGGAGGCGGGGTACACCGTGAACTGGTTGCCAGCCAATCGCAGGGCGCATACAAACAAACAACCATTCGGACCTACGGGCAATTTAGAGTCTCCAATTAATGCATGTTTTTGGGATGTGGGAGGAAACCAGAGTGCCCGGAGAAAACCCACGCAGGCACGGGGAGAACATGCAAACTCCACACAGATTGGGTTTGAACCCCCCTTCTCAGAACTGTGAGGCCACCGTGCCGCCTATATATATATATATATATATATATATATATATATTAAGACGAGACTAAATTATGCTGTGCAAATAGCAATAAGTTTACGCAAATACAGTATATACTGAAATAATGATTATATTGTCTCTCTCTCTCTATATATATATGCAAATGTTTACTATTAGTTTAGTTGTATTAGCAATACCATAATGATCATATACAAATGGAATGCCACTAAACAGTGTTAGACCTTCACTATGGCTGCAATATTAATATAAGTGTAAAGAAAAAAAAAACAAAAAACAAAAAACTCCAGCACTTAGCTTAGTTTTTTTGTTTCTGTTTGCTAGTAAGCAGACTGTAATTATGGTTGCTGCGGTTGGCAAATTCCATTGGTACCATTGTCACTCAAACGGTTAGAAAAACAAACAAACAAACCATAACATTCCTGTTTCCACACCTTTATTCAGATTCTTACCAATCAATTTCTCCTTACTTATTGAATGCACCACTCTCGTGCAGTTTTATTTTGTAGTTTCATGCTAAATGTATCTGTCTTACTATTTAATGGTTTACAATGTCCAAATGAATCCATCCATTTTCTATACCTCTTACTGTCTCCGGTTCAGGGCTTTGGCTTGTCTTTTTTAGCGTCGGACCATGCTCGAAAGCACTGTCGATGACAATTAACGATAGGGGAAGTTCCAGGTGCCAAAACTAAGTAAAAACAAAACAAACAAATAAAACATGATAAAACAAATAACAAGTAGTAGTGTAGACCTATGCCAAGATTGCACAAACCTAATTTGTTCTTTGACTGGCACAGCATTGTACACCGTCATACAGTAGATGCCGGTACCGCTTCGTCGCTGCTAAATTCCAGAACATTCTCATTAAGATTTGTGCATTTTTCATTGAGAAAAAAAATGGGGGGATGCAGAATCTACACCTTGATGAAATTCTGCAAAATCTGCAAAAATTTTCTTGAGCGATTTATCAATTCCTAAGTAGTTTCCACAATTTACTTTTTAAAAATGTGACGCTGCCTGTGTGATTGATTTCAAAGTAGTCCAAAGTCAATTGAAATCGATAAGAAACAAAGGCTTGGATCAATGAAGAAACTATATAATAAACATGCATATGATTAAAAGGAAATATTGGTCTTATAGTTAAGTGGTGTAAAATGTTTTCCCTTACAGTGAACAATATGTTTATGACAGTGGTTGTTAATAAGATGTATCTAATAAACCAGGACATTCTCATAGTGCAGTCACTACCTAACTGCAGTTCAGTTGTATTTAACATGTTTTCATTAAATTTGCATTTTATCTTTATGAAGTGTTTGTAATTGAAACTTTTATGTGCATTACATTATAATTGAATAATTTCTAAGCACATTTTTCCCCTTTTTTATAAATTCCTGTATTTAAGCGAAACTGTGAATAATATTCCAATGGCTTACAATAATATTAAATCTACTTTTTAATAAAACATTTTTGATGACCACTTAAGCATACTATGCTATAGTATTTTAAAGTTGGTCATAATGGTGATACTTTGAGAGCTGAGAATTTTTCTCGGTAGTACCTGGTGTAAAAACGTTGTGAACCACTGACATTAAATACAGATAACTACTGTTTAAAATGGAATTTGTTCTTCAATTGGATCTCATTACTTTGCAAATGTAACTATTGAAGTATTGTGCTTATTGTCTAATAATTTGCATTTAACATATTATGGGTGAGCCAGCATATTAGATTAATGAGGTCATTCCAGAATGTGTCTAGACATTACGAAACATGACTGCAGGTGTACATGACATCATTCAAACGGGATGTACGCTATAACACAACCTTTTGGCTGAAAACGAAGCTGCCAGGCATCTTTGTCGCCATCTAGCGGCCAACAACACAAACGAGGACATTTCCACACATACACACACAAAACGTCCCATTTGGGCTGTATATCCAATCATCTGCTTTTAATACAAAGTCAAGATATTATATCTACATCTATGTTCGGAAAGGAAAGAAGAGGTACAGAAGTGAAGGAGAATGGCCCTCGACACAATCTTCTCGTTAAGCCTCGTGTGTGCATCCTCACTACTTCTCTTGTCACAACAATTGGTTAGAAAGCGAAGGAATTACATATTTCCATATATGTCACACACTGTCAAGACTTCTAGACCTCACATCGACTTCATATCGGAGTATTTTTTTGTCTTTTTTTTAAATTAAGGGCGAGGAAAGTGTGCAGCGGAGCCATCTGTCAAAAATACACCTGCTACCGTGTGCTTTAGCAAACTACATCTGAGCGTCTCTGATGCCCTTTGACCCCGTTGCTATGGTTACCCATGTTGTTGCTATGGCGGTCAAACTGGAGGGAAGGTCATCACTGTCAAGTTAAACTAGGTCTTCCCCTAAAATATATCTCTAACTAAGAGTTGGACATCAGTGATCAGTATCAAAGAGCACCCTACACAGAGGGCATACTTTGTAACAGAGAAAAAAAGTTATACAAAAAAAAAAAAAAAAGCATAAAACACCACCAAAATAAAAGATAAACACATATTGATTGGTTATAGTTACTGCTAGCTCGATACTCCAAATTGATAAATAAAAACAAAGCGTAACAAAATAGATTCTTTTTTTTTTTTTTTTTTAAATCACATAAAATAAATATGACACGATAAGGCTTGTTTTTGCGACAGTAACAACTACATCACATCCAATCCCGCCATTATATCTTGTGCTCAGCCGTGTCGTTGGAGCGTTATGTACAAAATTGGGCTAAATCTCATCAATTTTCTGCACTGACATTGCTGTGCTGTTCAGTCACCACGTGGGATCAATTCATTATGATTATCTGCCAAATGAATATTAAGCACGGAGGAGAAACATCAGTCGGTTTGGTGGGTTCGGGATGTACTGTACATGGAACTTTAATGGGAGCTGGGTCAACTGAGTGCAAGGGAGAATTTGAATACAATGGTGCCATGAGATCCAAGTTTAGTTCATTTCCCCATTGAAATGAATGCAAATGCCATTAATCCGTTCCTGCCACCACCCAAAACATTTGTAATGTTTTAAATAAGGAAAAATAGCACTCTATAATATTGTACTGTATAAAATATATAGTATAACATAATTAAATAGAGCGGCGTGGTAGGTTGACTGCCTCACAGTTCTGAGGGGTCGGGTTCAAATCCGGGCTCACCTGTGCAGTTTGCACGTTCTCCCCGTGCCTCCGTGGGTTTTCTCCGGGTACTCCGGTTTCCTCCCACATTCCCAAAATATGCATGGAAGGTTAAATGAAGACTCTAAATTGCCTGTAGGCATGAATGTGAGTGTGAATGGTTGCTTGTCTCTATGTCCCCTGCGATTGGCTGGCGACCAGTTCAGTGTGTACCGCGCCACTCGCCCAGAGTCAGCTGGGATAGGCGCCAGCACGCCTGCAGCCCTAGTGAGTGTAAGCGGTACGCAGAATGGATGGATGGATAATTAAACTAAATGTAAAGAATGACACAATTTTTGCATCATGATGAATTAATTGTGAATCCTTCAGGTATATGCCCCAGGGGGCAGTATAATACATTCATGAAGACAAATGAAGAGGACTTTCACAAATACCGTGACTCAGTAAACTGCTATATTACTCGTTTTTCGCAGAGGTTAAAGTATATATGACTGTGGGTATTATATTTTCTGTCTACATGTGATGATGCATTGTTTGCGCTCAAATATCTTGCTATCGTGCTATAACACCGCGACTATTGATGCTAATCATTAGCCCATCTATGAAGTTTGGCATTGTGTGTTAGCATTAAGCTAGCGGAAGGCAAAGTTGTGTAGTTTTAAATACACTATGAGCAGTTCTCTCTATGTTTAGTTGGACAGTTCAACTGGGAGGGCCATTAAACAACTTAAAAGTCCCATATTTGCAGAACTGTTCACTATTTCCTAAACTGCTGCTTGTTGGAAAGCAAGTTGAGTTGAGTTTGCTGCCTATACACTTCTCGTGTAATCAATTTTTGCTCATAAGGCAAAGCAAACAATCGCCTGAACAACGCCTCCTATCTCCAAAAACTCTCTAGTCGGGTGACTAGTATCTCGAGGCACCACTGTATTTGAACCCCAAAAATGTTTTCTCCCTTTTATGACACCCTGTGAGATTTAATTGCAATGCAGTGCACTTCAAGTAGGCTCGCTTCAGAAGGGCTTTCAACCTCACTTTAAGATCATTGTACGGTAATAGAAGTGAAGCATGTGAGCAAAGCAGCATGTTAAACACAAATCAGCGTAAGGCAATGATAATGAAAACAAAAAAAACACACACACACAAACAAAACATGAGACAAAATAGGAAAAAGTATTTCAACAGCATCCCTGTCAACAAGCCACCATTGGAGCTGACAAAATGGGCCTGGCATGAAGAAGGGGAGCAGGATGAGGAGGATGAGGAACCATTACAAGCAAATAGCAAGCAAGCTTTGTCAAAGGCGCAGGACAACGGCGGCCAGCCCAGTCCGGAATATTTAGTCTCTTTCTTGGCCTGACATCACAATTCCTGTTTGTGGGCCACAGTTGATTGGCTCGTGTTGGCACTGTGCGTCGGGTATTAGGAACGTCCGCTCTGTCTCTATAAGCGGTCCTCGGGGGTGGTTGAGTCCAGAAGCGAACCACCTGCTTTCATTATGATCAGTATACACCTTAGAAAGAGACTCACGTATACATAGAAACGTTGACCTTTGCACTCTTGTAACCCATGAGTACACCAAACCAATAGATACAAAGTTGAGGATAAAAAGCCCATTAAGGGTGCAGCAAATATCCAGGCTCTTTGTGTGTGTTTCTTTTAGTATTTATACACAGAGAGAATCATGAATTCATTTTCCTGTATTTCACTGGTATTGGAGATAGCTGACACAACACATATGTATTATTATACGTCCTTCACACTTGGAACACTGAGGTAAGTACAGTATATGGATTACACATGGAGAGTCTAGTGCAGCTCTTCAGCAGAAAGAGCGCGACTGTAGTTAGACAGATTCGTTGCTGTTGTTTTATTTGACCTTGTTGGGGTAGATCTTTCCTCTTTGTCTTTTGCTCCTTTTTTCAGGTTGTGTCTTCGCTTATGTTGCATAGTGGTCAAAGCTACCCAAGTATTCCAGAGCAGCCTGGTAGCAGAACTGGTACTCATCCTACACAAGAGAAATCATTTTTAAGAACAGCTTTTTATTTGTATTTTTTTTAGTTTCAGAGAGGGCAGGGATAGGTCACCACACTCACAGAAAAAAACAAACTTTTTAGCGTAAGACAAAAAAATGCATGTATTTCTCTTTAATACATGTTTTTTACTCATCTTGGCATAAACCATACATAAACAAGCAGACACAAAAAAAGAGAAAACTAAGAAAACGAATGTTATTAGTAGGGAGGCCGATAATGTAGGTCTGTACTCGCACATGAATTAGGAAAAAAAGCTTCAATGCTAATGCTCCAATACGATTTTACCAGCCCAACATATAACATCGGGGGCAGGTGAAGTAGGAGCCATGTCAATGGTGTGGAGGTACATAAAGGTAAACACAGATGACAACACTTAGACTGAAATGCCTTGTTTTACAAGTTACATTGAAGTGAAATGTGAGGCAAGATAGAAAAACATAGTTGTTACTTTAAAAAGTCTCATATTTGAGTGAAACATACCGTGTTCAAGTCAAGTTTGTTTAGTGTTTTTCAAAATTTTTGATTTAAATAAAAGTAATTTTCATTAGAATTGTAAGACGTAGTGGTATTAATGAATTGACATTACATTTAAGTAATATTAAGTTAGTATTCTTTGGAATTTTACAGGCAAAATCTGTGGCACGTCAACGACGTCTGTGAAACAGCTTGTGGGCATTTGAAAAACTTGATGAAATCCTGGACATTTTGTGCAATTTACTATTCATTGAAAAGAAAAATGCCATCCACTTGTTGCTGTGAGAAGAACATGTCGACGTACCTCAGTCTGCACCATGGCTGGTCTCTGTGTCCGCAGCATTTTGACAGTCTGGAAGATGTCCACTGCCCCTTCATAGCGCATCCTCTCCAGCACAATGCTCAGAGTGATGAAGACCCCTGTCCGACCTACGCCAGCGCTGCAGCCGAAATGACAATCGGTGAACCTGAGCAGCATCTGTACAAGAACACTAATGTGCTACATTGTGACCGGCGGGCCTAAGCTCTTTCTCACCTGCAGTGAACACTGATTGGTCCATCCTGGCCAAACTGCTCTTTAGTTTTGTGCACTTGGCCAATGAAATCGATGAAGCCCTCACCGGATTTGGGCACACCTTGCTCGGGCCAGTCGGTGAACTGGAACTGACGGACTGTTCGTGATTGGCCGTCCTGAAAGGAAGTACATTTTATTTATGTAGCACTTCTCACAGCGAGACCTCTCATGTCTCCTGTCATTTGTGTCTGCCTAAAAATTCGCATTTCAGCCTGAAACAACTCCACTTAAAACTTGAGAAACATACAAATGCCTATTCTTGCAAAATGTAATGCATTGCAGTCCGCCCGAGCCACTCAGACGTGTCTCGAGCTCTCTGTTCCTTGCTGTGAAAGGAACAGGGAGAAAAGCAAACCACACAGTACGCACAGCAGACATGATAAAGATAGAAGTTGGCAGAACTCAAATTGCGTTTGAGTAATGAAACGGATGTCAGCATTTTCTATAAATGTGCGTGAATCGACCTGTCCAAGTTCAATATAATCAAATACAGTATGCATTTCATAATTAATTACTGCTGTCTGGTGAGCCTATTGCGCTGTTTCATGTGAGTAAACAAAGATAATTAATTTAAGACCATTTATTGCAGCTGAATTTCCTTAAGTTCATCTTACTATTTCACCCAAAAATATTAGTTTTAAATGGAGACTGTTGGGCAATATTTGTATTTGCATCTTATATTTTGGTCTATTTGACATTGATGTGCTATTTAATAAATAAATAAATAAATCAGAAGCTAATTACAAGTGACTCAGTACTTGAGTAGTTTTTTTCCACTGAATACTTACTCGTATTCAAGTCACTATTTGGAGGACGATGTTTTACCTTGACTTAAGTCATAATATTCTAAAGTGTCAGTATTCTTACTTGAGTACATTTTTGGCTACTTTACCCACCTCTTGGCGCAATAAAGGTTGGGAATTAACAAATGAACTAAGACACAGCATCTGTTTTAGGAAACACAGCATTGCTGTATATCATGAGTAAAAGTGGTATTCCTGCTGCATTGACTGGTCAGTGAGACACCGGCTGGCAATTTCCTCTTTTTCGTTTCTAATAATTACAGTTATCTGACCCTGAATCAGCGGCTGTGGTGAACTTCCCGCTGTAACGTCTGCTATTCTCAGCCACTCTGGAGGCAATAACATCTTTTCTCCTCCGCTCAGCCTTTGTGACTCCCCTTTAATGGAGATCAATAGAGCATCTGTCCAAGTGGCGTCTGGGCAGGACAGGCTTAACCGGAGTTATCTATGACTGGCACTCGTGCGCAGATGTGGCCGCCGTGCGTTCCCAAACACACGAGCTGTCAGCTATTCTGCCGACAACACGGCCTAATGAATAATCTCAGGTGGCTTGTTGTGATACGCCCGTTCACATATAAATGAGGGAACACGGGTCCGCGGGTCGATAGGACATCGCTTTGGGCCGCTGACTCCATACGGCGTTGATAGATTGGGAGCACGCCGCAAGAGTCAAGGTGGTGTAAATGCTGCTGTTTGAACACGCAAAGGAGAATTGAAACACGCACAACGTGAACCCACCCTGGCATCTGTTACTTTGAACTCCCGCAGGATGTACTGGGGCATGTTGTATTCGGCCATGGGGTCCACCACAAAGTACTGGTACCTGGCGGAGCGCTCAGCAGGCCAGTACTGGTGACACTTCTCCTGCGACAAGACACACACACACAGCCGTTGATGTTATTGATTAAATGATACTGATAATGATACAAAATCAATTGTTTTTTTCTGTCCAGAACAAGTTAATAAACAAGCCATTTTGATCATGTGTATTCTATTTTGTTGAATGTGTATTCTATTTTGAAGATTTTGCATGTGTCCCTGAAATTGCTGTCCACCCTGTCATTATGGGGTAACTTCCCCTTTAAGAACCTTCTGATGTTTTCAGTGACATCACGAACAGGATTTTGTCCTTCTTCAATGAAGATTGACGTGTAATATTTGTATTTGTTTTGTAATTGTCATTTATGTCTACTGATCATGTCCACCCTGTCATGGTGAAATATCAATTGACAGAAAAACCTTTCAGAAATTTGAAATAATTGAATCATGTTGCCAAGAGAAGGTCCCCCATATGCTCATTAAATGCTAACATTAGCCAAAAATGTCCGCCCTGTCAGCAAGCTCACATATTTTGAAGTTTTCATGTGCGTTCTTTTGGTTGTCGTTAACTTAAAAAAAAGTCTGGGACTTTGACCAATATGCATTTCTAACCTCATAACATATAGTTAATACAATGAATATGATGTTCATTGGAAAATCTTACTTTTTTTGGGTGAAATGGGGAAGTCTCAAAGGCACCTTATGATGATACTGACTCATTAGTGTGTTGTGTTTGGATTGTGTGTGTGCGTGGGTGCATGTGTGCGCGTGTGTAAGCTATTATCGTGATATCTTGTCAACTCCTAATTCCTTATCGATACTAGTCTCCGCCTACCTGCAAGTTGCTCTATTCTCCCTTCATTAAGTACGCCAACATAATTTAATGATTAATCTAATGTGCCTTTACGAAGATAATAATGCTCTGTTTTGATCGACGAATAAGTGTAGAATGGTAAATATACGAACAGGTTATTATTAAATATGATGAAAGATTTGAGTTTTATATAGATGTGTAAACAATTTTGAAAATCATACTAAAAATAAAAAAGGAACCCTGTACATGATTTACAATATTTCTATTATTGTGGTTGTAGTTTGCAGTGATGCAGGATTGCAGTTCATCATAATTTGAATGTAGCTAAAAAAGGCCAAAATTGTAAACTGTATTGCAGTTCAACAGTACTTCAATCATAACAATAACAACCAGATTGTAAAATAATACCTCTCTCAACGTGTCAATCAAAAGAATAATGCTTTTGTGTTTTTCTAAGCAGAATTGCTGACAGGGCTCTTGTATTGGATCCCATTAGAATGTGCAGGTGGAGCTAATGTGAGCGTAAATACTAATGATCTCCCATTAGTGCCTGACAATTTTTCTGTAGTTATAATGCTGCTCTCGGATCCTGGAAACCTTACCCCACTTGAATCAGTCAAGCAACTGGATTTAGTTAAGTACTTTTGAAATGATGCAGTGTGAATCCTTACGCGTCCCATTTCTCTCAGTTTAGTGAGCATGACCACGATAGTTGAGTTGTGCTCCCACAGCATCCTCCAGAAATCCTCCGTGGTCTCTGCAAGTGGACCCTGGGTGGCGATGTAGCCTTTCTGCTGCCTAAATTGGAAAATTTACAGGCTTAAATAAGTGGAATCTTCCTGAAAATAAGAACATAGTCAATATAAACATTGGGTACAACATCAAGGAGGGATCTTATAAAAGCTGTACAGAACTCAAGCGAGCTTATCTTATCTTTACAAAAGCAGATTTTAAACAATGCTCTTTTATTGGATGTGATTAGATTCTGCAGGTGTACCTAATGTTGTGGCCAGTGAGTGTACATACAATCAGGTGCGTTTTAGAGCACAGCATTTCTTTTCTCAAGAACTGGAACACTCAAAGCTTGTGTATCCAAGCAGTTTGGAGGTCTGAATCATCTTCACCCTCAATCTTTTGACGTGGACAGTGCCGCAGAGCGATTGGAAGACGCGTACACGGAAACGGTAAAACTGACGTGATGTGACAGGCGCAAGCACTGTGGTGAAAACCTTTCCAACCCGTTCACTCGTCAAGTGATCAGCTGTAGACAAGAGGCCAGGTTGTATTAATGTTTGGCTTCAACTAAACATACCTGTAACCGTCGATGTAGCTGGCGTTGATGTAGTCTGAGCCCTCCAGGCCTCTGATTGGCTGGAGACACACGCGGGTGGTCTCGTAGGGCATGATGTTGACGAGCCGGTTCTTGAATTTGTTGCAGGGGAGGTTGGCTGTGACGAAGCGAGACGTGTGCGCTTTGGTGTTGGCCAGTCGCTGCATGGAAAGAAAATATATGTGTTTAAAAAAAATAAATAAAAATGAATGGAACTAAATGCGGAAGTGGCTACAAAAGAGCTACATACACCGTTACTTTTACTTCATCTGTTTTGATTTGTCAGAGACTCGTGTCACATGACTCTGCTTCACCAATCCAACCTGAGTGACAATAAGCACTATAGAAAATGGATGGATGGACTACGAAAAAGAACAGCTATTTCATAAGTTACCATCTATGTCTGCTTAAAAATGTCCACGTTTAAGCCTACAAAAACTCCAAACAACTTTTTATTCAATCTCTGCCTGGTGAGCCTATTGTGCTATTTCATGAGTGTAAACGAAGAAGGCTAGTTTCAGACTTTGTTTTAATGGCTGAATTTGCCTTCATTTGTTATTTTATGAAGATTTACTTTATTATTGTTTAAGGTAATATTGTTGAGCAATACCAGAAGTTGCACATTCCTATTTTGTCTTTTTGTTTATTTGACGTTCATGGTCTGATCAGAACTTACTCACCAGTTACTACTTGAGTTGTTTTTCACTAAGTACTTATATACACTTATTCAAGTAATTATTTGGAGGACTAGTTTTACTTTTACTTGAGTCATATTATTCATTTTCTCCCTCATACAGGATTGACAGGAGCGGTACCCACAAACCTTTTCTTTAAAATGAATTAATTAATTCATGCATTTTACCCTTAACCCTGACTCTCAAAACGAAAAAGCATATTTGTAAGTTAAGCAGGTGTTTAAATTGGTCAAAGGCGCATTAAGTACAGTACTGTAATAATACATATTTTCATTTAAAAAGGTTCAAGAGTCCTGTAATATTTGTTGAATTAAATTAGCAGTTTCCCCACCAAAATTGGTTAATTGGAATGATAATACACTACAGAAAATTGCTTTTGTTTGTTTTTAAGTTCATTTAACCAATTAAATAATTGGTTAATTTATTTGTTGTAAATAATACAATAACAAATAAATTCAGAAAATAAAAAGATACAAAGATGTATTTTACATCACCATAATTGAATTAATTGTAAACAAATAAAATAAGAATGTATTATTATTTTATATTTGAAATACATTATTTGACATATTTTACATTTTAACTACAGGATTATTCTTTTTTTTTAATTATTTTTTTTATCTTATTCACGCATGGCCCTTCCTTCCAGTTTAAAACTCAAATGTGGCCAGAGAGCACTAAAGTTCTAGCACCCCTGATGGTCCAAGAAAATGTTCAGATACCTTGGAGTCCAATAATGAGCCCAATGGGGTACATTAGCGTCGAATTGTACATCTACCAGAAGGGACAGTAATACAGTCAAGCATCTCTTTCTAAAAGCGTACCTTAAACTCCAGCTCCATGCCCGTGACGTGCTCGCCGCTCTCCACCTTGGCCAGCTTCTGTATGTACGAGTAGAGACTCCTGGCCGCCACCTCCGTGTTCCCGCAGGCCACAGCCTCCTGCAGCGCCTCGTGGATGAAGCTGTACTGGTCCTCGGTTTGCACCATGTAGTTCCTCTGCGAGCGCATCAAGGTGACGTGGCCGTAGATGTCAGCGGTGCGCTCGTGTCGGATGCGCTCCAGCATGGCGTCGATGACGATGAAGCAGCCGGTGCGGCCGACGCCGGCGCTGAAAGGGAAGACGGACATCAAGACGCACACGGGCAGAATAGTGACCCTTTCTGTTGGGTTTGTGGGACAACCTGCAGTGGGCGATGATGGGCCCGGCATCCGGAGGGTTGCAGGCCTTGACCCGACGAAGGAAGTTGAGGAAAGGGGTCGGGTATTCTGGAACGCCGTGATCTGGCCAGGCAGTGAACTGGAACTGACGCACCTCTCGTCGTTCGCTGCTGCCGCTCTGATGTGAGACAGCAAGAGAAATTGTCTCTTACTAACTTTTTTCACCAGGCTTTGGGGCACAAATAATTTTTTGCTTTGAGTTGCGAGCAAAAATTTGAGTTGTAAGCGAGCTTCAAGTACTCCACCGCTTGAGTGAACTACAAAAAAATAAATAAAATGTAATGCACTCGCATGTGGGCAAGGAGAGCCACACTCGCCAATGCATTTGTAGCCATTTATTAAACAGGACAGACAGGCAAACACACAAAATACAAAATAAGAACCCTTGCTAGGAGTTGCTGTAGACCACAACGCACTCTGAGACACTCACACGCAGACTATCTGGCTATGACTTCAGCTCCTGATGTCACTCACTAGGCCACGCCCCTTAAAGGCACAATTCCAAAACACGAATACTATAGTACATACAGTACTGTATATACTTTAGAAAACCACTTTATTTCTCTACACTCTCATACAATCTATTTCCTAAAATACTTAAGTCAATAACGTTATAATATGAAAAAAATATATATTTATATTAGAAACGACCCTAAATTTTGTAATGGAATATTACAAATTTATTATCATAACATTACAAAACTTTACGTGGTACTTGTGACATTTCAACCAAGTTTTTTTCCCATTCAGTCTGGCCCAAATACGGCTTATTAACGCTGCTGTTCGAACACGATAGCTAACATATTACATTTTATAATGAACAGTAAACAAATGATTGGTATTGTTTGTGCAATTTATAACAATCCCAAACTGAAATGATGACAATACATCAGACAATAGGACACAGTGGAGGACTTCTCCTAAAGTGGTTAGTTTCCCACTTACATAATTTTCCCATTTACAAACACAATTCTCCATATCACGCTTCACAACACAAATGTTGAGAAGTATTAGTACACTTAAAAGCCAGAGTTGGCCTAGTTTCTGTGTTTGCAAGTGGGCCACAGAGACACAGGCTAGTGTGACGGCCCGAGATTAGCTCTTCTTCCGACAGTGGTCAAATCTCATCACCACAGAGACGGACGCCAGCATGCTTTAACCCGCTATGAAGTACAGGCTAACGGCCTCTCTCTTTTTTTTTTTTTTTTTTAGTTCAAAGAAATAGACAGTGAGTAGTTTGAAAAAGGGCCATAATTGGGGGGGTATTTTTTATTATTTTCACATGCCCAGCTTTAACATCCTTTATAACTGCGGCAACCTATAGTATTTTGTGGCCAGCATATCCTACATGTCTGGCATGTTTGTGGATTGTTTTGCAGTCTGACTAAATCATTGCGATATCATGTTACTTGTCAATATACAGATATTCCTGATTACTTCAATTGATTCTGGCTTCTGACTGATGCCTTTTTATTCATTGTCCACTGATATGACTTCAGGTTAATGAAAGGAAAATTTCAGAGGGGTCACGAGAATGAAGAGTTATTACCTTATGGAGGGAGACGGTGCGGACGCAGAATGTGGCCAGTTCCATGGTGTCCAGCAGGGTTACCTGGATTGTTCCGAATGTGTCTGTGCCCCGACTAGGCCAGTACTGGTCACACTTTATCTACACACATGAACAAAACGCATCGACTTGAATTAGCAAAATTCTCAATTTCAATACAAAGTATAGTAAAGGTTCAGTAATCCCCCGTGTATCATGAATTCAACTATTCGTGTTACATACATATACCCAGCTGTTCTCTGAAAAAAAAAATCAACTATTTACATTTTTTTTGTGCTCTTTCTGAAATGCCCAATGATCCGCAAGATGCTGCCAAAGCCCAGTCTAAATAGAAAAGCAGTACCTTGGTGACAAGGAAGTCCAGTGGTGCCTTGAGAAAGAGTGACCTGACTTGTGAGTTTTTCAAAATACGCGCTGTCTTTTGACCGTTTTTTTTTTTGTTTTTTTTGCTTTGACTTGCGAGCTACAATTGGAGATACAAATGCTGTATGCTTGCAGTTAATTCCACTCATGTCACAAAAAGAAGCAGTCTGGCAGATAGCAAACAGTTCTTCAAAAAAGAGGCTCCAGGCTGTTTAATGGCACTCCCAGTTTAGGTTTACTGTCAAACTAAACAAAACAAAGAGAAGTAGAAGTTGAGTATTTCAAATAACCAAATCATTTTCCTTTGAAGTCCCCTAGCTTAATGCTGACCCATAATGGGAAACGCCATAACGAATAGCGCCTATGGTGTTACATTACTTTAAGCAATGGATATTTGAACACAAATGGTGCATCAACACATGTAGACAGACAATATAACAGTACTCAGAGCAATAAATACTGTATACTGTGCAAAGAATTACTATTACTGAAGCTTACTGAGTCACATACATACGGTATTATAATGCTCTCCTGCGGCCAAGTCACATATAACAGAAGGAGCTCCAATGAATTAATCGTGATGCACAAACTGTTTAATTCTTTACATTCTATTTATTTTATTCTATGTTTTTATAAAAGTAATATATTATAGAGTGCCATTTTATTTATTAAGAAACACATTACAATAATGTTTTTTGTGGGAGACTTAGAGCAGATTAATGGCATTTCTGTTCATTTCTATGGGGAAAGATGATTTGAGATATGAATGTTTTGAGTTGAGCGTAGTCATGGTCTGTATATTGAAGTGATACTTTTCGAATCAGAGACAAGCTTTGACATTCAGAGAGGAACTAACTTTAGCCTGGGTTGCAAGTGGATGTTACAGAGAGTCTTCGCCGCATATGCATGTACACATGCACTTCCGGTGCATTTTTTCAAAATCAAATCATCTGTAAGCCATTTATGTTTTCAGGGTAATGTTGTAAGGTGAGCTAGAAATTATATTAAACTGTTCAAGGCATCATTTACTTGCATAGTATTCTATTCTATTTTCTCGTCGCGGCTGGGCTTGGCCCCTATCACCTGTAAATGGGGTGGTTACTGTACTGCAAATAAAATGCCATTTTGCTTGTATGTGACAGCAGTCCAACCCGTGATTTCTCTTCCAAGCGTGTCATCATGACAACGGAGGCCGCCCGCTGCTCCCACACCATCCTCCAGAAGTCACCGAATGTCTCAGCCAGCGGCCCCTGGGTGGCGATGTAGGCATTCTGCTTTCTGTAGCCGTCGATGTAATTGGCGTTGATGTAGTCACTTCCCAGGACACCTGCAAACAAGACACATTGGAGGAACATTGGTATCTGCCAGTACAACGTAGGCATAGGCCTACTGTATGTCAAAATCGAAAAATCACATTCTTAATAACCTGTTGTAAGTCTTCTAAAACAAATCTATGCTTACTTCACTGATGACAGTGAACATAAACGCATGTCCCAACCTGAATATGTGATTTGTGCAAAGTTAGCATCCAGTCACTAAAGGTTGGTTTTCAATATCAGTTGATATTAAGATGGGAAAGTTTGTGATTATAATACACTTTTGTGCTTAAAGGCGATACAGCTGTACGATTTATGACTACATTCAATGTCATCTTTTGTTTGCGATTCAATCTATCCTGGCATAGACTACAAGTCTGTTTATTTGGCCACATAAGGTACCAAAATTTGTCAAACTGAAATCCTGTGAGATTATATTAACATTTGTTTTTTTGGGTGTCACATGTGAGCTCTCTAAATTACCAAGCGAATGTCGGTCTACTTTTGCTGTACTTTACCTGGGGTTTCCATTTTAATAATTATTCATAACCTAGACAATATGCTTTTTTGTTTTTTAATTTCGTGCACTGATATCTCAGCTGGAAAACCCCAAAGAAATAGAGGATATTTTTTCATTAGCATCTCTAATACAACTTCTCTATTTTACAACATTTACTTGTGTCATTTTGAGCCAGAAGATACACATTTAACAATTATAAATTCACTTTAAAGAAAAAAAAAATCAAAAGAAAAACACTTGTACAATAGTTTTGTGGTCTTGATTTTGACATTCTTCTTAAAAACTTGCTGTTTCAAGACTAATTCATGGTAACAGTGGCAAGTGTGTTATAATTTCAAGGGGAGACATGAATTTATATAGTTTTGGTTTCATGCGGTCCTCTGAGGGCAGCCATGATGAAAATGAGTTTGACATCTCTGTTGTAAGGGCTTGGTGGATAAGAAGCAAACAAAGACTGAACACTCATGAGTTCCACATCAAATCTCTCCTGTGGAGCTTGCATTTGAACACGCTTGCGTTGTTTGTTTGTTTGGCTCCGGAGCCATGTCTGCAATTTCACTTTTCATCCATCAACCTGTCTCTTCTGCATCCCAATCTTGTTAACATCCTCTGCGAACCTCTCCTCTGCCAGCTCGTGCTTACCTTCTATGGGTGCCAGGATGACTCTGGTGTGGTCGTACGCGATCACGTTAGCATAGCGGTTTTTGGGCTTGTTGACCTCCAGGTTGGAATGCTCCCAAGTGAATTGCTGCCCGGGGTCAATGGACTGGGAAAAGGAAGCAAATTGCACATAATAACAGTGCGTGTTGGCATACTGGTAGTTTGATGGTGGATTTGTTGATGTGGAATGATAGTGAGCTTCATAAACTAGATGCATTCTAAAATGCACTGCTGAATAACCCATGAGTTTGTCTGGACATAACAATACATGTTAAATAGCCTGTGTTTTATGAAGAGAGGGCTTAAAAGGCTTAACACCTATGGACGGGAACACTCAGAGAGCACTCGTCCATAGTTTTATCTAGTGCAATAATGTGTCTACATTTATGCAGTCTATTTGTGCTTTACTATTATAATTGCGGGTGACTGTGCTTTATTTTATATTTTGTCCTATTGTCTGTGGTAACTCAGTTGCGATGTGCAGTTAGCTATCTAGTTACACCTACACACTGAAAATACATAGTTCCTTTGGATAGTACACTACCGTTGCCACTTTAGAGCGCCTCATTGTCGGCCTTGAGTGCATGCACGTCACGCAAAGAAAGGTGGAAGAGCGAGGAGGGGGGAAATCCATATTTTTGAAGTCCGACGTGACAGCCAGCGTGTGGACTGGGGTTTCGAGGGGCGTGGCTGATTTAGTGTCGAAAAGCTCCGCAACGACCCGATGGGATATATTCCACCCAATGGAGGCTTTAGGCAAATATATTTTTGCAGTTCAAACATGTTGTTATGTGTAAGCAGGATTTATTTCAGCGCATTTATCGAACACGCCTGCAGCGTTCGAGAGCAGACAATGCCTTGAATTTTCATGATTTTTCACCACTCATTCTATATACTTGCCGATTTTTTTCATGATTCAAATTGGGCAGGGTTGTTAACAACAGTCTTCTCTGTGGTGTGTCAGATTTACAAGACCTTTATTTTCACGTTACAGGGACTTTAGGTCAGACATGAGGCAAGTTCTGTGACTCAAGTCTGCAACTTCAACTTCAATACTGTAAATTGAAAATATTATTTTGGGCCCTTAGAATCGTTGTCACTTTTCTAACCGTTGCAGGGCCCCTGGGTAGGGGTAACAAAAAGGAAGAGTTCATTAATCCACATAAATTTACAGTATATAAAACAAAATTGGCGTCTCACCTCATATTCCTGGGAAAGTCGGAGATTGTCGTTCGCTTTCATCAGCTCAATATGCTCAGCCAGCTCGCTGATGGGAATGGGCGGATGGCTCATCATTCCTGCATGACGGTGAGCATGCGACAGGGCAAAGGGGTCAGCGGTCACCCCGGCTTTGTCCGAAAACCCTAATTACCTCAGGTCACCATCACTCATTCAAAGATGTGAGGATAATTGCACGGGAACGGAACATCACATATCATTACGGAAGACGCTGGGGCAGAAAATCAATGTTGAGCCGTCCTGCGTGTGGATAACGTGAGGCGAGTCGTGTTTGTTTTGAAATTTTATTTTTTTCTTCTTCGATAAATTGCTTCGTGTGCCATCAGAGGAGCAGCGGAGCCGACAAAACAAACAGAACGCTAATTAGGAGAGTCTGAACATGCGCGCACAAAGGAAGCAACCTGGCCGACTCCTGTCTCTTTGCAGCTGGCTGACACACAGTGCCAACAACAAATCCAGGTCTTCAATTTGGATGTATTTAAGTCATTGGAGTCTAGCTATCAATTGCAGACAGATACTATAATGAAAGTCATTTTATTGCACTTATCTGCTTCTGCAGCACCCACAGGTAATCACAACATAATGTGCCTGTCACGCTTTAGATGACCTCAGACATCATCAGCCGGAAACAATTTTCATCTTTTCAAGGCATCTCAGAGGCACAATTCTCAAGGGATGAAAAGAGGGTACTTCAAGGCTGCTGTCACACGAGAGTAGAAAAATTCTCATAATGGAAGAGAGGAGCTGAAAGTGCTTTATTGTATAGTCTTTGCATAAAAAAGGATCAAAACCTTAATCTTCAGATCTTCCCCATGGAAACGCATCACATTGTGCAACAAGGACATTGTGCCCATCACTGGTTCATGAAAGGCTTACTGTATGTTTTTTTGGGATGTTGCATGGAGGCGGTGCCATGCAGCGCATAACCAGCAGTGTTGTTGGATCACACAGCGAGAGCAGACGAAGCAATGTAGTTACTTCACAGTAGGGTCTCGGTTGGCAAGATTCATCTGAATGATGAGTCAAACTTCACTCGTATCATTTTGCATTTAAAGTGAATTCAAAAGTCAATGTTCAAAGACTGATGAGGTAGCTTTCTCTAATTTCCGTTGGTTCTGAAGAACTGTCGTGCACGTGGGTGAGTGGACGTGCTTCCGTTTTTTTCCCCACATCGTGGTGACTCAGTCATGATGCTCTGACTGTACAACATGGCAATGCTGACCTCGAGGGTACGGGCTCATTTGCGTGCTTATCAGGGGTGGCTAGTACTGCTGTCTCACAGCAAGAAATTTCTGTATTTGAAATACAGCCAAAATAATCCTTTACTGTTTAAATGAATCAAAATGCCATTAATCTGTAAAATATTATACAGTAATCCCACCTCCATCGCTGGGGTTACGTTCCAGACCACCCACGATAAAGAAACACCCTATTTAAGTACACCATAGGCATGTTTTTATAGTATTTACGGCACTTGTTTTAAAGGTCTTAAAACAATATAAAAACACATTTAAACACTATGTATTGCAAAAGAGAGCTAGAGCAATGGGTAAGACAAATATATTGTACAAATAGTATAAAAAATAGAGTAAAAACTGTAAAAATACGATATAGAGGGACCGTGAAGCGTGGACCGCAATATGATTGTGGATTACTGTATATATGTTAATAATGTGATTTTTTTTTAATATGAAAAACAGCACTCTATAATAGTGTACTTAATAAAAACATACAGTAATGACTTGACTGTGTCATCTCGTTTTGCATAACATCATTTGCTCAGACAGCCTTCTCTGTAAATGGGGTCAAATGCTGGAACTCTGACTGAACATCTCAAATGTATCACAAACTTTGGTATTTTTAAGAGACCTACCAAATCCAGGTTATTTCAACAGCAGAACTGCTCTCACGTTGGATTTTCACTGTTATATGTATACATTCTACTGTATCCACTTTTTCTTGTCCCCTTTTTTAAATAAACTGTTTTACTGTGCATTTTTATAAAAGCCCTTCTAGGGACAGGTGTTGCAAATTAGCATTGCCACAAACACTATGATACTTGCATGGGATGCTCGTTCTCACTTGTCTATGTTTTTGCATCTGTCCCTATACAAATAAAATAAACAAACAAACATAATGAAATAGAATGTGTAGAATTAAACAGTTAGTGCCACAATGTTTTGCTTCAATTCAATGGTCACTGTGCTGTTACTTCTGGTGTGTTTGCCTTGGCCACTTGGAAGCAGTATAATGCAGACATACAAACGTCACAAATTACTCCTCTGTAAACCGCAATAATATTAGTTGAAATTATTTATCTTGGTCTCATTTTAGTAAATCCGAAAAACTTGACAGCTGAACAGGGGTGTGTTGCCTTTTTGTATCCAGTGTATGTTACCGTCAATGAATGATGTGTGTGTTTGGGTACATATTCGATACCTGGAGTTTGGAAGTTAATTCGTCTCATCTCCACCGGGTCTGTGGGGTGATGGGCCATCATCTCGGCATTACTCAGAAGACTCTTGGTTCCTGGCTCAGACTCCTTGCGCTTGCTGCCCCAGACAGCAATTATTAAGAGAGCAATTAGCACATACAAAAATCAAGCCAGAAAAAATTAGACTCAGCACTGACATGTCATTAGCATTAGCACTGGTGACTCAATGCACATACATGAACAGATGCGACATTCTATGTGCAAGCACAGTAACGTGGTGTTATGTTCTGTAATTGCTTTAGGAACAAGGTTAAAAAAAAGAGCTTGACATTGGTGTAATCGTACCTGTCAGGTTTGCTGTTTCCAGTGAAACAAGAGCCCGGGAAGGAATAATTCAGGAAAAGAAAAGGACGAAAACAGACAGAGGAAAATCAATATGCTGCATTAGTATTCAAAAGCTGGATGACATGCAGCAGAATGAAGGCTGAGCACGCTTCAAACTAGAACATTTCATTAGCAACCCAATGTGATTACATTTTAAGTCATGATTTGGCAAAAATGATCAGTAGGCGTCAGTTACAAAATCTATGATAGTTGTGTAACAAGTGTTAAACTTGGTGGAAGGATTGAATACATATTGACTGTCTGACTTGTCTCTTTCTCTGCATACAATCAAAAAACAAAAACAAAAATAATTCTGAGAAAATTGATAGATGGATGGATGTTTAGTGGATGTTAGTATTTTTTTGTGTTCGTACACTGTATATTACATGACAATTTCACTTTGGTTCTCATTTCATAAAGATTTATTTGTTGCCCGCCTAGTGATCTTAAATACAAAATTGATCGCTTGTTTATTAATTTAATTAATCAGGATGTTCCAATTGTGCTTTTCTGTTCTTTCTTGGAGTTATGTTTTCTTATTTCATGATGTTTCTCCATTTTCTGCAGTACTTTATGGGTTTCTGTTGCAGTTAGAATTACTTAAACAATATCTAGGAGACATGGATAAGCTTAAACATGATTGAATATTCTTAAAAAAAGGAACAACAACTACAGGGCAAAAGCAGCGTACACAATGGTCATTAAAAAAAATATTTCCCTGAGCTTCACTTTTATACATGCCACAGCCCATTGTCTTCACAATCAGTGATTCTCAGTGAGGTATCAGAATCAGAATGAGTATGAGTACCACTAATGGTACAAGGGATCCCTCTAGTGGTACAGGAAAGAATCACTTAATTCAATCAAACTCTGCAGGAGAGTGGCTTCAACTTTTATCTTTTTAATCCAGTTACAGTACAGTTACTAAGTACAGTTCAGTTGTATTTAACTTTTTAGTACAATACATTTGCATTTAGTTATTTTGAAATGTTTGCTTTCAATCGTGCAGTATTCGGGTAAATGTTTATTGAACCTTTATTTACAATACATCCATCCATCCATTTTCTGAGCCGCTTCTCCTCACTAGGGTCGCGGGGGTGCTGGAGCCTATCCCAGCTGTCATCGGGCAGGAGGCGGGGTACACCCTGAACTGGTTGCCAGCCAATCGCAGGGCACATAGAAAGAAACAACCATTCGCACTCACAGTCATGCCTACGGGCAATTTAGAGTCTCAAATTAAAGCATGTGTTTGGGATGTGGGAGGAAACCGGAGTGCCCGGAGAAAACCCACGCAGGCACGGGGAGAACACGCAAACTCCACACAGGCGGAGCCGGGGATTGAACCCGGGTCCTCAGAACCGTGAGGCTGGCGCTCTAACCAGTCGGCCACCGTGCCGCCTATTTACAATACAGTTTAATTAATTCATTACTTTTGTATTAAAGTTTTTATTTTATAATATTTAAGCGTATAATGTTACAGCGGCTAACAAAAATGTTCATTGTCAACACAAAAATAATCCCTCATCCACCTTCACAAAGTTTACCTTCAACTCATGATTACAATATTTGGCGCTCTTCCGTTCTACTCACTTCTTGTAGAGTAAAATAGCGATGACGATGCAGATGATGAAAACCACCGCTAGTACCGGTCCCACCACCCAGATAAGACCGTCACCTGCATCCAGGGGCTGGGGATCTGAATCTGGGGCGATCACCGGATCAGTGTAAGGGCTGGCCACGTACATCTTCTATTGACAAGCAGATAGGTTGATTATCAGTTCAGTTCAGATTATCAGTAAAATAAATAAATAAATAAAAACAAACAAAAAAAAGAGATAAATACTTCTGGATATTGCAATAATGTTCTCTATATTATATATATATATATATATATATATATATATATATATATATATATATATATACACACACACACACGCTGTGTACAATCAATATTTTCATTATTTTAATGTAATTTCCTTTAGGTTTCAACATGCAATAGAACTGTTATGCATATATATTATGCATAACAGTTTCATACATTGTACATATTGAGTGAATTATAAATCATCATGATATCATTATATAACACTGTCAATAATATTTAGCATTTTTTTCTGGTCTAGATTTGATTTAAATGTCTAAAATTCCTTCTCAATTCTGCTCTTGTACTTGTTTGCGTTTTGTAGATATATTCTATATTATTAATACAAATGTATATGTGTGAATATTACGGCTGTGACAATGGATAATTTCCCCTCACAGGAAAAATGGAGCATCTCTCTATTTACACTATCTATCTATCCGTTCGTCCGTCCATCCATCCATCTAGTTAAAAAGTCCTCAATTGCTTCTGAATGCTACCGTAATTTTGGTAGTTGAACTAAGGACTCAAGGATAGGGTAGGTGTGTTAATATAATAAATGTTTTTGTAGCATTATAGACGATGCATAAGTAATGTAATTAGAGATGTGTTTAAGCTTACAGACACGTGACAAAATGATGTATAATTATTAGCTCAGATGGACTTATAGAGAGCTTGAGGCTGAAATACACCCTACAAAATAAGTCTCGGAGCTGAATATTTACATCTTTTCCCATTCTATTACTCACATCTCGCAGCCGCACACAAAGAGGCAACATCCCTCCTGCCGCCAATCAATCTTTATTAATGCTGTTGATGGAAATACATGAAGGTTATTGCCTTTTGCTGGCTACACCTTGACTGACGTGAATTCTATTGTTGCAGCTGTGAGGCCATATTGATCTCAATGCATAGTGACAGCCTGCTGGATGGCGGCAGAACGGAGGGCGTGGGTCACGAGAAAAGAGTGAAAAGAGATGTGACACGTAGGCTTTCATACCCCCGTTGTAGAGTTGAGTTCAGCCAGGATGAAGAAGACATATTCCTGCCCAGGCTCTAATGCGCGGTTCTCAAAGCCTCCATAGTCCAGCTGGTCCCCTAGGGTGAAGAAGGCTGGTAGGGTGGCAGGTGTGAAGCGGGCCGTGATGTAAGCGCGGCGCAGGTCCACCTGCTTCTGCTGGCGAGAGTCCCTCTGCTTTTGACTGATGTCTTTTAACAGCTGAGACATGGGCCAGCAGAGAGAGGGAGAGAAATGATGCGTCCCAACATGACTAATACTGCATTTATATAAACTCATATTGAATTTAAAGTGAGTTCTGATTTCTGGTGTGTGGGTGTTTATGGATCCTTCCTAACCTTTCTAAATCAATGAATGTTTTTTTGTGGTTCTCACCTCCTCAAGGTCCATTTCGTCCGGGCTCTTGAGGTGTCTGATGACGCCACGGGCCCTCCTCAGTGGAACCACAACAACATAAACATTCCTGGGTGAAAAAAAGTACAGCACGACTCAACAGAATAGAATACTAAAACTTTTCTCACTTTCTTTTGCAACTTATTGCGCGGACTCTACTCTAGGCATACTTTAAAGACCCTGGAATGTGAATTCAGAGATTTGTTTCGAGGAAAATGAAGGAAAATGTGTCTGCCAGTCTCTGCCTGCATTGCGCCACAGCACCAGTAAACAACAGCGGCCAATTCTGGAACTAACAGACTTTGTCAACGGGAGTTAAAGTGACAAATGGAAAAAAATTTGGGACACATTGTTCAATCCCGACTGTCCGTTTTATCCGGGTTCGTTTTATCGAGGTTCCACTGTATTTGGAATGGCCATCTTGATACATCTGCGTATCCTGCCCTTCCCATAACGCAGGAGCCATTCATGTCCTGCCTACAACACTTTCCTAATTATTCCTAGTAACGCCCCTGTGAAAAATGCGTGAGATTTTCACAGCTCAAATGTAAGAATGTGGGGGCATATTGAGATTTCTGGTATTTGATTGACAGTTGAGCGAGACGTGGCTCATTCAGCGCATTCAGAGGAAACACCCACAGTGTTCGAGAGCTGAGAGAATGGCTTGATTTTTCACGATTTTGATGCCGCTTTTTAGATATACATTTTTCAATAATTCAACTTTGGTACGGTTGTTAACAACACTCTTCTCTGTGGTTTGTGATATTTAGAAGACATTTTTATTTCACTTCACAGAAACAAATTTGTGATATCACATTTTGCCACTTTTGTAGAATTGACTGAATAAATTCCAAGCTTGATTACATCAATTTGACCGTGCAAAGAGAAGGTTTCTCTATAGCCATTGTTTTTTTAATCACTGAGATATGATTCAATTGTGAAATTATTAATTGTCAGCCCTTCATTTGATAGCCAAGCGTCATTGGTTGGTGCTTACCAATTAATTCTGACCTAAAACCACCAATGATAAGAAAAGAACTACCAGAAATTGCACACAAAGTCCAGAAGTCTATAAAAGTGAAACGTCCATCCTCATTCACTCTTACTTGACAGGCGTTCGAGACTCCAGTGATGGCAGAATTATTGTGACTGTAGTCTCCGTGTCCCGGGTGTGGTCAATCTCCGGGCGGCGGATGGTGATTGGAGGGGATGTTTTGGCGGTGATACGGTGGCGAAGGCCTCCCATGTTGCCTTCGGGAGCTGTGATCTTGAAGTCGTAGCTGGTGTCGGGCTGAAGGTTTGGGATGACCGCCTTCTTTAGGCGAGCATCCACCTCCATCTTTTGGCGATTGTACTCCACCTTGGGAGAGAGTTAGTGAGGTCAGCATGTATAATGATGATAATTATTATATTGATAATCCGAATGATAAAACAGTACATGTATTTGAAACACACGCTGACTTTAAAAAATAAAAATAAAAAAATCAAACAAGCAAAAGTACTACACGCTACTCTAACTGCAGCGTTTGTTTGGTCCATGTCTGTGTGTGTTGCTTCATTAGTCACGACCACTGAAGAGATTTCTCATGCAAGATGAGCTAGCAAAGGCTAAATATAGGCTTAAAGGGGAGTTTGCAATAATATGCATCCATCCATCCATTTTCTGAGCCGCTTCTTCTCACTAGGGTCGCGGGCGTGCTGGAGCCTATCCCGGCTGTCATCGGGCAGGAGGCGGGGTACACCCTGAACTGGTTGCCAGCCAATCGCAGGGCACATACAAACAAACAACCATTCGCACTCACAGTCACACCTACGGGCAATTTAGAGTCTCCAATTTATGCATGTTTTTGGGATGTGGGAGGAAACCGGAGTGCCCGGAGAAAACCCACGCAGGCACGGGGAGAACATGCAAACTCCACACAGTCGGGGCCGGGGATTGAACTCGGGTCCTCAGAACTGTGAGGCTGACGCTCTAACCAGTCGGCCACCGTGCCGCAGTTTGCAATAATAATAATAAAAAAATGGAAAAAAAAACCTTTTTGTCATATCTGTGAAGAACTGTCAGTATGACCTGAGAGCAGTACAGTTTTGTACAATTTCCTGCTAAATTCTACTGAGAGCATTTTGCATCCATCAACCATATTTGGAGGATACCAAACTACAACCCCAATTCCATTGAAGTTTAGACGTGTTAAACATAAATAAAAAAAGAATACAATGATTTGCAAATCATGTTCAACCTATATTTAATTGAATACACTACAAAGACAAGATATTTAATGTTCAAACTGATAAACTTAAATGTTTTTAGCAAATAATCATTAACTTAGAATTTTACGGCTGCAACACGTTCCAAAAAAGCTGGGACAGGTGGCAAAAAAGACTGAGAAAGTTGAGGAATCCTCATCAAACACCTGTTTGGAACATCCCACAGGTGAACAGGCTAATTGGGAACAGGTGAGTGCCATGATTGGGTATAAAAGGAGCTTTCCTGAATTGCTCAGTCATTCACAAGCAAAGATGGGGCGAGGTTCACCTCTTTGTGAACATGTGTGTGAGAAAATAGTCAAACAGTTAAGGACAATGTTCCTCAATGTACAATTGTAAGGAATTTAGGGATTTCATCATCTACGGTCCATAATATCATCAAAAGGTTCAGAGAATCTGGATAAATCCCTGCATGTAAGCGGCAAGGCCAAAAACCAAGATTGAATGCCCGTGACCTTCGATCCCTCAGGCGGCACTGCATCAAAAACCGACATCAATGTGTTAAGGATATCACCACATGGGCTCAGGAACACGTCAGAAAACCAATGTCAGTAAATACAGTTCGGCGCTAAATCCGTAAGTATAACTTGAAAGTCTACTATGCAAAGCAAAAAACAATAAAGTTTATCAGTTTGAACATTACATATCTTGTGTTTGTAGTGTTAATTAAATATAGGTTGAACATGATTTGCAAATCATTGTATTCTGTTTTTATTTATGTTTAACACAACGTCCCAACGTCATTGGAATTGGGGTTTTTAAATTGACCTATTAAAATGTCTGCATGATTACAGGACAGCTTCTTAAATTTGTATTTTACAAACATTTACTTGGAAATGCAAGAATACTCCTGTTGACAATTGTCAGAGTTCATCACAAAACATTTTTACTTTTTGTGATATGGCTGGGAGAAATTAGATGATTCTACTGCTCCATAGTGAGGCATGCTGGGTTTATATGAAGATACTAAATTTGATGTCTTGCCCAAAGGGCTACATAGTAAAAGGTTGTGCCCATAAACTGGCTTGTGACTAATTTTATCATTAAAAACATGTTGGTGCTTCAGATGATGGACATACACTAAAGCGATACGGGTTGCTGCTTTCTGGGAACTCCCACGTCAGAAGAACACTAGTCCTCGTGGCCAGATTGACTGAAAAATTTCTTGGCACGTCTGAAAGAGAAGAAAAACGGCACTCAGTGGAACATTTTTATTTAAAGCAACAAGTCTGTCTCCTTCCTGTGAACCTGGAAAGAAAAAAAAAAGAGGTGTCAGTCAGGTGAGACGAAGTGGTTAGGAGGATGGACAGGTGATGAGGAGAGTGGATGGTGGCAGGAACAAAGAAGACAGCACAGCAGCGGGAATGTGACATGCCACATTCACCAAGTGTAAGGTTGTGTTTGTTACACTTCCAAGTACGCATGTCAGCAAAGGCTTTAGATAAAGTGGCAGTGGAGTTTATCGGATTGAATAAATCGCCAGGCCCAGAGTTTTCACTTCATTCCAACTGTCCACTTACCTTTTGGATTAGATACTGTATATTGATGCCCCGATTGACTTTTACCTGAGGGGATGTGATAAGCAGTGCTCTTGAAGCATACAGCCATTAACATTCAGTCTTTTTCCATTGGTGAAGGGTAGGTGATGGAGGTAAGTGAGTGAGTGGAAGAAACTGAGGGGTTTGTCGCCTTCCTCCGACTTGTTTTCAGCATCTCTGAGGTACACGGCGAGGAGGGAGGGGGGTCAGGAGTGGGTGTAGGGGGAGGGTCAACCTGCAAGAACTGGCCTGCACTTCATTTAGTTTAGTGTTTCGGCGTGAATTCCACAGCAGGAGGGATGTGAAGTTGAATCAGTGCTTGGATGAAGGGTATTTCCAGGGTCTTAAGGCCAACTCTACCTGTTTCAAAGGCCAAGGTTCGGCACACCATAGCGGGGCTGAAGGGGCCGGGCCCTGCCTTGTTGTGGGCTCTGAGCTGCACCTCGTAGGCTGTGCTGTGATTGAGGCCCAGGATTGTGTAGCTAGACTGGCTCGCTGGCAGCGTGACCACGAGGGCCGGTAATGAAAAGCGGCCAGGAACACTTGAGGGTTTGGACCCTGAGGCTTCTTTGTAAGCTATGTTGTACTCTGTGATGACGCCATTGCTCTCCGCTTGGTCAGGAGGAAGCCAGGAGAAGTGCAGGGAGCAGCAAGTGGCGTTAAGAAAGTTAGATATTTTAGGGTATCCTGAGGGTGGGATGACGGGAACGGTTATTTCCTGCTGTATTACATCTCCGTAACCTGCTCGGCTCTTTGCAGAGAGCTCAAAGACGTAGGAGGAGCCTGGGGAGAGGTTTATGACTGTGAAGTTTCTCTCTTTTGTGAAATCTATTGTGGTCTCCAGGGAGGCATTCTTCAGGCCAAATTGGAGGCGGTAGCCTTGAATTTCCAGAGGGAGTCTCTGGCCATCAGAGCCTGACGCTGCGCATTCCAGCGGAGGAGCCCATCGAAGCACCACTGATGGACCTAATCCCGAATGCACCCACAGGCAGGGGGGGGCAGGTACTGCAAACGACAGCGTGGGAAGTACAAAGTTAGTTTCAATAATCATTGAAACTATTTAAATTAATTTGGCTGCTGCGGCTGACTTTAAAATTCCCTTTAGAGGATGTATGTAGCTAATTTCAGAAGTGTACACTCAGCATGTGCTTACCTATCCCTGAGGTCCTCACCAGCTTGGCTTTGCTATGTGCGCCATCACCTTTGGTGGTGTAAGCTGCCACTGACACAGCATATAAGGTTTCTGCTTTCAGGCCTCCCAAAATCATTTCCTGTGACGGTAAACACAAATGTTCACATTTAACATGAAAAACACCATTTAAACTCTATTAACACTTGAATGAATGTAAGGAACTGATTACAGTTTCAATTGAAGATATTAAGGATCATTCACTCGTTAATTTCATAGGTGCTACATGTTTAATGTCTTGACGGAGAGTTCTGTGTTATATTGAGTGCTACTACAGTTCTGTATGTACTGATATTGAGTTCGTGAAGAGGGTGAAGTGTGTGCACTCACATACTGAGTGGAATCATACTCCTCCATCTTAACCGCCAGGCGAGACACAGCAGACAGGCAACCCAGACAGGAGATGAGAACGGAAGCATATTTAACCATCAACTAATCGACCATCACTTCATCACATTTAAATGTTCTTCCACGATGATGTCACCTGAGACTCATCCAGTAGGAGGTCTTTTATCCAAGGAAGGTTTCGAGATTCACTGCCGCCAACACGGCTGTAGTGCACCTGGTAGCCACGGATCTGACCTTGACGTAACCTTGGCAAGACAGACCGCCAAGTGACCCGAAGTGCAGACGAATTGAAAGGGTTGACATCTATGTGACGTGGGGCTGCGCTCGGAACTGTATAAGTAAAACTTGTAGTAAAATATCTACAGTACATGAGCATCAGTATATACAGTGGAACATCCAACGTGGAAGACACCATCAACACAACAAGCAAGTAGCCTTTTATCATTTTTACTGTCAAGTGTAAAAATAATTGATAGAAACACTATACAACTCAGTCAATTCAATACTCAATCATAATAACGAAGGTGGAATGTGAAGGTTACTTGCGTTGGTGCTGCGTCTCACTCACTTACCAACATTCTTACACGGGAAAAAATTATTCTTGCAAAACCTCCGATAACTTCTACGATGTATTTGGTGAAGCTGCTTTGAATGCGAGTCCCCTCACTTCCTGGGTATATTGTTCCTCTCTTCTCATGTTGTTCTTTTAACACCTCTGGGTCTTCTTTGGGAGTAAGTGGAGCAAAACGGAGACCTCTGAAGCAGAGGTAGGGGACTTGAGTGACATGACTCGAGTCACGTGACTCAAATCATGAGTTGACTCAAGTCTGACTTAAGTCGCCAATTTAAGCATTTAGTACTTGCTTGGCTAAAACTTATGAAAGACTCGACTTTGACTTCGTATTCAGAGGACTCGACTTGAACTACATGACTGGACTATTCTTGCCTGTTTACATCTGATAATCTGCATTTTCAAGGTTGTGTGCCATTTGTTTGGTTTTTGAAAGAAAAGTCATTTTTTTGGGTATTGCTCACGAAACTCGTAATCCACCGGTGTTCTATGACGTGGACTGTAGAGGCCACTTCATGAAGCAAGTATTATAGCGGGAAGTGATTGTTTTTGATACAATCGTGAAAAAGAGAATGGCAACATGAAATGGTTGTAACTCAAAGATGAGTGACAAAACAACTAGAATATCTAATTTCATTAGCCACTATAAAACACAAAAGACAGGTACGCTATGCTAACTTATAAATTAAGTCTAGCTAGTCAAAAACTGTGTTTGTGTTTTTAATTGAGAAGAAAATAAAGTAATAGACAATACAAAGAAGACTGGCTTGGGACCATTCAAAACTGAGATTGTGACTGTGCTACTATAGTTAACTAACACTTCCTAACAGATATTGAGGGCAACGTGACGTTATGTGTGAATATACGTATATTTTGACTCAGCAAGATTGAGAATTACCCTAGTTATGACTTGACTTGCTTGAAATTTATTGGGCACACGACGACTGATTTTTCCCACACTAACTTGAGGCTTGAAACTAAATGTGACTTCTGCGCTGAAGAGTCATATTTTTCCCAACAATTGAACAATGTGAAATCCAAAGAGTACATAAATTTGTCTTGAAATTTCATTGTAATCACTAATCCATCAATAGGCTTACCATCCTCATCTGTTCTGCACAGTACAGGCAAACTGTTGGGTCCAGTTCCCTCAGAAGTGGCGGCTGCCATGGTGATGTTGTACCAGCTCCATTTCTCCAGGCCCTCTACCAATGTGTCCGCCTTTCGGGCCGGGATAGGAAGCCCGGACACCTCCTGGCCCTGACCTTTGCCTTCTGCTCCAGAAACTCTGCGGTACCTCAGCTCATAACCTGCCAACTCGCCATTCTGGCCCTCCAGTGGAGGTGGCCTCCAACTAACTCTCAACGAGGTGGAGCTGGCTCTCTCGCAGGACACACCCTCAGGTGCTGCTGAGGGCTCTGATTGGATAAGGGGGAGGGCAGTCGGTAAAGCGTTTGAGAGTTGGGTTTGAAAAGCAGAGGAGGAGAACGATATAAGTAAAAGGACAGGGAATAGGATAAAAAAAAAAGGAAACAATAAGACACTACGGTAAACCAAACTGAAAGAGATGACACCGGGATAAGCATGAGAACAAAAGCGAAGCAAGCACTTGGCGTACAAGCATGGCGCATAATGAAATAAACTAGAGACAAGATTATTGACCGTGAGCAGACAGGCGGAGACGTCTGGGCTTGATGAGAGTACAGCATGTGTGCATGTGTGGGAGTCAAAAAGTCCTGGCTGACAGATTCAAGTATCTGCCCACTCAGCTGTAAAGCCACTGCGCTGTTTGCCTCGGGGGACAATCTAGATGTGCACCAAACCTTGGCGATAACAAAACGCACCCTGGGAAATGCATTTTGCTTCAGGAAATAGTCTACTTATTTAGAGCTTGGCCTTTACTGCAGCCCTCTGACATCTACTCCACTTTGTTTTCTTCTTCTTTTGGGGGAAAGCAAAGAGTAAAAGGACACAGGTTAGATTTACCAAGCACATTTTTGGGCTCAGAAAACTGGAGAGATGTTTTATATACACACATTACATCACCAACTGCACAATTTAAATCCACGTGCACACCAACTCAGGTATTTTTAAAATAAATCACTGTCCACACCAAGATACAATCACAGGCTGTCAAGTGCGTGTGTGGTTGCAAGCTCTAGGTCAGGGGTCACCAACTTAAGAGGTACTTCTTAGGTACTGATTAATGCCAAGGGTTACAGCGTGAAATCCCTGTCCACATGCTGGCTGTGACATTGGACTTTCTCCCTCTTGCCCCTCCGCTTTCTCTACGTGACATGCGCACACTCACAGCTGACAATGAGGCGCTCTAAAGCAGTTACGCCAGTGGACTATCCGAAGGGAAGAGGCATTTTCGGGGCGTAGGCATGGTTCCATGTTTTAGCTACGCCCCTCCGGAAATCTGGAAAACTGAAATTGTGAAAAACCGTTTCACGCCATATCCCCACAATTTAGTACTACTGTACATAGTTCTCAGTCTTTGCATGTTTTCAGCAATTACATTCAAATATGTAATGAATTAAAAAATGTAAAAAACAGAATTCACTCAAGAACATGTAGTTAAAGATCATTTGAGCAAATTTGGTATTTTAGAAGCGTGTATCAAAGTGGATGAATCAGTGCCCAAGAAATAGCTCTCAGTTTAAAAAATCTGGCTGATATAGAAAAATAAATACCCATTTTTAAAATATTTGTCATTATGTGCACACGACTAAACATCATAGCCCAAAAAAGGCATTTATTGGACTATTCTTGATTATCGAGAAAAGCAAAGAAAGGTGAAAATCCAAATAATAGAAAAAAAATTCACAGACTGTCTGGCGCTTACTTACAACATAGCAGGCCAACCCACAATCCTTTAAAGCTCCTCTCCACTGCCTGCTAGCCAATAACTGGGAGACTTTCACCCTTTCAAAGATATTAGAAACCGATAGAGGGGAAAAAAGTGAAAGGACGGTGAAAAGGAAGGAAGAGAAAAAAACATTAATCGCTGCTCCATCTCCATCTGTCATGATGTTTTGGCTGAGTAAAAAAGGGAGGGAGGCTGAGCGAAGGAGGAAGAAAGTCACAGTTAAAACGCAGATGGATGGATGGTAGTGGGCTTTGGACACATGGCCTGATAAAGGACATCAATGTTCAGATGGTGTCACATGGTTGCCAGCTTGTACAAGGTCACCGGACATCAACTGCAATTTGTGTAGACGTGTGTTTTCATGACATTCGTGTGCAAGGTGAAACACAATACAGCAGCACTCTGTGTGTGTGTTCATCAAATGAACCCAAGGAAAAAGAGACATACTGGCTTGTGATGTCCTCTGCACCAGTTCGTTGGTGAAAGCACCGATGCCTTTGTTTGATATGGCAGCCAGGGAGAAGGAGTAGTCTGTGTTGGCTTTCAGACCCTCCACCGTGTAGGAGTTCCGTGGGCCAAAGGTCAACTTCTCCTATGAGAGAAAGAGAAGAGAACGAGGTGTCACAAAAACATACAGACACAAAGAAGAGTTTCATAAGTACTGTGAGTCAGTAAGCGGCAGTAATATTAGTCATTTTTGGCAAAGGATGTTGTTATATTGTTTGTCTACATATGTTTCTGCACCATTTGTGTTTAAATATCCATTGCTATATCACGGCTACATGAATGCTATTTGTTAGCCCTTCTTTGGTGTTTCCCATTATGTGTTAGCATTAAGCTAGTGGACTTTAAGGTAAAGTTACGTGGTTGTTTTAAATACACAACGTGTAATTGTTTCTGTTTAATGTTTAGTTTCACACTAAACTTCAACTGGCAGTGGCAATGAACAGCTTGAAGCCTCTTTTTTGAAGAATTGTTCACCATCTGCAAACTTCTGCTTGTAGTGGAGTTGAGTTGAGTTCACTGCCACTAAACAGCGCTTGCATCTGAAATTTTTGCTCCCAAGTGAAACCAAAAACATCAGCCGAACGATGGCTTGTATCCCGAAGAATTCGTAATTGGGTTTACTTGTATGTAAAGGCATCACTGTATACAAATAGATTGGTCTCTGGTGTGCCTGCCTACCTATCAAGTGTGAAATTAAGCATATAGATTGAGTCTTACCAAACTGCCAAACTTGACAGGTTTGTAAAGGAGCTCATAGTTGATGATGCCTTCCTTAGTGTATGCAGGCTCCCAAGTCAGCTCAATGCTGGTGTCTGTCACTCTCCCGATTTTAAACTTCCCTGGTTGTCCTGGAACTGGAGGAGGAAATAAGGCACACCCATTTCGGTTTCAATTTTATTTGCATGTATAGTCTACAGTATTTCAGAACTTTATCACCAGAAGGTATAATGCTGACATTTTCTTCTTTGCTTTCTGCATATACGTAGGTCAAAAATATTAGAAAGAGTTCTCACACATACCCATACTTTGACCACATACAATTTGGGTATTTATATTTCTTCAAACATTAGCTTTGTTGCTCAGTAAAATCACAAATATTATATAGTTGAAAATGTTTCACTAATTTTGCATTGTTATAATAATAAAAATATTAATATTTTTAAATGGACAGTTTGTTATTCTATGGCTGTTGTAGTTAGTCAATTACAGCAATAAAAAGACAAGTTGCGGTGTACAATTAAGATGTTTTATGTTTCTCTTTAACATTTAAGTTATTCCAGTAGAAAAGCAGCTTTTCTTCACCATTTTAAATCCATTCAAAACACATTTTCAACTAATTCCATGTGATTTATGTTGTAACCATGAGGCTCTTCTTTCATCAGACTTCTACAAATATTTTAACTTAAACCATGTTTCTCTTCTTGTACGAGCTTGAAACTGACAGAATGTTCAGGTACAAATGTCTCACGTCTACACAGGAATTTAAACACGTAATGCCATCACAGATTTGTGAGCGTTAATCTCTTCATGCCTGCCGCCACATAAAACCTACAACTTTTGCCACTGCTGTCACCGTGACATGATTAGCTCGAACAGAACAACTTTTTGGTCCCGTTAATCCCCGTTTCCTTTCCACAACTCTCCACTAAGTTAAGTGTCAGTTTGTGCAAGTTACTCATTTGAAGGATGCACATGTTGTGACAGGTCACGCCCAGTATTGCATAGCGGCTAGGTTCCACTTGTCATCTGAATAAGATGCTTGGTGTTTTGTATGACATCCAGTGGTGATGCTGCAGGGCAGCGGGATAAGTGGTCCAACAGATAGAACTGTTTTTCTTTCTTTCTAATGCAATCTATAGACTTTATATTTAATACTAGGGATGGTCACTGTAATGATTAGCCAATCACTTGAGTAGAACATATTGTTGATTTACCTCTTGAGGTAAAATGCAGTGTAAAACTGCAACCAGCATTGGTACTGTTATTTAAGTCGCACCTATTTTGCAGCCTGAAAAATAACAATGTGGCCTCCACTGAGTTGTGTGTCTGCTCAATGGAAACAGGAGCTCAGAACATAGAGAAATCTTCTCCCATGCCTCAATTCCAAATTTAAAGACTGATGTGAAGTAAACCGAGCGAGTTCATTCGGGCTAGAGAAGTTAGTACGCAGGCTAGCAAAGTTTTAAAACATTTAATAGGTCTAGAGGGCAATCATACTTGAGCCCTGTGAATTCTGCCTCACAACAAGTGGCCTGTCAAACGTGTCATGACCAGGAAAAATCAGAGAAATTCTTTTGATCTACATTTTTCCGAATTTTCTAGATTGTTAAAATTTTATTTCAGTTGTGAAGTTTTATAATATGATTTTTAATTGAAATTGTAATTTTCAAAGAAATTGTAAAAGAAATTTGTTTTTTATTTCCAGAAAAGTAGCGATTTTGGAGCTGCTACGATTCCGCCCCACTGCGATGATACAGTATGTGATATACGATATGATATTATGTTTGCCTATGCACAATACTGACCTCCTGGCATGACTTTAACATGGACCGGGTCAGAGAAGGGCCCGTCCCCGACTGAGGTGAAGGCCAGGACTTGGAGGGTGTATGTCTCAGATGTCACCAAGCTCTGTATTGTGGTGATCACACTGTCCTGGACATTATGGATCTTCCACTCATTCATCGGCCGGGACGGGTCCATGGTGTAGTACACGCGATAGCCCTTCACCTGTAACACGGAGAGAGATTGACGGATAGCGTGTTGAGTTTTTAAGGTCATCCTGGACTGAGCTGTGGGATAAGTGGTCTCCCATTTAATCTCACTGTCTTGCATGCACGGTAATCCATAAACCCTTCATTCAGCATCCAAACAACTAGTATTTATCACAGTCTAGATTGTCATCCATGAAATATGGTTTTACGTCAATCCAGATGGCCACGCCGGGTTGTGGTTCACGCCTTGTTAGAGGTCGTTGTTATGAGGTGACGACCTCCCGTGGCTGAAGGTTGGACAGAACACCTCTAATACAAACTAAGTGTGTTGTCACTATCTCATCACATTTGTTTACTGTCCTCACTCGTGACCTCCACCAGCAATCTGTTGTCACTCCTTTAATAACTTTAATCCTCATATGCACTAAATGCACTTCTGTGAATATTGTAGATCGCCAGGTCGGCTCGAAAAGGAAATAGGCTTCCAGAGGGAGTGCTCTTTATTTAGAGTACAAAGTCCAATCACCTTTTCTTTCTTTAGAGATTGGGGTTGTACTGATGTGTTAGAGGGGGTAGAGACTGGGAGCACAATCCCTGTAAAGGACATGAACCTGTACACTGTAAAACAGCTCCCAGTGGGCAATTTTATGAAGGCTTTAATGTTTTAATCTCCTTAAAGTCTCTGTGCAAATCTGAAACCTTGTTAGTCTGTCCTCAGTAAAAGGAAATGTAATTTCAGATGGGGATAAATCTTTTTTTTTTCTGTATTATTAGTTGGCACCAATGCCTCTACTGTTAATGTCACATGAAAGTAATTACAATTTTAAAGCAATCACTTTATTGCTCCCCAGTGATCTGCTGGATGTGCAGAATTGAAACATTTACTGTAATATGTAAAAGAATCCAAAAATCTCTGTAGCCTAACGGTAAATAAATATGAGTGAAAAGACCATTTAGCATTCCCAGCACAATCCTTTAAAATATAGTGCCCATTCTCATATTACTTCATTGAATCAATTTGCAAACTTTAGACACATGCTACAGACTCACTGGACACTCTATTAGAAGATTGTAATGAGATCAAACATAAGAGCTGTATTGAAAATTCTGCTTTTAAAGCTCAGTTTTGACTGACATTGGTAAAAAGGTGTTAATTCATAATATGATTAATATTATGCCTATTTTTAGAAACACGCCTCAGTAAGATGCAGTTGCTGATGTAGCGTTTCTATTGGATCACATTTTTAAATGTCAAAGCTTAAGTCTTTTCATGCCAACATATGAGCATTGATGGCAATGTATTGGAATTTACAGGGATAAAGTGCAAATGACAAAATGTCTTCATGGGAACTTGCAGCATAATCTTGGCTATTGGGGTATCCATCCATCTAGTTTCCATACCGTTTATCCTCACTAGGGTTGCGGGCGTGCTGGAGCCTATCCCAGCTATTTTTGGGCGAGAAGCGTGGTACACCCTGAACTGGTCACCAGCCAATCTCAGGGCACATACTGTATAAACAAACAACCATTCGTACTCACATTCACACCTGTGGGCAATTTAGAGTCTTCAATTAAACTAGCATGCATGTTTTTGGGGATGTGGGAGGAAACTGGAGTTCCCGGAGAAAATCAACGCAGGGACGTGGAGAACATGCAAACTCTACACAGGCGAGGCCGGATTTGAACCCAGCTCCTCAGAACTGTGAGGCAGATGTGCTAACCAGTCGTCAATCGTGCCAACTGACATGATATTTCAAATAAATAAATACTTCGGTCATCCCACCTGCCCATTTGGCTCCTCAGGTTCCTCCCAGCGGACCATCACTGTGTTCTGTGAAATAATGTGGGCTTGGACGTTTCGCGGTGGGCTGGCCGGGGCCTGCTCTCCCGTCCGGGCCTCCACACGCACGGAGGGGGGGCCCTGGCCAATGCTGTTGAAGGCCGACACTCGGATCTCGTACTCAGTGTTGGGGTACAGCCCACCGATGCTGTAGCGAGTTGTAGTGATGCTGTCCACCGTCTCGTACTTGCTGTCTGGACCTTTGGCTCGGTACTGGATGATGTAGTAGGAGACTGGGTCGGGGTTACCAGAGTCCCATGTGATGGTCACACTGGTGGCTGTGGTCTCTGTGACAATGGGAGTGCCAGGAGGCTTTGGCAAAGCTAGGAGCAAATCAAGATTGATTAGGACATTGTTAAGGTGATATACTGTAGTGCAACGATGAAGTGGCTTCTCAAGGGCTGCAAAATTACGGGAATTTAAAAACATGGAAACTCCACACAGATGCGAAACTAAGAAATCTGAGGTAGATGTGCTACCCACTTGTCCACCGTGTCACCTGAATGTGATAACTTTGCATTATTTACCCAAAATTCTCAATTAATTCTCATAATGTCCCATTAGTCCAATGAAAATTTGTAATGTGTATTTCCAAACTTCCCCATCTTAACTTCCCGTAAATTTTCCGCAAACTTTATGCAAATTTACTGGACTTTTTCTATCTCTTTGCAACTCTAGGCCAGTAGCAGTGAATCTCTTACTCTTGACCAAGACCTGAGCTGTGGCCTCGATGATCCCCAGGCTACTCATGGCCACGCACGTGTAGTTGGCCGACTCCCGTACGCCGTTGAGCTCCAGCACGTTGCGACCTATCGGCATCTCGTCCTCGGGGGTCAGGTCCTCGCTGCCCACCATCCATTTGACGTAGGGCATGGGGGAGCCCACCGCCACGCAGGTGATGTTGACGCTCCCTCCCGGCATGATTTCGTGGTTGGAGGGGAGGATGGAGAAACGAGGGGCGACCCGGCGCACTGGTAAAGGAGGAGAGTTGGGGTACAGAGGAGAGGGCAGGAGGTTAAGGAAGGGCGGGGAGAAGAAAGGTGGAGAGAGAGAGGAGGTCGGGTGAGGGGGAGAGAATCAGATAGAGAGGCAGAGAGCGAGATGCAGAAAGAGTGAAGAGAAGAGAGGTAACAGGAAGGGGGAGAATGAACTTCAGGGTTTTTTTTTTCTTTTACAGAAATTACAAAGGGATACTTCAAGTTAGTCCCAATTACTTTATGGTACTGATGAATCCAACAGAAAGACACACATCTTGTTGAGCTCACCCAATCAGAGTGAGCTGCCTGGACAAACAATAATGTGACAAACTCTTGAGTAACGCTTAAACAAGGGCATGGCATCAAGAATCAGTTTCTCTTCTTTGGAAATGTCTTATTTGTTGATTGTCATGTCAGATGTATTTAATTATTTATATGTAATATAACATTTCCTCACTGGCATTGCTTGAAGCAATGGCTACACTAAACTTGGGTTTCTTTAAAAGCTTACTGAAGTATAGGTCCTATATATGAACAAAGGTATTGGGACACATTGCCATTACATCTACATGAAGCAAAAATAAGCAGCAGCTTCAACAGCTTCAATTCTTGCGAGAAGACTTTGAAGATGTTAGTGTGTCAGTGGGAATTTGGTGTTAATTTATCCAGAGGAACATTTTCATCTATGTTCTAGTTCATCCCAAAGGTGTTTGGTGGGAGTTATTTCACACCAAACTCATCCATAGATGCCTCTAAGGTCTTGCTTTGTGCACTAGTGCAGTCATTCTGGAACAGTAAACAAGGCTTTTTCTCAAACTGTGTCAACAAAGCATGGAATTATCAAAAACGTCGTGGTAAAATGCCTGTGAATATTCTTATCTCAGGTCATTGTATTTTGAGGGCATTGAATCGATTCCACCTGGACTGTTCCGGTTGTCTTAGAAGACATTACGCAGGCTTTACCAGTCCATGCAGCAAGGCTAGATAGAACAGCTGTACTCTAATCTTGGTGTGGAAATCCTGTCTACACGGAAATTGAGCAAATATTTTTTTGTTATTCGTCTTTAAAAACTTTTCCATAAACACGGAATCATTTCAAGAAATGTGTCTACGTGAAGACGCTGAAACGCTGTAGTTTATGCCAGGCCTGAAGGGGCGCTGTAACGCTGCCACAGGAAGTCACCAAAAACAGAGAATAAGAAGCCTGGGTGATATAAACATGCAACAAATGGCCGTGAATGGGAAGCGAGCAAGAAAGAGCAAAAAAAGTTGTGTTGACTGTGCTTTGGAACGAAAGCCCAGACCACCGCCAAGGTAAAGAACATCTGACTCGGTAATCTATCATTTTTGTTGGAAATTGTGTCACTGCTTGCACACGGTAATGTGAGAACTGAGAGCACCGCGTCATCAATTCAGGAAAGATGCCTTGTGTTGTACACACAGAAACGCAAGGACAGCATTTTGAGAGCTGTCCACACTTGGACCCGGTTTCAAAAATGATTGTTTTCAGCATCCCAAAATGCCGGCTCCGTGTGGACGAAACATCAAACCGATAAAAAAAAATTAATTTGCGGATACAATGAAATGCATTTCCATGTGGAGTTAGAGACATGCCCCAACCAAGAATGGTTCTCCTTGTTTTTGGGATGCAAAATGCCAGTCATTAAGATACATTGGAGAGAGGCCTTTGTCAGCCAATGACAGAATCATCATTGTTAATATTCCATCCAGTTGTAAAAATGGTTGTAGAGGCACCTGAGGGCCAAAAGTGGCTTTGTGTTATTTGTCAGAGGCTAAATTATTAAATCTCTTCAGACAGGATGAAAGGACTGCTTTATATGTGGGAGACAGGTGGTGTTGTAAATTCCTTCCTCTATTTAGAGATGATTTCTAAACCTTGATTCGATGGCCTCCCTCATTCGTTTATTTAAATCTGTATTCTCTGTCCAGAATATGTGTATTATTGTCCACAAAAGAGTGCTGTTTGTCTTACTAAGACGAATAATGAAGATTCAGGTAGCATAAACCTAACCCTTAATTTACAGGTGTCAAACTCATGGTCCGGGGGCCAGATTCGACCTGCCACATCCACAGCCCGCGAAAGCAAATCATGTGTGTTGAAAATTACAACTTGTCTTCACTTTTAATACTGTTGAGATATTGCAAGCATTTTGCCTCTTTTAAAATAAATTGAAAAATAGTTGAACAATTTATTGTGTATGTTTTTTGTGTGTTTATATATATATATATATATATAATACCTTTACAGTGAACCCTCGTCTATCGCGGGAGTTAAGTTCCAGGACTGGGTGCGATAAGCGAATTCCCGCGAAGTAGAGACACCGTATTGATTTAATTATTTAACGTGTATTTTGACCTTTTAAAAACCTCTCTATCGTATTATTATCATATCGTATCATAGGATATTGCATTATTGCACACTACTTAGCAGTAACAATTAAAATAAAGATGGGTACTGTAAATAATGTCCATATATATATATATATATATATAAAACTTAAAAACACCGTGAAGTCGTGAATCCGCGATAGTCGAACCGCGAAGTAGCGAGGGTTCACTGTATATGGGTTCCCAGTCATAACGGTCCTCCAAGGGAAACTATAATTAAAAAGTGGCCCGTGACGAAAATGACTGTGACACCCATCCATCCATCCATTTTCTGAGCCGCTTCTCCTCACTAGGGTCGCGGGCGTGCTGGAGCCTATCCCAGCTGTCATCGGGCAGGAGGCGGGGTACACCCTGAACTGGTTGCCAGCCAATCGCAGGGCACATAGAAACAAACAACCATTCGCACTCACAGTCATGCCTACGGGCAGTTTAGAGTCTCCAATTAATGCATGTTTTTGGGATGTGGGAGGAAACCGGAGTGCCCGGAGAAAACCCACGCAGGCACGGGGAGAACATGCAAACTCCACACAGGCGGGGCCGGGGATTGAACCCGGGTCCTCAGAACTGTGAGGCTGACGCTCTAACCAGTCGGCCACCGTGCCGACTGTGACACCCCTGCGGCCTAATTGATTAATTAATCGTTTCTGTCCCAATTCTTTTGTCCATGCCAGTGCTCCTGGATACTGAGAGACTGAACTCATAGGTCACTTTGCATGCCTCGGCGACTCAAGAGGAATAAAACGGTGGACGAACACAACAGAGATAATGTGGAAGTGGGAGAGAGAGACAGGTAGAGGAGGAGAAGACAGCGATGGAAGTGAGAGAGAGAACAGCTCTGCTCCGCTTCCACGCAATGACGTGGCAATGTAGGCAAAGGCACATTGCAACAACAAAATACACAGTTTCAAACAGATAACAGTGTGCAGTCAAAATGAACTGGGTATGTGGACAGGAGAGGGTTCTAATAAGGTGCCTTGGCAGTTACAGAGTGATCATCGGACACGTTAAGTAAAGAACAAGACAGGATGAGAGAGGCAGAACGGAGAGAGAAGAAGAACAAGTGCGGGCAAAAAAGTGAGGTAGTATGTTCATGTTTATAAGTTAATAGACTTATGTACATGTGTCTGTAGCTCCTACACATCAGGGTGCGGACAGAATGCGGAGGGAGAGGAGAAAAAAGAGGGAGGGAGGGGAGGGGTAGAGAGATAAAGATAGGGTTAGAGGAGGTTTTTTCGGGGGATGGTGGGGAAAGGGGGAAATAGAAGAAGAGCGAGGAAGAAGAAAAAACATGAATCTATTTAAAAACACAGCTATACCAGAGTCTGGCCCATTCAGAGAGCAGGTGGTTCCGAAGTAAGAGAAAAAAAAAGATAGCAGAAGAAGAGCATGTATGCTGAAGAAATAAAAAGAAGAAAAGGTTCACAACACAGAAAACTGAAAAAGACAAAGAGATCAATGGATAGACATCTTAGAATGGAAGGAGAATGAAAGGGGAGCGAAAACGAGAGCAGAAAAAAACGTGTCACTTAAGAAATATAAAATGGTAAAATTAAGAAAACTGTTTAAATCTTAGCAAAACAATATCATGATTCCATAAGCTTTTCTTTATCTGGATAACACATTTTGACATTTTCCGACCAACCCCAAAATAAATCAATCCACACAGAAATAAAGACATACAGTAACGGCAAATTCACATCATAGCCTCCACCCCTTAATGAGTGACATCGTGACTTGGAATCTTCATAGGCCACATCCCTCCTACTCAAAGAATCGAGAGACAATTGAATAAAAGTCAACATTTTTTTCATTTTGATTTCAAACAAAAAGAAGAAGAAGAAAAATAGGTTTCTTCTATATTCAATTTACTAGTTACATATAAAATGAAAAAACATTTTAGAATTTACTTGAGGAAAATAAACCCGGAAGATGCCCAGAATTGGATAGAGAAGTTGAAGACAAGGAGGAGACAGAGACAAAAATCTGTTAGAAACAGACATGATTAGGCAAGCGTTTCATCTCAACTGAGCATGCTGGACACACACACACAGACTAACATTCAGCATGCACCGTGCAAACATAGACATGCAATGTAGCTGCATCTATCAATATGCACAGATAATACTTGCATGAGCAAAACACGTTGTCATTCAAACATCCCAATGGTTAAAAGCCCTGTGTGAAGACTTCTTTTCTAAGAAGGGTGTCAGAAAGTTTCCAGGACTGGTGTCACACGAGCTATATTACAAATCCAAACTGCAACCTGCATGTGAAGCGCTCCAATGCAAAAGTAGAAACTGAAATGTTTTTGTGCATTTTATAAAATATTTTTTTTTAATTTTTTTAGGTTAAAGCTAATTATTTTCATTCTGGGTATTCTAAGTGATTGTGAATTAAGCAATTAAGAGGCTACTTTGGAAAATATTAACATTTATTGAAAAAGTCTTTCAAAGAGGCCCTTGATATTATTTCATTGCAAAACTGCAAGAAAAGAATTTTCCTCAAAAGTTCCCAAAATTTTCTCACAACTATAAAACTACACTGAAATCATAAGTAACATGGTTTGAGAATAACAAATTAATTATGGGTGAGTGTACTTGGACTACAGTCTCTTTAACTATTCCTCAACCTTAAGTCAAATTAACCCTTCATCCTCACCCTTCAAATGGAGAGACAAGTCGCACTGATTGCACAGTGAGTTATGTTCAAGACCGGTTGACCCACTTGATTATGACCGACATCGGCGAGCAGACTTGGCCACTAACACCAATCTCACCAGTAAGTTTTATGACATAATCTCTCTTGGACTGCTTCGTGCAAGTTAGCATAGTTTATGCTAAAGCGATATTAGCAGCGAGGATGTACGTGACAAGTGTGTGATGATGTAAATAGGGGTGTCCCAATCCGATCTTTGAGATCATTAGTCGGTCCGATGTCAGCAAAAAAATGACGGACTGGATCGGATCGGACTGGATCTAAAATCTCCAATTTTACCAGAGTGTAAGAATGAATGTTGCTTAGTCGTTTATTGACACTCCAGTTGCAGTTCACTGTTAAACTAAACTCACATAATAAAAGAATTACACTTATTGAATGTTCAAATACATCACAGACCTTACTTACAGAAAATCGCTAGCTCAAAGCTAACACCATTGACGAGCTAATGAAAATTAGCATTGAACTCGCAGCACTTACAGTATATTTCTCAAATAAATGAATATTGGTACACAAACGCTGTATAACCACATACAAAGAGGCAATATAAAAATATTCACTGGCATATATTCTTCAATCGCTGTGTAAATCGAGTTATAATAATATTCGGTCGTGACATCTACTTTCTTTGTTACTGCAAGTGTGTATCTCATTGTGTGTATCACACTGCCCCTCAGAGGTCAATACGTGCACAGCAGGAACATCAACAAAACTAAATCCCAGTTGCATCAAGAAGTTCAAATGTGTATTGCCGCACATGTGGAGAAAGCAAATAATGTTCCCACCATATACTGACAGTAAAAAAATGAATAAAATGAATTGGACTTTAATTGTTATTTTTCACTTTAAAAAATATAATTTGTATTTATTGAGATTATTTTTTATGGTTTTGTAATTTATTTTTTATTTAATCTATTCAAATTACCTGTGATAGGCTCCAGCACGCCCGCGACCCTAGTGAGGATAAGCGGTACGGAAGAATGAAATGTAGACTATGCTTATGATTAAGTTAAGCAGTGGTTATGTTGCAATTTTAATATATTTTTATCATTTTATCATTATAATTATTTTTATATTTTTGTTATTGGTTTTATTGAAGTTATTTTTCAGGATTTCATATTCATCAAATCATACAATAAAACTGAAAATTAATTTAACATAATTTACTTTATTCAATTGTGTTACAATCTTATTTTTAATGTTACTTTATATAATGCATTGGTTAATAATAAAGGGGTGAGTTTTTTTCATACCGACTGTTGCTGATTATTGTTATCTGTTTGATTAATATCACTTCATCAAGCGTTTTCTTACATTACATATTACAAAATTCACAGTTTGGATTTGAAATATATCTTTTGTTCCACCAGTCCTGGAACCTTTCTGACACACCTTGGATTAAGCGAGTTTAATACAAGGAATAATTCCTCACATGCTCACAGAGCTGCTTGCATAAAATTAATAGCGGATGGCCCTCACGATCCCCCTCCATTATCCATAGTTTGAGAGAGATGTGAGGTTACATCTTTATTAGTCGAGCCAACCTTAATCCTGTCCTCTGTGTTGAGACTCTGGAGGCGGTCGGCTGGAGGAGACCTTTGCACAGCCATAGGGATTATGGCTCTATCTCTGCAACTTCCACACTATACAGCATATAGGGAGCCATTGAGGACGATTGGCGGTTTGACATTTACACTGCGCAATCCCGTCCGGCTCAAGGACACAACTTTTATTAGTCACTGTAATAAGGCGAAACTTATCCCCTCAGTACTTGATAATGCAAAAAAAGGATTGATTCCAAATGTCAATAGAAGTGTGTCGGACTGTTAAGTGGAGATAGCGACAGTCCAGACAAGCGAAGCTCGACATAGACTGTATTACACAGATGTTTCTTTTTTTGGGGGGTGGGGGGTAACGCTGAAAGCAGACTCACATGAAAGTATGTCTGCTTTAAATTGCTTGGACTCAAGCACTCGGGCCTACTTAACCTATTAACACCGTTTTCAGATACTCATTGAACATTTTGGAAATTATAAATTTTGACCAAAGAAAAATTATTGTTGTACAGTATACTATAAAACATTTCCATTTTGTCTGATTTGTTATCATTTTTAAAGCTAAAGAATTATAACACTCTATTACTATGTTTATTATTCCTGTTTTATTACAACTACTTTACTGCTAACACTAGCTTTCTTTTCTGATTGGCGGGGAGAAATCACATGGTTCGACTGGCCTTGCCCTGTAAAAGGCTAATAAATATTGCCTGTTAGAAGCCTGTGGACCTGTTTTAAATAAAGTATAGCCCACAAGTTATGGGACATTGCTATTTCTGAGGGATGTTGGGGAAGGGATCATCTGAAAATGCAGAGATCTATCGAAATAAAGTGCTGATATTTATCAGTTTCCTACCTTGTTTAATCGTTGTTGACAATTACCGTGAGAAATCAACATTAAATTAACATGGTCAGTGTCTTGACATACTGTAAATGTCATTATTAATAATAACATATCATGAAATGTAATGTGAGCAAATTTGTTATTTCAGGAGGGTGTAGGAAACTGGTAGCCTTTCACATTAATCAGTTGCCAAAATGTAGTTCACTCTCAGTTTCAAAAAGGTTGATGACCCCTGCTGTATAATATATCAGAGATATGTACAGCCGTTCACAACTTTTCAGTGTTATTTATAATAAATATGATTGTCAGCTTTATTTCCAGCTAATGCAGCCCAATAATCTTCCTCCTTTTCGCTACATGTTTTTTTTGTCTTCCTGGACCTGCAGCTAAAGATATATTGTTTCTGTTTATCGCACGGTGTGAACCGTTTCATGTTTTAGCTACCGCAATCTAATCCAAATGCGGCACAAGTTGTGAGAATCTGCAGCAGCATTGTAAGATGATGAGTCATCACTGCAAACTCGCTACCAGTTAATAATCTCATTTTGCTAATTAAGACTACTGCAGATGTCAACGTGAAAGTGAATGTGTGGGTCACGATGTCAACATGGAAAAGGAAATGAAAATGTTTTCCTACTTTCTAGTCAGACCTTTTCAAGTTGAAGATCCAACACAAGAACTGCAGCTCAGCCCAAACCAAACAAGTGTACGAGTGTGACTGGGAGTGCAAGGTTCCCACTGGATGCAACAAGTGCAACACTGGAGCAGATGCAATGTCAGGGTGATGCAATGATACAGAAGAGTAGGGGACGGAGGGGAACAAGATTAGGCAAGTTTAATAAGAACACAGAGGGTGTGGGAACACAGTGCATCATGCTCTTGACGTGCAAGTGGTGCTCCTTCCTCTTTCTCTCTCTCGCGCTCCTTTCATGCAGACGTCACCTCTTTTAAATTGTCAAATTCTTAGGTCTGCATGACAACAGGACCATACCATGCAAAAAACATTGATTGGGGAGAGCTGAAGGCAATAGCAAGGGTTCTGCACACAAGGCCTCACAAAGCAGTCAATGCATTTGGCTGTTTAGGCTATACTATAGTAGAGAGAGTGGATTTGAAGAAATTAACTGAATCTGGGAGACGGTTTTAGCAGTCTAAATAGAGTGCGGTGGTCTTTGAGGATTTTCTTTCTTTCTTGTTTCTCTCTGTTTCAATAAGAGAAGCTTTCTGAAACAAAGGAGTAACAAAAGAAAAGAGAGAGCACACCAACCTTCTCGAAGCTCTGAGGGATGGAAGGGGGTTGATGCGGAACACAATGACGTGAGGAAAGAGAACGAGGAAACACAGAGAGAATAAAAACAACCAGCGCAAAGCCAAGCACACACGCGCACACACACAGACTCGCACATACACACAATCTAGAGGCTACAATCATTACAACTGGTTCAACAGGGATCATGTGGATGCACAATGGTGCCAGTAATGGACATCATAAATGTATTAATATCTGAAATGTATTCAATCTAATTGATTGGCCTTGTAATGGTCGAACTCAGGGGTGGGCAAACGTTGGTGCTCGGGGACCACATTTGATTTTTAAAACGGAGCTCGGTCACTTGAAAATAAGGGGAAAAAAGTTTAAACGTACGTAGATAACGGCTAAAAATATTTAGCTAAATAAGCAGTTCAGGCTTCTGTTGTTATGCTTGTTGATGTCTACAAATGCATAATGTGATGTGAAAATGAAAAAAAAATGTTTACCGTCTTTCTCGTAAGACATTTTAAATATATCCATCCATCCATCCATTTTCCGAGCCGCTTCTCCTCACTAGGGTCGCGGGCATGCTGGAGCCTATCCCAGCTGTCATCGGGCAGGAGGCGGGGTACACCCTGAACTGGTTGCCAGCCAATCGCAGGGCACATAGGAACAAACAACCATTCGCACTCACAGTCATGCCTACGGGCAATTTAGAGTCTCCAATTCATGCATGTTTTTGGGATGTGGGAGGAAACCGGAGTGCCCGGAGAAAACCCACGCAGGCACGGGGAGAACATGCAAACTCCACACAGGCGGGGCCAGGGATTGAACCCGGGTCCTCAGAACTGTGAGGCTGACGCTCTAACCAGTCGGCCACCGTGCCGCCATTTTAAATATACTGTTTGTCAATTATTCCTGTATGCAAAGGACATTTTCAATAAGATTTGGATTTACAAAAATTCAAAAATGTAAAACAACAATTAAAACAACAATAACAGATTCTCATTTTGAAATTGTATTACTCATAATTTGTTTAATTCTAACAATTTTTATGTTACATGCAGAATATATGAGAAATTGATAATTGTTTTATTTAAATTCGGTCAATTAACCAATCATTTAATGAGATAAACTATTTGAATAATTAAAAAAAATAATAATAAATTTTAATCTAAACATGTTTTAGGTAAAATACTGCAAATTTAATGCAACAAATATCACATTACTTGTGATAATGTAAACCTGATTCTTAAAGTGTGGAATGCGGGCCTCTCTCTAGTGGTAAGCAAAAGAATCACTGCCTGAGTACAGTTCAGTTATATTTAACTGTTAATACATTTGCATTAAATCTTGAAGAACTATTTGCTTGTAAATATTTATTTAGGTGCAAAACGTATTTGCAGTACATTTATATCAAATCATTACCTAAATACTGTGGACTCCGGCATAGTCGAGATTTGGCATTTGCGAATTTACCTATTTGCAGATTTTGGGGGGGAATTTATCCCCCGTTGTTCGCGGAAACCCATGCTCATTCGCAGTATTTTTTTCCCGATGCCCCGCTCATTCTTGTTTTTTATTACCCATCACTCACTTGTTTGTGTTTTTTCTGCAATTTTTTCTCGAAGCAATTACAATGAACGTCAGTTATTTGGAGATTTTGACTAATACTATACAATAATATTAAATATACATTTGGTCTTGTACGTGACTGTATTTTAATGTTGATCACAATGGTGGTACTTGGATAGGTAAGTATTTTTATTTAATTTTTTAGGTCGTATTTGTTGTAAAAAGTTTGAGAACCACTTATGTAAAGGCTTAGTGGGCCTGATAAAAGAACAAAGCGGGCCCCATGTGGCACCCGGGCCAAAGTTTGCCCACTCCTGGTCTAACCCCTCAGGTCAGACAGCTTCAGGTACAGAATCCATTTTAGTAGACAGTGATGTCTCTATGCAGTTAAACTGTGGTGTGTTTTCCACCGTACCATGGTTTTAGGTGGACTTGTTAAGGTGGAAAATACCAAACAAGATCAACACGCACTGCAGACAATGGGTTGGTTAGTAGTACTTGTTAAAAGAGAACAGTAATGGAAAAGACATGTTTGGTTATAATGCAACAGCACCCCAGCAGTGGTGATTTCACTGTGTTTCTCTGTATGTACTGTATGTGTTTTTGTTGTGTGTTGTGCTTTCAGGCCCTACCTCGCACGTAGAGGTTGGCTGGCGAGGAGTAGCGCACACCTTGAGAATTAGTGGCCACGCATTCATACTTCCCTTGGTCGGTTTCCTCGCTGTTCTCGATCTGAAGAGCTCCTGCGAGGAGGAAGAGGAGAAGAAGCAGAAGAATGATGTTTAGTTGAATCATTTTTAAAGACGTTTCTGCTGGCATCCGGCGATCTCTTGGTTCATGTGTTTGTTGGCCCTTTCCTGTCTTGTACATTGAGACATTGGGAGATCCACACTTCTATTGCCTCAGCATCCATCAAAGTCTACTTTGTTGTTTTTTTTTAGTTGTTTTTTAGTGAGGCACCTTTTGAATGGAGTACAATAAAATATGAGGCAACCGTGTCTTTCCTTCTTAAAAACAGAATGCAGTCATGCCTTGAGATACAAGTGAGCCGACTTACGATTTTTTTGTGATCTGGGCCATCGTTGGGCCGATTCTTTCCTTTGACATGCGAGCAAAATTTTGAGATATGGGCGCTGTATGTTGCCAGTAAACTCAACTCAATTTCCAACAAGCAAAGTGAACAGGTAGTAGGTAGGTTTATAGTAAAGTTAATTGAATAGTAATAATAGAACCAGTTCAAGGTGTAGTCCGCCTTTGGCTCAACGCCAGCTGGGATAGGCTCCAGCACCCCGCGACCCTGAACATGATAAGCTGTGTTGGGAAAGTATGGATGGATTTGCAAATTATTGCATTCTGTTTTTATTTAGGTTTTACACATCTCAACTTCATTGGAATGGGGACACATGACTTGAGATGGGAGTGATTTGAATTACGACCGTGGTTACGGAACAAATTAAAGTAGTATCCCAAGGTACCACTGTATATTGATGTGATACATCTCGACTGAGAGACAAGCTTTGTGTGTCGGGGACGAGTTGGGTTTAGCCTGGGCTGTTAGTGGAAGTTACATAGAGTCTTTGTCCCATGTTTCTGTACAGGTGCATAAAATGTTTTGAGTTACGACCATGATCACGGAACAAATTAAACTTGTATCTCAAGGCACCGCTGTATAACCTGTGACCTAAATGTGACTCCGAATTAATGCAAGTTTTTTGTAAATTTTGAAGATAGTTACATACTGTACTTTACCTTTTGGTTTTAACAGTTAAGTGGCACACTGTCACCACTACCTCAAGGGAACAACCAATGATACTCTTTAACTCATCCACTTGCCTCTTTTATTTGATCAATTTTCATCCTACTTTCTGTGTCTCCCTAAACTAAAATTATCCCCAACATTTGTCAGGTGTTCTTTTCTTCCTCGGGTTTCAAAGAGTTCTATTCTTACTGCGTTTTTATTCCCCCTCTTGCTAACGGGCCTTTTGAATTACCAGCAGTGACTTTTTTTTCTTGCAGCCTCCTGAGTTACATTCATCTCATCTGAAACTGACTTTGACATGAAGCCTGAGGAGGAAGTATAAAACCAGGGCTTACACTCTGCTGCATTGCGCTGAGCAAAGACAAAAAAAAAGGCATAACCACTTGAAATAAACACCTCACACACACACACACACACACACACACACACACACACACAGTAGAACAAAAGGAACCCACACAGTTAGACACACACACACATACAAGATATAGAATATTATATAGTGAGACACATTAAAGCCCTCAGGCTGGTTTAATATTATCTACAGTTCATTGGAACATTTCTGCAAGCTGCACTAAAGCACGAGCATGGCTGTAGCGCACCAAAGAAATGCTGCTTTTTAAAAAAAAAAAAATGTTTTAAATAGTAGCGAGGTATTCATCCAAGATTGTTGATTATTATATTTAAATGTTATATAAAAACATACAAAGACAATCAATCAATCAATAATCAATCAATCCCTTTTTTTTTTTTTTTTAAACTCATGGGCCACTGAGGTTGCCCTCATTTACAGTGACGATGAGTAAACATACAGAAACAACAAAATCAATAAAAGCAACATTAAAAAAAGGAACAATACATTAGCTAAAACAATTTCAAGAAGAAATGAAAAATTGAAGAAGCAAAGATTTAAAATGGCTAAGGGAGGGAAGACAATTTCATTGATCTCTCCAGGGAATTCCAGTCCTTCAGTAACACTATAAGCAGTTGAACCAAGATTGGTCAAAGCTCTAGGAGTTCTTAAAAGAAGCAACTCATAGGAACGGGTTTGATAAGACCCAGCATGCCAATCGAGCAGGTTGGTGATATAAGAGGGTTGCTTACCAGTATGAGCATTAAAAATAAATAATAGCCAGTGTATCTCATGTCAAATAGAGACAGAGCCAATCAATTTACTGCTAGAGAGCAATGATGTGTCGTGTAGCGAGCACGAGATGAACTTGAGAGCTGAATGGTAAACGGAATCTAAAGATCTGAGGCTGGTAACAGTTATGTCTATAGACTAAAACATCGTAGTCCAGAACAGATAAAAACACAGCTTCACCAATCCTCTTCCTTCAATACAGAGGAAAGCTAGTCCTATTCCGATACAAATAACCAAGTTTCTGGCGTAATTTGGCGACAAGAGTGTCGATATGGCATTGAAAGGTAGATTTATCATCAAGCCATACACCCTAGGTATTTGTACACAGAGACTGTCTCAATGATAGATCTTTAGCTGCAGAGATAGAGATTATCAAGGTTAGGGACTTCAGCCTTTGAGAACAACATGTATTACGTTTTGCTCACATTAAGGACAAGCTTGAGAGAAACAAGGGCTGTTTGACAATGACTTGAAAGAGAGTTGTAAGTTTTCTATTGCTTGTGGAACAGTGTCAGCTACGCAATATAAAATAGTGTCATCAGCATAAAGATGATAATGAGAGTTCCTTTCTGGAGGCACTATATCATTAATATAAAGCGTGAAAAGCACTGGACCCAGAATGGACTCCTGAGGGACACCCTTGGTTACAGGTAAAAGGTCCGGCTGGACACCCCCTAGTTTCACGCATTGAGATCGATCAGACATAGAACTGTGGAACCAGTTACAAGCATTCACATCAAACGTAATGTTACATAGTTTACAGTAATGGATGATCAACAGTGTCAAAAGCCTTAGACTGGTCAATAAATAGAGCAGCACAGTGTTTTCTTTGGTCCACTGCAGAAACTGTAAGATCAGTGATAAGAGTTATAGAAGAAATATAGTACTATGGTTGGCTCTAAAGCCTGACTGATGTGGAGATACAGTACTACGGTTGGCTCTACAGCCTGACTCATGTGGAGATAGTCTGGAGTGATGAGCCCAAAAATATTTTAAGTTTACAATTAATCGACTCATGTAAATTTGCTAAACATGACAAGAGATAGGCCTGTAATTATTAGGGTCATTCATTTCTCCCCCTTTATGCAGAGGAAGAAACAATGTGTGATAGTTTCTCAGCAATACATGTCAATATTTGTTTGTTGTTTATTTGATATGGACAAACATTGGACAAACCAGATGTATTGCTTTAAGTATTTCAGCATGAGTGCTAATTCTCAACACTCGTCCACAGACGGTACATAGAAAAATGATTGCAATATTTATACCAGTCACAAAAGACAGCTAGGATCATTTACATTATACACATTGTATACATTGTGTATGTCATGTATACATAGAATAAATCCATCTAGAAAGCTACAGTATCGAGCTACTGACCTAAAAAAGGAATACTATAGATGACTAGAATGCAAACTTCCATTATCAGGTATGCCCTACTATTAAGAATAAGTTGCTTAACAAAGCAATCATGTTTTAATAAGAATGGATGAAACTATGTAATTTTAGCATTCCTCACTCATAGCTGGTCATTAATTGGAGAGTCTTGGTGGATGTAAATGTTCTTGTTAAAATTTGTGATCCGGGTTCAATTACAGCAAATCAAAAGGCTAACAAACTGTCCCGAGCCCTTGTTCTTACTAAAGTAAGATCGCTTTCTGTTGTCACCTTCTTCCTAAAGCATTCCAAAACACTGTTAACAATATTTGCCTAGTAAATTTCATTAAGGTTTAGTTGGAGTTGTGAAACAACTAACGTGGAATGTTATAGTGAGTGTTACTATGCATTACACACAGTTAAAACAGCTGCATAATGCTGGTTGAATGAACACCGTTTTGCTTGAATTTCCCTTTTAAATTAAATGTAGTGCAGTACTGCTGTGTAGAGAAGAAACCGATCATAAAAAAATTAAATCTAATGGTAGACTATGTCATTTCCAATTGGATCTCACTTACACACGATTTAATCAATTAAAAAAACTAATCAGATGAGTTCTAATCGCTCCCGGAGGGCGCAAGTGGGCATTCTGTGTGTGTCTTTCTCCAAGGGAGATAAACTTTGATTTTTTTTCCACCATTTCGGGCTCAACTTTGAGAGCTGAGGCTCAGCAAGCAAAATCTGCCATCCACCTGAGTCATTTTTCAGACACATGAAAGGAAAACAGCTCATGGCTCTCCTGTTCTCTGTTTCTCCCTCTTCGCCCACAATGCAGAGAAAGCTTGTGATTAAAAGTATAAAGAAATCTTTGCGCCCCGTTCTCCTCCAGAAAGAAAGTCTAGTCAGGAGTCAAATCAGAGGTGAGGCCGACACAAAGAACACAACTCTTGTCTGGTGCAAAGTTCACGACACATACTGTGCATACATAAACCAGCAGAGGTCAAACATGATGAAAGTCAGTTATTGGATGTCCTACAAAAAGAGAAAGTAGAGGAAAGAGAGATGGAGAAGTAAGCTGCTAAAAGAGCCAGACTGCGATATGATCACTGTCAACCCAGTTTCAGTAAAATGGTGGAAGGTGTATCATGACTATCAGGCTGAAACGATCCTGATATCTCCACCAGCTCAAATGGAGCAACGGGAGTCAACTAAGGTAAGGCTTCCCTAAATAGGAGAATATAACTTCAAACCTTTGAACCACTTGCTTTTGATATCTAGAATGAGTCATTGTGTGAAAGCTGACAGAGAAAAGTACTTACACAAACGCTTTTGGCAACAAAAACTGTAAAGGGGCTTATAAATCAAATCTATTATTATTCTTGATGCTATTTGTTTTCAAATAGCTTTGTTTTCTTACCTCGCTGACATGCTCCATCCCTATGCTCCTGCCCGATGAACTGTAATTCACTTTACTTTGGAGTCAACCTGTCCTCCCTTAAACAGCTCCAGTTTGTTCAAAATGCTGCTGCTTGTCTCTGGCCCAGCAGAGGATGTACTTCCTGCGGCTTTTGAGGAAGCACGGCTTTCCACAGGAGCTGTTGAGGCAGTTCTACACAGCAGTCATCGAACCAGTCCTGTGTTCATCCATCACAGTCGGGTTTGCTGCTGCCACAAAAAAAGGACAAAGTCCGACTGCAACGGACAATCAGGACTGTGAAAGAAATTGACGGTACACCCTGCCCACCCTTGAAGACTTGCACACTGCCAGAACCGAGACAAGAGGATACAAAATCCTCTTGGACCCTCGACATCCTGGTTACCACCTCTTCCAGCTCCTTCCCTCAGGTAGGCGCTATCGAACGATGCAAACTAAAACTAGCAGAAATTCCAACAGCTTCTTCCCGCTTGCCATTAAAGCCCAGATGACAAAGATGTTCTGGGGTCACTTAAAATTCATATTTGCATTGTTTATATGCTATGTAATACATGCACGTAACTTCCAGCAAGTTTTCAACTATAGTTTAGCTAAAATTGAGGTTTTTATGACGCATATTGAGCCCTCCACGAAGATACCCGAAGCTCAAGGGTGTGGTTATTCTATCCACCACAAGGGCTACCAGAAGTGACGTTGCAATTGACAAACAGCACGCTACACACTATATACAATGGCAAGCAACGTGTTGGAATATGATGAGGAGGAGGAGGATTTCGACATACAGGAGCACCCAACTGAACCTGGCATTGTCAAACCGTACATGTTTGAGCCAATCAGGAGGTCGGAACATGACAGTGACACGACGAGCAGCCAAGTAGCAGCTCTACAACAGAAAAAGAGAGTGGCCACTGGGTCGATGTGACAGCATGTCAAAAGCATATCTTTTTATACAGCCATAGCTTGAAATAATGGCACCCAAGGGGTGCCAATATTTTTTACCACGACAATACGTATTATATATTCATATGTTTCAGTGACACGGCACAAGCTTTTACATAGTATGCAGTATTCCTATATATTGTGTGCCTCTTGCTCGAGTAGCTTTATAACACGCTGCACAGAAATTCTTTGCCGTGTCTGTTGACTTGTCATATAAGCAAAGGTACAGACGACAGTTCTGAAAAGTACTGCGTGGATCTTTTTTTCCTACTCCCCAGTCCATAGTAACCATAATAGAGTCGTAGGTATATATATATATATATATATATATATACAAGGAAATCCTCACCTCTTGTCTGCGCCGCTTCGCCGCGGCACCGTGGCGGCTGCGAGATTTTGTTCTCTTGCTGGTGGTTGAGGTCCCGATGGCCATAGGAAAAATAGATGGCACCGCAGCTGATTTCAGCCTCGACCTCTGAATCCAATGCTTTCGGCTCAGTCTTTCTCAAAACACGCCGGTTCGAAGTGATCAGCACAGAGTTTGGAATGCTTGCTATGCACCCATAGCTGACCACGCTTCTACCCGTCGACTGACTTTCCCTATCCACTGGTCACAGATTCCTTTTTCACTTGGAAAGCCCAAAAAAAAAAAAAAAACTCTTGCCACTGCCTGAACAATTTGTACAACCAAATGCCACACAATAAACCATCGTGACATCGCTAAATCATGCGACAACAAATATACAAGGACGGGAACAACAGCAGTCAAACTAGGTTTGTCAAAATGTGCAAAAAAATTAAAAATGCATTTTTTACAGTTTTTTTATTTGTATTTTTATTTTACATGAATACAGCATCTCACAATACAACTTTTCCACTTTGGCCAACCTTTAACTAGAAATTATTAGGTTAGGCAGGTCCATCCATTACTCAGCAGTCAACCTCCGGGGCCATATTGCAGGCCATCTGCTAGGCTGTGGGTGTCAGAGTCGGTTAAGTGTTTTGGAAAACTCTGGGACGCTCAGTCTCTCATGTCATATATTTATAGATAGATTGTCATGCTTCACTCACATCTACACTGGTGAGGCAGGTGGTATAAAAACAAGAGAGAAAACGAGATGGATCCTGTGATGGCCTATAAGGATTTCAGAAAAAAATCCGATCTCCATTGTGCAATATCCGTGTTTCCACCAAAAGGAATGGCTTCAGCGCATTCATGTGTATGTTCCAAGGCCTATACACTACCAGAAACACCTACTGTACATTAACAACCTGAATACTAATATCTGTTCCAAATTGTATTCATTTATTTCCAACAGTCTTTTCTCTTCATTTCATAGCGTTTCTCTTGGCTGAACTGATTCCAGTATGCGTATGTGGATGTTAGATATTTTGTCCAATCAGATTTCAGCATCTTTGTGCTGCCATGTCAATCTAATCCGCCCAGGACCTTCAAAATCAGTTGTGCTGGCCTATGTAACTTAAACTCCTGTATATTAACAATGGGACTATTTCTTTACCAAATCAGATTTCAAATGTATATTTTTGTTGTGTTATTAGATAAATATTGATTATGAACTGCTCCAGATGATGTACTGTACATGGCAGAGTTGCATGTTGTTATAGTGCGTATTTGTATATTACTGATGGTTACTACAATTGCGACCGGATAGTGGTGGTAGTAAGAGGTGGATTAAGTGGAATAAGTCCCGATTGGAGGCCCAGGTACTAAATGCAGGGCTCGTCACCAGTATGTTTCCACAAATAGATCCTGGCTTGGACATTAAGGGTTTGTCCTTCAGAAAACAACAAATATCCTCAAAGGCACAGTTTATGTACCATTGATACTTGACTTTTACAGCTAGGGAACCTTTTCGGCCCTGAAAAGAGCACAATGGCGGTCGATAATTAGCCTGATGGAATACATTAATGTACTATGTGCCTTGAGGGACAGAAATTGATTATGACTCTATTTCTGGAAGTATGGAATCTTTCTAAAATAGGCTGCAGTTATTTCCAAAATCATTTTTCATCCTCACCCATATGAGCCAGAGGAATACTTCCAGATCTCAACCAAGAAAAAGCAAGAGAAGAAAAATAACATTTGTGTCCCCAAACACACCCCTGGCCGCGATCCAATGAGAGCTGGCAGCCGTCTCCAAAATCAGAGGCAGAGCTCGGAAGGTGCCCCCATTTAAGTGATCTTAAAGGAGCGTCATCCAACACAACATCGTGCCACTATTTTGTGCCTCACTCAGGTGTAATTGATTTCCTCTAAGGCATCTATCTCACTGCAGCATTTGATTCATTATACAGTGCATTTTGTTGCTCGGCTCTGTGGCGCTTTTGTTGAGTTGAAATCCCATTAAACCTCGCACCGAATCATGCGGTGCAATTTGTCTTTATACTCTTTCATCGGTGTGATACTTGGCCTAACAGTCTGCACTTGTGAATAACTGTCATGTCTGGGTAACGCCCAACAAAGGCCCAAATAACTATCAGCGAAGACTAGATGAAGTATACTGGAGTAGATGATGAAGTTGATGACATCCCATGAGATGTCAGCATATTGTGTGAATCCTCGTTGTACTGTACCTCAGTCTTGCACGAAATAAAGGACTAACTGAATTATTCTGGGTGTCAGTTTTGAATTTTCTTTGGCTATTTTGGCCTTGGCTTGTGACACACATCAAACCGATCTCAACAAGGAGTGTTAAGAGACGAACATGAGAAGAAGTAGTAAGTACTAAGCAGACTGACATCATGCATCTTTCTCATCATCCTCACTGATGTGACGGTAGAGTATTTGTATTTTTTAAAAACTTTTTACAGTTCTTATGTTGCTACATATTTTTTTACACCATCTGCAAGCGCACTGGAGATTGTACATAATAGACGATTCCAAATAGCAGTCAGTGTTAGCAAAAAAAGGCTTCTGCTGAAAGCAAACAATGTCAGTAAAGGCCTAATAGAACATCTTAACTTTATTTAGGGTAATCAGAGACACTTGAAATGATGGCAGATGTATGCAGACTTGTGTGTACAAACTAACATGAGTTTGAATGTGGTTGGTTAATTCTGCCACATCCAAGTTATAAGAGGGTGTGCAGACCTGTGCAACCACATTATCTCAGTTGCTTATTTTTACTTTCCATCTCAAAAAGATTAAAAACAAAATCAATTGAGTTGTACAGGTTATAGGTCACATAATGATGGAATAGACACAAAACGTGGCATTTGAACTATAGATTTTTATATCCACTGTATAACGTGTACGTAAAATTATTTGTGGCTATGAAAAACTAGTTTGCTTACCCAGATGTCTAAGTTGTTCATGGAAATAATGTTAAACCCAAAAATTAGTATTTTGTGCACATATACCATTTCATGGACATAAATTAGCATGTTATATGTATATGGTGGCCAAAATTACAAAATAACAATTCCTATCATGTCTGGTGCTCTGTACAAACAGTATTTGCTGTTGTTTTTGCCACATATTTATACTTCATGTGGATTGAGTTGAGTTTGAGTTACTGGTGTCCATGCTCAAATCATTAAGAGTTATCCGGATTTTATTAGAATTTTCAAAGACATTTTCTGCTCTGTTTCCGTCCATTCAAAAAACATCCATTAAGGTAAATTATTTGACAGCCAGGTGGGTCAGCTGTTGAAGAAATATTTGGTAAAGTTTTTGAAGCCACAGTTGTGCAAATGGAGATTGGAGATGAAACGTTGACAAAGGGCAGGAGTGATCAGTGAAGTACAGTATGTTGGCCGACAGCAGCAAGATAGCGAGGCTGGCAGGACAGACGAGCCCGGAAAACGTGGGTTTGAGCTACAGCAAAGTGATTTTGCCTCACCATCACTTTCATTACCCCTTAGGACAGCTCAGGGAAAATAGCTGAGGAATGCTTGCCTGCTTATTCCAGGAGAGACTGTGTGGTCTCAGCAGAGGAGCACAAACAAAGCTGAGCAAACTGTCTTTAGTGCAAAATGTTCATCCCTCGATCTGCGTTCTCTCCTATCTCCAAATGTAAGCATTCTTTCATTTGATGTGATTTCAGTGTGAGTAATAGATAACAAATGGATAACTTCAATATAAAATCCTCCTGACTTCATATCCATTGGTTTTGAGCTGTTTATGTGATGCATGTTTAATTTAGTGAGTTTGTGAGGCATGAATTGGTTTGTGGCACAACCGATTTCCTCAGTTTCAATATTTTGTGGATAGGTTTAGGCACCTATTAACTATGGTGAGGTCCTAAACGTTGATTAAAAACAAAATTTTTCCCCTTGGCTGAAGAATTAAGCAAATTCATAAAATTGGCTTTAAAAAGGTTGTAAATCCCCACAGCATCAGAGAGGAGCATGTAATCTCTCGATCATAATCACAAATAAAGCATGATAATCACCAAATTTAGAGCAACAGGGATTTTATATGATAGCAATGCTAAGCTTTAGATGCAGTTTTCTTTGTTTTTTGTGAAACTGAATAAGCTGCAAAATAAAGTGGACATTTCTCACCTGATCGGAGCTGTTTGATGCGGCCTTGGCTGCTGCTGGGTTCAACAGGCAGGAAGTCCTTGAACCAGGAGATCTCTGGGTCGGGGATTCCACTGGCGGCACACAGCATGGTGGCCGTCCTTGTGCGCTCCACCACCTTCAGCTGGGGGCCCATATCGATACTGGGGAAGCCAAATGGCAACAGGTCCTCTGGAGGGGTGTACAAATTAAACACTTGGCATCAATGGAAGAGGAGCTGACCCCAAACCATTTACAATTTAGTGTGAAGCTAAGCCAAAGGAGGAAAATAGTCAAAAAGAATGCACAATCACATGATTACTGTTGTCCATATGTGCCTCTGTCTCTTATGAGGAGCAGTAAACACAAAACAAGGCACAAATGATGAGGAAAACTTGTTGCCAGGAACAGCACTGAACCAAATATGCATTGCTAACAGCAAAGGTGTGACTTTGCCTGGCCTTATAGCATTACCACAGATTCTTTGCTTTGATTTTCCATAGCTTGTTGTAGAGTGGATGCAACTTATTTTATTTTATATTTTTAACAGGCGGGACGGTGGGCGACTGGTTAGAGCGTCTGCCTCCCAGTTCTGAGGAGGGGGGTTCGGTCCCCGGCCCCGCCTTTGTGGAGTTTGCATGTTCTCCCCGTGCCTGCGTGGGTTTTCTCCGGGCACTCCGGTTTCCTCCCACATCCCAAAAACATGCACGGTAGGTTGATTGACAACTCTAAATTGCCCGTAGGTGTGAATGTGAGTGCGGATGGTTGTTTGTTTGTATGTGCCCTGCGATTGGCTGGCAACCAGTTCAGGGTGTACCCCGCCTCCTGCCCGATGATAGCTGGGATAGGCTCCAGCACGCCCGTGACTCTAGTGAGGAGAAGCGGCTCAAAAAAATGGATGGATGGATGGATTTTTAAGACAGCTTTAATCAAATGTTCATCTCCACACTGTGATGGATTACCAGTAACCTTTATTTATCCAGGTAAGGGAATTGAGAACAGATTCTCATTTGCAATGCCGACCTGGCATGCAATGACCATCATAACATAACATCGATGCATCCATTTTCTAACACTAAATCCTGCTCATAGTTGAAGGAATTTCTTTTTTTAACAAATGAAATCCATTTAATTAAAATGCCCAAATTCAATACTTTTAATGACAAGAAATAACATTAAGATAAATTCATAGTTTTTGTGTTTGTAGAATGTGTTGTGTCAGGCCAGTAATTTGGGAATGCAAACTCACACAGTCAGTTTGATTATGAGCTTGGAGTAAGTCACAAAAGATCTATTTCAAATCCAAATATAAACTACAAGTTTTACCCTTCCAGGTAATCTCGGGAGCTTGGGAAATAGGAAAAAAATCAACAAGCCAGGTTGGGTGAGTCGGGAGGTTGCTCTAGCATAGTGATGTGCTTCATGGCCAGGGCTTTGTAAGTAGGCACGAGCTGTCCTGCCACACCTCTCGCCTCTTTAGGAGTACTGAACAAAACAAATGGAAAATGAGTTTGGGTTTCTGATACCAGTCTTGGAACCTTTCTGCCACACTTCGTATGACTGATAGTTGAAATGCCTGTCTGTCTCTCTTGCCCTCCCTCTCTCTCTCTCTCTATCTATCTAAAAAAAAAGTCTGGATGTCAAAGACTGCAGGGTTAGTCCAGCCATGCATGAATCCTCCCTTGTCTCCCTCAGTGGAGAAACTTAAGACTTCCACACAAACGTGGTGATGTGAGAGCCACTGTTCCCCTGCTTTTCACATCTGCAGTGGTTTGAAAGAGGAGACACTAGCAAAGACAGCGGGGCCACTATATCCGTCCTCATTAAAGCCACAGGTTTTTTCCCCTCAGCTAGCTAGTCATTAGGTGATTTAGTAGGCGTGCAGACACAGAGCAAGGGTCCCCGTGTTTCTGACAAGTCGTCACTAAAGGCGGATAAACATACTGCCCAATCAGCAAGAGAGTTACTGAAAAGATTCACAGTAGTACACGTACACACTCTACACAGCCTACTCCCTGCCAACAAACACAAGTGTACAATGACCATGGCATTGAACTATGTGCGTTTCACGGTGAGGCTCGACGTGCTTGTAATGACTCCTGTCTAATAACTATGCAGAACCTGCTCAGTAACAGCAGTAGCAATTAGTGTTCTCTGTCAATTGACTGTCTGTTGTCGTACTAGAGCGGCTCCAACTACCAGAGACAAATTCCTTGTGTGTTTTTTGGACATACTTGGCAAATAAAGATGCTTCTGATTCTGATTAGAAGTCAGGATCAGGAGGAGGGGCAGGGCAAGCGGGTAATAAGGACTTGATAGCTGTGATTGTTTAAATGCACCGACAATTAGAAAGGCCGATCTGGGAAGAGTGGTCATGCTTCCGGATGTCTGATTATGTCGGAAGGCTGCGGAAAAGAGTGTGTACGGTATATTGTCTGATTACTGGCACCCCGATCACTAACACATACCTAGTTGATAGAAAATACTGGATTTAGTTGGTCCCTCCTTTGGCCCTATAACAGTTACCCTTCGTCTTTCTACAAAATTCTGGCATGTTTCTTTGGAAGTCTTTGTGCATTCATCCAAAAAGAGATTTGTTAAAGCCAAGGGCTGTGTTAGTTCATCATAAAGGTGTTCGATGGAGTCGTCATCCAAGCATGCCATTATGGACTGTTCTTTGGGCACTGAGGGGAAGTCGTGCTGGAATGGAAAAAGGCCTTCCCCAAACACGAAGTTGAAAGCATTAAATAGTCTTAGCAAGAGGAGGAACAAATTAAGTATGTGTGTGTGTTACCACTCAAACCTAGTAGTTCTTATAGGAGGTGGCAAGGAATTAATTGCATCCTTGCTTAGGCTGCTACACCCTGACACATATGGCAAATAACTCCAAACTTTAGTCCACACTGTAGCTAGTGGTCTTCTATCCATTTTTGTCATTTTTGTAACCGAGTAAAATCAACCCACCCAGCCAGTAGAAAAGCATTTGCTTCCAATTCCACATATATACGAAGATGCAAAGAGCTTCTCAAGTAAATAGGATTAAGTATCTCGATGACAGCCATCCAGATGGTCAGACACGTAATCAAGCATCCATCAGCCCCCTCTGCTTCCTTGTCTCCTTTGCGCTTTTTGCCACTATCTCTGTTTCACACACACTCTGACACCTCCCCCATACCTGCGCCTATAATTACATATTCCACTTTCCCACAGCTGAAAAGCAATTACCAGTAGCAATTTCCTTGGCTGATAAATCAAACCTACGGGAGCCTCTTGGAAGGACAACACAAGCTGCAATGTTGTAAGCTTTGGAGTTAGTCCGAAATGTAGACTGTTACCATGTCAAAGGTCTGCTTTTTTTTCCTGTCCTTTTCCTTAGTCACCACCTACAGCCCCCTGCTACCTAAACACATGACAGACATGCACCATCTGCTTGCATGCAATGTACTATAGGGGAACAGAGCTTCGATGGTGATAGAATCAATCTTTTTTTATCCTTCAAATTCATCTGCTTTGGAGAGCCACCGTCGCCGCCAAACGGCAACATTAATGAATCTCATAGGTTACGCAATCCTGTTTAGAGATGTACACTGACATCTGAAAAATGTATGGAGAGGACCACCTTTCCCAAGTATCTCACGATGGATCAATGCTAATGATCCTGCCAAACTGATGAAAGGGGGAGGAGGGGACAGGAAGAAGAGGAAGGATATCGATAGGCAGGTCAGAATGCTCCCCTGTGGTGAAGAATATGCTATGCCTTACATCTGCTCCCCACTGCCCTCCATCAACCTTACCTCTCTCCTGAGAGGACTTGGAGGGTCTTTTATCACCTCGCCGTCTATGGCTTGTATGGACACCCTGGTTTTTTAATCTCCCACGTCTCGTCCAAGAATAAGATTTTTTATTTTTTTAGCTTTATTATATAGTGGTTACTTCTATTTCCACTATGACATTTATGAATGCTAAAATTTGTCTTACGGTCTGCCTGTTCAATTAATAAATGTTACAACATGGTGACATTTTGACCCTGGAAAATTTGGTTCTCAATACAAACATTTCAGTGTTATCAGTTGGTTACTTTAATCATTGCATAGACCCAAAAAATAAAATAAATAAATAAATAAATAAATAAAAGGATGGATTAACAGTGCACATACGGTACATGCATATTTTGCAGACACTGCACACCACAGATACTGGACTGGATGTGGGAGCTACAGGTATTGAGCCAACCTCCTGAGTGAGTCAGCGGCTGCTTGAAATAGACACTGCAGGCATGGCCTTGATCACGCTTTTCACAAAATAAATCATTTATCAGACACAAACACTGCAGTGAAAAAAGTACATTTTATTTGTCATCTCGTGGTTAAATTGATAAACCAGCATATGGGAAAATGAGCAGTGCGTCTATAAACACAGAGCATGTCAACAGTGTTTTCAGGAACATTGGCAAGGACCAGCCAGCATTGTTCCCCCTGGAGTTTTGTGTTTGTGCACATCATGAGGTTGAGCACGTACATTTTGGCCCGGTTATGTTTACAGAAGGACATCCAGGCCTGGTGCCCAAAAACAGGCGGCAAAAGCAACCCGATTTGGGCAAATACGCAATTCATTCTTACACAGACACACACGCTCAAACTGGCAGAGGAGACACACAGAGTCAAGGACCTAATGCAAATGATGCAAACAAACAAAACACCATTCCAGCTTTTCTCTCCTGTGTTGGCCGTCTTTTTGTTTCCATCCCTCGCACACACAGTGACACTAGCACTCACACACACAACAGAAACAAATTAGAGTTGTCCTGGTTGAGAAACACATTGCCTATTCATCCTCCAGTTCATTTGGGTAACGAATGGCCATGTGCATGAAATAAGCCTTGAATAAAAAACGATCTCAGGGAGTCTGATTCAGAAATAATCTGGAGTCCTCAGAGGCTCTAATGCTTTGACTCCTATAGACTGCAGGACGACTGAAGAGGAGCACTTTAAATGCTAATGGCCCTTTATGAGAATAGATCAGCTCACAACACAATGAAAAATAAGGCCCGCGAGTCACCTCTATCTACAAGCCTCGCTTTGGCTCAGCACTCTGATCCGGCGGCACTAAACACACACATCAAACATAGCCATGTCACACACTTCCATGCAAACAAGCGTGGATAATTGTGTGCAAGGAGAAGAAAGGGGAGGCAGGAAGTTTAAAAAAATGTAAAAACGAGGCACATGTACGATTAAAGAGCCAGTTCCTCCACTCAAGGAGTGTAATCCTCTTGCAGGACGAGTTTATACCCTCTGTTTTTTTCTGCTACTTGAGCCGCCGGCCTGCCAGTGCAGCAGACGCCTGAGGGCGGGTGGGATCTGATCTGACTGTCCGTCATATGAAGGCTGTTTATGGTGGTGGCAGATCCTCTCAGATCCTCCCTTCTCTTCCCTCACCCTCTGCCTCCCCCACTCTCTGCCTCCCTTTCTCCTAAAGTGGGACACAAGGAGGTGAGTATAATCAGGATTACATAGCACAAACCACCCGCACACAAATATCCTCATGCACACGTAACCTTCGAAAGAAGGAGTTAATGCATTCGCTCGAACAGTCATAACATAAACAAGCACACACCCTGCTGCAGTGATGAGAACCTCTCCCTCACCAGAGGTTTTCCAAAATGCAGAACTGCAGATATCCACATTTTCTGAAGGCTCAACGAAATGACAGCAATTTGCATAGAAGTACTTGGTTTGCAGGGAAGTGGAAGTGTGGGTCGAGGAGAGCGTTTGGACAGACAGTGAGGTCATGCAGGAGAGATAAATGTAAAAATGAAAAAAATGAATAAAACAAGAAGGGAAGAAATTAGAAACCGAATGCTTAGAGCTACATGAAGCCCGGCTGGCTAGTTGTGAAAGAAATGTGAAATGAACTAGCATGTGGGTAAAGGAACAGAAAAGGTAACGTCAAAGATCTCAGTGACGATAAACTGCCACATCTTCATCTATTAGCAACCGTATAGAGCAATAAACCACATCCCGTGGCCCACCACAAGCACCACACAAACTGCTATTAGTGTCGGTCAACCATTATACTAAATGATGACATGGAGCATGTCAGTGGACAAAAATACTTTTTTTTGCACAAGTGGAAAGGTTTGGCCACTAATGGAAAGCATCTTTGAGACATCAGCGGGTCAGGGACCATTTCCTCGAGTGACTCGGTTTATGATTTTGTTTGATATTTTTGACTTCAGTGCACTTAACGGCATTCTCGGATGGCATGATTTTCTATGAAGCACTGACATTTTGTAGCTTGTTGGGGTTGATGGCTTTTGGATTATTACTGCAAATGCTCAGATGCAGTGAGGTAAACTCGCAGAAGTTATGGGAAATAATTTATTACACACTGGAACTGTGTAGATTCATGTGTGGCGTCATCCCACTCATTCATCCGAAGCATTTCGTAAATTGTATAAAACGGGTTCAACCGATGCCAAGGTGTAGACCACAATGCAAGCTTTTACTCGGGCAACATTGGTGAAACACATCCTGCCAAAAGATTGGGCTTCAACACAAAAGGGCAATAGATAGTGTGGTTGACCTGGTATCATACTGGTATGCATTTAATTTGAAGGCCTGACTTTTGAGAGAATGTGTCACGTCAGTGTTGCCGCCACTTTAGTCCTACTGAAATATGAATGCTTCTGAATTGTTTTCCATTGATAATAACTTTGCAGTTCTAGCAAGTGGTCACTATTTGTTTAATAGAAGGATGTGAAAAGGAATATTATACAGTAAAAACATTATAAAGCCAAATAAATAATATTTGTAATCTACAATGGGTTAAAATACACAAGGCTCTGTGAAAAGCGGGCTCAACATGTTAGTATGATTACCATATCAAGCCCTTCAAGGGACGTGAAGTCTAAGCCTTTAAATTAAAAAAACAATGAGGATGAAGGTCATGCTAAGATTCCTCTATATAGTATTGCTGCATTTCATCCTAATACCACTTTTCTCCCTAAATAAATGGTCAACAGAGTGATCTTAATTCTATTTAAAAAAAATAAATAAATAAATCATCCTGTCACTGTAAATTACCATTGTTGGCATTTAAAAATATTGTCTATAACTGTAAACTCCCTGAAACTCTCAATTACCATGGTTGGTATTTTAAATTGAACATGTAAGAGTGTTAATGTTGTTCTCAGACTGTGATCTTGGTATTTTTCAATTGTCCCTATCATGTACTGTATGTTTTGATAATTTTATCTATGATACATTTTTATTGTATATTTTATGAGTCTGTGTTTGTTGTTGTGTACCCCAATTTAGGGACTTTTCCATACTGTATGTTTATTTTTTGTTTCATTCATTTGCGATATGTTATCTTTTAACGGATTTTTAAATAACCTAAAAAGATTCTGGCTTTATAAAGAAAATAATGCTCACTTTTCCTTAAGAGAGGTATTAATTTTACGATACAAAATGGTTATTTTGTTTGTTATGTAGTGGTATATAACTGCACAGCATCATACTGGGAGATGTTAGTTTATTAACCTGCACAAGATGGGGAAAATATTAGAAACACATTATCAGTATAATACCACAAATACATAAGTATTGTATTGTTAAATTAATACCGCTAATGGAAATTAAAAATAGAGCATTGATATCTTTGAGTTCTTGAGACAGCTTTTATAGTGGAGCTCATTAGATGACCGGTTAATATAAAATTTAGTCAGGTAACAAAACACATTGATTGCCTTTAGTTTGCTGTGTAACATTAAATTCCTGGAGTCCCCTCTTTATTTCTTATAACCCTTTTATTTCGTTATTTTTCACCAATCTGTCTATTATGTAACTTGTGATATTATTCTAACACGATATTTTGCCAACAACAATAAAAGTGCCATGACTTTTGTAGAAAAGCATGGTGAAGAAAAAGCATGATGTACAGAAATTGCAATGATGACAGTACATGGGGGAGAATGAATGAATGGAGCCAATGTTGATACAGTGGAACCTCGGTTTTCGTGATTAAGTTACGATAAGTTTGACTTAAATGTAAGTGTACAAAAACCAAAGCAATATTTCCCATAAGAAATCATTTAAATTGAATAAATCTGTTCCAGAAAATAATGAAAATAAAGATAGCTTTACGTACACACAAAAAAAACAGCATAAAATGAATACATATAAATGACTTAAGACTTTTAAATTTTTTTTTTGTACAAAAAAAAACCAATCGGGTATATGAAAACTGGGACAAAATTTCGCCGTAAAAATTTGTCGAAAAAAATTGTATGAAAACTAGGGCATAAAAAACAGATGTTCCACTGTATTTGATACTCCAGTATACCATAAGTACTGACCATCATATTGTGCCCCTGTCTATATCCATATTTGTAAAGTTCTATAACAATAGTCTCCAAAACGTCTGCAAATATTTAACCACAGCAACCAGCTTTATTTCATACTTGAGGTTAAATCTTGTTGACATCCCTGGCAATCCTTTCTTCAATTCAATACACTAAGCTTCTGATTAGGGGGAATCAAATCAAAGATGTCATGATGAATTCATTCGGATAAAAGTTTTCACGAACAGAAACAAGGCCAATGTAAGCACACGCACACCGAGAGGCTCGTCCCCCAAGTGTAGTTCATGTGGTAATGGGTTTTAGATTGGGGCTGTGTACAAAGATGATGGGCCCAGTTAACAGATGGCCAGGGGGTGGCTAGGTCAACCTTCTGTTCATCACCCCGCCGAACCCACTCCTCCATTCTTACCGTTTTTTCTTTTCCTCTCCACTCCTCTGTCATCCCATTCCATCTCTTGTTTCACTTGACTCACGCCACCACCCGTTTCTTCACCCTCTAGCAACTGTGCTTCACCTCTCCTCGACCTCCCTCCTCCCTCTCGCTTCCTCAATTTCTGCCAGCAGACACGGGTTGTCTGCCACCCTGAAGTCTAATCCCTTGATTATTTTTTTCTTCTTCATGGAGTATAGCCACTCCGGCAGGCACCCCCTCTATTTCTTTGTCCTTTGCTGCTGTGCTGGGCAGATGGCCAGTGCTCACAGCTGCAAGTCAAGTTCATAGCGTGTTGGAGCACCACATTGGAGAGTATTCCTCCAAGGAGGCTGTGAACCAGTGATTAACCAACACTCTGGCCAGGACGAGCCAGTGATTGGGGCATGCTGGGATGCAGCAGCATCGCTAACCTGTGAGCCTGATGTGACTAAAAAAAGGAAAGTCTACTGCAGGCTCATGCGGGGGTCGTGCTTTGGCCTGGCTCTCTACAGCGACCGGGGGAACAACAACCGAAGCCAGGTGCCTGCACGTGCAAAGACAGTGATGAAACTCAAAGAGCCACGTGCTCCTTTGTCCAGAGGTGGCAGAAGTATTCACTTGGTACTAAAGTAGAAGTACACATACTTTCGAGAAAAACAAAGAAAACAAAGACTGGCAAAAGTGGTAGTGGTTCAACTTCTGTACATAAAGCTATAATCCACAACTTTTTTAATTAAAAAAATATAGATTTTCAAACAAGCCACTACCGGAGGAGATGACACAATGCTGATTAAGCCATTCAGGTCCTCTAACATCTTTCTGTATGTCAGGATCTTATTTTTTATATTTAGTGAATGCCCTGTTCATTTCCCGCGCTGGCCCAGTTGGTGGCGCACTGCAAATGACAGCACGGAAATGACGCATGTCCTTTAAAACTAGGGTTGGACATCCTTTGAATTTGAGCGGTTCCGGTTGCGATTCCTTAGTTCGATTCCGGTTCCAAACGATTCTCGATTCCGATTCTTTTAGGGGGCTGGGTCAAAGAACCTTGCATGGTTTAAATAAAGGGTGTCCAAATTATGAACATCCATTTTATTAGCAGCCTGCAGCATAGACAAAAATGATCATTTGACTCGAGGTTCTTTATAACCAGTATCAATATCAAACCTAGGAACTAAAAGGCAATGTATGTGGAACTAACCCAATTGACTTAATATTCATTGTTTCAGCTAAAAGTTAAATATTTGAATCGATATTAAATACAATATAATAAATATAAATTGTTAAAATAGTTATTTGAACTGTTTTAACTATTTTATTTTATTGTTTCACTCACCCAGTTGACTGAGAGTTGACTTCACTGACAGCATTGTTAAAATAATTATTTTGACAATGCTATATAGCTGCCCCTGTATTCTGTTCCATCACGTCAAATGGTTTATATGTGCAGGTTTTAACTTGACTTCTTGGTTTAAGCTTCAAGCCTTTTATTTTGAAGGGTACGCACCGGAACTCAGCATTTTGGCACGAAAAGTAACTTCTCACTGCACCGGTGATTGTTTTTGATTGATTGATTTATTTTTTTAATGGGTGGAACCAAATGCTATAAAACGCTGATTCCTTTCCCTACCCACCGATGAGGCACAAGATTAGTGTTTGTGATACTGCGAAACAACGTTTATGTGAATTTTGTCCCAATTCATTGTGATGTAAAGTTGCTACGGTAAAGTTTTAGCACAATGTTCAGCTTCTTTTTTCTTTTTTTTTTCCCCCCATCGGCGCTTATGTTGGTTGGAAGACTAAAATAAACACTAAAAACCATCGGTGCAAAAATGCAAGCAACTGTTTACCTTGTTAGCTGTCTCAATGTTGGCATCGATGTATTTTATTGTTTCACTCACCCAGTTGACTGAGAGTTGACTTCACTGAAGCTCCGCGCGGTGTCGGCTGAGGCTTGGAGCGCGTCAGACGCTACACATCGGGAAAAACTCCTTTGCACAATATAATCTTATTCCAAGTGTTGCACTGGGGCGACTGGTCATTCATTTTAACAAAGTTAAGACACACTTTTGTTTGCCGCCGCTGCCATTGGGCAAAAGCACGTCATCGTGCCCGTTCTTCTTCATTGGTTAACACTGCTTCTTCGTTGCTTTTCGGCACTTCTTCTTTGCGGCTGGAGGACTAGGCATCGAACTGGGAACCGAAATTTTTAAATTTGAACGGTTCTGGGAGAACCGGTTCCAATCGGTTCTCGATGCCCAACCCTGTTCAAAAAATAGTAAACCCGAGGAAAACCAACCAATAACAGACAGAAGGTGTGACTTAAGAAGAAGAATCATCTTTATTGTCATGAACATGCACACGAAATTTGTTCTCTGCATTTCACCCATCACAGTGAAAACACACACTGACTTACGATGTGTCTATCACACTGCCACAGCATCGCGCTGACCTATTAGCCCAGAAAGGCACCTTCTTTGTAATAGTGTTACTATAACACTACTCACTGACAAGGTGTCAATCATTTGCCATACACTCATGGGCACAGTTGCTGATCTATTTACCGTATTTTCATAACCATAGGGCGCACCGTATTAAAAGGTGCAGTCTCAGTTACGGGGTCTATTTCTGTATTTAACACATACAGAAGGCACACCGTATTATTGGGCGAAGGCATGGTAAAACATACGGTAGCATGCAAGCACGCGAAAACAATGTTTTTAAAAAGGCAGCGGGAGCAAAACTGAGTTCGGTTGTACTTTATTTAAATATTTAACAATGTACTCACGTTATTTTTTGATCAATCCTCATCCACAACTCCATCAAAGTCCTCATCTTCTGTAACCGAAATGAACAGCTGGGAAAGTTCTCAATCAAACACGCCTGGTTCGAGGCAGTCTCGTTGCCGTGCGGCTCCTCAGAAATGATGCCGGCTTTTACGAAAGCTCGAACAACAGTGCAAGCAGACACGTGAGCCCAAGCATCCACAATCCATTCACAAATTGTGGCGTAACTCGCCCGGGGTTGCCTCCTTATCTTAGTAAAGCTGTGTTCGCCATCTGTCATCCATTGCTCCTACGCCGCTCGCCACTTCACTTTGAACGCCCTGTTTACACCGATGTCCAGCAGTTGGAGTTCATTAATCCATTGCTCGAGTTGGTCTTCCAACTCAGGCCACCTCGCCTTGTTTCGGCGTTTTGTTTTTCTTTTTTTTCCGCGGAAACTCAGCTTCGTCTTCTTGACTTGGCGAGGCTCGTTTTCCTGCTTCCTCCACTTGCGAACCATGGATTTGTTGATATTGAATTTTCTCGCGGCTGCTCGATTCCCATGTTCCTCCGCGTAACTGATAGCTTGCAGTTTAAACTGTGCTTCGTAAGCGTGTCTCTTTGTAGGTGCAGTTTTCGACTGCGGTCAAGCCAGCTTCCACTCGTAAAGTAGCAGTCAAGCCAGCCGCCCCTAATTTTGTTAATTATTGGGAAGCTTTCATTTTCAAGGTGGCTTTCGCCGCGAGTTGGCAACTTATTACCGTAATGCCTAGTATGATTAGGGAAATTAGGGGCGGCTGGCTTGATTGCTACTTTACGAGTGGAGGCTGGCTTGACCGACGCAATATACCTACTGGGGGTGTGGCTTTAGCATCCTCCTTCACACGCACTTTCCCCCCTTTACGTCCACATGCTGTCCTCAGCCACGTCCGCTTTTCCTCTGTATAAGCAGCGTGTCGGCAGGAAATGCTCCCTGTCAGTAAAGCGGCGCACTCGTCACACAACATTTATAGATTTTGGAACTTGGTGCACACATAAGGCGTGCCGCATTATAAGGCGCCCCGTCCATTTTGGAGAAAATCTACGACTTTTAAGTGAGCCTTATGGTCGTGAAAATACGGTACTTGGGCTTCAGGAGCTTTGCTGGCCCTATGGCAGAATATCCATCTCCGTAAAACCCCACATTTGCCAACAATTGGGCATAAGAGTAGCAAACAAAAGCAGACGGAAGCGCAGTGGAGAGGATTCAGAAGCGACACGGAATTAGCAGCGTTTTTGCTTGACAGGTAGCTAAGTTGATTATCTCGTCTTGATTTTTAATTGATTGTACATTCCCCAAAAAAAACAAAAAAAAAAACTTCAAAGCGATATTATTTAGTCTTATACTAACACTCCACTACGAATAAGACATGCTACCAACGTAGCCTTGTGGCTATTGTTGGCTTGTTTACAGTGCTAATGCTATCTTAATATTGCTAACACTGCTATTTTGTTGAGGGTGTATATGTGTTGTCTGTGGCCATTTTTCTTGACTATGCACTTTCATAGTCGCCTGCCGTTATGAATGGCCATGTTCTATGTTTGAGACACTAGTTAGTGACGGCGCGGCTTTGGTCAGAGACTCGAGGGGGGAATTAGTAAAGTGAAGGTACGTTCAAACTTGCTATCTGTTTTAACACTTGTTAGGTACAAAAGTAAAACATATTTTTTTATAATAATCAATCGTATATAATGTTTGTTAGCTAATGCAAGCTAATGTTAACTCGACTTTTATGCTATCAAAACAACATGTTCCCATAGCTTTGGTAATGTTGAGAACTGACTAACAAATGCTTAATTAGCTAATAATAACAACTTAAAATATACACCTTATCTGCATGTGTTTTTTCAGATTAAACGGTGAACTTTTGAATGCTACAGGGTGGCACAAGACAAAAATGCTTTCACCACGCATCATTATTGGAGTCAACAACAACAAATAATTGTCTTAAATAAGGCCATGGATGGTAATACCTTCCTTCTCCGAATCGTTTACTGTCGTTGTTAATGCTCCCTGGTTCATGTTGCTCCATGCTGCTGCTGTCCCTGTTGTTTACGCTCCAAGATCCCAACAATTCAATTGATCCATCAAGATCTGAACCACGGTTGACTTTACCTCTCTATATTTACAGTAAGCCTACATTTTTTTTCTACATCATGTTATCATCCAGCGGCACGTGGACGACTGGTTAGAGCGTCTGCCTCACAGTTCTGAGGACTAGGGTTCAATCCCCAACCCCGCCTGTGTGGAGTTTGCATGTTCTCCCCGTGCCTGTGTGAGTTTTCTCCGGGCACTCCGGTTTCCTCCCACATCCGAAAAACATGCGTGGTAGGTTGATTGAAGACTCCAAATTGCCCGTAGGTGTGAATGTGAGTGCGACTGGTTGTTTGTTTATATGTGCCCTGCGATTGGCTGGCAACCAGTTCAGGGTGTACCCCGCCTCCTGCCCGAAGATAGCTGGGATAGGCCCCAGCACTCCCGCGACCCTAGTGAGGATAAGCGGCTCAGAAAATGGATGGATGGATGTTATCATCCATGGCGGTTAAAAATAGTAACAAGCCCATTTTGACAAAGTAAGGAATATAAAGGACACATTTCAGTTTTCAAATATAGGGTGTAAAAGCAAAAAATGTCTGTAAAATAAATACAAATGTAAATTCCAGATACCGGAAAAATCTACTTAAGTACTGTACAGTAATGACGTATTTGTACTTTGTTGCTTCCCACCGCTGCCTTTGTCTCACCTCTGATAATGGCCAGCTTTGCAGTGACTGACAGCTCTCCTTCGCTGTTGCGTGCCACACACTCGTAGATGTTCTCGTCTCGAGGTGCTCTGAGAGGTTGGATCCTCAGCACGGCGCCTGTGCCTTCGTCAAACTCAATGGTCTGAATGGCAACAGAGAAAGACATTAGTTTCATCGCAGTGGAAACATAAATTCTACGGCTGCAAAAGTTAAAAGTTTTAACTCATGATATAAATCACAAAACAATATCGTATTCACCATGTATTAACTCAGATTAATCACACAATTTATTTTGACCATTTACACTACCTTACCTTAATCGCAGATGTATATTTGACATGCGGTGCAGGTTGCTATAAGGTCAGTGATCGGGTCAATGCTTACACCAGTGCAAAGATGAGTGAGGAGACTCTGACTGTTGTGCTCCGTGCCAAATTGGTGCCTGTGATTAATCGTGATTAATCAAAATTCTAAAGTGTGATTAATCTGATTAAAGAAAAAATAATCTATTGTCAGTCCTAACAGATTCTCAATAGTAAATGAAAAAGATGTCACAGTGGACCCTTGGAAGTTGAACAGGAGGATGTTTGATGTTTTGAATTTGCCAGGAGGATATCGACCACAATCTATGATACCAAAACGTTTTGATTATTATTTTTTTTAATCACTGGAAATGCACATGTACTGTATATAGCCTTCATGACCCCTAAATACAAATTGAAAAGCAATTACAAGACCTCCGTTGTTTGTTAGCTTGAGCTTTTTAATAGCCACTTAGCAAAAAAACAAAATCATACACAGTGATGAAGACTCTCTCGTAACTTCCGCGATCTACCCGAGCAAAATTTAGTTCCGCCGCGACATACAAAGATCTTAGTCCCAGTTGAGATGCGTCACCTCAAAGTACTTCCTTACTAGCAATTACTACTTTCCCATTAGCCAGTGAATGATATTTTGGTGTCATAGTGCATTACAAAAAGAGCACAAAAACTGAGAATAGGTGAGATTTTAGGTTCCAAAACGCAAGGATAAATTTCGTGAATAGCGAACTGCAAATAATGCAAATGGAATGACAAACTTACTGTACATTCTAAAATACCATACATAGTTTTAGAACATTTGAACGCAGTTACTTGACAAGTGCAAATATAAAATCAGTGATTAAATTTACTTTCGACATGTTAGTATTGTGGTGGCACGGTGGACGACTGGTTAGAGCGTCAGCCTCACAGTTCTGAGGACCGGGGTTCAATCCCCGGCCCCGCCTGTGTGGAGTTTGCATGTTCTCCCTGTGCCTGCGTGGGTTTTCTCCGGGCACTCCGGTTTCCTCCCACATCCCAAAAACATGCATGAATTGGAGACTCTAAATTGCCCGTAGGTGTGAATGCGAGTGCAAATGGATGTTTGTTTGTATGTGCCCTGCGATTGGCTGGCAACCAGTTCAGGGTGTACCCCGCCTCCTGCCCGATGATAGCTGGGATAGGCTCCAGCACACCCGCTAGTGAGGAGAACCGGCTCAGAAAATGGATGGATGGATGGATGGAAGTTAGTATTGTAGTTTGTCATCATCTGTAGCGAAACTAGCGTGTAACAAAATTAAAGCTATTACAGTGATTATCACTTTTTGCTGCAACCAAGTAATGTAAGACATTACTTACTAATAATACTTGAATATTTTACCTGTTACAATCTCAATTAGGTGTGTTATACTGCATTTTAACCTTGTAGTGACCAAATGTTGTCTTTTCACGTGACGTGTCCATTTATGGGGACCTACGAAGAGTGTCCCGCCAGGGTTTAACAATTAGCCCTCTGCTAAAAATTTCTGAGAATCTGACTGCACCATCGTTGGCTTTGTCAGTCATTGTTTATGTTTTTGTTCGGGATTTTCCATTTTTGTTAAATTCCAAGGTGTCCGATAGCTGAACTTTCCAATGATACACTGTACTGTATCTAATTTCCCATAGTTAGATTTAGCAGGAATGTGGAAATTTTTACATAAATTCAACATGACCCTACTCTGTTAATACATGACCCCCTCTCATTAAGACACATACTGTACCTGCAGGAAACTTGTATCTTGTGCCAAGACACCCAAGCAAGTTACACTTACCATTCTGGGCTCACTGTTAGGAATATAATGTTGAACCATGCATTATGTTACAGTAAATTATTAATTTACAGGCAAGCATGGTCTTAGTAGCATGCATATATTAAAAGGACCAGATAATACTGCATTCAGATGGAAGTTCCTCAGAGGTGCATGAAGTCCCCCACCCCCCCCCAAAATAAGGCCTGTGATCTTTTGCATCTGTTCAACTATTGCTTTATTTAACCCCACTTCCCAACGGCTCGGCCTCAACTGCCAAGGAACATAATGCTGAATTTTGCCTTTGAGCGAACAATAAAACATTTAGCACATAATGATTTTAACGGCACCAATTAAATGTTAATGTTGGGATTTAAGGAGTATCCACTAATTTTCACGGTATACATCTCGTGTTCAATCCGAAATCCTGCAAAATGATAAACACTGTAGTACATTAATCTAGACAATTTTCAACATCTAGGCTATTTTCAACATACATGATATACTGTGCTGAAAATGCTAAATTTGAAATAATAATCAAATAAAAAAGGAACATGAATTAAATAAAACTATTTTAAGTAACACCCCAATAATAAGTATTCTTTCAATCTCTGGCATGGCACAAACTGACACAATTGTTGTCATTACACAATTAGGCCACTATGTCAAATTGGGTTCCTGTATCTTGTTAAACAGCCACAGTTTTGAGGAGAAACAACTTAGAAATGCATTTAATACTTATTCAAGAATTCCATACATTATTCAGGTTTAAATTTAAAGTGAATTGAAAGATTTGTTTCTAAACATACATTTTGCATGTTTCATGATAACCCGAAAATGTGCAGACTGAAAAAAATTATGACTCATTAATGGAGATATAGTGTTAAACAGTTTTTAACCATTTCAGTCTGGAGTGCGTTATTAATCCCGTCCACTATATGAGGACTTGAGTGCCTCTGTTTGGATGAGCGGTTATCCTGTGCAATTGCGACGTGCAGGTTAAGAAGAATCATCTTTTATTGTCAAGAACATGCATGTATATATTTTTTTCCCCTCTGCATTTATTCAATTACAGCTGTTAACAAAGTAAACACACGCTGTTAATGGCACACACTGGAGCAGTGGGATACTTAAGCGCCTGGGGAGCAGTTCAGAGTATCAGTGTCTTGCTCAAGGACACCACAGCTGTGGGTGCGGGGGTTGTTGGGGTGGATGGTATGTTGTTGCATTCTTTCAAGCTCCGTCCGCACTTGATGAAGCTGACGTTATTTTTTAAACAACATTTGTCTGCCGGTTGGTGACTTGATGGTGACAGGCCAAGATCTTAACCACTTGGCCACAGCTGCAGTTAGCTTGCTAGCTATGCCTCTCCTTCTTTTCCGTTTGGCTCGTCCCGTAAGAAGTCAGCACAGCGCGTCATCTTTTTCCATGTAAGCCTATGTTCTGCATCCCCTCTCTAATATCAACTGCCCTCATGTCTTCCGTCACTATGTCTATCAACCTTCTCTTAGGTCGTTCTTGAGCTCTCTTGCCAGCTCCATCCTCATCATTCTTCTACGAATACATTTACCATCTCTCCTCTGGATGTGTCCAAACCAACAAAGTCTGCTCTCTCTAACTGATGAGAACTGAACTCTGATGAGCTCATTTCTAATCCTATCCAACCTGGTCACTCCTAGAGAGAACCTCAACATCTTAATTTCCACCACCCCCAGCTCTGCTTCTACTTTTCTCTTCAGTGGCACTGTCTCTAAGCCGTACATCATGGTGAGCTAGCTAGCTATGCCTACACTCTGAAAATGCATTCTCCCTTCGGATAGTCCGTGGTGTGGCCGCTTTAGAGCGCCTTGTTGTCGTGGCGTGGAAAAGCCCCATGATGACTCAGTAAGTATTCCAGTAAGTAGATATAAGTGGATATATTTTCGCAGTTCAAACATAGTTTTGTGTACGCATAAGAAAGATGCTAGACAAAGTAGCTTAAAATTTTCCAGGTCGTAGTACAGTCATGTGATTGACAGCGGATAGATGAGCAGGGCGTGGTTTCAGCGTAATCAGCAGACACACCCACAGCTTCTGAGAGTGGAGAGAACGGCTTGATTTTTTATTATATTGAAGCCTCATTTGATATATTTGGTGATTTTTTTTTTAACCATTTAAAGTTGGCAGGGTACCAACACTCTTCTCTGTGGTGTGTCAAATTTACTTACATTTAGATGCAGTATATTTCTTTTCACTTTTCAGGGACTCTAATGTTTCACATTTGGGAAACAGGAGATTCAAATTTTTAATTATTGTACAGAAGAATGGCAATGTCATACTGTTGGCTAATGCTTTGTCTGGGAAAACATGCTTCTGGGCACAATGATAGAAACTACAGCATAGACTACAAAATACAAACTATTTGTCATATTTGTGCATGCCATGCAGTAAACGTAAGTTTTTGACATTGCGCACTGTGACAACCACCTCGATACGCTGAGAGTTGACTTTCTTGCCCTTCTTGTTCCAGTAGACGACCGGCTTAGGATTCCCAGTGGCTTGGCACACGAAAGACGCCACGCCTCCTGATACACCAATGTGGTCTGTAGGAATCTTGGTGAACTTGGGAGGAGCTGAGAGGAGAAAGCAGAAAAAAGAAAAGAAAACGTGAACGTTGATCACCAAAAATGACTAAATAACAAACACCCTGCTGACAACTTCCAAATTTGCACTGGCCACAGTCTGCTTTGTGCTACCTTGTGTTGAGCTAAATTCCTGGGTATCATTTAGAGGACATTCTGAAGGACTTCCTGTGGGTAGTAAATAAAAAATAGCGTTGGGCTTCAGAGGAACACTCTCCCTGTTCAACTCGGTCTTTTACACTCTGCTTCTTCCAGGCCAGTTGAGCCCTGAACTGCAGCAAGTCACTCCGGGTTCTTATGCAAACATTAAGTGGACAATATACAAGCATCTAATTGGTGTGTATTAATAACAGATGGGTCAATTTGTCACCTTGGGGCATTTGCACTTACAAATTCTAAAGATCTTTACCATTTCAGTCAGTCTATCAACATTACTGCTAATTTGTTTACCCAGAGGGGGGAAATTGAGGAGAATGATGGGGACTATTATGTGTTGTGTTGGAGTGCAGGAGTTGAAAAGTGCTACAATTGCCCTGTGCAAGAAAACAACAATTTTCCAAGTCGGCCATTGAGCCACTATTACTGAACCTACATTTTTCCTGGCAAGTGATTCAGATCAATCAGTCAACATGCACCCGCCCCCTTGCGATCTGTCTGTGGCCTGTTGCCATGGTGGCCAGCTTAACTCCTCGTCAGCTACAGAAACGCTGCGATCCATCAGGGCGAAGGCAGGATGACCCTTACCATGGCAACCTGAATCCCTCCTCCCACTTCTCCTAAGTCTGGGCGGCTAATGTCCTGCTGTGTTGACTCACTCCTTTTCTGAAGAAGGAATAGGAACCGAAAAAAAAAGCCTATCAAACGATCTCTTGCAGATTCTAAAAGGCTGTTAGCACAATTTCACATCTCACTGGCTATAACAAGCATACGGTTTCATTTCGGTGGCTATAAATCAGTGAACATGACCTTGCTAAAATAACAGGTTTTCTGAGATGAAAGTTTATCAGGCAATCTATATTTAGGGAATGGAACTGATATGAATTTTGCGATTCTGATTCTGATTATCGATCTGATTCCATTTCGATCCCCATCGTGATCACTGACCTTTATAATTCTAATGGGGAAAAAAAATAGATAAGAGATATGTCAGAAAGTTTCCAGGACTGGTATCACCACAGATTGTTTTCCCTTTGGAAGTACAACCCCAATTCCAATGAAGTTGGGACTTTGTGTTAAACATAAATAAAAACAGAATACAATGATTTGCAGATAATATTCAACCTATATTTAATTGAATACACTACAAAGACAAGATATTTAATGTTCAAACTGACAAAGTTTAATGTTTTTAGCAAATAATCATTAACTTCGACTTTTATGGCTGCAACACGTTCCAAAAAAGCTGGGACAGGTGGCAAAAAAGACTGAGAAAGTTGAGGAATGTTCATCAAACACCTGTTTGGAGCATCCCACAGGTGAACAGGCTAATTGGGAACAGGCGGGTGCCATGATTGGGTATAAATGGAGCTTCCCTGAATTGCTCAATGATTCACAAGCAAAGATGGGGCGAGGTTCACCTCTTTGTGAACATGTGCGTGAGAAAATAGTCGAACAGTTAAGGACAATGTTCTTCAACGTACAATTGTAAGGAATTTAGGGATTTCATCATCTACGGTCCATAATATCATCAAAAGGTTCAGAGAATCTGGAGAAATCCCTGCATGTAAGCGGCAAGGCCGAAAACCAGCATTGAATGCCCGTGACCTTCGATCCCTCAGGCGGCACTGCATCAAAAACCGACATCAATGTGAAAAGAATATCACCACATAGGCTCAGGAACACTTCAGAAAACCAATGTCAGTAAATACAGTTTGGCGCTACATCCGTAAGTGCAACTTGAAAGTCTACTATGCAAAGCAAAAGCCATTTATCAACAACACCAGGAAATGCCGCCAGCTTCTCTGGGCCAAGCTCATCTAAGATGGACTGCAAAGTGGAAAAGTGTTCTGTGGTCCGACGAGTCCACATTTCAAATTGTTTTTGGAAATTGCGGACGGCGTGTCCTCCAGGCCAAAGAGGAAAAGAAACATCCGGACTGTTATGGACGCAAAGTTCAAAAGCCAGCATCTGTGATGGTATGGGGCTGTGTTAGTGCCAATGGCATGGGTAACTTACACATCTGTGAAGGCACCATTAATGCCGAAAGGCACATACAGGTTTTGGAGAAACATATGCTGCCATCCAAGCAATGTATTTTTCATGGAGGCCCCTGCTTATATCACCAAGACAATGCCAAACCACATTCTGCACGTGTTACAACAGCGTGGCTTCGTAGAAAAAGACTGCGGGTACTAGACTGCCCTGCCTGCGGTCCAGACCTGTCTCCTATTGAAAATGTGTGGCGCATTATGAAGCGTAAAATATGACAACAGAGACCCCGGACTGTTGAACAGCTGAAGCTGTAGATCAAGCAAGGATGGAAAATAATTCCACCTACAAAGCTTCAACAATTAGTGTCCTCAGTTCCCAAATGTTTATTGAATTTTGTTAAAAGAAAAAAGTGATGTAACACAGTGGTAAACATGACCCTGTCCCAGCTTTTTTGGAACGTGTTAAAAAAATATTTAAATTAAATTAAATTCTAAGTTAATGATTATTTTCTAAAAACAATCAAGTTTATCAGTTTGAACATTAAATATCTTGTCTTTGTAGTGTATTCAATTAAACATAGGTTGAAAATGATTTGCAAATCATTGTATTCTGTTTTTACTTGTTTGACACGTCCCAACCTCCTCAACTTTCTCAGTCTTTCTTGCCACCTGTCCCAGCTTTTTTGGAATGTGTTGCAGCCGTAAAATTCTAAGTTAATGATTATTTGCTAAAAACATTGAAGTTTATCAGTTTGAACATTAAATATCTTGTCTTTGTAGTGTATTCAATTAAATATAAGTTTAAAATGATTTGCAAATCATTGTATTCTGTTTTTATTTATGTTTAACACGTCCCAACTTCATTGGAATTGGGGTGGTAGAACCCCTGAAGTCTAACGCACTATCCAGCCTTCTCTGCCACGCCTTCATGCACCCTTGGAAGGATTCGTCCGGGATCCTCCACAGCTCCATCGTCACAGCCACTTTGATATCGTTCACGTCTTCAAAACAGGTTTGCTTGATGAGCCGGTGGAACTTGGGAAAGAGGAAAACAATTACAAAAAGCCCGGTCAATTGGGTAGGGAGGTTAAAAATGGCGTTCTTTTGGCCAGGAAGTGTCAGATGCTCAGGGCATTGTGAGCAGGCAGGGTACCATTGTGAAGCAGCCATGCGTTCTCCTGCCCCACACTGGACAAAGTGAACGCCGCAGTAGATGTGCTGGTTGATTATCTGGCCCACATTTTAGGTGGAAACATGTAGTTTGGGTTTGAAATATATCTTTTGTGACACCAGTCCTGGATCTTTTCTGACACACCTCGTACGTCTGGCTGAAAATGCAAAATAAATGTACAATAGAACATACAGTGGTGCCTTTAGATAGGAATTTAATTCGTTTTCATAATCATTCTGGAGGACACCACCCCAACTCCCTTAAATCCCCCTGTTCCAGTTGAAGAAAAACAAGCCCAAAGCATGATACTCCCACCAACATTTTTCTCTGTGGGTGTGGTGTTCCTCTGTTGATGATGTGCAGTGTTACTTTGGCGCCAGACATAGGAATTGTTGCCAGAAATTCTACCCCGGTGTCATAAAACCACAACACATTTTCTGGCATGTTTGAGACGTGAATATTGTTTTTGCGAAATTTAGCGATGCCTGGATATTATTCTTGGTTTCTTCCAAAAATATATATATATTTTGACTGGTGCATTTTCATTCTTTTTAGAGCCACTGCTTTTTGCAATGAGTCACTTGAAAAATATCATGTCATAGAGGCGCAGTGTCCTATGAAGAAATAAATGGAACAAAGCCAGAATGTCAGAAATGAAGTGGTTTCATCTAATGCTTAGGCACAATCCTCAACAGGATGATACATAAAGCTGGAGTTGGCACAGAGCAGTCAATCAGAACAAATTCGTGGCCATCATTCGTCCCAATAGCACCGTATGTCTGGCCTATTAAACCCAAAGAGAAGCTTGGGGACACTTAGAGCAGTGAGCCCCTAAAACCTGCGAAAGTACAAAAAAAAAAAAAAAAAATAGTAACGTCGGACCACCTTGTTCCTGTGACAGGATTATGACAGAATTTCATATGCCTTGTTGAGCACAAACACGGTCTCACTGGCTTTATGTACAGTCCAGAATGTTTTCTGTACTCTCTTAAATGCGCTTCAACACCAATCCTCTTGCAAAACCGACCCCGCTGGCAATGTTACCACTTAAGCCTCTTCTTAAAGCCAGGGAAAAGCCCCGCAAGGCACTGACTTTGTGTGGATTTGCACTGAACAAAAACTTGTTATGGCTGGATGGTTTCAGGAAGCTGCCTGGAAAATAGGGTACTAATGAGCGGCTCTTTCTCTTAATAGAAGCTTTCACTCGTTTTCACCAAAGCAGCCAGGTCGACTAATCTTCTACCACTTGCCTGCTTTTACAAAACACCTTTTTAAACCTGTAATCGTCTAAGTGACTGACTGAGGCTGCGCTCAGTTTCAGATTTAACAAAGCATTCGTCATGGGAGGGAATGGAGGTCGATGATGTCTGGCGCAGGTCAGGTTGCGATCGTCCCTTTAAAGTGGTAAATGCAAATTAAATGCATCCTCTTTGAAAGACGTATACAGGCCGGGAAAAGCTGATGTTGCAAATTGCATTTGGCTTGAATAGAGAAACATACCTGATGTCAGGGGTTTACAGTGTAAGCGGTTGTGGTCTGACAAGCCTTGAGGCCATTTTGACTAATGCATTTCTTCCTGTTCGTTTGTTTTGACAAAAGCTAATTGCATCTCATTTTAATCAAGCATAATAAGCAATTCCTTGACATAAAGATGATTGAGTCACAGTTGTATCCAAATCCAAAGTCTCTAGGAAATAAAATGCATAAATGCAATATACAATTAACTGTAACATGTTTTTTTAAAGTGCCCTGCACATTGATATGACTGTATAATCACTTATTACAATTAAACAATTAATTTAAACTACATTGAGCAATAGAAAAATAGCATTTGTTGCCTGTCCCCCTTCCTTTTCTTAAAAAAAAGAAAAAAAAAAAGATTAATTCATTCTGTAGTCATGTCTCTGGGTTTTCATTCAGCCCTGTGTCCAAAGCACATCAGCCCCCTCAAAAACATTTGGACTCTTCCACAAGTCACATGGTCCACAGTAAGTTGCATCATTCAGATCCTCTGCAGGCCATGGAAAGGCCAAAAGTAAGTGCATTAATTTTTCTGTATAATAGATGATATTTCAACAATGATTGGGGGGTTAAAATGAACCTCAGTCCTGTTACCTATATTATACTTTGGATGATATGTATTTTTTAATTTGTCGAATCACTGTCATTTGTTTAGAGTCAATTATTAGTTAGTTCATGCTATTAGCATGAATCAAATGTGGCTATATTTCATATATTTGATAAATCTATGCTTAAAAACTCACTCCTGTTTCGTTCAGTCCTGTTACTCAAATGAGCAGTTTCAGTAAAATAAAACAATCACATAAAAAAATAAAATAAAAAATAAAAAGTTGCCTGAGATGGGCCAAGACACATGAGTCGCTCAATATGTGTATTATCAGACTGCAATGTGAAAAAAAGAGAGTTATAATAAGCAAATTGCACCAATTTGGTGGAACGGTAGTTCAAAATTTGATATGATACATTCTGCATGAGATGCCTCTACATTCCAACGGAATACTGTACACAATACACGTATAGGTCAGTGATATGGCAACGAAAATGCAATGTGCTTTGTTTGTTTTGTGAGCGTGTACTGTGTGTGTATGTGCGTGTAGGTGTGTGTGTGTGTGTGTGTGTGTGTGTGTGTGTGGACCGCTGAGGCAGGAAATCAGTGCAAATGTTGTCATCAAAAAAATGATGAGAAACATGCTGATGGGACCTCCCGGCTCATCAAAACATTAACAAGCAACAGTCCAGTTCCAATGTCCTCACAAGGCTGCTTTCACTCCTCTATATCACACATACACACTCTCTAACACACGCACACATGCGCACGCTCTAACATGCGTGCACACGCTAACATGCGCACGCACACACGTGTATATACACACACGTGTATATACACACACACACACACACACACACAGTTTCTTACAGACATGCAAACAAAAGCCTGGGCATGCCAAATCCCACACATGGACTGTCTCCCCATATATTCACACATGGTACATCCCATTCACACCTGATTACATATAGCAGCTGCCATTCACCAGAAGAAGTAAGTAAGGAGTAAGTAAAATGTTCAAATCTGATTGACGGCCTATTTCAATGTCAACATGCAATCTCTCCAGACATCCTCCCTATTTCCCAAGAAATACTCCCTGCTATCACTGAACTTTTGTTGCTATGGCAACCAAATAATGTAGGACAGCCTTTTCTCACAAGAATTTAGGAAGGTTTCAGACAAAAAGGGAAGGACTGTAATGAGAAAATCTTTGGGACTTTACGAACATTATTATTATTATTATTATGAATTATTGTGACTTTTTAGCATTTCTTTTCCAAATCCACTGTCTTTTAAAAAATATTTTTTCCATGTATTTTCTGCCATAAGTCATTCATATACTACGTATTTACAGTCTCACTGCCACAGTATATAACAATGTTACACTACGTATTTATATTCTCACTGCCACAGTATATAACAATGTCCATTTTGAAGAAAAGTAGTCATATTTGACATTTTACTTAAATCCACCAGATTCTAACTTTCCCTGTGTATAACCATGATTTATCAAATGTCAGCGTAGTGCTATTTGACATTTTTACTATATATTACAGTTACAGTTCAGTTTGTATCCATTGTAGGTCGTTGATGAAATTCTTGTATTTTGTATTATCAAGCCATGTGACTACCAGGGGGCCCCAAGATTGTGTGTGAATGTGTACGCACATGCCCTTTTCACCCCTGAAATGATCAGCATGTGCCGACAGATGCTCACACACTCTTGGGGCCTGCTGGTAGTCATATGACCCCATAATATAACTAGCAAAAATACAACAATTTCATATGCAGGGCTCCAAAGGGAAAATGGTTGAATGTGGCAGTAGAAATGTCAAATAACTCTACTTTTAAAAATAAAATGCTGACTTTCGATAATGTATTGTTATACATTGTAATGGCAGTGACATTAAGAATGTCAATGAAGCATTTCTGGCCACAAAGTTGTCTAGAGGGAGTAACTGGCACTACATACAGTATAAATACTAATGATAATTTTATCTTTGAGAGCATGTGGCAGTATTGTTTTGTATTTTACATTTATTTTGTGAATTTTTAGCACGGCATGTCAGCCGTGTTTGTGGGGGGTATCACAGCGGACGTTGGTGGGAGCTCACAAAGGTTGATGTTAATGTTGCTTGGAAACAGTCCAATTAGCACATAATCTCATGCTTAACATTTTGTGAAATGCATCATTACTATGAATCTACATTTTGTGCAGTGGGGCTTCTGGCTATTAGACTGTCAATCATTGTTTGCAGCGATATACAGTGCCCTGAAAAAGTATTGGCCACCTTTGCAAATACTTTTTTTTTTTTTTTTTTGCATAGTTTCTCCGCTTTAATGTTTAATATCATAAAATAAATGTAAATATCAGACAAAGATAAAACAAGTAAACATAAAACATAGTTTTTAAATGGTGATTTAACTTGGCCCTATGTGAAAAGAATAATGGTCCCCTAAAGCTAATAACTGGTTGCCCCACCCTCAGGAGCAGCAACTTTAATGAAGTCTTTTCTATAACTGGCAATGAGTCTTTCACATCTATGTGGAGCTATTTTGGGCCACTATTCCTTGCAGAATTGTTTGAATTCAGCAACACTGGAGGGTTTTCGAGTTATTACCGTGTTTTTATACAGTACAATAATGCTGAGTGCAATTTATCTAATCAGAAAACATGTTCCAAAAAAAACTAATTTGGGTGTTTTGGGGGGATGGAATGAATTAATTGCATTTCTAACCATTTCAATAGGGAAAGATGGTTTGAGATATGAGTGTTCTGAAATTTTGAATGAATTAAACTTGTATCTCAAGGCACCATTGTATATCAAATGAATTTTCCCCATTGAAATATTGAAGTTAATAGAAATGCCATTAATCTGTTGCAGAGACCCTAAAAAAACAACCCCCAAAAATGTTGCTACACTTAAAAAAAGGGGGGGGGGGAAAGCACTGTATTGAATCAAAACATAATAAAACAAAGAATTTAAAGCGATACACTATTTTTATCAATGTTTAATTACTGTACATATTGTAGTATTTATGTGTTGGATGTGTGCCTTTAAAGGCATGGCCTAGTGAGTGACGTCAGAGTTCGGTGTGAGCGTTTGGGCTTGAGTTGTGGCCTACAGCAGCTCCTTGTACGTGTTCTCATTTTCTATTTGTATGTTTGACTGTCCTGTTGAATACAACTGAATATGCTTCATGACAATAAATGTAAAATACAATAGACATACCTGAGGCTGCAGAAAGATTGTTCACATTAATTAGCAGGATGATGAGATGCAGTAGGGGAGACAGGGAGGAGGTCCTGGAGCGGAACCCAGGGATCAGCCTCCTGGACTGGTCTGGCGCACGGCCTGTGTTGGACAGCATGGTCCTGCTGTAGGCCGCTTGGAGATGACTGAAATGTGGTTGGGGCTTCGCTCAGCAGGGGTAGGCACTCTGCAGACACACACAAGAACATGAAGGTCAGCCAAAATGGATGAAAACATTGTCACCGAATCTCTGATTCATCGCTGAAATGTCAGCGCACTGCAAGGGGAAGAGCGGACTCATCCGAAAATTCAAACCGAGCTAGGTGAAATCCTCCTCATGAAGAAAAATTAAAGCCAAATTCATGCTAATGCAGGATTAAGTCTTTTGATTTCGCCAAAGCACTTCAAACTGGGATTAAGGGCTCATGTGGGCCAGCCCTGACTCAACTAATACCAGAACAATAGAGCTACTGTGCACCAACTAAAACAAGAAACAAGCTGAAATTGTTATTTTGCCACACTGTTTCAGCATTAATGAGCCTCTGTACCAGTGAAACTTGAAATAAGCTGCAGTGATACATTTTTACCCTCCTCAAAAGTCTTACTAATTTAATTTAACTGTAGCGCTGACCGAAATAATTCGATTTCATTGTTATGGTGCAACATAAAGGAGTAAATAATTGACCTCTAGTTTGCCACAGTAGTGGAAAACATTTAATTGAGGGGTCAGAATGTCCTGCGATTGGCTGGGAACCAGTTCAGGGTGTACTCCGCCTCCTGCCCGATGATAGCTGGGATAGGCTCCAGCACTCCCGCGACCCTTGTGAGGATAAGCGGCTCAGAAAATGGATGGATGGATGGGTCGGAATGTGGCAAAAATGCAATAGTGGCGTACATGTCAAAGACTTCAGATTTAAGGGAGGTTGTCATCCGTCCCTCTCTTCGTAAAAACACGCCCGGCCTCCTACGTACGGCTTCACATAATTTAGCTCTGTGTTCATGCTGAGAATCACACAAGCAGAGTAGAGGCTCACTATCCCTCCATCAATAACTCTTCAGTCTGTCCTCCACCTCCTCTCCTCTATGACAAAACAGTGGTAGGGGAGAAAGGAGCCTTTGTCTACCTGTCACATATGACGCACATCCGAACTAAACCACTAAGTATATGGGTGAAAATAATGAGGCACACCACAATTAATCTATTCGTCAGAGGCTAGGCTAGTTCCATCTGAAACTTTTTCATTTTACCAAGACATTTTGAACAATTATGTGCATCCAACATTGCAGGAATCGTTTAGGAAATCTGCCTCAGCCGCAAAAAACAGGGGCCTTTAGGGCTGCCACACACCAACTGAGGCGGCCAAAAGTGAGTCAAGTGGACCATCACAAAAAAAATTAGTTGAAGATTCTTCACCACACAGCAAGAAACTGAGCACCACACATCGACCAACACGCTGCACCAAAAATACTGCGAGCCTGTATCAGGTTTTGAGGCACCTCATACAGTATACTGTTCTGCATTTTTTGTTGAACGACAAAAACATGGCGAGATTGTCAAGGAAGAAGAAGATGGCCACGAAGAAGGAAATGGGTGAGAATAAGAAGAGTGTGGATATTTTGTGAGGATGTTGGCAATGATCTATCGTCCCATTTACTGACTGTATGTAGTCACAGGTACATATGAAATTATAAATACAGTTAAGTATTATTGCAAAACACAATATATACTGTATATATACGCAGTACTGTATATATATATTGCATTGGTACGGCTTGGCAGCACCATTTGGGGTCGCCGGCCGACTGGGTTTTGCTTACGTTTAAAACCCAGAAAAATATATGTGTTTTTTTGTTTGCTTTTTTGTGAAAGCTCATTTTTAATTGGCTGTTACATCTATGACATTACAATGCCATGCACCGGCTATTCAGATTTTGAATCACAGCAAAACCATTGGCCGACCGTAGGCCATTCATGAAAAGAAGTTTCCAAACCACAAACAATGCGAAACAGTCGGTTTTCGGCTGAGTCGCTCGGTGTGCATCAAGCTTAAATTTCATATTCTGTAAGTAACTCAGGAATGCAATTTCTGTCGAAATTAAATGTGCACGCTGAAGAGCTGACACTGAACTGAAATGCTGTGCAATTAATCAAATTGTTGAAACGAATGTGAATTCGTAAAATGTCTCTGACTTTTCTCACTGAAATTATGGAATTATGCAAAAAATGGGGATTTTGAGAATATTACAAATAGAAGCTTGAATGAACTGAATTTGTTGATATTGAAATGGTTTGAATCTGCTAAGAAGTTTGAAAAGACAGAGATAAATTGGAAAACCTCTCCAGCAATTTGGGAAATTTGAAATGCAAAATTTGGAATTCTGGGGGAATTGGGAATTTTTTTTAATGTGAGTGAAAATATTTTCCAAGATGTTCTGAATGATCTAAACTTTTGAAGTTGGAATGGTGTGATTGAGGAATGTGGAGGAATTAGGTCAAACTGTAAAATGTCTCCATTAATTTGAAAATTTCATCATGGAAAATTTTGGGAATGTGATAAATAATTGCCCAATATGTCCCAAATGAGATGAACAGTTTGACGTTGGAATGGTTGGCCCGAATGTTGAGAAGTTGTGAAATGTGGAAAGATCTAAATCTTAGAAAATAAAATATTAGAAAATATCTTTATTTTGACATTGGAATGCTTTGAACTGCTCTTCAGCATTTTCACAATTAGCCGAGTACTGCTTTTGACAATAAATTCCTCTTTTAGTTTTATCGTTGTTATTGTCAGGTTTAACTATTCATCACGAATACTCTTATTTGCACAAACAAAAAAGCAGAAGAAAACAGGATGAGCAATTTGAAAAATACAGAATGGGTGGTGGCTGCTTTGTGGAGTATGTGGCTAAAACATGTGGCCGGAACATCTGCATCACGAATTTATGTGTTGGGAATGTCACTTCACATTTTCCTGTGTGGAGTTTACTGTACATGTGCTCCCTTGCCTGTGTGTGTTATCTTCGGGTAAACTGGTTCCTTTCCACATTCTAAAAACATCCGTGTTAGGTTTAGTGAAAACTCTAAATTGCCCTCATGCGTAAATGTGGGTGTCAATGGTTGTTCGCCAATATCAGAATCAGAATCAGAATCATCTTTATTTGCCAAGTATGTCCAAAACACACAAGGAATTTGTCTCCGGTAGTTGGAGCCGCTCTAGTACAACAGACAGTCAATTTACAGAGTGTAAATTGTGACCTGGGATTGACTGGTGAGTGTAATCCGCCTTTCACTCGAAGTCATCTGAAATAGACTCTGGCTCACCTGTGACCCTGAACGGGATAAGCAGTAGAAAATGGATGGATAGATGCACAGGGAAGTCAGGGAGTGAGGGATCTGCTGTCTCATTCTTTCTCGCCGAATTTTTTTTCAGGCTTTGGATTCTTGTTTGACGTTTAGACCAAACATCCATCCAGCCATCCATCCATCCATTTTCTGAGCCGTTTCTCCTCATTAGGGTCGCGGGCGTGCTGGAGCCTATCCCAGCTGTCATCGGGCAGGAGGCGGGGTACACCCTGAACTGGTTGTCAGCCAATCGCAGTAGACCAAACATTTTCCTTGGAATTTTAGATCATGTTCCAAGTTGTTAAACTTCTAAATTTATGAAGTTATGAGGGTCGACTGTTTGGAGTAGGAGGCAAGCATATTGTTTTTGAAAATTTTGATCCAGCTTCAACATTTGAGAAACACTGCTCCTGCTGGTCCAATACTTTTGTACAGTTTGTGTAACTGCCTTGTTAGGGCCAGTAAGGCCTTCAGAAGCACTAACCTACATTTACAATGTAACTTCTAACATTTGTTCCATGAAAGTGTAATAAGTCATTCCCAACCGTCTGTTCTCTTCATTTCGTAGTTCTCTTGGCTGCACCACTTCCAGGACATCTGGCTGTTGGATTTTATTTGTCTAATCACATTTCAGCCTCTCTGTGTTGACATGTCAATGTAATCTTCCCCAGAACCTTTAGAATCAGAGATGCTAGCCCATGTCATTTAAACTACAGTATATTAGCAATGGGATTGTTTCTTTAACCAATCAGATTTAAAATTTGTCCTCACAGGGAGCGCTGACCCTTGATGATGTCAGCATTTTTCTGTCACCTGATTGATTGGTCAGATTGATTGGTCAACTAGCAAAACACGTCTGTACACATGAATACATTTTAATAATCAACATCTCTGGCAAGTACGACGTATTTCATTAAAAAAAAAAATCTGTTTTTGATAAACATTGATTCTGAACTGATCCAGATGGCACAGTTGCGTGCTGTTATATTACGTTTTTGGCACATATAGGCAAACATTTACATGGTTTATATATTTGTGACGTGATAGTTGTGGAAAACGTGTATTGGGTACGTCCCCACTGAAGACCAGCGTATCAAATGCACGGCCCGCCACTGTTAAATGCCCAGAGCGTGACATGGCATGTATCTGCAGTTGATAGGCCAGATTGTCATTGATGTATCAGCATGCACATAAGCGACGCCTTCACCTTTACATCCCCGCTGCGTGGGCGTTAATGGTGTGTTGAGATTACTGCTGACCCTTTCTTGCCTATTTTCCTAAACGAAAGCGGCATTTCTGGTGCGTTGCATATTCAAAGACTCCCCCGTCCACTTATCGAGCTAATGACCTGCTCCAACACATTACTGGCTGCCCCTTCCTCCTCTAAAAATAGCCAATCTGGAAAAACACATCTGTCTATCTGATATACAGGCTCTGTTTCGCTCACCACTCCATAACCTCGGTCTTATCACAGGCCAGCGTAATCGAGGTTGAATAGAAAAGCTTTCAACGTCTTTTTTTTTCAATTGAACAATATGACAAGAAGAATCAGGGCTGATTTAAGCTTCACCGGAAGCACGTTAAGTAAATTCTCCTCTTAGGGAAACTCAATTTGCTGCTGTTAATCTAACTAGGGCTGCCGCTCAGTGTGGAGCCACATAGCCACTCCAACATTAGACACTGCTCATATATATTTCACTGTCTGCTCCCTCTCTCCTGTTTACCGGGTTGTCGGAGGCCTCCCAATCTCACCGTGCCCTCAGCATAACCCATCATATCTTTCCTTCAGTTTATCCAGCGCTCCCTGTTGTCTTTCACCTGCTGACAAAGCCCCTTTCTCTCCTTCTCTTCCACTTTTGTCCCTCACCCAGCCTCCTAAACCCTTATATCTTACCCTCGTCTCACTTCTGCATTAGGTGCTGTTTTCCAGAAATCTCCTCATCTCCCTCCTCCCTCGTCTTCTTGTTAACCTCCCGTGATGCTATCCTCAGTGCGACACCCTTTCGTTCATCCCTTCCTTCTTCCAACGTGCACTCTAAAATCTCGCTCATGGCCAAATCCTTTCTCCAGTGCCTAGCTGCTCTGCAGCGACTCCTCCAGCTGCTGCTAAGCCATTGACAGTATTCAAACAAAAGGCTTTGGAGCGTTTTACAGCTGGGTTATTGGAGGAAGCCAGCCAAAGCAGATGCAGTAAGCAGCGGCATGCTGGTGGTTGGGTTAAAGTCTCTATTGGGCAAGTAGCAAGAAATGGACTGTGGTAGTGTTGAAAGGAAAACACAGGGTCATCATTAGGATCTGATCTTTAGGGGTGCGCTTCCCAGCCTGTCAAGAATTTATTACACAAAGGTGTTAAAATCATTTCGGTAAAATTTTGTTTTAAAACTTTAAAATTACAGAGGAGAAATTTTTCCAAGGACCCCTTTAGAATCATAACACCAATTAAACACAGCTACCATGTGTACCCCTAAATGCCATAGGAATGAAAACAGTCATGATGTTATGATTACACACACATTTTATTATGAAAAACAGTCATAATCTTACAAGAATAATGTTCTACTTTTCCGAGATAAAGTCAAAATATTATGATATTAAAGTCAAGGTTTAACAGCAGAAGGAAGCCATGTTTTAACAAGCGAATTTCAAAAATACAACTTTCCATTTGATGACAGACAGTACAATTAACATTGGTATCCACCTTTTGCCATTCATACAACAGATTAATAGCTTTGTGTTCAACTAAACAGGCCTAGATTTGTGAGTAAATTAGAGACATCATCATCATTATTTCAGCATATACTGTATACGTTAGGTGACATTTTTGTGTAGTGCTATTAGATTTTTCAAATGTAAAATATATGGCTTGGCTCAATAATATACTCATAGACACTCATATATTTAACTCGGGTGCTGTCCATTTCTTCTCATCATCCTTAAAATGGTTCTACGGCACCAGGACACCCCAGGTCGCAGTTCGATTATTGACTTTGTGGTCGTGTCATCGGACTTGCGGCCGCATGTCCTGGACACTCGGGTGAAGAGAGGGGCGGAGCTGTCAACTGGTCACCACCTGGTGGTGAGTTGGCTCCGATGATGGCGTTTCAACTCCCACCTCCGACAGAACTTTGCTCATGTTCTGGGGGAGGCGGAGAAGTCCGAGTGGACCATGTTCCGCGCCACCATTGCTGAGGTGGCCAACCGGAGCTGTGGCCGTAAGGTGGTCGGTGCCTGTCGTGACGGCAATCCCCGAACCCGTTGGTGGACACCAACGGTGAGGGATGCCGTCAAGCTGAAGAAGGAGTCCTATCGGGCCTTTTTTTTTTCGGGCCTGTGGGACTCCTGAGGCCAAGCAGAATGCAGCTTTGGGGGTCGCTGAAGCAAAAACCCGGGTATAGGAGGAGTTCGGTGAGGCCATGTAGAAAGACTTCCGGATGGCTTTGAGGAAATTCTGGTCCACCATCCGGCGTCTCAGGGGGGGGAAGCAGTGCACCATCAACACCGTGTATAGTGTAGATGGGGCGCTGCTGACCTCGACTCGGGACGTTGTGAGCCGGTGGGGAGAATACTTCGAAGACCTCCTCAATTCCACCGACACGCCTTCCCATGAGGAAGCAGAGTCTGGGTTCTCTGAGGCGGGCTCTCCTATCTCTGGGGTTGAGGTCACTGAGGTGGTTAAAAAGCTCCTCGGTGGTAAGGCCCCGGGGATGGATGAGATTCGCCCAGAGTTCCTAAAGGCTCTGGATGTTGTGGGGCTGTCCTGGTTGACACACCTCTTCAACATCACGTGGACATCGGGGACAGTGCCTCTGGATTGGCAGACTGGGGTGGTGCACCGGAGGGTGTGTTCCAACTACAGGGGGATCACACTCCTTGGCATCCCTGGTAAAGTCTATTCAGGGGTGCTGGAGAGGAGGGTCCGTCGGGAAGTCAAATCTCAGATTCAGGAGGAGCAGTGTGGTTTTCGTCCTGGCCGTGGAACAGTGGACCAGCTCTACACCCTCGGCAGGGTCCTCGAGTGTGCATGGGAGTTCGCTCAACCAGTCTACATGTGTTTTGTGGACTTGGAGAAGGTGTTCGATCGTGTCCCTTGGGGGGGTCCTGTTGGGGGTGCTTCGAGAGTATGGGGTACCGAATCCCCTGATACGGGCTGTTCAGTCTGACCGGAGTCAGAGTTTGGTCCGCATATCCGGCAGCTGAGTGTGAAGCGGCTGGGATGAGAATCAGCACCTCCAAATCTGAGACCATGGTCCTCAGTCGGAAAAGGGTGGCGTGCCCTCTCCAGGTCGGGGATGAGATCCTGCCCCGAGTGGAGGAGTTCAAGTATCTTGGGGTCTTGTTCATGAGTGAGGGAAGAATGGACCGGGAGATCGACAGGCGGATCGGTGCAGCGTCTGCAGTGATGCGGACTTTGTATCGATCCGTTGTGGTAAAGAAGGAGCTAAGCCGAAAGTGAAGCTCTCGATTTACCGGTCGATCTACGTTCCTACCCTCACCTACCCTCTACGTTCCTACCCTCACCACGACCCACAGCTCGTGACCGAAAGAACAAGATCCCGGATACAAGATTTCATCCGCAGGGTGTCCGGGCTCTCCCTTAGAGTTAGGGTGAGAAGCTCGGTCATCTGGGAGGATCTCAGAGTAGAGCCGCTGCTCCTCCACATCGAGAGGAGCCAGATGAGGTGGCTGGGGCATCTGATTAGAATGCCTCCCGGACGTCTCCCTGGTGAGGTGTTCCGGGCACGTCCCACCAACATTCACCATCCAACCTGACAAAACTGGAGAGCATCTGCAAGGAGGAATGGCAGATGATCCCCAAATCCAGGTGTGATCATTCCCAAAAAGACTCATGGCTGTATTAGCTCAAAAGGGTGCTTCTACTAAATACTGAGCAAAGGGTCTGAATACTTATGGCTGTGTGATATTTCTGATTTTCTTTTTTAATAAATCTGCAAAAATTTCAACAATTCCGTTTTTTTCCTGTCAATATGGAGTGCTGTGTGTACACTAATGTGGAAAAAATGAACTTAAATGATTTTAGCAAATGGCTGCAATATAACAAAGAGTGAAAAGTTTAAGGGGTCTGAAAACTTTCTGTACCCACTGTATAAGGACAAAGTCACATCATTTTGTTTGGCTGCTCGGGTGAGTGTTAGCTGTGCTTAGCTTCAATAACAAGCCCCATTTACCACTCCAGCGTGCAGTTAGCAAGCTAACGATGGCTCAACCCCGAAAATGCGTATTCGCTGGATGTCTCAATTTACAGAACAGCTGGGTGACGTTTTTTAAGCTCCCAAAAAATGAGGGAAAAAAAAAAGCAATGGATTGACTTTTTAAAGACAAAGGCGGATGGCGAGATTTTATATACCGGTACTTAGAGGTTTTTTTTCTTCATTCAAATTTGGCAGGCTTGTTAACATTACTCTTCTCTGTGGTGTGTCGAATTTATAATGCATTCTAAGGCCGAACTGCAGTCGCTGAAGCCACCTTTCATCGACATCACAACTCACTGTGCCTAATCATTTCTCAGAGCGAATATGTATCGCAAAAGAAGGCAAGGTGTTGGAAGCTTATTACCGTTTCAGCGTGACAAGTCATCCAGACAGCTTGATTGATGGTGGATACATGTGCTATATATTGCATGGAGCAGATAATGACACCACAGCTCAGGTGGTGAAATGTACACCAGTTAATGTGCTCCAACAGGCTGATGTAATAACATTGTTTTGTGTGGCCCTGCTCTACTGGGAGCCCCCGGAAGATTTTATTTTTTTTGGTCACCTCGCCCATTTACCCATGATGTTTTTCATCACAAGAAGATGATGACAATAGCTACGGACCTGTCTCCATGACAACAAGCGGCCGGGGGCTAAAATAAAAAGATCATCCAGTAGGGCCATGCAAGCTGTGAGACAGACATTTTTATGTCATGTCATGTTTGATTGTAGATTGAAAAAGGGGGGGGGGGGGGGAAAGTAGAAATACATTTAACACTATTGCTCTGCATTGGACCACAAAACTTTATGGTGGAATTCTAATTAATTCGAAGTCACGTTTGTTCTTTCATGTTTACACCCCAGCCTGTGATCTAATAGTGCACACGACGCAGCTCCAAAATAACCTTGTTTTCAATTATTCATGGATTTGTGTGCCATTCTTTTGATAAGTTGAGAGGAAGGCTGTATTAGTCACACACTGGGAGCGGCTGGGACTAATATTACCTCACGCATCCAATGACCTGCAACCTCTAGGCGAGTGACACTTGCAAATGTATGCACGCTCACGAGGCAATTTACACACACAAACACACACACACTACTGCACACACAAAAAACACACAATTTTTTTTTTTTTAAACACACACAACATAGCAGATGGCAAAGCACCATGGGGGAGATTGGCAGTCTCTCTCTGTCACACTTTTCTCTTTTAAACACAAACTTGAAGATACACACACACACACACTCACATTGAGGATCAGAGGCACAGGATGAAGTATGGCTCACTGCAGGCATGGGTTGCGTTGCCCCGGTTACAATTTTAGGAGTGGAAACAAAATATCTAAGACTCTCTAACAGAAAACACACCTGTCACTCAAATACAGAGAATCTTTGTCTTGAATATAAATTAATGTGGCAGACTCAGCTACATTTATGGCTTTCTTAAATGGTTAAGATGTGTACATCTACAACTCATCTGTTTACATTTACTGGAAACAACATAAGGTACATGTGCGCATTGAAATGACATCAAATAAACAATCTGTATCAAAGATACGTTTTTAAAGAGATGATGCTCAGTTTTGACACTGACGCCAATCCAATAAGACTTGATGGGATTCTATTTTGGGTTTTCTGCTAAATGTCACTACATGATTTAGACAGGGAGGCCGATTGGACAGTGAATTTAAGTGATCACTGGAATATATAGCATCATTATCCAGGACATGAACACGTTCATAAAACAAAGTCAATATTTAAGACCAATATTTATGTTGTGCGTCTAGTTTTCTAATTGACTTTACATAATTGAAGAGGAAGGAATTGAGAGGCTGTTTGTTTAGATAAAAAAAAGTGCTGCCCTGAGATATGAGTTTCATTTGTTCTGTGACCACACTTGTCATGCAAACGTTTCACAACTAATTTAATTGATTCAGTAAACTATTATATTATATTCCTATATTATTAGTAGTAATTTTTCGCAGAGGCTAAAGAATATATCCCTGTGCATTAGGGCTGCACAATAGCCTGATTGTCGGCAATTTTTTACATTTAAAATGCGAGCATTGCTGCATATGAAAAATGCTTCATTCATAGCACTGCCCGCAACCCAGTCAGCCAGCCACCATGGGGCAAATGTATGGTTAAGGCTTCATTCTGAGAGGGGCAACTTCAAAATAAAAGCTTCTTATTTTACTACATTGGACATCAATGCCATTTTAGCATTTATTTTGAAGTTGGCCACAGAGCGCGATGCCAGCCCTTAATGAAGCCTTAACTATGCATTCGCCCCCTGGTGGCTGGCTGACTAGGTTCCGAGCACTGCTTCAAATGAAGCACTTTTCATATGCAGCAATGCAGTTAAATGTACAAAAATCAGCGACGATCAGGCTCATTTAGTCGTGGCAGCCAAAATCGTGATCTCGATTAATTGTACAGCCTTAGAATTCTGTATATCAAATTATGTAGTCTTTTTGTGGTGAATATATTTGTTGTGATCATGAATCAGTATAATGTTTTCATTTAATTGATTTGACATATGTGTGTAGATTATTAAAAATATAACAAAAAATAGATTTTCCCCAGGCACAGCCTCTCTGGTGTTTTAGATTTTACAGCAAGGGTTTTTCTTCACTTAATTCACCATTAAGGCGTGACTAACTGGGTGTCACATATTCAAAGTGATGGATTTATAGATGTACTTTGCTTCATTTGAGCTACATTAAACGTGCTATCACCTGTTTTTGGAGCTATCGTCTGCTTTGAATGGTAATTGAAGAAGCTATTAACCTTTCCCAATGCACAACATCAGCACGTCATTAAAATTACGCACAGGCATTGCAATTGCTTTGGACCGTTTTAGTTGCTGGATCCCTTTTTCCGCCGCTATAAAAAAAGCTGTGGATGTGCTTCAGCTGTTGCTCATCACAATTTCATAGCTAGGACAACACATGAAATTGATGATGAGGTATAAAAGGAGGGATGGAGAGAAGCCTGACTAAACTTCGCTCCATGAAATGCGACATAAAATACTCTGCAAAGCTGCTACAGCCCAACAACAGGGCAATAAACACCCACTCCTATTGGGGTTCCAAGGGCAAACCCTTCCAACACTGCATCCTATAAGGGAGGCACCAGATCAGCTGGGCGACAGATGGAGTGGCTTCCTCTGAGCAATAAATGTATTACCAAATAGCATAAAAGTACATATAGAGAGGATTATAGCAGGGGATCAGAGGAAGGGGAACACTCTGAAAGTGTTTTTGGAAACAAACTAATATTTTCACACAAGCAACAGTGTCGGAATAAGTCAAAAACTAAATGTAATAATTAAGTAGGCTCACATCTAATTGAAACACATTCTAATTTGATTACGTTAGAGAAGTACACTTTTCTACTCGTACCTGTTTAATTTGTCCCATCCATCCATCTTCTACTTGTTTTGTATATTTTTGCTGAAAATAAGTGTCAATAGATTGTCAGATGTTGTGTTAAGAGATTGGTGAAATTATTTGTGTTCTTCATATCCACATAAAACATGAATACACTTTAAAACATTTTAGGAATTTCCAATGTTGTAAATGTACAGTATAGTTGTTTGGAACGCTCTAAAATGGTGCAAAACGTTAGATTGCCTCCAAATTGTTAGGCAAAAAGATGATGAAATGAATTTGAAAATATGTATGGCAAATATTTTCATTATCTCACACAATGTCCTTTGCCACTTTTTTGTGTCATTGGAAGCCAGAAGATACCAATTAGACAAATTAAATTTTAAAAAATCACTTCAACTCAAAATACAGCCAGAATAATAACATACTGTTAATTTAATACCTCTGACATTATTATTCTTGGAACTGCCTTATTTCGAATCACTCCTGCATTGGATCTCTGTGCCGATATACATACCTATATTATATAAACATATATATTGGCACTTCTTGTGATTTGTGTATGCTTACATTATGACTTGGAGGTTCTATCAGAATCAGAATCATCTTTATTTGCCAAGTATGTCCAAAAAAAACATACAAGGAATTTGTCTTCGGTAGTGGGAGCCGTTCTAGTACGACAACAGTCAATTGACAGAACACTTTTGAGACATAAAGACATTGAGAAAAACAGTCACTGAGCAATAAAGGGTTGCTAGTTATCTGGTAATGCCGGTACAATTTATTTTATTTTTTTTGACAATTGTGCAAAAATATGCCGATTGGTTCATATTTAATTGTCAACACAAGTAGTTCATTTTTAAGCCAAAGAAGGGACATAATACAGACACAACAAAAGCACAACAGATGATTCATGCATGTCCAAAAAGTAAGGTCAATGCTTACCCACTCACCAGCGACAAAAACAGAGAACAGGCGAACACTGTATTTCAAAGTGGATTCTTTGAAATGTCTTTCATCGAGAGAGGCCTTGCTCATTCTCTGCTACTTTCCTTTCAGAGGCAAACCATTTCTGTGCAGGCAGCCACTCAATTTGTAGTCTGATGGTTGAGTCAACTTGCGGTTTTATTACCATATCCAAGGCCTTCATAAAACTCCAATACCATCTACTATATGCACATACTGATTATACGGATTTGTGCATGACAGTAGTTATACAATTTTTGTTCTTCTGGGATCTATCAATCTATCCATCTAGCTACAAATCCGTCCATCTGTCTCGCTAGCTAGCTAGCTTCTGGGACAGAAGCGGAGGGTGGGGACAAATTGTTCAGCAGTAAACCAACTTTTATGAGCAAATGATCATCCTCTCGCATTCAACTGCTACTCCCCATAGTGGCCAAAGAACTACAGTATTTAAAACCAAACTGTCCAACACTGGTTGGCGGCCCGCCGGTTGTCAGCCATGTTTCATTTTGTGGCACTGGTGAGTCGCTCAAGGAAGCAGCAACTCTTTCAACCCAGAGAAGAAGGAAGATTTATCGCGTTATTACTATGGCAAACACATCCAAGTCCTCTGATTTCAGCTTGTCAAATGTGAATACTTTCTGATTTGCTCCATGAAAGCAGACAAATTGTCTTTGTGTTTTAAGAAAAACAGGACATTCGTGGACAGCAGCTTTTCCTTAAGAAATCGGATCAATATTCTCTTCCTATTTTCTGTCATGTTATGAATCAAACACTACTCCAGTTATTCCCAAAATATATAGAGTGCCAAGGGCACCAAAACCTAAACGCATGAGACGAGAGCCAATAATTCCCAAATATAGTTTTCATAACCAGAATAAGTGTTTGTGAACATGATGATACAAAAATGCAAATTAATAATCAGGCCAATTCACTTGTTCTGAACTTTATTTTAAACACATGCTTTTATTCATCAACAAATAGTTAACATACTGAAATGTAGTATAAACAACAAAATGTGGGCATTAATTCAGATCATTTACTTACTTACGACACATATTTCGAAAACAGAAAATGGATGGCTGGATGGATTTTAAGTTTTGCAGTCAATCACAGTTGTTTGATTCCTAGATAGCAAATAGAACCCCAATTCCAATGAAGTTGGGACGTTGTGTTAAACATAAATAAAAACAGAATACAATGATTTGCAAATCATGTTCAACATATATTTAATTGAATACACTACAAAGACAAGCTATTTAATCTTCAAACGGATAAACTTTATTGTTTTTAGAAAATAATCATTAACAACATTTAATAAACGTTTGGGAACTATCCATCCATTTTCCGAGCCGCTTCTCCTCACTTGGGGCGCGGGCGTGCTGGAGCCTATCCCAGCTATCATCGGGCAGGAGGCGGGGTACACCCTGAACTGGTTGCCAGCCAATCGCAGGGCACATAAAAAACAAACAACCATTCATACTCACATTCACACCTACGGGCAATTAAGAGTCGTCAATTAACCTAGCATGCATGTTTTTGGGATGTCGGAGGAAACCGGAGTGCCCGGAGAAAACCCACACAGGCACGGGGAGAACATGCAAACTCCACACAGGCGAGGCCGGGGATTGAACCCCGGTCCTCAGAACTATGAGGCAGACACTCCAACCAGTCGAACATGAACCTGCTTTGCAAATCCCTCCATTTTCTGAGCCGCTTCTCCTCACTAGGGTCGCAGGCGTGCTGGAGCCTATCCCAGCTATCATCGGGCAGGAGGCGGGGTACACCCTGAACTGGTTGCCAGCCAATCGCAGGGCACATAAAAAACAAACAACCATTCATACTCACATTCACACCTACGGGCAATTTAGAGTAGTCAATTAACCAACCATGCATGTTTTTGGGATGTGGGAAGAAACCGGAGTGCCCGGAGAAAACACACGCAGGCACGGGGAGAACATGCAAACTCCACACAGGCGAGGCCGGGGATTGAACCCCGGACCTCAGAACTGTGAGGCAGACGCTCTAACCAGTCGCCCACCGTGCCGCCCTTTGCAAATCATTGTACCGTATTTTTACGACCATAGGGCGGACCGTCTTAAAAGGCGCAGTCTCAGTTACGGGGTCTATTTCTGTGTTTAACCGTATTATTGGGCGCATGCATGGTAAAACATATGCTAGCTTAAAACATACGGTAGCATGCATGCACGGTAAAACAATGTTTTTAAAAAGGCAGCGGGAGCAAAACCGAGTACGGTTGTACTTTATTGACATATTTAACAATATATACTCACCTTATTTTTTGATCAATCCTCATCCACGAATCCATCTTCTGTATCCGAAATGAACAGCTGGGCAAGTTCTCCATCAAACACGGCAGTCAGTCTCGTTGCCGGGGGGCTGTTCAGCAATGATGCCGGCTTTCGCGAAAGCTCTGACAACAGTCAAAGCAGATACCTTAGCCCGAGCATCCACAATCCATTCACATATGGTGGCGTAACTCGCCCGGCGTTGCCTCCCAGTCTTAGTAAAGCTGTGTTCGCCATCTGTCATCCATCGCTCCCACACCAGCTTTTCCTTGTAATCCGCCGGACGTTGCTGCGCTCCGGTACCCGGATGGATAAATGGCGCCGTTTCATAAAACGAAAGCACCAAGACGGACCTCCTTGAAAATGTTCGATTTTCATTTATTCTGCAAGCATTATTGCCCTCAGTCGAATGGTGACTGCAGAGCCGCTTCTCCCGGCTGTTCTTTGCTCATTAATCCATTGCTCGAGTTGGTCTTCCAACTCGGGCCACCTCGCCTTGTTTCCGCGAAAACTCAGCTTCGTCTTCTTGACTTGGCGAAGCTCGTTTTCCTGCTTCCTCCACTTGCGAACCATGGATTCGTTGATCTTGAATTCCATGTTGCAGTTGCAGTTTAAACTGAGCTTCGTAAGCGTGTCTCTTCATAGGTGCCATTTTCGGGGGGGTCCTTAGCCAAACCGATGTTGTTTTGCACAATTCACACCCCGGCGATATATACCTACTGGGGGCGTGGCTTTAGCGTCCGCTTTCACGCGCCCTTCCCCCTTTACAGCCGCATGCTGTCCACAGCCTATAACAGCCTATAGCAGCCTATAACAGCCTTTTCCTCCATATAAGCAGCGTGTCAGCAGGAAATGCTCCCAGTTAGTAAAGCGGAGCCCTCATCACACATCATTTATAGATTTTGGAACTCGGTGCACACATAAGGCGCCCCGACCATTTTAGAGAAAATCTACGACTTCTAAGTGCGCCTTATGGTCGTGAAAATACGGTACTTGGGCTTCAGGAGCTTTGCTGGCCCTATGGCAGAATATGCACCTCCGAGTTAGTCAAGCGGGCAAAAAAAAAATAAAAATAAATCAATAAAAAGGTCAAGCTCATCACACAACAACATTTATACATGTTGGAACTCGGTGCACACATAACGCGCTCCGTCCATTTTGGAGAAAATTTAAGACTTTTAAGTGCGCCTTATGGTCGTGAAAATACGGTATTCTGTTTTTATTTATGTTTAACACAACTTCCCAACTTCATTGGAATTGGGGTTGTAAATGCAAAGAATTTCCAACTCATTCCACATGATCCCTTAACATTTATATTACCACTACTCAACTTTTATTGCTTGTTTTTTTTGTCTGTCATCTGCCGCCTGTGTGTGTGATTGACCGTTTGCGTGGGTGACAGTTCCTGATGCGTTCAAGGGAAACTTGCGTACATGTTACGCCATGTTCAAATTGAATTAAATTATTTTAAAAGCTGCAAAATGAATGAGTATAATACAAAAGTGTAGGGGGGACAGATTCAGAACTACAACCCTGCTATCTCTATCTATCTTTCTATCTTGCTGTTGCCATTATTTTTCAGAAGAGTGAATGGTTGAAAGTCTATTTTGAAAACACCACCTACACACACAGACACAAACGACAAACACCTCCAACCAAGGCACACTGAAGCCAATTAACGAGCTCCTCCAGGAGTAAAGCTCCCTGACAACACAGAACACCAGAATCTCCCAGGATTGTCATTGTCATTGTTACCCTCCCCAAACCATCATCATACCCTGACTGCACTTCATTAACAAGCTATGCAAGACCCTTATTTATTTATATAGGGAACATGATTTGATTGTTAGAATGACCATCTGGGCACATTACCGTCGACTGAATCTATATGAATTCACTAATTGGTTTATCATTCCAAAAGAATCCATTTTTGATGGCACTAATGTGAGCAAACTTCACAGTGATTGGAATAAGAGTGTTATTTTCTGCTATCGTGCAGCGATGTTACTGTAAAACAGACAAGCACCTGGCACAAAAACTGAAGATGAAATCTAATTATACAGTATATTAGAGGGTGTGCTGACGATTACTTTTTACCTCCTCCTGTGCTGCAATCTAGAAGCAATTATTTATTCACTCTCAGTTTAGATAAAATATCCGCAGCCCGATCAGGACGGGCTTATTAATTTTCTGGAGATGTTGTGTTTCCCCGCAATTCAATTCTCTCCTGTTTAATTGTGCTACCATGGTACTGAATTTGTCACATGACCTGTTGCCCAGTGGGAGCTCATTATCTCACAATGGCAGCGCCGCCGAGATCGTCTACGGAACTTTACTTTGCATTATGGTATTTGCTTAAGGTTAAGAAGATTGCAGAGACAGAACCCAACAGCATTACTAATAGATGACTTTCATTTCGGCGAGGCAGCATATGCTGGGGACCAAATTCCGCTTAAATGCACCACACACGCCCGGTTTTGCAGTTTTGTCACTAACCAGCCATTGCATGACTTCCTGATGGAAATGAGATTTGTGACGGGAAATGAATTTCTCCTTGAGGAACGATCAAGTGGTGAATCGAATCGAGTACTGGAGTAATGGGGTAGAAAAAATTTTTGTTTGTCCTCTGTCTTGCCCAGACTGGCTGAAAACGTGTCCTGGTGAATAAAATGCATGCCAAAGGGAACAGACTTCTGCCCGGATGCTTCCCACCAATGACTAGTCATTATTCACGCCCCGTTCAAATTAATTCTTCCTCCAGCTTGGGATGTGTGAAGATAAAATGATCAAAAAAAGCCACAAATAAACAATGAGTCGCATCAATTAGGCCCGATTAGCACCTCAGATACCCGACTTCAAATCAGCACATCACAAAGTACAGAATTTTGTCATCAGTTTTTTTAATACAGCATTCTATTCTGATGGACATAAGAGTATATTTTGCAAGATACAATGTTGGGAAAGTTACTTCCAAAATGTAATATATTACTAGTATGCTTAATTTGAAGGTACAGTAATCAGTCACATATTACAAAATAGGGTCTTATAATTGTAATGCTTGGTGCTACTACTGCTTTACTTTTGCCAAAAAGAAATGTGGCTAAATTATGACATACATTGATGCCTTTAACAAGACAACAATGCCATAACAACATATCCCTCAAAAAGTAAAAATAGGTCTTCTTTGAATCTAACAGATGAAATTATTCCACAAAATTAACTATTGGATTTTATAGCCAAAGATTAAAATAAAAAGTCAGTTGTTATATGTGCTACATGTGATTATTGACAAATACAAATGATGAGGGACATCACAACCTGTATTTGGTGCTGCTATGATGATTGACAATTATTTTGCCCAATCCGGCTTCAAATGTGACGACAGAAAATAACCAATTACAGTAAAATAACACAACGCAGGAAGTAATAGTCCAAGGTGGAAAAATACAACCCATTAATGGAATGACTAACTCCCATAACTATGCTTTATGTAGCTCTAAAAGTGGACATATCCAAGGTCTGCACAACATTAAGCATTGTAACTTCTCTTTACTGTCTAACTACTGTGCTGTGATTTTAACGGGTATATAGTTTCATGTATATATCACTATATTCGATAAAGACAAAGACAAAATATACAATCCTTTATCGTCACTTTAAACATTGTCAATATAAATATTCTCAATTAGTGAAATGCAGTTTAGTAGCTCTCTCAATCGAACAGGTAACTGCAGAAATCAAATTTGTTTTAGTAGTACACTGCTTACATTACAGTGTTAAAAGTGAGATAACTCGTTGTGCCCAATACTGCTGAGTAATTAAGCCGTTCTGATTCCTCTCAATGCAACTATTTTTTCAGAAATGCAGCTGCTCTCTCACTATCTGACATATGGATGAAGACCAAGGCCTCTTCTTTGTGGAGCCACAGTCTGGCAGTAGGTATGGTAGAAGCACTGTGAGGCTATGCTTGGAGCTTAAGGCTAAAGTCTCTACATTAAAACATGTGAGCTTGATGCTTCGCAGGTACAGCTGCGGCTCAGGAGCCAAACGTGTCCTTGAGCAAGACACAGAACCGCAAGCAGCTTTCAGCATAGGAAGCCATCGCCATCAAGCCACTGCTTTGGTTGGCACTAAAGCAAATTTAGTGGGAAATTACACAAAGGTTTTGCAATGTGTTACATTCGTAACGGGACTATTTTGTCAAAAACACCATGCTATAACAGACTGCATTAGCATGGCGGATATGCTACATATAATATATTTTTGCAATAAAAAGTAGTAGTAGGGTTCATGTTATGTAATATAGTGGTGCCTTGACATACGAGATCAATTTGTTCCGTGACAATGCACCACATTGTGCTTCTTTTGGTGTGCACGCAGACTGGAAACAGACATTGTCATATTGTCTGTTTCCATGTGTTTCTGCACTGTTTGTGTTCAAAACGACCTCGATGCTATTGGTTAGCCTGTCTATGGTGTTTTGCATTTTGTGTTAGCATTAAGCTAGCAAACTTTCCTAAGGCAAAATGGTGTAATTGCTGTCCCCATGTAGCACTCGAATCTAAAATTTTTGCTCGCAACTCAAAGTAAATAGTCGGCCAAGCAACTGCTCGTATCTCGAAAAACTAATAAAGTGGATTACTCGTAAATCAAGGTACCAATGTATGAGTTACATCAAATTTATTAGTAAAAACAAAGCAAAGAAATAGCAAAATGTCAGTTCTCTATTTACAATGCATTTTCCTAAGAAATCACAATCAAATTCCTGTGATTAAATCCAGTATGCAAACACAGCACTTGAACTCATACCAGAAATCACAAAGTCAATCATAGCCATGGCCATAAACTGTACACTTCAAATAACCCATCATGGAATTTCAACATAATGGTAACACTTGAGGTAAAGTAAGAGGACCAACTCTTTGCAAATTAACACCTTCATATTCTTTGTCACATAATGTATGCCATCCATCCACCAATTTTGTGTGCTGCTTCTCCTGTTCAGGCCTGCAGAGAGCAGACTAAAGGTGTAAGGTGGACGACACCCTGGACTGGTCACCAGTCATGACAATCACAGGGCTATTGTGAATATCACATTGACAGCGAATCGAGCCCTACCAAGTTTAGCAATATGACACTTTAACATATTAGTGCAATCTAACTGGAAACAGACAGCTAAGATTTTGTGAATGCCACATTTGCATTCACGCCACGTAGTTTAGTGTTCACATTTTGGACACACAGCAAAAATACATCATAATAATAAATCATCTGTTTGAATGTACAGAACGCAGAGTTAAGGTTAGCTAGCTTCTTTGGGAAAATGCTGCTAGCACTATTAGCAAATGTGGCAAAACAAACAAAATGTCAACAACTGTAGTTATCAACATTTCCTATTTGTTTCTGACAAACACACCATGTGAATTGCCAAGTCTCAGAAGTAATTTTAAAAGTATACTTATTTGTAGGAACTAAATACACTTATTCTAAATTCTACCCATGCTAGCAAATGTAGTAAAACAATCAAAATTGCAAAACCTAATGTGGTTATCCCATTTCTTTTTGTCATAAATACAATGTAATATAATAGCAATTGTCATAAGTAATTTGATAACAAGCGGATCATAATGGACTCATTATTCACAGATTTTCGCTATTCATGGTCCCTATCCCCTGCGAATAGCGGGGTTCCACTGTATTGTATACACGTTTGTAGAAACTGATTACACGACTACGCTGCTAACTTCCTTTGAAAAATACTGCAAACTTTTTCATCTCATGCTATTGGCAATTGCAGCAAAACAAACAAAATGGGGACAATGCTCATGTAGTTACGACTGTGGTGATACTTCAGGTGTCAAAAGGTTGTTGACGACTACAGCAGATATCCAGATAAGATGTTGGTGTTTGAACTATTGGACGTCAAAACTCTACACTTCAAAGTCGATGATGCCAGGTCTTTGAGCAAGTTCTGATGAGGCATTTTGTCTTGTCTTGTGTCAGCCATCTTGTCAGTCAGGCCTAATGACTCCTGTCAGTCAGGGATGTAACTGTCAAACTGAGTCAATGGCCTCGTGTCATCCTCCCATGATTGAATAATGACCTCTGAATATCCACACATTTGGCCATTTTCAGCACACAAGCATTTAAATCACGACAAAGTAAGACCTCAGCTTCGATGGAAGAGGAAGCCACAGCAACATGGAACCATAGTACCATCCTCCTTTGCAAATGAGGAAAGAGTAAGGTGGCGTAGAAGGATGATGAAGATGTCTTCAGATGTGTCAACCGTGATAAAAGGGGAGCCGAATGACAGAAGACAAGAGGTGGACAGGTGGTAGAGGAGGAGATGCGAGGTCGTCAAGGAGTGTGCATAATTCATCCCTGCTGACACATCACAACCTGTGATTCATCTGGAGAAGGGCATCAAGTCAAGTCACCGTCCCAAAGTCTCCTAGCCTTCAGTCTCGTGTACACATCCACACGTGTACCTGCAGACACGCAACTACAATGGCAAACAGCCGCCTGGTTTAAAAATGGATGTGCGTGTGTCTGGAGACCTTCAACAAGGTCTCATAATTCTGCAGCTACTTTGGCTACACATTCACTGATCTCAACATTACCAGCACAATCTTCAAAAGATAAATACACAATTCTGCCTTTACGAAGATCGTAATTCCCAATTTTACACTGTCAAGAGATGTATTCATTAAACAATATGTGTTTTATTGTGGTTTTGGATTACCGTAATTTCTCAAGTATAATGCGCACCCATGTATAATACGCAACCCCAAAGTTGACCTAAAATTCTGCAAAACCCTTCAGCCTATGTATAATGCCTTTTTACAATGCATTGCAACAATGCAAGTATTATCTGTATTTTGTTAGCTTTTTTCAAACAATTATTCTGAAGTTAAGCACTTTGTTTGAACACGTAATCCTTTTTTTAATTTACTTGCTCTGATTTTGAAATTCACAGCCCTACTTTTATTTAAGAAATTAGAAAAAACACAGTTGTGCTCATCCATCCATCCATTTTCTGAGCCGCTTCTCCTCACTAGGGTCGCGGGCGTGCTGGAGCCTATCCCAGCTGTCATCGGGCAGGAGGCGGAGTACACCCTGAACTGGTTGCCAGCCAATCGCAGGGCACATAGGAACAAACAACCATTCGCACTCACAGTCATGCCTACGGGCAATTTAGAGTCTTCAATTCATGCATGCTTTTGGGATGTGGGAGGAAACTGGAGTACCCGGAGAAAACCCACGCAGGCACGGGGAGAACATGCAAACTCCACACAGGCGGGGCCGGGGATTGAACCCGGGTCCTCAGAACTGTGAGGCTGACGCTCTAACCAGTCGGCCACCGTGCCGCCAGTTATCAGTCATATTAAAAAATATATATTTCACAAATTCTGCCAGGGTATGTAAATTTATGAGCATAACTTTACATATACGCAGTCATGCGTACCTCTGTCATATTGGAATGAAAGTGTAGGCTACACCTCTTTTATAACCACTATGTGGCGGTGGCATTTTAGAATGAAGGTGTACAGCTTTTTCATAACCACTAGATGGCAGCATACATTTATAAAATGTGAAAAGTTCCATTTACCCCTATACCAATGTATTATGCGCACTATTGACTTTTGACAATTTTTGGGGGAAAACTATGTGCATTATACAAGAGAAATTACGGTACCTTGTTCCTTCTACCTTGTTACCTTGAGAGGGGCACAAGATTAGATAAGAATAAGATTATCAACAATAACAATTAGGGATGTTCCAATACCTACCGTATTTTCACGACCATAGGGCGCACCGTATTAATTAGAATCAGAATCAGAATCATCTTTATTTGCCAAGTATGTCCAAAAAACACACAAGGAATTTGTCTCCGGTAGTTGGAGCCGCTCTAGTACGACAACAGACAGTCAATTGACAGAGAACACTTTTGAGACATGAAGACATTGAGAAAAACAGTCACTGAGCAATAAAGGGTTGCTAGTTATCTTGTTATGCCGGTACAATTTTTAATAAAAAAATATTTTTATTATTTTTTTGACAATTGTGCAAAAAGATGCAGAGTCCTCTTGCACTTAAGAGCAGTTCGAATGACTAATCTCGCAATAGTCCGGTGCAATGACCATTGTGCAAAGGGCGCCGAGACTTCAAGGAGTGTATGGAGTTTAAAGTGACGAGTAGTGCGATAATCTGGGACAATGTTGATTGTGCAAATGTTGCAGATACTCCTCAGTCAGTGTGCAAATGGGGCAGATGCTACTCTGGCATGAGTGGCCAGTATTGGTCAACAACATATATGCAAATAGTGCAGCGTGGCGAGACTACTACAGTGAGTGCACGAGTAGTATATAATTGGGCCGACAGAAATGTGACAACAAACTCAGACAAAAAAAATTTCCAGCATGTTAGCTGTTTAAGAAGTTGATTGCAAGAGGGAAGAAGCTGTTGGAATGTCTGCTATTTCTAGTTTGCATTGATCGGTAGCGCCTACCTGAGGGAAGGAATCGAAAGAGCCGGTGACCGGGATGTGGAGGGTCCGAGGGGATTTTGCACGCTCTTGTCTTAGTTCTGGCACCGTGCAAGTCCTCAAGGGTGGGTAGGGGGGTACCGACAATCCTTTCAGCAGTTTTGATTGTCCGTTGCAGTCGGAGTTTGTCCTTTTTTGTAGCAGCACCAAACCAGACTGTGATGGAAGAACACAGGACTGATTCGATGACCGCTGTGTAGAAGTGCCTCAGCAGCTCCCGTGGCAGGCCGTGCTTTCTCAGAAGTCGCAGGAAGTACATCCTCTGCTGGGCCTTTTTGAGGATGGAGTTGATGTTGATCGCCCACTTCAGGTCCTGAGAGACTGTAATTAGGGGCGGCTGGCTTGATTGCTACTTTAAGAGTGGAGGCTGGCTTGAGCGGCACTACATACCTACTGGGGGCGTGCCTTTAGCGTCTTCCTTCACGCGCACCCTTTCCCCTTTACGTCTGCATGCTGTCCTCAGCCACGTCCGCTTTTCCTCTGTATAAGCAGCGTGACGGCGGAAATGCTCCCAGTCAGTCAAACGGAGCGCTCATCACACAACAACATTTATAGATGTTGGAACTCGGTGCACACATAAGGCGCGCCGCATTATAAGGCGCCCCGTCCATTTTGGAGAAAATGTAAGACTTTTAAGTGCACCTTATGGTCGTGAAAATACGGTATATTAGTATCGGGTATTTGCAGTGGTAAAAATTTTACGATACTGCGTATACCGAAACCACATCACCAGCCTGACATATACCTTCCAGGTAGTAGCCATGTCAGCCATGTGTGTGGAAATACTTTAAAGACACAGATCACAACATTGAGGCTAATATAAATTATGCTTTGATAAATGAAAGTTGAACAGAGTTCTGCAAGACTCATCACCCGTTCTGCTCCGCATGCACAGTGTGAGGAGTCACGTCTCTTTGATGGTCCTGAATAGTTGATAATTAGTTGTTCATATTCTGTTAGTGTTTTGTATTTTACTGTGTAATGGGCTCATAACAGCTTTCGTTAATTGTTATGAGCCCAAACTGTGACCTGTGTCACCTTTTAAAGTGACATTTTGAAGACAGAAACACAGTTTTTGCATACTGAATTAATTTGCAGTTGCTCCTGTGTTGTGCAGATTAAACTGTGATGTGGGTAACACCATGCATCGCTGTCAGTTCCGTTGTATTTAATTCTACGTTATTTTTCACCTGTTTGTTGTGTACTTAGCTTTCTGTTCAGTGCAGTCGCCATTCATGTTTACACGAGCAGTCACGTAATGGCTACGTAAGCTGCATTAAGGTAACTTTGTCATAAAAGTGAATGTGTTTATTAATTTCTAGACTTTACACCAATCTTATCGGCCTGATCGGTATCGGACGATAATTAGCATTTTGTGCTGATTGGCTGATCGGCTTGAATGTCATAATTTGCCGATCCGATCTCTGCAAAAGACATTTACTCCGCGGCGCCGTGTACGGTATATTTGAATCCAAAAGCTAGCTTATTTTTAACCTTATAAAAAGGACAGACAACACGTAATGCATGGATCAGACTAATATGGTCTTTCACAATTGGACACACAGCAAAATCTTGTATTCCGATACTACCGCATCCCGTTTTTTACGATCACTGGGCTTTATCCTGTCAACTCAAACGCGACCGGATACACTCGTTACCACGGCCACAACAACAACAATCGATTGCGTCGTGTGTATTATAAGAACTAAATTGGGGGAGGAAAACGTGTGTTGGTGGTCACCGGTGTTCGGGAGAAGATTTTAATTCAAGGCTTGCTTGAGGTATGTTCACGTAGTTTTAATATGATACGGTTCGCAAGCAGGCAACAAAACGATATGTAGCCTAGCAAGCTAGTGCTAGCACTAACGGTTGTACGGGCGTTCTGTTGAATCAAGCTCCAACGTTCTGGTATGTTTGAAGTAATGTAATTACAATAAAGTAATTTAAGTAAATTAGCACCCGCCGGCACGGTGGGCGACTGGTTAGCACCGGTGTCTTCCCACATCCCAAAAACATGCATTAATTGGAGACTCTAAATTGCCCGTAGGTGTGACTGTGAGTGCGATTGGCTGGCAACCAGTTTAGGGTGTACCCCGCCTCCTGCCCGATGATAGCTGGGATAGGCTCCAGCACGCGCGCAACCCTAGTGAGGAGAAGCGGCTCAGAAAATGGATGGATGGATGGAACAAGTCATTTAAATAGACACACTGCTCCATCTTGTGATCGGTTATTGTTTTTTTAAACTCGCTGATTGGCCCCAAAAATCCTCATTGTGTAAAGTCTATTTATTTCCGCACAGTATTAAAAAAAACACTAGGGGAATTAATACTTGGATTGGAACGCTTTAATAAACACACACGAGACCATCACTGTTGCAATATTTTGTTTTGTTTATTTTGTTTTGTAATGTGGGATTTATTGTGTTATCGTGTTGTAATGACAAGTTGTTCCTCTGAAAAGTGTTGTTTCTGTGAAAAGTGCCATGTGCAAGAAAAGTTTGTTTTTTTGAACATCCATCCATCCATTTTCTGTACCGCTTATCATCACTAGGGTCGCGGGCATGCTGGAGCCAATCTCAGCTATCGTTGGGCGAGAGGCGGGGTACAATCTGAACTGGTTGGCAGCCAATTACAGCGCACACACAGACAAGCAACCATCCGTACTCACAATCACACCTACGGGCAAATTAGAGTCTTCAATTGACCAATACTTGATTAAAATAAAACACATTTTCATCATAACTGAAAAACGTATTCGCATTATCACGTAATACTCAAAGGTAAGTACTTGTACTTTTAAAAAAACTGGTATTGGTGCGACTGATGACAAGTGCTAAAGAAAACGGATGGAGCGATAACACCAATAATAATTACATACCAAATCATCTCAATCTCATATTGTAACATCTCTGACTCCATCTATCTTTGTTCAGACATAAATATAAATAAAGCTGTTGTATTCAATCTCACTGGATTGTGTAATTGGACCTAATGAAGTGTATGGAATTATAATTGGTAATTATTGTCATAATATGTTCAGTATAGTGTCTGTCCATCCTTTCTTGGTGTGGGTGATTATTAATTTGTGCTTATTTATTAAACATGTAAATCTACTTTAATCAAATGAATTGGAGTGTTTTTGGGGTGGTGACTTTCAATGACAATGAAAGATATAAATTCATGCATAGTGTCTCAGGCAAGTCTCATACATTTCTTACAATATCATCCATCTGCGCTGTACTGCTCAGCTATGATGGGTTCATTGTGAACGCCACGTGCACTGTTTTCAGCGAGCTGAGCCGAGCGCACAAAAGCATGCTCTTTGAAATACCCTGCGAAGGTCAATTAATTTCTGGGCCTTGACAACACCCTACTTCTTGTTTTACAGGACACCCTCAGCATCAAAGTTGCCTTGATGTTCTCATTTCCTTCAGGCCACAGAGGTTAGGACAAAATGCGAGGATGGGCACAACGTTGTAACCCACAGAAAGAAAGCCAGCGACATAATAACTGTGAGAATGTGAGAATAAGACTTCAATGAAGGCCTTTGACGAGCAACCAAAGCGGCTCCACTGGGAGTGCGTGCCATTTTGCATATTCGAGATTGGATGGCTCTCGCAGTGTGGGTTCTGCTTGTGAAAAGTAAGAACCCATTGAGGCCCAGAGTTGAACCATGCTAAATGCTATTTGAGGGAATTCATGCCATCAGTGATTTCATAGCGCTCCTTACAGAGCCTATGTGAATATCTGTGAGGCTGTGTGTGTGAAGAGACGCTGAGATGACTGAAGAATTCATTCTGTTTCTACACAATGACCTATTCCTGTCAAACAAATCCAAAAATACAGATCTAAGTCCCCCTCATTAAAGGTGAAGACGGTTGTCAGTGGAGCAGGGAGGAGATAAACAAGCTAAAGAAGGGAATTCACGCGTGAGAAATGACTGATTAAAATAATTAGGGATGTGGAAATGGTCTGGAACAATAACCAGCAAACACATTATGCCTTGGGGAAAATGTCCCATCTGTGTGTGTGTCTGTCTGTGTGTGTGTGTGTGTGTGTTTGTGTGTCAGAAAAGACTCCCTGGGTTTCACCAAGACAGCACGACATTTGGGCGGAAACCACAGAAAACCCAAAACAGGCACGCTTTAGAAGTGTACTTATTACAAGCCTAAAAACAAGCATCAGCAGTGAGGAAACGTGCATGGGTAAATCAATGTATAATTAAGAGACGCTCGGGAGCCTCTGTGAGTGTGCGTTAGCAGAAAACCCAACTGCGTGTAATTATAGACATACAAGAGTACACCGGTATTATATATGCAGGTGGTCTTCATTTTATGCACAGCCTGACACTAGCAGATGCAGCAGCTAGTCTATTGTCTAGAAAACAGCCTGCTTAAATAAGTCCATCCACTTTGCCACCTGGTGCCACACACACACACACACACACACACACACAAATCCAGATATTCTAGCAAATTATGCATGATAAATCCTATACCTGGTGTTGGAATACTCAGAACTGGTGAATGTTTTTCAGGCACTTGAAATTAGAGTGTGTGATAAACAAAGGATGCTCTTGTGTGCACGGGTCTCTCCTGCAGCCCAGCTAACAATAAGCACTGAGGGGGCGATGTGAGGGGGAGGCGAGGGTGGGGGTTTGATGGGGAGGATGCAAGGGACTCGCTCCACAGTGCTGTCGCCAACCAGCCTGAACACAAGTCACCAGAAATGGGCAGACCACCCCAGCATCCCTCCGTTTTAAAGAGCATAAGAGAGAAAAACACTCGCCACAAATAAAGCATCTGGGTGGGGTGCTGCGTGGAGTACCTTGGTAGGAAGCGCACCGTCTCCTTCCGCGCCGTCTGCGAGATGCATGGGTGGATTTACAACTGGAAGAAGCTTCCACGGCTGTAGTGTAATCCAGTGGCAGCCCGGCTCCCGCTTTATAGAGGAGGATGCATGTCACGCTTAGCCGCCGTCCTGCGGCTCCTCGTCCCCTTCTGTGGACAGAGCGTGTTCGTTCGGTTTCAGATGCTGAAGCTGTCTCCTGCCTAAATGTCCTCCTCCTTTTCCTCTCCTCCTTCTCCCCTCCCTGCTCTCTCCTTCCTTTCTCTCATGCACACACCAAAGCTCTTCCCTTACCACCCTCCCCCCCAACGTATGACGTGATGCAGGAGAGGTCTCCTATAGCAACCGTAGTCGTCGTCCCCCCCACATCACCAGCTATTACCCCATTACCATATACTGTAGCTTCCCCTCACATCCTCGAGCTGGACTACTGACTGGTGGAATACTGGGTTCGGTTACGGCTTATTCTGCTTTCTCCAGGGCTATAAAAATAATTTTTTTTTTTAAAAAGCAAAATTTGACCTGGCTGCATCCTTCCCAAAATGTATTCATCTTTATTAAAAAAAAAAATACAAAAAAAAAAATAAAATAAACAGTATCTGGCTGAAAAATTCCAACCTAAACATTCTGAAGGAATTTGTCACATTGCAGAAGGGATTTAAACATTAAACACTAGAGCTGTTCTGGCCAGTTGTGTTGATGGTAGACTACTACACAATTGACAGCATCTGTACTGTCCTGGTCATTAAAAATATTTTGAATGGACCAATCTTTCTTGTTTGCGATTATGGGTTCCCGAGAGCGCAAACAAAAAACTCCTCCCCAGAAACTCAACATTACATTTCTGCTCATCAAAACACATAAAATTATTATGTGAACGAATGTCATGGAACTGTCCAAATTAAGATCTTGATTTCAGATTTTACCAAAAAGAGCTTGTTGTGCTCACCTCTGCTAAAAATGGATGGAAGGATCTATTGTTTAGGACAAGACTAAGATGGCCTATGGTTTGAACAAGATGCTTTAAGTGCGCCATCTAGTGGAGAGTTGATGTTATAACACTACAGCAAATGACAAAAAGGCCTAGAGTTGATTGAAAAAAAAAAGACCCTTCAATTACAATAAATGTGTTTATGAAACCACCTGAGGTCAGAAGGTTACATATTTTACAAGTCACAAGCAACACGAAACCTAAAACAGTTACTTGAAAAGCCAACAGTTGTGGCTGGCCTAAACACAATTAGAAGCACTGAGCAACTTCCTTCCATCCATTTTCCATATCGCTTATCCTCTGAGCAACTTTCACAAGCTAAAAAGTAATATTTGTTACATGAAACTGTATTATTTATTCCCAACAGTCTATTTTGTCCATTTCATAGAATTTCTCTTGGCTGGACTGCTTCCAGGACCCGAATATGGATGTTAGATTTGTTTTTGTCCAATCAGAGTTCAGCCTCTATGTGTTGCCATGTCAATCTAATCTGCCGAGGGCCTTCAAAATCAGTAGTCGTGGCACATGTAACTTGAACTACATTAGCAGTGGAAACGTTTCATTAACCATATTCCAAATTGACAGCTTGATGACATCTGCATTCAACATCCATCCATTTTCTACACTGCTTATCCTCACTATTGTTGCATACCTGTATTTATTTTTCGGACAGATGACCACACAGCGTTTGTCATTTCTTCCACAATAAAGGGCGTCTCTGTTGACAGAGTGCCATCCGTGCCAGTCACCCTGTGACCTGCCCAAGCGGGAAGTGTGACACTGTTCCCATTTTCAGAGCAGATGCTAGGGCAAAAGAGCCCTAAAATTAGAAGGGCGAGCACCCCCGTCTCTACCGCTGCCCCGCAGCAGTGACGCTCATTACACACTATTTATACTTTGAGCACAAGACTCGCAAAGATCGGGTTTCTGTTAGTCTTTATATCGGTAAGCTGCAGTTTAAGTGAGTCACTTAAAGCTCGTGAATAAAGCTATGATGTATTGAAAATTACTTTCAAATGTTTGAATTAGCATAATTTTATGACCGTTTGGATAAGGCTGTGCGACCAGCGTAATAATTTTAAGTAATCTACAAGAGCATAACAAGCGTTCTATGCAAATGTATAAGCAACCGCAGCAAAGGAAAATAATTACTTAAAAAGCATTTAAACCCAATTTGCAGATTAATAAACACACCACACACTGCTCCAGCTGACATACTGAATTTTATTCAGGCGATCTCTGACACACACATTATGTTCATACCATCGGGAAAGAGGAAGGCAGCAACAATTCGTAGCCCGAATGCATGTCCATTTGAAGCATCTGAGTCAGCATTCAATGTGGTGTTGCTTACAGCCTGGACACAGAGCAAACATTCGAGATAACACAAGAGAGCCTATTAAAAATAAGACTGAGATGCAAGAGTGGCCACAAAGCCATTGTTTCAATTTTTGAGAATTGCGACAGAGGTTAAAGTGGATTTTAGGCAACTGGTCATAACCAAGTATCAACTAGGACTGTTGATTCAATGACAAATGCTGCAAGCAGGGTGGATTAAAAGGGATGGTTTGGATGTTAAGGCATTCCTAGGACACATTCTCCATTTTTAACCTCTGAGAAGCAAATTAGAATCCAGAGTCCAATCAGTTCACAGTGATTCTTCGCTTCAAATACTGCCAGACCAAAATGTGCTTTTTGTAGTTTTATATATATTTGTCTCTCAAAATGACCGGAGGAATCCCAAGTCTCCAAGTAAATTATTAGTTTATGTCATAATTCCAATGATATGTTTGTGGCTTTACTCCCATTGAAGACAACGACCCCCACAGTTTGCATTTGGCACAGTGAGCTTAAAATCTTTCCAAACAGAAATAACATGTCATCAAACAGTAACCAACCAGAACCAATAAATACAAGCAAGTGTGGCTGGTTGGGTTTGTTGAATCATCCATTCTGAACATCAGACAAACAACTATCGTAATCCGTGGTGTTCAAATGTCATACTTCTCATTTGACCAGATGCTGCCATTCAATAAATCCACCCATTTAAATACGTATTGTAGCTTTTTGTAAGATGTAAATTTTAAAAGCTAGACTGTGGTGGGACAAAGGAGGAGTAAAGCAAGCAAGGGTCAAAAGAAGACGAGAGAAGTTTGATGCTAAGTAGTGACGTCGGTAATGGAGGTCAGTGCAGCTCAATGAAGGCTTCCATCTCCTCCGAGATGAGTCCCCTGTAAGGAAGTCTGTGCTTTTCAACAGCGCGAGCCGCCAGGCACTGAAGGGTGATGTAGTTAAGCGGGTAGAGAGCCGGGTGGCTGATATTGTGCTCATCTAACAGCTCGTATGCCGCCTTCCTCTGCGCGTTGGTGGCGTCGAAGTGCGCCCCGGCTTTCATGAGAAGCGCCATGATCTCCGGACAGCTGTTGCAGGCGGCGATGTGCAGCGGCGTGTTGTTCTCGCAGTCCCGCGCGTCCACGTCAGCGCCGCACTCCAGCAGCAGCGCCGCCACCGCCTGGGAGGGGAAGCGGCCGACGGGGTAGCGTCCCACCGATGTTGTCTCCTTGTCCACGGCCATGTGGAGCGGCGTGAATCCGCAACGGCCGCGAGGGTTCAGCTTCAGCAGGCGGTAGACCGTGTGCTTCTTCTGGTGCTCCTGCTGCGCGTTGCACTCCAGCTTCTCCAGCAGGAAGATGAGATGGAGGATAATGGCGAGCGCCTTGGTGAATTGAGGAGCCTCTGGTGGATTGTCTTTCTGCGCCACGGCTCGCTCCACCTCCCGCACGCTTTTACCCAACACGGTCATCAGATCGTGGAAGGTGATGCGTGTGGACAGGGTGCCCTTTGCACGGTCTTGGAGGACAAAGGAGAAGAGCTCAGCAAAGGATAAGAAACTAGAGGCCGTCATGGGGCTGAGTGGGTCCAGGTTGCTCTGCTGCATATCTAAAGCGTACTTCCACAAGCTGATGCATCTTTCAAAATTGCCCGAGTCTGCGTAGACGGCCCCCCGGTAACGGATGTAATAGGAGGTGTCAGGGTGGGATGGTCCCAGGATGCGCTCGCGAACCAAAAGGGCCTGCATCCTCATCTCGTCGGGGTCTGTGATCAGAGCTTCCAGTTCTTCAGCACTGTTAACCTCCTGTGCACAGCCATATGCAGGTATGGGGGCCCCGGGTGGAGGCTTAGTCAGGCACCCTGCTTTTTCCCCCGGCTGCCTCAGCTCCATGGCCCGTCTCCAGTATTTCATCGCTCCCAACAGATCCCTCTTCTTGTCCACAAAAGTGGCGCCGAGGAGTTCGAGCGCATCTATACGTTCCTCCCTAGAAGTGCGGGGCTGGTGGGCAAGGTACTCCACAATGTTGGTGTGTCCCGTCACACTCGCAGCTAGCAGCGGGGTCATTCCATAACCATCCCTTTCCATGCGAGCGCTACACTTGAGCAACATCTTCATGATGTCCAAGCTGCCGGATTCAGCGCAGTCGTGGAGGGCTGTGTTTCCTTTGACACTTTTCCGGTTAACGTCTGCCCCTCGGTCCAGTAAAAACTTGGCTATCTCCTTGTGGCCCTTGTAGCAGGAGATCATGAGGCAGGTGTGGCCGTGTCTATTGGCCACCTCCATGTCGGCTCTGTGCTCCACCAGGTAGCGTACAATTTCCAGGTGGCCGTCGAAGCAGGCAGCTCGCAGCGGAGTGGAGTTAGTTAGTGTTGCATTGTTCACCGAGGCACCGTGTTTTAAAAGAGTCTTGACCACCGGGAGGTGACCGGCTGCCGACGCCGCCCACAGCGGCGGAGCTCCTTCGATAGTCTCGCCGTCGAAGTTTACCGAGCCCCCGAGTTCGACGTTTGCCTTACAGTGTTCGAGGAGGTAGTCTACGACCTCTAAATGTCCGTACCGCGATGCTATCAAGAGAGGGGTGCCTCCCTGTGTTTTCTCTTCGGCTAAAGCTTCAAGCTCTTCGGGAGTTTTGTTGCTCAGCAACTTCTGGATAAGTTTCAGCTTACCATCTCTCGCCGCGTTGAACACCGCCGTCGTGATATCCATTGTTAAAGGCTCCGTGTTGCCTTATTGGACCTCAACCCCATAACCACTCGCTTAGCACCATAAAGGTGAGTGCGGCTTTAAAAAGCGCGAACATCGAATTTTAGTTCGGGCTCTGCTTCGAGCTCTCATCTTTCTTCCATTTTGAGGGTGCTGTCAAGATGGCGTTTGTGTTGCCTGACAGTTCTGTGTTTACGGTGGCTGTGGGGCATTATGGGTAATGTAGTTTGATGATGGCGTACAGCCGTGTTTATTCAAGCCTATAAACTACATCACCCACAATGCAGTTGAGTGAGTGACCTACCAGCTGATGGGTTCGTTTGGTACTGATTTTCGGACAAACAAGGCGCACTGCATGCGGTCTTCAGACGAGACCAATGACGTCAGGGCCGCGTTAACGCTTTACAAACCCAAGGCTCACTTCGATGTGGCACACTGACGTTCTTTGTCACGTTTGGAATGTTTCCTGAAAACATATGCATTAAGTTGGATCCCATCCATATAATAAACACATGTAACAAATATACATTTTTCAACAATCATTCTAAAATTTGCCAGCTTAAGTCATATGATGATATCGTCCGATTTATTTGGTTCATTTAGCAAGTTTGACAAAGTTTTCTAAACATAATGTATCCATGTTTTTAATCGTTGTCACAACTGAAGTACCGAATTACTAAAAAGTGGAAAGTTCTAATGACATTGATAATATAATCTGCAAGATCATGTTCAATTGGCTAAGTGTCAAGTTCAGAAACCTTTAACATTTGTATTTGCTTTTCTATTTTCAACATCACAAAGTCAACGTCATGCGGAAAGATAAGAATTCTGTCACTAACGTGTTATTATACACTTTGGCCAATAGAGAGCGCAACAATACAATTTTTTTTCATGGTAGGTTTTGTTATGTATTTTCCCCCTCTTAAATTATTGCAGTGATTCTCAAACTTTTTTCAGCAAGTACCACCATCCCCTCAAATAAATAAAGAAATAATAAATAAATAAATATTTAGCTCTCCAAGTACCACCATCATGACCAACATTACAAAACACTGGAGATGCCTCATGAGGCAACAGTGTCCGTAAAAAGAGACAAAGATTTTATTCTTTAATGTATTTAATATTATTGTAAGCCACTGTAACATTACTGTATGTACAGTTTGAACATTAACACTGCGCTTAAATATATGAAAAGGGAGTTTGAATTCGCAGAGACAATATTGTGTGCACACGAGCGAGATTATGCCTCTCAAATGTCTTCAAGTCTGGTCTCGATACACAGACCCCTGCTGTAGATTTGTGTGCAAATAAACAACAACAAAAATTGAGGACATACAGTAAATTAATCCAAGACAGACCACTTAAACAAAAAACAACAGTAAATCTGAAAAACACTCATTTTTGGAACATTTATTTATAATTATTTTTTTGGGTGATATTTATGATTTAACATCAAGTCACAGCAGCCTGAGGGGCATTACATTCAGTAGCAAATACATTACCAAATACGAAGTCAACCATAAACAAAAGGGCATTGTTCATTTTGGGTAGCATAGGTTGGTCACACATAACCATTAGCCATCGTCACAGGAATACAGATCCCATGTAGACTACACCATTACAAATCATTAAAAACCATGATACATTGTGTAACTCATGAATACACAAACAAGGTTCCACTTTTTAAATTGTAAACACAGAGAAAATTGGGGCTACTGATCATTGTTAACATAACTGTACTGTAACTTGCTAGTTTCCGTTTGGCTTTTTGAGAGCAAGATACAACTCCCCCAGGATTCCTTTGACCTGTCCAGTACTTAGCAGATCTGTGAAGTGGAATGAAGTCAGGAAAGGAAGGGCTTTGAAGATGAAGGGCTGCTTGTTTTTCCACCAAAGTCGTGACAGGGATTCCCTACAGGCCTGCGAGCAGCTCACTAAGCAGCACTTCTCGCTCTCCAAGAAGCATGTCTCTCTTCAGACTGGTTCCCTTGTTCACTACCTTTATCTTCATGGCCAGACCTTTGACTTGCGCCTTAGGCAAAGAGTCAAAAAAAAAGTCCTCGTTGAAAACAGGATTCCGGCTGTTCTTTATAATAGTGCTTCTTTGTTTCTGCTTCTTGCCTGGTTTTAGATAGAGCGCCACACAGCAGTTGATGCTTTTAACGTCTGTCTGCTTGCCATAAATGGACTCCGCCGCCAGAACGCGAACCCTCAGCCGTGCCGCCTCTGGGTCGTAGTGCGTGCTAAGTCTGAGTGTCCCGCCCTTGTGTAGATTGACGGTGTGCTCACGCGGCAGGGGGTCAGACGTCACACCCCTCAAGCCGCCGCTCTTGCATTTGCGGACAGCGGGAGAGCTAGGACAACGCGTACGGCGGCGTTGCATGTTGGGGCTGTTGTCGGCAGAGCTGCAATCATCTGTGGAGAGAGAGCTGTGGCGGGCCAGGGAGCGCTTGGCACGAGATACCTACAGACGGACAAGAAACACAAGTGTAAACTGTTAATGCCCGCAATGAAACCTGAATGTTAATATGACTAGGAACACAGAAAATATGAGCCCTTAGAAGAATTGTTTAAAGCTACACATTGATGCTTTTTGCACCACTAGCATGCATTTTGTTCCAGGCCAATGTCACATCTAACCACTGGAAATATTCAGTTCCCTTCCCACCGTGGATGAATAATGAATTGCAGAAAAAAGTTGCACAGACTGAAAACTATGTAGTACTTCTTCTTTTCCTTTCGGCTTGTCCCGTTAGGGGTCACCACAGCGCGTCATCCTTTTCCATGAGAGCCTATCTCCTGCATCCTCCTCTCGAACACCAACTGCCATCATGTCTTCCCTCACGACATCCATCATCCTTCTCTTTGGTCTTCCTCTAGCTCTCTTGCCTGGCAGCTCCATCCTCATCATCCTTCTACCAATATAAAAACTATGTAGTACTGAATTGTGAAAATATGGTGTTAAAGTGTTCTTCACCATTTTTTGTTTTTTTTTACTTTTTGGGCGTGGCTCAAACGACTCCCAGTGGTTCGCTATGGCGTTCAGCATGAGTCATCCCTCTCCCACTATATAAAAAAATTGAGCACCTCCGTTCACATCAGTGGTTATTCGTCGCTATTGCGAGTTATTTAGTTTTTATTACCAGGGCCATTTTTTGCCACGACAGCGTGCAGGTTGATAGTTTGCTATGCCTACACCCCAAAAACGTATCCAAACTGGATGGCAAAATTTACAGACCAGCTCAATGTTGTTATTTAAATTCCTAAGCAAGGAGGTGACTGACGCGAGGATCCCTCGAATCCAGAGGCTCGTGAGCTCGAGCCCCGAGCTCGGTGTGGAAGGCCTAGCGACGAACAGGTGGGATATATTCCAGCCACCAGAGGCGTTAAGTTAGTATATTTTTGCAGCTCAAACCTAGGGCTGTGTAGGCATAGGAAATTTGCTGGACATTTTTCAGTGGACTGTGGTTTCACACAATCAGCGGACACGCCTACAGTGTTTGTGATAGCAGACAATAGCTTCATTTTCATTATTTTGAAGCCTCATTTTACAGTATATACTTGGCATTTTAAAAAAAAATCATCGTCAACATTGTCTCTTCTCTGTAGTGTGTCAAATTTATAAAACATAGTTATGTAAATTTACAGAGACTGCCGGTGCCATTGATTCAGCATCACCTATCTTGTAGCCTGAAGAACAACATCAACACGACATCAGTTAGGGAAAGTTGACCTACATATGAAGACCAGATGTGTCACAACTCTTGTTCATGACTCCAGCATTATTCTCGGCAATACAACACTGGCATCGAGTTCAGAACTCAGAACAGAAAAAGATTTTCCCATTCCCTAATCCAAGGGAACCATTGAGCCACAAACTGACCATTAAATTTACTCTTAATTAATCAAGTAAATGCAGTCAAATACCCACTTTTTGTACCCTTGATGCTTTTAATAGTTCAGGAGCTTACCTGCATCTTGTTGGCTATGGAAAAGGTGGTCACTTAATCATGGAACAAATGAAACATAAGTCAAGGTACCACTGTATTGTTCTTCTACTACCTACTGTAAGCCAAATTCTGACTGCATACGAACTGCCTTCATTTCCAAAAGGCAAAAAGTCAACCCCTTGCCTTGGCTTGCGTCTCGTGTGTGATGGATCTCAGGAGAGAAGCCGAGCGGGACAGCAGGGGAGAGTTAAACGGTGACGACTCCGCTGACGAGCAGGTGTCAGTCTCTCCACCGCTGAAGTAGCGGTAGGGGTTGGTGTCGGCCGGGGCCAGATGAGTCCCCCCTTGGGAGCGCCTCTGGGAGTTTGGGGAGGTTAGAGGGCTGCTGGGGTCACTGTGGAACAAGCTTTCCTTGCGCCGGGTATGGGGAGACTCCATTAGGGTGGAAAAGCCATAGGAGGTCTGGGCCTTGGGGACATAAGGCAGAGACATTGCGGTCTGCGACTGAGGGTCTGCATTCGTGTTGGTGTCCGAAGTCCCGGTGGCCGGTTCGTCTGCACTTTCTATCTGGATGATGTGACGGTTCGCTGACTTTTGCAGGCTGCGTGTGTCCCCTCCGAAACGGGAAAAAAGCCGAGGGCTGCGGGGGGTTTTGCTGCTGCGAGCTCTGGGGCTCTGGACGCAGATGACGTGATCGGAAGAGGAAGGTCGCAAGGCGGAGCAGTGCTGAGGCTTGGGGCTTGCCGACTCCTCCGGTGGGCAGCAGATGAGTTTGGGGGGGATGAAGAAATCTGGAATCTTTTCGGGAGTGAGCACATTAGCGTATACAGAAACAGGAATGGCCTCAGTGGTCTGCGGGGGCTGAGATTGTGTCCCACTGCTCTCTATTTTGCTGCGTAGCTTCTCCAGTAGCCACATGTCCGCTCAGGCGTCTACTCCACCAGTTCTGCATTAACAATCAAAAACAGTCAACAGAACTTGATTCATACAGTAGCTATCTACACGGTGATTGAAACTTAACTCCCTGTTTTAAAATACTTTTTCCCCCTCCATTTTTGTTTGTCTTTAATGCAGTGTTTATTGACCTATTTTGAACCAAGGACGTAGGACAAATCTCCCAAAAACTATGAGCACTGAAATAGTGATGATCTCGTCTCAATTTAAGGCTGCCGCACACCGAGCGATGCGACTGAACTGTAGCGCAGTGTGTGGGCTTTGACAACTGTTTTCACGAGTGGCCGATCAGTCTGCCACCGGCACAACGTTGCAACGTACGTACCTTGATGAGTACATTCAAACTAATAGGAGCCACCGAGACTTTTAAAATATCCCCACCCTCAGTTTTATTCTCGACCACGTCCACTCTCTTTAGCAACCCGCTCGCTCCTTAACTATTAATCCACCGGTATCTTTGTATGGTTGAATAAATGTTATGTAGCATCAATCGACTACATGCTCGCTGTTCAGCACATCTACTGTACATACATACATACAGTGCATACACACATACTGTATATGCAGACAGACAGAGAGACAGCCATGACTCATCTATATCTCCTGGAGAAGTGGGAATTCAGCCATTAATGGAGGAGCCCCATCTTGCATAAAAATCATATCTTTGACATTCTCACAACTAGTCATATTTCTTTTTGCATCATGGTAAGGTGCATTATGGTATTAATGGTATCGCAAAGCCTGGGAACGCCTCGGAATCCCCCCGGAAGAGCTGGATGAAGTGGCTGGGGAGTGGGAAGTCTGGGCGTCCCTGCTAAACCTACTGCCCCCGCGACCCGACCCGGATAAGTGGTAGAAAATGGATGGATGGATGGTATCGCAAAGAATGGACCCACTATGCTGTCCAAAGTTATCCCACACAGTTAGATAGATAGATAGATAGATAGATAGATAGATAGATAGATAGATAGATAGATAGATAGATAGATAGATAGATAGATAGATAGATAGATATCTGTTAATGTCCATGTAAAGGTGCAGCTGTGTCAAAATTAGTCATTATGTTTATTTCATGATTCCAATCCTTTGGTCTTTTGCCGTGGCTGAACTTTTAAATAACGTTGATCAGGTTTGATGGTTTAGTCCAGGGGTGGCCAACTAGTCAGAGACTAAGAGCCACTTTTTTTCCTGTGTTACTGCAAAGAGCCACATACACGGGTACACATGAACATCATCTTTTAATCATGTATGCACGCATACACAGACCTCTGCTCAGCCAGATCTAATGAAAATAACCACACCAACATGATAATATCAGTAATTTTCAACAGTTAACATTGTGTCTCACACACACAAACTCTCAGTTCAAGCAAGTCCACAAACAATAAAAGAATAATTTTCAATAACATCTTTCTCTTACTATGCTGCTTAGTGAGACTTCTGGCATTCCTTATCTTGAACAATCCTCTTCAAATCTGGCTTGTATTCTGTTGTTGCCACTCTAAGCAATTCTTTCAAATGAGTGTCAGTCAGAAGAGATCGATGCTTTGATTTCACATGTTTCAGGGTAGAAAACACAGACTCGCAGACGTACGTTGACCCAAACATGGACAGTATCTTAAGCGCAGCTCGTTTGATGTTGGGGTATTTTTCAATTGGCACACTTTTCCAGAACTCAACGGTCCCTTCCCTTAAAACAGTTTTCAGTTGATCCTCCTCACAAAGGTCGATCATCTCCAACTCAGCCGCAGCCTCATCTGTGACGAGCGGGGCTTTCAAACAGTCTGGCTTCCAAGCCAGCTGATATGATGCAAGCGTTACGGTCTCTGAGTGTTTTGTAATTTTTTTGAAAAACTGCACCTGCTTTTCAAAGCGACCAACTTGTTCTTGCGAAGTTCAGTCCCTTTTGGAAATTCCTGTTCGATGTTAGGGTGGAGTGAGCTGAAGATTTGAAGCTTTGAAATGCGCTAATGCTGCGTGACATATAAGGCAGATCGGCTTGCCATTACGTTTAACAAAAAAATATAAACTCTCCCACTCTGGCAAAAACGTCCTGTGTTCTTCTTCATATTTTCGTTTGGATGTGCTTTTTTTCCCTGCCATTTCAAGAGGTAACTTGTCGGAAATTGTTTACAACACAAATGATGTCACACCAAAGATTCTCTCGTCGCTCGTTTGACGTCACTCAAACAGGCTTACATGGTCAGTGTGCCATCTAGCTGTAGGGGAGTGAATGACAGCGCCAGCCAAGAATTTTTGACGCATGTCATGTTACAGCTCCTGAAGAGCCGCATGAAACTAGTTAAAGAGCCGCATGAGGCTCGCGAGCCGCGGGTTGGCCACCCCTGGTTTAGTCACAGACTTTCCCAAAAAGCGTTATGCTTTTCTTTCAGAAATGTGGAATGAAATTGTGTGAAAATGTACAAAACTGTGAAATGTATCCAACCTGGACAGGAGCTCAGTACCCCTAAACCTCTGATCTACATCGGCCCTGTTAAAAACATTACATTAAATTTTAATACAGTACATTAAAAACACACATTAACATTAAAAATGAGACAACATTGAAATAGTTAATGTACGTATCGGTATTAATAGGGAGTTACCTTTCAATCACCCTGTATATGTTTACGTTTGTTGCCCTATAATCAGAACAAATATAAATAAACCCAAAACAAACAAATAGGCATTCTACTACAAACTGGAAATGCTAATAATGCTTACAACAACAATAACAATAACAATTAAAAGCGATTTAATATTCATAGAGACGAACACTAGTTGTAAACAAAGATAAATCATTAACATTGCACCACCCAAACATCTGATAACAGAACTTTTTACTTTTTTTTTTTTTTCAACGTGCGTGAGCGACATTCATAGCATCCGAATGAATTCCCAAAGCATTTTAAACAAATTCGAACAAGTTCCTTGAAATATGACGTTTTGAGCCAAACGTACCTACCTGCCTGTTCACTGCCGAACTCTTGGCTTCTTCCGAACAGTTTCGAAGTGATATGTGCGCGAGCTGGTCCGAAGTTGCGTGTGATGAAAGAGCGCCGCTGCTGCTGCTGCTGCAAAGTGTGATCCAGCAGAGGGGGGCAGCAAGATGAGGCTGTCGATTTTATAAGATCAGCTGCGCTCTGTCAGGAGCCAATGAGGACAGTGTGAAAGCTTCCCAACATATATGGACCATTAAACAATTCACTATGAAATCTAATTTCAAATCACCTGCAAATGACGGCATTCGTTTTAAAGAGAACTTCGCTGATCGTCAATTGGCTCTCCTAAAAGCTGTACGTTTTGTGAGGTAGTCACTCCCTGTAATGTAATGCATAGTGCAAACACACAGAGTCCTTAATTGGACTTCCCGGTGGTGTGCTGATGATGAGGTACAGAGACAATATATTGCTTTCATCCACCACAAATATTTATGAAGCACTGATTATGGAGAAGAAGAAAAAAAGCCACTATAGCAACAAGCTTTGCATGAAAAACATTGCAAAAATTTTTTAATCCAGTGAGCCCTCGATTATTGCAGGAGATATGTTACAGACCCATCTGCAGTAAGTTAAAATCTGTGATATAGAGAGACCACAAACATTTTTTTCCAATAGTTTTAACCCTGCACATGCTTTTAACATTCAAACTCATTAAACCACACAAACTAAAACAGACTTTCTGAACACACTGTTAACATATTCAAAAGAAAAGAAAAAACGCATAGCAAGTGTAATGTTAAAACAAATATTGTACACATACTGTAAATATCAAGCGTCTGTGTAAATGTAAGTGCCTTTAAGAGGCGGCCCTTGTGGGATGACGTCAGGGAGTCAGCGCATCGGTGTCTGGGTGTGAGCTGTGGCTGGCAGCAGCTTCGGCAACTCTCATTTTTATGCGATGATCCGCTCCAATCGGGTTCGACCGCATGCAGCAGGCCTAAGACTTTGTCATGTGTCCTGCTATGAGACATCCATAAAAAAATGTTGTTGATCAATGAATCGGGAATTGGGGGAACATTTTTTTCTAACTTTCTAGTGGGTGCTAACCGAGAGTTTTGGGGTTTTGTGTTCGAGACACCTTAAATACATACATTTTTACTAGGCTACATGTGCTTCCAAAAATTGATCGTCCATTGAAGTTTTCGGGCATGTTGAAGTCCCCTAAAAGTTGATTTAATCGTCTGAATAATAATAAACAGTGCGTTCAACAAGCAAGTGTTTACATATACTCTAAATTACCCCAAAGTAAACAATGTTCTCCACTGCATTCTCCCGTTGTTCGTGATACGGTAAATGTGCCATAATAGTTGCTCAGCAAACAGTCAGATTTCGAGAGTAAAGTCAGTTCAAATAAAACTATTAACAATTTTTGAATAACATTGAGTCTATATGCATACTCGAATTTGCCATCAAAACCGATGACGAGACAGACGTGTTCTTCAATACAAGACCTCTTGCAGTGGATGCAGGGGCTGTGGATTCCAAATCTGTGGCATCCAAACCATGGGAACTAAAATGGAATGATATTGTACCTGTGTTTCTATGTTGATTAGTTAGTGTTTGAAGCCCAAACAATCGTGTCCAACGCACTAAGCCTTTTGTCAGGTGTTAAACATGGAGGTGGATGAGCAGCAATCTCGTAGGTGTCAATTGGACCAGTCGGTGTTCTGTTGAGTGAAGAATAAAAACACACCGCAGAATGAGGTTACGTCGCATATTGTTTTGCAAAAACATTTTAGCTAATTTAATTTCAATTAGATTAGAGCAAGTACATACAAAAATGTATCGACACTAGCACAAAAACAAGAGGGTAAAGGCATCCCTTTACTAGTTTCTTATTCTGAAAACATTTTATCGCAAGAAAGACAACAATGTGTATTATTTGTACCTTAAAATATCAGCTTTGTTGGCCCTAAATTGACATGTTAAAAGGGTTTACTGTGCAGTACTGTAATTTACATTTATACGCTGCACTTTCACTTTTCATATTTCGGACCTGACACACCCTAACTGTGAATGTTATAATTGAAATGCATTTTTTTAACCTTGAAGACAAACACAAACAAGAAACTGAAAAATCTTTGTGCATATTGAAGAAGTAAAGGTACATTTATGTAAATGAGATCACGCACTAATTTTTCTCCCATCTGAAAATAGAGCAAAGTCTATTAAGGTTTAGTGAAGCCTCATTAGATACCGGGGTGACTCAAGCTCACCATCCATTTAGATATCTGAATAGTCACTTATTTTTCAAATTACGTCTGAATTGGAACGTGTCAAGACACTTAAGCTTGGATACATTGATGTGAATTTAAAAATGTTTGGCATTTCAAAATATATACATAGATATACATTTATCAAAACACTAACGGTATTGTACCAGTATTTCACATGATCCACCCAAAATTTCCTTTAAACGTTTTTATTTCAATGCATTAATTTGGGTAATCTGGATGAGCATGTACAGTAGGATCAGGAAAATGATCTAACATTCAAATGCAATAAAGTGACGAGCGTGTATACTGGTGCAGGGACGCGTAGGGACCTTTGGAGGGCGCTCAAAGTTAAAAGGGGCGCACATGGAATAAGAGTTTGAAACACCTTACAGAAACATACATTGTTGTTTGACATGTGACGTGTGTGATTAGTATGTTCCTGTTCTGTCTGCTGCTGGCTTATCACCCGCCACAGGAGATGTTTGTCGAGCCCCAGACATGACTCAAAAATAAATAAATTGTGATCACAATGTAGATATAACGTGCAGACAAAATGCTCATTTGTGTTGACACAATTCACACTGGTGTGACTCCAATGTATGTTTTAATTGGTTCAAAGTTGCCATGATGTTGATAAATGAGGCATCGGACTGGAAGCCATCCGATTCTTCCCACACACTCCTCAACCCAAGGTACTAGAGAAATCATTGCATTTATTGCTCCATTGAAGCCGCTACTCCAGTAAACCAAAACAAGTACATCCAATATGAGCAAATGGCACAACATATGTAAAAAATGTCAACTCTTTCTCAATAAAATCTTAGTCAATGGAATATCTTTTACTTCTTTATTCTTTTATGTTCATTTCTTGGGAACACCAAAATGTTCTCACATAAAAGTATGCACGTAGTATTTTTTATTTATTTTTTGTCTCTCCTTAAACATAGCAGTAGTTGGATTTCAATACACCTGGATTTTGTCTGGGTATGTGATGGAGGAATACACAGTTCATGCAACAGTTAAGGCCGAAGAAAACAATCAGTGACATCAAAACAATATTCCTCGCCTTCATTCTTTTGTGCTTGGCAGAGCTATCCATCCATCCATCCATCCATCCATTTTCTGAGCCGCTTCTCCTCACTAGGGTCGCGCGCGTGCTGGAGCCTATCCCAGCTATCATCGGGCAGGAGGCGGGGTACACCCTGAACTGGTTGCCAGCCAATCGCAGGGCACATACAAACAAACAACCATTCGCACTCACATTCACACCTACGGGCAATTTAGAGCGTTCAATTAACGTGCATGTTTTTTGGGATGTGGGAGGAAACCGGAGTGCCCGGAGAAAACCCACGCAGGCACGGGGAGAACATGCAAACTCCACAAAGGCGGGGCCGGGGACCGAACCCCCCTCCTCAGAACTGCGAGGCTGACGCTCCAACCAGTCGCCCACCGCGCCGCCTTGGCAGAGCTAAATATACTTAATTTAACACTGAATAAATATCCTAAACAATGCCCTCATTAGCATCAATTTCTTATGTAAGCACACAGCCTCTGCCATTGAGTCCTTTTTGACATTGACATCTAAACTGTACATTATATTTAGAGGCGAAAATTTTAATATACAGTGGTGCCTTGAGATACAAGTGAGTTTTTGAGATACGAACTGTTGTCCGGATGATATTGTGCTTTGACTTGCAATCAAATATTTTATATACAGTACAAGTGCTGTATGGTGGCAGTGAACTCAACTCTCTTCACAACAAGCAGGAGTTTGGCACCTAGTGAACATCCATCCATCCATTTTCTGAGCCGCTTATCCGAGTGCTGGAGCTATCTTCGGGCAGAAGGCGGGGTACACCCTGAACTGGTTGCCAGCCAATCGCAGACCTAGTGAACAATTCTTCAAAAAAGAGGCTTCAAGCTGTTTCATGCCACTCCCAGTTGAAGTGTACTGTCATAAAACCAAGATAATGCTGTGTATTCAAAACAACTAAACAACTTCGCCTTAAAAATGATCCCTCTAGCTTAATGCTATGATGCGTATTTATAAACGTGATGGCAAAGCTCCGTCAGCACCCAGCCAACGTGTAACTGGTGATGTGATTACAAATATACTGTACAAAGATATACAATATGACTAGATCCAATTCCAAAAGACGTGCCTCCCGTGCCTACATGGTGGCCATGTTGAATGTGAGGCCTTGATGTGGCGGCCTTCGGGATGATGGTTATATCTATTGTCAGTTGTGCATAGAGCACTACGCAGAGAGGGAGCGGTATGGCTGTGGTGTTAACTCTGAGGAATACAAAACGTAAGTCTCTGGAGTCTGGAACATGCTATTTTTGGTAGAGTAACAATTCAAGTTGTTTGCTTATAGCATTGGATTTGGAACTAGGAAGCACACTAATTCCTCGCGGCTCATGAAAGCGACTCGCCGATGATGAGTACTGTACTGTATATCAAATATGTGACCATGACCAAGCACGTCGTAAGTTTGGATAAAATTTGAAACTTTCAAACATTTTGAAGCTTTTTTTTTCATTTATTTACAATAACTTCATACTGCACTAGGTGTTTTAGGTCACGAAAAAAACCCTACAAAACAATACATTTGTACTGTACAGTTGTATGGGTGCACATGGCCTCAAAAAAAGAAAAGTGCTTCAATTTAACGGACAATCAGCTGTAATGGACGACCCCCTATTAGTCCATAATGTTGAGGTTCCACTGTATCCCCATGTCTGTATTATTGCAAATGTGGACACACCAGAAAGAGCAGCACAATGTCAACTGAATTGAAGAAAAAAAATGTGGCAAAAATTGCTTACTTCTTTACATTGTATTTAATTATGTCATTACTGGATGTTTTTATAAAGTAGCCTACAATGTTATAGAGTGCTTTATCGCTTATTAAAAACATGTTTGTTGGTTTTTTTTGGGAAGCTGCAACAGATTAATGGCATTTCCATTCATTTAAATGGGGAAAGATGTTTTGAGGTTTTAAGTCACAAGCATGGAGCGAATTAAACGCTTATCTCAAGGCACCACTGTATTAGTAATATCAACTTTCGGAATTGATTGGATTGCCTGTTAGCAGACTTGTCAAAAAACATGATTTATTTTTGACTCTCATCTTCATGTTGAAAAACTCACTGTACAATAAACAGAAATGTTTGAGTCCACCTACATGTTTGTGCAGTGGTAGCAGCCTTCATTAGTGAGTATTCGCTGTCTGTTCCTAAACTGTTATTACAGACTCTACAGGCAAAAACTGTTCCCACATCACAGGGAGAAAGCAGCTCCATCTGTTTTGTACTGTAACCTTTTTTTTTTCTCCAATGTGTCTTCAAGAAATATCATGGGAGCAATTAAGCAATTGTTTCAGTAATAATGTATTGCTTTGACAAAATTGCGCTGTATGGATTAAATAAAGGGAATATTTCCATTGCACAACTTCTCTCATGTCAGGCATATTACAAGAGCAAGAGATGCTTAGACGAGTCACGTCAAACTTCTATTTTAAGTCTGTTTGAAATTTCAAACAGATGTTTATTTCACATTCGTGCACAGGTGTGGTGTGTCACCAGTTCAAAATTCAGCTGGTTGAGGATGAAGGTTTCTTTTTGAATCCTACAAGAAGTTTCTGGGCTTCTTTGACTGAAATATATTTTGCCCTAGGTATCAACTTTTCTTTCTTGTCTCAAGAAAGAAGGTCACCGTCGTGAATTATTTAACCATACTAGCTTTCACAGCTGAATACAGGCTTTTGAAACGTTATTCTCTACAAATTTAACCAGTGAAGTCAGATGGTTTGAGTCATACCTTCACTTGAACAAGACTGAGGGGACAGAAACAGAATAGTTGAGTCATGCACATATAAGCAGGGGGATCATACTGATTTTGAAAGAGCTGCTTTGCTCTAATTTGGAGAATGTTTGAAATGAAAAATCTCCTGGTGGATATTGGCTTTAAATTCATCCTGCCTAGAGGATAGCAATTATTATGCACTATGTGACTTTTAGATGTTTGTGCTTAGGAGTTGTAATATGTTCTTTTACATGGATAGAAAAGTTGATATTTCCTATGATAAAAAATACACCACAAAGACATTTTTCTTATAAAAGAGATGTACAACTAGAATGTAACATTTTCAACAAATGTGTCATAGCATTGCAAAAATCTAAGCTAAGAAAACAAAAACAAAGGAAAGGTGCTAGTACAGTAATCGAACATATAGCGATGGATGTTTAAATTAGGCTGCATCACAGTCTTACCACATACAAATCAATTCACACATCCCACACACTCCTTTGTTCACGTCGCAGAAAGCTGAAGTGCTCGCTCTGTGATGTGACTTCACCAATTTGTAAAGTGGTCACCTATTTAAGCTTAAAATAAACATCTTTTTTTCCAGTTTAGCTGGTTTAGGTTTTGAGTCACATATCATTGATAGATTTCAATATGTATTCATTGTGCTGGCTGCATGCACCTCTATTCAAAAGAGAGATTTACGTGACGCCACACGAGTTTTTATCTGCCGAAATATTATATATATAATATATATATACATTCACTCAGCTTATGATACAATCATTTATTATTGTATAAAAAATATTAAGGAGATACTGTATAATAATTAGGGGTGGGAATCAAAAACCGTTTCTTTCTGTGAACTGGTTTCTCGTAATTCGATTCCTAGGAATCATTTGTTTGCTTGCTTGATGAGCCTCCTTACCGAGTCCTCTCGCGTCACAAATGAGCGATGACGTCACATGCAAGAAGTGTAAGGTTATGAACTTTACCAAAATGGCGTGAAAGTAGAAGCACTCTAAAGTTTGGCCAAATTTCAGTTGAAAAGATTATTCCGAGGCTACTTGCAAAGAACTAAAGCTTTGACCAAGGCTTGGCCACTGGTGAGGCCGCTCAAAGCGCCTCAGAAGCTATTTTGCAAAACCAGGTCAAATGATATTTTTTTATAGAACAGTTCTTTTTTTTTATGTCTGAATTAGTTTTGGGTTAAGTTGAATGCAAAAGGAGCACTGTAAATACACCCAAATGTTAGTAGCTAAGCTGTCTTATATTGTTAAATGTATCCATCTATTTTCCGTACCGCTTATCCTAACAAGGGATTACTTTTTTTTCTTCCTCAGGATACCTTACAGATCATGAGTGCATACTGGTACAGTTAGCATAGTTGAACATATTAGAGAGTTATAGCAAACAATCCCGTTGGTTTTATTTAATTCCCTCACCCAATGAGAATCAATAAGAGAATCGATAAAGAATTGGATTGATAAGCAAAAATGATAAATGGATTCTTACCAATTCCTACATCGAATTATAATAGATACTTTTAAAAGGCGTGTCACCGTCACGTCTACATGCATTGTATGTATTTATATTATTGACTATATTTGCATTACAGTTCTATGCAGCAGTGTTGCAATATGGCCAAAGCATATTCAACAACATTTAGCGAGTCGCATCTTTGCCTCGGATACATATTTGTGAGATGTTGCTTAAGAAAACACTGTGATTCAAGCACGTACAGGCTGGCATCATACACATTCGCCAGTTGCACTCAAATCCTCTTTAAGGCTTTTTAACTCCATCACACCATCTGGTTAGAGGCCACCGGCAACCAAGGTAAACAGACGTCGAGCACACACTGCTAAAGAGAGAGTGATTTCTGCGTTGGCCTTCAGACTTGTGGTGATACACTAATTTGAGGATTAGCACATATGCGGACCAAAAGAGCAGACGATTGGTGAGTACATAGAACATGGAAAACAGAACATTGGACAGATGGAGATGGGGTGAAGACAGTACAAGATGGAGTATGAAGAAATGAAACATGGACCAGCACCATCTGTAAGATAGTTAGGAGAAACACAGTAGCTTATTGATGCGGTAGGAACAAGAACTCCAAAAGGAGGAAGTGCTTTGATTTCCTGTATTCTTTGAACCCACTGCTGTCAACGCAGATGTTCTCCAAAGTGGAGCATCCATGTTTAAATCACTGAAATCCTCTCCCTGAAACAGTTAATTTCTCTCATTAAAAAAAGGGATAGAATTAATCAAATTAGGAAAGTTTATTGGATTTTTGCACAAAAGAGCACAAACAACACTTCAAAAAGAAAAAAATAGCTTTATTTCTCCCAATACATGCCATTTTTTGTTTTCTCCATTGACATTTTACCCATAAACATCAGGCATATTCAAGTGCTGCGTCTTTATGAAGGTGTACAATTAAGTTTGGCCTTGAATGGGGTCTGAATTCTGCCTAGTGCCATTCATGGAACACTCAGAAACATAGTGGTCATAGACAAAACTGCCTCTGCGTCCAAGAAAGATCAAGAAATTATTTTACTAAGTCTTTAATGACAAGCACTGTATCAATTCATGCAGCCAGAAGTAACAGTGTACAGCTAATCCTTGGATTTATGTATCGTCTTGGATTTACAACCACTTCAGGCAACTTGTTCCTCACATCAGCCTTATAAAGTTTTATGGACCTTATTATTATGTCAACTTAATAGGTAAAATTAGCTCAATAATCATTCAACATTTTACTATGAAAACTCAGAGGACACTATTGTAACATAGTCCAGTGAACAGTGGAAATGGCATTGAATGGATGTACTGTAATAGAAGATATATGGCAGTATATCTTCTTTTTGCCTTCTCTTATTAGATTGCTACAATACGTTTCCAACATGCATGGCTCAGTTTTTACGCCAGATGCCCAAAGCAGCTTGCAAATCCCGTTTGTAAGACAATCAGCAGAGAGCATGCAGAAGCCGAGCTGTCCAAATGTAGGCACTTTAGGAAGACCATTGTTTGTTTAAATTGCTGGAACTAACGTGTAATGTCATAATTCCGGGGTAATTTTTCTACTTGCTGCTCAGGGAGTAGTACATTGGGATCTGCACTGCAGTGATGAAAATATCTGATCTGAAGACCCCTTGTTGCATTTTACGTCACCTGTCATATAAGAATAGTGAGTGCAAAATAATTTCTGTCTTGAGTCAAAACATTTGCATTTTGCAGTTAGGAAAAAACTACAACAGAGGGCCAGACATCATGGTTAATAGAGAACAGGAAACATTAGTACGAAGAAAGAAAGATTATGCCAACATGTCCACGGTCATGTGAGCTTGGACAGAAACAAAAAATATGGTGAAGTCATCGTCACACAACCCAAGATTGCAACAACAATAAAAAAATTCTTGAAAGTTGTGGTTGGTAACGCTCTGACAAGTGATCTAGTGTGGTGTAGTGAGGGCACCATATTTCTTGCTGGCAATGTGGAAGTGACCCCAAACAGTACTTAGTTGTCATGTCAACATCACAAGCAACATAAACATCAAAATATCTGCAAAGAAAAAAAAAAAATTATGGCCAAAAAGTAAAATTTTTAGGCCATCTAAAAAAAGTAGAGGCACTTTAAATAGTGGAAGGTATGTCCTGAAATGATTTATGCTTAGTGTAACTGAAAGTGTAGTGGTTCATTGCCAGTCCAGGGTGGAGCTCTCCCCTACTCTTAACATGAGTATAGAAAAGAGGTGGATTGATTTCATTCCTTTTCTGTAAGACATTTTACTTCCCATGATGAACTCCCTCAGTTGTTTGTCTGCTTTGTATCGCCACCCTTTATACCCGTGTGCTATTTTCTGTGCATTTTCTGTGACAGCTTTGATATTTTTTGACAGTTAAATCTGTCGGAGTGATGAGTCTTGACACAAAATGCTGGCTGTTAGCACAGTGTGACAGAAAAGAAAGAAGGTATGCCGCTCTGTGGATGTGTTGACAGCACACTCGCCAGACTATTGTCATCATTATCAACATCACCAACACAAATCGATGAAGTTTGACAGATGTTGATTGGGTCACAGTTCAGAATTAACCAATTACATTCACACTCATGTTAAATGGGGGTCAGGACATACCTGCCACTATTTAAAGTGCCTCTACTTTTTTTAGATGGCCTAAAAATTTCACTTTTTGGCCATAATTCCCAAAGTTATGTTTGACACAAACAACACTGCTCATCACCAAAACAACACCATACTTACAGTGAAGCATGTTGGTGGCAGCATCATGCTTTGGTGCTCTTTTTCTTCAGCTGGAACTGGGGCCTTAGGTGGAGGTTTGGAACAGTTTGAAAAAAAAAACAGTCAGTGTCAGCACAAAACCTTCATCTTTCTGGAAGAAAGCAAAAAAATTAAAATAAAATATCAGGAAAAGTCTACTATAATAGCCAACATTTATTTGGGGTTAATCAGATCATCCCATTCCACTTATAAGAGGGTGTGCACACTTGTGCAACCACATTATTTCCATTTATTTTACTTCACCTCTGGAAAAGATGGGAAAAGGTCAATGGAGTTGTAGCGGCAATAGGTCACATTAATGGTAGAAAAGGTTTTAAAATGATTTATCTTGGTCTCATTTTTTTCAATCACAAAAACCTGCCATTTGGACAGGCGGTGTGTAGACTTTTTATATGCACCGTTTAATGCTGGGGAAAAAGACTACTATTGCAAAACAGCAACACCTCTCATGACCATGTGACGTCTATAGAGCTTGCACTTTGTACTTTGTACTGTTGCGAGTGCGCTGGAGCCTACACCAGCTGACTTAAACAGGAATGGTCGATTCTTGTACTCTTTTTTTAAGGCATGCATGAGGTTGTCTCTCTACAGTGTAGTTCATAGTGCTGTAGAATTATGGAAATAAATCTTTTTTTAATAGAAGAGACCAATCAAGAAAGAAAAGGGATCAATTACGACTACATTCAGGTCCCTCGAAACACCTGAGCTAAGCAAAGGACCCCCAAAGAATTCTGTGCCCTAAACAATTACAGCAAACATACTTTAAATGTGAAGCCATAACATCAGCATGGCTTGTTTATTAGTTTGCAATGGTTTCTGTCCCCTTGTAACCAAACTATCTCCACAACAATATGCATTAAGTCAATACAACTTAATTCTGCTCTGATACCCCCGTCAATCAGAACTCTTTTTTTTTCATAAAGGCAGAATTTTCATACAGCTCTAATTGTATTGGATCTCGTTAATTAGACTGTGCCAGATTACCAACTGTTGTGCCTGAGACAGTACAGAGAGCATTTTATTAATAGTTTGTATTCAAACCATTTCACAGATGCTGCTGAGCTGTGAATTAAATCCAGCAAATCTGTGCTGTTGATACACCGGCCGCCCTCGTCAAAATTAACTATTACACGTGAGTTTGTCTTCATCCCCCAAAATGTGTTTATATTGGTCTGGTTATATGCATGATTATGCCATTAAACATTATACAACTAAGGCTGATTGTCACAGTACAAACTCTTTGCTTGTTAGCGCTCTACAAGTCTATCATTTTCAACACTGCTTTCAAATTCTCACAGGATACTCATTATGACACAAGATGTGCCGCTATACCATGGCTCAAGGTTAAAATCAATACCTTGTTAGTGGGAGGTCAGATTCTTCAAACTGTTTGAGGTCATCATTCTATGTCAAAGCAATGAGCCCTTTGATTTGTTGTAACATACGCAGGATGGCGAAGGCAGCTTTGGTGGATGTTCCTTTTGGGTCATCACAATTCCTGTATGCCAGAGCAAAAAACAAACATTTTCCGTACATTCAACCCAAAATGTGCAACTGTTGTTGGTGTCAATCTCATATGAGTATATTTATAATTTCATTTGTATCTAAGGGCCGAAATGCATGGATGTGGTGGGTGAATGGGGGGGATCGCTTCTTGCCAACAGCCTCTCAAAACATCCACAGTCTTGCCTTTATCGCTCGTTTTCTCTTTTTTGTGGCCATCTGCTTCTTCCTTGACAATCGCGCCATGTTTTTGTGGTTCTATGAAAAAAATCAAAATAATTATGTACAGTATAGTGTATGTGGCGCCTCAAAACCCCCAAAAAACGGTTGCAGTTTTTCATTTGCTACCCCTCGGTAGATGTGCGGTGCTCAATCGCTGGATGTACGGCGACTAGTGGTGTAACGATTCATTCATTATATCGATGTATCGATTTATCTTCCTACAATCCAACCGCATTTATCTGTGCTTGACTAGTTAGCCTTCCGGACGTAAATATCCATCCATCCATCCATCAATTTTCTGAGCCGCTTCTCCTCACTAGGGTCGTGGGCGTGCTGGAGCCTATCCCAGCTGTCATCGGGCAGGAGGCGGGGTTGAACTGGTTGCCAGCCAATCGCAGGGCACATAGAAACAAACAACCATTCGCACTCAAAGTCATGCCTACGGGCAATTTAGAGTCACCAATTAATGCATGTTTTTGGGATGTGGGAGGAAACCGGAGTGCCCGGAGAAAACCCACGCACGCACGGGGAGAACATGCAAACTCCACACAGGCGGGGACGGGGATTGAACCCAGGTCCTCAGAACTGTGAGGCTGACGCTCTAACCAGTCGTCCACCGTGCCGCCGGGCGTAAATATATCGATTTAATTTGTTTTAAAAGGTAATCATACGATTGTATCGATAGTGGGAAATAATGCACTGGATTTAAAAGCATGGCAAGATTTATATGGGTGTGCATGTGTTGTCTTTCCAAGAAAATCGCTTGTAATTCCTCTTACTTCACTGAATTTGTCAGTTAGCACACGGCAGTTAGCACTGTCAGGGCTACTTTCTTCTTTGTCTCTTGTTTCCTTTTCTGCGCCCCAAATCTAATCACTCCTTTCCATAGTGCCCCTAGTGGTGGAACGAGACACCATAGTATGTGTGTGTGTTGTTTTAGTGTCTGGTGGATTGCAGATGAGGGGGAGGGGAGCGAGACTGCTTCAAGCTCAAGTTTGTGCTACAAAAAAGATGTTTGTTCATTTATTTAGCTCACTATGTATTATTAACACAATTCTTAAAAGATTTTCCTCATGAAAACCTCACTTTTCATTTTAGCCATTAGTATTTAACTGTTTAAAACAAAGATTCTCAAACTGGGTCCAGCTCGGGGCTCCTTACAGTGCAGACATTTTTCCAAGGACACCCTCATAATTTTAATACGAATTAAACATCTTTTCTAGGAAAAAAAATGGCCCAAAAAGTAAAATTAGAGCTGAAATAATATAAATAACAATAAGTTTGTTATTGTTTTATTGCAAAACAATACAATCAATCAACTTTTTATTAAGTAGACTCATAGTCCATTAGAAAACACATACAGTACGGTATACAATAAGACACATAAAAGGAAACATCACAAAAATCTGGAGATTTAATGCCCATAATTAGTTTTTACCCGATTCCCTTACATGAAAACAGCATCCAAGAAATTTCACGTCCACTGTCAAGTATGCAGTTATTTGTTTCACAGTACCACTGGATGATTTTTTGGCTAAAAAGTTTTCCAGCCACTCAATCGTTTCGGATCTTATCGTTCTAAATGAACCAATATCATCCTTGAATCGACACTGCAACCACAAATCGTGATATAAGTCGAATCATTGCTAGAACGAATCGTTCCACCCCTAACACCGACTGTCGTATTTTTTTCGTAATGTCTACTTCAGTTGTGTCTGGCCTTGTTATCTGATGTGTGGCAGGTCTTAGTGTTATGAACACTGGTGGTACCTATACATCCATCGATCCATTTTATATAGCTCTTTATATATTTATATAGTCCTCATTAGGGTCATGGGGTTAGAGCCTACCCCAGTTGACATTAAGCAAGAGGCAGGGTAGATCCTGGGCTGGCCACCAGCCAAATCGCAGGGCACATACAATAGAGAAACAACCATTCACAAGCACATTCACACTAAAGAACAATTTAGTCTTCAATAAAAATGCTTGCTTTGGGAATGTGGGAAGGAACCGGAGTACCTTAAGAAAAAACGCATTTCATCTACTTGTCTACTTATTGTCATGTGGAACAGCATAAGTTTGCCAAATAATACATTCAGTAAATAAAATATATTAAGCATTAATTTCTACAATTACGCTTAAAGTACACACTAAAAGTGAGACGTGTGACACCTTCTACCACTCATATTTCCACACATACTTCTTACTGCCTTGTGACGCCCACATTCAAATTGTTTATTACTGCACATGATTCACCAACAATCAGTGACTTTATTTGCAGTATTAAGAAATAATCCCGGCTGGTCAGTGTGGCCCTGCTATCTTGTTAAAGTTATATCATATAAAAGTTCAGTGTCCTTGCTGTTAGCTTTGCCTGTTGTTTTTGTCTGTTGGCCCACCCTTGGAGGCACACAATAGCAACATAGTGGTGAAGGTGTTTGAAATGGAGGAGGGCCTTAGGCGGTGAGACAATAACAGAACATGTTTAACACCACAGAGCCTGTGTTTATTTTTATTGTTAACACGCCTACAAGCTGCACTTGGATACTAATCAGCAAACTTGAACCAGTCCACCATTGTTACCATTTGTGTGTTGTTATGTTTGCTGCTTGTTCTACATCAATTTGTACTGGAGGAACAAGAACAATGACAGCACCCAGACATCCGACAAGGCTTAAATACTGGTAACATGCAAAAACAGTCAGTGGATTGGCTACAATCTATATTTTAGTTAATGGGATGTAATACGCAGCACAGTGGACGACTGGTTAGAGCGTCTGCCTCACAGTTCTGAGGACCGGGGTTCAAATCCCAGCCCCGCCTGTGTGGAGTTTGCATGTTCTCCCCGTGCCTGCGTGGGTTTTCTCCGGGCACTCCGGTTTCCTCCCACATCCCAAAAACATGCATGGTAGGTTAATTGAAGACTCTAAATTGCCCGTAGGTGTGAATGTGAGTGTGAATGGTTGTTTGTTTATGCGTGCCCTGCGATTGGTTGGCAACCAGTTCAGGGTGTACCCCGCTTCCTGCCCGAAGATAGCTGGGATAGGCTCCAGCACGCCCGCGACTCTTGTGAGGATAAGAGGCTCAGAAAATGGATGGATGGATGGATGGGATGTAATACAGTCCTAGCCCAAACACATGTAAGTATGGATTACACCTTGATGAGAATGTAGGCTCTCATGGGATTTTTTTATGATAATTTTAAATTGCTGCCAAATGAGCATCATTATCAGATCTGGTTGATTGTGGGTTTACAATAGCGCTGACCATCTTTGAAAACTGTCAGCATTAGTGTAATTTAGAGAACATTTATTGTGTAGATCTCAAAAATAAAACTTAAAACGTAACACTATGTTGCAAATGAACACAAATAACATTGTGGATGTAAATATTTGATATACTACTATGTTATATACTATTAATATACTGTATTCTTTACGTTACAGTCCCCTCCTCCTGTCTGAAGTATGCAGTAACATGCTGATTCATTTATGGTATTCATACGTGTGTGCTGTGCTTAAATCTTTTATCTAGACACTTAATTTACCTGCTGATTTGCTGTTGGTTACTCGCTGCTGTAATGCAGTTCCAGCTGGACTTCTTTTCAAAGTGTAATGTTCCACCAACCTTCTTCTGGTGTTTTGGTACTCTACATTTCACGTTAGCTTAGCATCTAGTATTCCTCCTGAAGTTATGGGGCAGTTAGGAAAACAGGGATGATGTGTGACTCTTTGTCGTGGATGTCCCTTTTTTTGGTCATGGCCCTGTGTTTCAAGTTGTTTTTCTTTATGTTGCAGTGTCTGGGTGGGCGTGGACATCGGTGACGCACCTGTCATGCATTGTAATCATCAGACTTTTTAGGGGGCACCGTGACAGTGTGTGGGCGTCGGAATATTCACTCGTTTTTGCCCCATGTTTGCCGCCGTTCTGACCGCTGTCCAAATTTAGGCTCAATACTATTATACCACACGGACCGTTTGTCGTGTCTCCCTGCGTTATCTGTTTTTGATTCTCTCTGGTTGTGAGTTCCTTTAGTTTAGTATGTCTCGCCATCACATGCTCTGCCATATAATTAAAATTGTTCCGACCTCTGACCTGTAGTCTATTTTGTGGGATCTGCCCTTACGGCATTGCCGATCGTGACATTTTTAACAAGCTCGGAGCTGGTTAAAAAACAATGCTTCCAGCTCTGTGGTCAGGCATGCTTGAAGCTATTTGCTCACAGGCAGATACGATGACATCATAAACAAACGACTGGTTGGTAGAGTCCAAATCTACACCGTCGGCCAAATTTACCTAAAAATCTACTGTACATACTAGGGCTGCAACCAACGATTATTCTAATAATCGGTTAATTTTTTGTTGTTTGTTTCGATTAATTGATTAATCGGATTAAAAAAAAAAAACATTTTCAAATGTCCATCCCTTGATTCAAAAACAGGAAATTATTTCAAACTGACAGTGCAGGAAATGTCCTTTCATAAAGTGATTATGATTCAGATACTGGTTTGGTCCATGATGTGTCAGAAAATAGGCAAAAATGGTGATCATTGTTTTCCAAAGTAAAAGCCGATGTTTGCAAATGTCTTACTTTAATGAAACACAAGGATAACCAGCCTGCTTTCATGGAGGACTACAGAAATATGACAATATTTACTGTTGAGAGGCTGAAATTCCAAGGATTTGGATAATATCAAAATAGTTGTCGCTTGATTTGATAATCGATTAGTTGTCTATTAATTGATTAATTGTTGCTCCTCTAGTATATACTGTATGTGCCACTCCTACAAGAGACCTGTGATAAATAAATAAGGTAATATTGTTAAATATTTGTTAAAACACACTTGCCTGGTGATACAACAAATTCAACAGAAAAGGAGATTTCAACTTGTGGAGTTAATTGACCATTTCATTATTTGTGGGAAAAAAACTACATTCTTATGTTTTTGTTTTTTTTTTCAGTGTGTAAAAAAAAAAAGTTGCGCACCAAAAACAAACCAATGCAGATGAAGAAATCCTTTTGCGATGTAATTTTTTATGCTTATGTATCCTTATCCAGAAGGGTTTATTCAGTTAACTAATATGCATACTTTGAGTTTAACTAAAAAAGAGCAACTGTTTTAGGTTGGTTAATGCTGTAAGGAAGGGTTGACACCCCTTTTTCCTCTGCTGCTAATGCGACAAGTAATATCATGACTATTTACTCAAATGAAACTGAGAAGGCAGGAGAGAAACTTCAGCCACTGTATGTTCTTCAGCCAACATCTCCACCTGCGAGAGTTCTCCATCTGTCCAGTCTCTCATACAACGCCAGCACAAGGCAGCTGTTGAAAGGAAGTAGCAAATTAAAATAATTTTTAATAACTTTCCCAACTCTGAGAGGGGTAGATTGTACATATATTTCATTGTGTTCACTTTGATGAACCCCCTGCCAAACAATTAATCCGTCACTCATATGTTATTTATCCATACATCCATCCATCCATTATCTACACTGCTTATCCTCACAAGGGTCGCAGGAGCACTGGAGCCTACCCCAGCTATCTTCGGGCAGAAGGTGGGGTACACCCTGAACTTGTTGCCAATCGCAGGGCTATGTTATTTATAGCTTTGGAAATGTGTGCCTCCTCGCTTTGTTATGATTCATAGCCACAGGAGTGTGTAGTCCTTCTTTCAGTTTGACATGAGCTACTTACAATTAAGTCTTGGAAATGTTTTTATTGTTACTTCTCAATTGCATCAATAAAGGACAAGTTTATTTTAAAAAGTAACAGCTTGGAACCTGTGTCATGTGATACAGTATAATGTGAGTACATTAGGAGCACAACAGCAAAATACCAAATCCCCATACCACGAAAAATAAATGACAAACACTTCACCTTGCTCTTTGAAAAATTAGCATTTGGATATTTATGCACTGGTATGTCTCACAGGTTATTCTGTTGTTATTTTTTTTTTACACATGGTTTGTTTTTACAATACAGCATATTGTGGTTACCTCACACATTTTATACACAGATTCATCATAAGTACAAAGGTGTTATACTAATTTTAGATACAGTTTAAACAAAAGTCCCGATACATTTCCTTTTTTGTTTTTTATTTCAGGTATCATTTGGACAGATGTGAGGCCGTGAGCAGCTTTGACCCTTACCTCACTGGATCTGATGGCGACTCAAGTTTCCGCTGATTGCAGAGAGATCTCTGTGACATCCCTTGGGGTCTCCTGGAGACTAGCCACATCGCCAGGGAGTCGCAGTGAAATCGAACTTGTTCCATTAAATTGAAGACCTTTTGGCGACTCCTCTAAATGCTCACTATAGAGAAAAACCTTCACGTAGCTTAATGTCACTAAATAGTGAGCAATCGACACCGACATTTAAATAGATATGTCTACCTATGGCCACTTCAACCTCTGACAATATCGGAAAAATCGCCCCAATGTTTTGGATTTCATGGCTGGGAAACATCAAGATTAATGTGTCACGGGTCTGTGTTCTGGTTGTTGTCTTCCCCACTTGTGCCTCGTTCACCCTAATTACCCCATGCATTTACCCTCGTGTCTCATTCTTTCTAGTCGCCAGTTTGTTATACCTTGTCGTCACGTTCCAGCATTCCTTGTTTCCACGCCACAGAATCACAGTAAGACTAGACCCTGTTCCGATTATCAACCTCGCCTTTTTGCCTCACGTTTTTGGATCCTGTTGCCTTTTTTGGATTGCCTGCCTGTGTACTGACCTGCCTGTATATTAAACCTCTCTTTTTGAAACTGTCCATTTGTTTTGGAGTCGTGCATTTTTGGGTCCTATCCTCTGTTCCATTCATGACAAAAAGTATTCTCTGTCAATGAACTGTTTGTTGTCGTACTAGAGCGGCTCCAACTACCGGGGACAAATCCCTTGTGTGTTTTTGACATACTTGGAAAATAAGGATGATTCTGATTCTGAACTGCTGCTGAATTGTAGTCGGGGAAAGAAAACTTCCTGCCAGGTGGCAATTTTGCAACGGTGCTGCAATGTCAATTGTTTGATCACGGTCTGAAGCATCCACTGAACTGAACTTTTGTTGAGGCTGAGTTCCTATGCGGCACTCCGGATAGACTTTCCTTGCTTGCTCTAAAAGTTGGGTGTTTTCATCAGTGGTGGTAGTAGCAGGCCTTCCGTTGCATTTTTTATCAAGTACAGATCCTGTTTTGAGAAACCTGTCGTAGATAACGTAGATTGTACTATGCATTGGAGTAGTGTCTCGGCTATAAAGCTTCTCTAAAAGTGCAGGCGGGGACAGAAAAACTTTTTGTCAGGCGGCAATTTCGAAACACTGCTCTAGTTTTAATTGGCGAGCCATGGGCAAGTGAATGATATACATCAACAAAAAGTGCAAAGCCTAAGATATTGAATGCTGATTGTCTCACATCTGTCTGAATGATACCTGAAACGAAATAGAAAAAAGGACTTTTATAAGGACTTTGGGGACACCCTATATTATATACTGTATTTTTATACTATTTGTATCCACAAAGTAGTATTTTTGTAGCCTAAAAAGGACTTTTCTGTTTCACTTCTTTTAAATAAAATGTGGACACTATTCATTGGCCATCCTCCTAAGAGTCTTCCTGTTCTTGCCTTCCTGACGTATTGAAAACATCCATCCATCCATCCATCCATTTTCTGAGCCGCTTCTCCTCACTAGGGTCGCGGGCGTGCTGGAGCCTATCCCAGCTGTCATCGGGCAGGAGGCGGGGTACACCCTGAACTGGTTGCCAGCCAATCGCAGGGCACATAGGAACAAACAACCATTCGCACTCACAGTCATGCCTACGGGCAATTTAGAGTCTCCAATTCATGCATGTTTTTGGGATGTGGGAGGAAACCGGAGTGCCCGGAGAAAACCCACGCAGGCATGGGGAGAACATGCAAACTCCACACAGGCGGGGCCGGGGATTGAACCCGGGTCCTCAGAACTGACGCTCTAACCAGTCGGCCACCGTGTCACCATATTGAAAACATCCTTTGGAAAAACAAACATCCTGAAGACCATATAATGAAACTGTCACAGGCAGCATGCGAGGTCTTATTTGTATTTGTGTTATTTACCAACTTAATACCTTCAGAAATATCAGTAGAGGTTTTTCAATATTCAAAATCAAGAGAAGGATTGACTGATGGATTGTTGACTTTATCTTTCCAAGCCTGAGAGCCTCACTACGTCCATGTTACAGTTGTGCGGGGGAGGAAGAAACACAGCAGGGTGAGATCTGTAAAGACCAAAGGGGGATGGGGAGGATGAAGAAATTGATAGAATGCAACAGGCAATATTTCGATTAGCCCAAAAATAAGTGGACTCAGCTACAGAGGTCGGTCTTGCTGTGAGGCAGCAGGTGGACGCAAATTTCTCCCCCTTGCCTTTGTGATGTTTTTGATCAGAGAGCAGTGGCGTGGCAGCGTGAAAGGCTGAGGCGCATCACACCACTTCATTGTCCGCCAATAAACAAGTACTTTTCAAACTGAGGTACTTTTCACCATGTTGCTCCAACGTGACTCATGTCTTTGCTCTCTTTTTAACAAGTCCCTGACTGAGACATGGAGAAAAAACAAACAAACGAAAAAACTGACTTTGAAGCAGCAGACAGTTAGCTCAAGCCTTGTAATCCTGTAGAACTAAATACTGTTATTGATACTACTACTCATGCTCTGTGGATTCCTTGTCAGAATTAATGATTGAGACAGTTTAGACATAATGTGGTTACTTTCTTTGAATGGCTCCTTGCTTCATGTATTTTTCCATTTGGCAAGGACTGCAGGGTGACTGAATCTGATGTTATTTTGGTTATTATTATCATTAGGCAAATTGCCGATGGGATGGCAGTGGCGGTGGGTTGCGTGGTTGTTAGACTGTGTAGAGCTGTGTAAATCATTGACTCAAATACATTTTTGATTCCTGTGGCGGGTAGATTAAGGTAAGATAGTAAAATTTGGGCTGACAATTTTTCATCCTCATTGCCTGCAAATATAGACTCACTAGTGTACACAATGCAGATATTGCTGTCATTATTAAAGGGAAAGTTTGCAATTTTCAAATAAAAAATAAATTTATACATGTTTTTGGGATGTGGGAGGAAACCGGAGTGCCCAGAGAAAACCCACGCAGGCACGGGGAGAACATGCAAACTCCACACAGGCGGGCCCGGGGATTGAACCCAGGTCCTCAGAACTGTGAGGCTGACGCTCTAACCGTGCCGCCTCTCCATATATATATATATATATATGCCGGCAAGGGGGTCTGACTGGTTAGCACATCTGACTCACAGTTCTGGTGACTAGTGTTCAAATCCCAGCCCCGCCTGTGTGGAGTTTACCTGTTCTCCCAGTGCACTGGGTGGGTTTTCTCCGGACACTCCGGTTTCCTCCCACATCCCAAAAACATGCGTGGTAAGTTGATTAAGACTCTAAATTACCCTTAGGTGTGAATGTGAATGTGAGTGTGAATGGTTGTTTGCTTCTATGTGCCCTGCGATTGGCTGGCGACCGGTTCAGGGTGTACCCCGCCTCCCGCACGAAGATAGCTAGGATAGGCTCCAGCAGCCCTCGATCCTAGGAGGATAAGCGGTAAAGATAATGGATGGATATATATATATAAACACACACACAGTATATATACTGAGTGTCTCCATACCGCATGTGACAGATTGTTTGTTAGCACAATGACTAGTGCTTTGACTTTGGGGCAAATTCAATGGGCTGTTAATTAGATACATTGATATTGAAGATCTGAACATGACACGCCAGCCATGTCTCACGACGGTTTGAAGGAAGGTGGAGGATAAGGAGGCTCATGTGGACTATTGAGAGGTGCAGTCAGGGGAAACAGACTGCAGAATCTGTTGCCTTGCCAACCGAGCCCCTCAGAGTGCGAGGGTTAAATGTAAACGATTCTCTGCCACTGCGAAAATAGGGTGCCATCTGTTTTCGTGTCACTTTCTTTGTTACAAATTCTCAAACATACAAAGAACGCGTGTGTAGGTGTTTTCATTTGAACCTCTCCATAGGAAGTAAATTTGATTTTTAATATGAAAGTAATGTGTGGGTTTAGCAATTCTGAAAATGGGGGGGGGGGAGTTTTTTTAACTCAAACGACCAGCTTGGAGGATTTTACATTTAAATGAAGTGCTTAGGAGAAGGTGGTACAGTGGCCGACAAGTTAGCACATCTGCCTCACAGTTCTGAGAATTGGGGTTAAAATCCCAGCCCTGCCTGTGTGGAGTTTGCATGTTCTCCCTGTGCCTGCATGGTTTTTTCCTGTTGTTCAGGTGTACCCCACCTCTCACCTGAAGATAGCTGGGATAGGCTCCAGCATGACCATGATCCTAGTGAAGATAAGTGATACAGAAAATGGGTGGATGGATGTTTAGGAGAAACTGATAAAGTTCTGTGGTCAGTTTGAAAATACATTTTCTGACTGTTAATCTCCAGCGGAGCCAACAGGGAATGCAAAGGCAAGGAAACAGCGAAGTTGTTGCTTAGGAACAGTAAGAAATTACTCAAACTTTTTTTCCAAAGCATCTGATCAAATCTCCTGGTGCGGCATGTGTGTGTGTGTGTGTGTGTGTGTGTGTGTGTGTGCGTGTGTGCGTGTGTGTGCATGTGTGTGTGTGCATTTGTGTTGTGGAGGGTGGGGTTGGCAGAGTCAAGTTTAGCAGAGGTGGTTTCTAGGCAACTGTTTTGTTTTTAGATTGATACAAAGCTTGTTTGTTTTTCTGTGCTTTGCAAGTATTTATTCTCATTATTTTCTCTTCTTTGAGGGATTGTTAACTTGCTCTATGTGTATGAAGCAAAAGGAAAGGACTCTTTTCCATAACTAATGTGCTGCTATTTTTTCCAGTGACGTTGATCAGTGGCAGTGTTTTATGTATTTATAATAAACCACATTCATTTGTTTTGGGAAATTAACAGGGGTTGGCGTCGGCTTATTCTAAGTCTTAATATTTGTCTGTAGCCTATCCATCCATCCATCCATTTTCTGAGCCGCTTCTCCTCACTAGGGTCGCGGGCGTGCTGGAGCCTATCCCAGCTATCATCGGGCAGGAGGCGGGGTACACCCTGAACTGGTTGCCAGCCAATCGCAGGGCACATACAAACAAACAACCATTCGCACTCACAGTCACACCTAAGGGCAATTTAGAGTCTCCAATTCATGCATGGTTTTGGGATGTGGGAGGAAACCGGAGTGCCCAGAGAAAACCCACGCAGGCACGGGGAGAACATGCAAACTCCACACAGGCGGGGATTGAACCCGTGTCCTCAGAACTGTGAGGCTGACGCTCTAACCAGTCGCCCACCGTGCCACCTAATTCGATTCAATAATTTTATTTAATTCTTAATTAGTTTGTTTTAACAACAGTGGTGTCTTGAGATACAAGTTTCATTCGTTCCGTGACCATGCTCGTAACTCATAACACTCATATATCAAATCATCTTTTCCCATTGAAATAAATGGAAATGTCTTTAATCTGTTCCAGAATACCAAAAAAAAAGACTGTAATGTGTTTTTTCAATAGGAAAAGTAGCAATCTGTACTAATGTATTTTATAAAAAGACATACAGTAATGACAAATATATAATTAATGTAAAGAATTAAACAATTTTGGTCTCTCTTTTTTTTTTGCTTCCATTCAGTGGACATTGTGCTGCTCATCCTTATTTATTTTTTTTATGCTGTTTCTCGACTTTAATGTTTAGGATCATCAAACAAATATAAATATCAGAGAACGTTAATCCAAGTAAACATGAAATGCAGTTTTTAAATGGTGATTTTAGGTATTAAGGGAAAAAAACTATGCGAACTGGCCTTGTGTGAAAACCTAATTACTCCCCTGCCCCCTTGTTAAATCATGAATATAACGGTGGCTAATAACATTTTTGGGAACGTTGAATTAGTTTTCTCTGACTGCACCCAACCCTGATTACCTCCAGAACTGTTTAATCAAGAAATCACTTAAATAGAACCTGTCTGACAAAATGAAGTGGTTCAAAAGATCTCAAACACTGCAAATAATGACACGATCCAAATAAATTCAAGAACAGATGTTAAAAATGCATTCTATGTTTACTTTGGTTAGCTTTGTCTGATATTTACAGTCCATGTGTTTGATGATCTTAAACATGAAGGTGGGAAATCTATGCAACAACAACAACAAAAAAGAATTTGAGAAGGAGGTAAATACTTTATCACGCCACTGTATGTCATGCAACAAAGTGGCAATATGCACCATATGATCATCACCTGTCACCATTACAGTATGGAAGTAGAATATGTTTTACTGTGTATTATTTTGTGAGGAGTTTAATCGCTACATAAAACAGTCGTTCTCAACTACTAAATGTGGACTATCTCCTGAAGAAAATAAATCGAGTAAAACAACATTTTTCTATAGTGAACTTGTTTTCGATACAAAAGAGCAAATGATAAACAATATTTTATGGACATATTAAACAAAAAAGATTTTTAGCAACACACACAAACACTGTGTTTAGAGACGGCGCAATGAAGCCTTTAAAGAACAGAACACCCTGCCACAGTCAAGCATGGTGGAGAATCCATATTGCTGTGGGGCTGGTTTGCTTCATCTGGTACTGGAGGCCTTGACTGTATCACAGGTGTCATGAAATAAGAAAATTATCAAGAGATTTTAGAGCAAAATGTCTTACCCAGTATAAGAAAACTTTGTTTGAGGTGAAGATCATGGGTCCTCCATTTAGACAAGAGCCAAAGCACACATCCCAAAGCACACATCCCAAAGCACACAGGAATGGTTGAAAAGGAAAAAAATTGACTGTTTTAAAATGGCCAGATAGGCTCCAGTACGCCCGCGACCCTAGTGAGGAGAAGCGACTCAGAAAATGGATGGATGGATGGATGGATAAATAAAATGGCCAGCAAAGTGTCCTGATCTCAATCCAAATGAAAATCTTTGGGGGGAGGTGAAATCTACCATTGGGGAAAAGAACCCTGCAAATGTTCAAGAGCTTGAACAAATGGCAAAGGAAGTGTGGGAGAAAATACTACCTGAGAAGTGGAAAAAGCTTATAGACAGACACAACAAGAAACGTTTAGTGGGTGTCATCGCACCCAAAGGGTATGCAACCAAATATTAAGGAGGGGTGCCAATATTGCTGCACATGCTCCTTTGTGTCGTTTTTGATTTGATATACAGGTTATGCCAAAAATGAAGAGGTGCCAATAATGGTGAGCACGACTCTGCATGTACAGTGCCAGTAATAGCCAACTACTGTACAAAGGTGCACACACAGAGAGAGATTGAACTGATGCCTATTACAGTAACCCTTTCATTTCATTTTGAGTCCTAATTGGCTATATGAAAGGTATTTAATTTGAGGCTTTGGAGTGAATGTTTCAGATGAAAAAGCCCTGTTTTATCATACCCTAATTAAAGGTCTCCACCATAGAAGGCATGATCCTCCACATCATCCAGTGCCAATGCTAATGCATGTGTGTTTCCAAGGAAGACATCCCACTGCTACAACTACAGGGGATGCTCATTTGCAGCAGGCCTTCTCTTTTTTTTGATCCCAGGAAGTCATTTACCCTTGTGTTCCACATAGTGCTCCACGTAATGTCAACCTGTTCAACCATTTAAAGCAGCCATGATGGAGGTCCTGTGACATTTTAATGAAATAAGGACCAGCCTTATTCAACTTGACATAAGATCCACTGACCTACAGCAGGAGCACACATCTTTAAGTTAAAATCATTCAGTTAAAAAGAGGGAAGTCGTGTTTTCATAGATATTTTAACTGTGGCTCTAACTGAGTCCTCAAGTCTATTTCAATATTCTGTCCTAAAATAAGGCTTGGAAAAGTAGTTGTTGACTTTACACCAATAAGAAGAAATAATTTTCAATTCCATGATTGTGAACAGAGGCAAGCAGCAAATTTGACACACATTATTAATGTAATTATTATTAATATTAAAAAAAACAGAACATGAACCATAACCATTAGATTGCGACAATTATAGGTAAGCGCATTGAGATAAAGGAATTACACTATGTATGTATGTATGTATGTATGTATGTGGCGGCACGGTGGGCGACTGGTTAGAGCGTCAGCCTCACAGGTCTGAGGACCTGGGTTCAATCCCCGGCCCCGCCTATGTGGAGTTTGCATGTTCTCCCCGTGCCTGCGTGGGTTTTCTCCAGGCACTCCGGTTTCCTCCCACATCCCAAAAACATGCAAAAAAATGTGAGTGTGAATGGTTGTTTGTTTGTATGTGCCCTGCGATTGGCTGACAACCAGTTCAGGGTGTCCCCCGCCTCCTGCCCGATGATAGCTGGGATAGGCTCCAGCACGCCCGCGACCCTAGTGAGGAGAAGCAGCTCAGAAAATGGATGGATGGATGTATGTATGTATGTTTGTACAGTATGTAGGACAAACCAGTAATCTTTCTTACAGTTAGAATGCGCCATCTCTTGGACAAAAGTCAGAACTACGGTGTTCATTACTTTATATTTATTTTTGTAAATTTCCGTATAAACAAATTTTTTTTTAAATTATGTTTCTTTTTAAACGGCCGTTGGCGACGGTACCGCATTTGTATATCTCGTTATTCCTAGTCAAAATATCATGTCCGGGACTCGCACATGCGCAGTACTGAGTCGTGGGTGGGGCAAACAAATGACGTAACAGCGATCGCTGGTGTCATCAGCATGTGGTTGCTGCGAACGTCTTCCGTGTTATTAGCCGTGTTAGGGAGCAGAGGAGTGACCCGGACCATGGTAAATGAATTCATCCTACTGGAATCAATGTGTCTAAATGTGCACGTTTGAAGATATTGAAACGATTTATTCAGCCAACGTCGGCAACGTGTTTACAACGACTTGTCAACTTTGCTAGTTCTAAAACGCGGTGCAACTAAGAAATAGGTCCGACATCGGTCCAATTTTGTAATCTTTGTTTGCGGTTTCTGTATCGATCGCAAATAATGTCCTAGTTACGCCTCCAATGTGGTAGATTTATGTTAGCGTTCTGCTGTTTACTCAAGCAAAACCAGCTCTAATCTCCCGTGTTTGTGTTATGTTGACGTCAGGATTTATGTTGTTTGCTTGTTATGCTAAATTATGGCGTTGCAGCAAGACTGTTTCCGAACATTTACTGGGCAAAAGGCACATATTGTAAACGGAAAAATATATATCACGGCACACCACACACAACAAAAATGTCACAAAAGGTGTAGATTAAACGCTAATTATGTACTTTATGCCATTAAGTGGAAAAGTATTTGACTGTGGATACGGTAGCATAGATTAAAAATTATTTAACCTTTATTTACCCAGGTAAAGCAATTGAAAACAGATACACATTTGCGATGCCAATCTGGCTAAATTGATCAATTGATGAACAATGATGCCACCAAACAAAGATATAATATAATATAGTAAAATAATTATGATTTTGTCACAATTTACATACTTGTTTAATTTTACACAAAACTGACTTGGAGCAATTGTAGCGACAAGGAGCTCTTTTAAAAAAAAAACAAAAAAAAACCAAACTTTTTTTCGCGATGACAAAGCAAATTTTGGACTATCCATCCATCCATTTTCTGAGCCGCTTATCCTCACAAGGGTTGCGGGAGTGCTGGAGCCTATCCCGGCTATCATCGGGCAGGAGGCGAGGTACACCCTAAACTGGTTGCCAGCCAATCGCAGGGCACATTGAAACAAACAACAATTCGCACTCACATTCACACCTACGGGCAATTTAGAGTCTTCAATCAACCTGCCATGCATGTTTTTGGGATGTGGGAGGAAACCGGAGGCACGGGGAGAACATGTCAACTCCACACAGGCGGCGCCGGGGATTGAACCCCGGTCCTCAGAAATGTAAGGCAGACGCTCTAACCAGTCGCCCACCGTGAAATTTCGGACTAATTAAGTGAAATTGGATAATTTCTTGCGGCATATAAAGAGACAATGGGATTAGTACACTTCCTAGCATTTTCTTCATTATGTATTTATTTATTTTTGTCAAGTGTAAATAGAAATATCAGTTTGCCATGGGATTTGCATTATATACGGTGCATCTAGGTGAAATGCTTTAATGTGAGAATCTATTGTAGATGTTCTTATGAAACATAACATTTTGGAGAAATGAGTCAGTATGTGACATGAGTGGACTAAAGGTTGTTTGGGGAATAAGAGAAGTGATTATTGAGCAGGCGTTCCCCCTTTGTTAATTAAAACTTTGTCTATTTCTTTATTGCACAACTTGAACTTTAGCCATTATGGTTTGTCACCTCCATACAGTGTGCACAGGTGAGTGACTGGCAAAGTGCCAAGTCCATCTATGAGTTCTCTGCCAAGGATATTGATGGCAATGAGGTGTCTCTGGAAAAATACAGGTGAGATGTCATTGTGTGTGATGTTACAACAGGCTTACAAATCAGTGGTTTACAATTACTCAGAAGACAATCTCAAGCCCGGGTAATAAAAATAGGTGTGTTGTGTCAGGAAGTTCATCCAGCATAAAAACAGTCGAACCAATGGCACAAGCCAAAAAGTCATTTAGGCATATCTGCACAATCTAATGAGATCCAAACAAGCATTTTATTAAAAAAAAATAATAATAATAAATACTTTCTAAAAGATAATGCTTAGTTTTATTGGCACTGTCAGAGAGGTATTAATTTAAGAAGAGTGCTTATCTTCTTTTTTTCCTTTCGGCTTGCCCCTTTGGTGACCACAGCGTGTCATCCTTTTCCTGCATCCTCCTCTCGAACACTAACTACCCTCATGTCTTCCCTCACGACATCCATCAACCTTCTCTTTGGTCTTCCTCTAGCTCTCTTGCCTGGCAGTTCCATCCTCATCATCCTTCTACCAATATACTCAGTATTTCTCCTCTGGACGTGTCCAAACCATCGAAGTCTGCTCTCTCTAACTTTGTCTCCAAAACATCGAACCTCGGCTGTCCCTTTGATGAGCTCATTTCTAATTTTATCCAACCTCGTCAGTCCGAGAGCGAACCTCAACATCTTCATTTCCGCCACCTGCAGCTCTGCTTCCTGTTGTCTCTTCAGTGCCACTGTCTCTAATCTGTACATCATGGCTGGCCTCACCACTGTCTTATAAACTTTGCCCTTCATCCTAGCAGAAACTCTTCTGTCACATCACACACCTGACACCTTCCACCACTCGTTCCAACCTGCTTGGACCCGTTTCTTCACTTCCTGACCACACTCACCATTGCTCTGGACTGTTGACCCCAAGTATTTAAAGTCCTCCACCCTTGGTATCTCTTCTCCCTGTAGCCTCACTCTTCCCCCACCACCCCTCTCATTCATGCACATATATTCGGTCTTACTTTGGCTTATCTTCATTCCTCTGCTTTCCAGTGCATGCCTCCACCTTTCTAACTGTTCCTCCACCTGCTCCCTGCTTTCCCTGCAGATCACAAATGTCATCCGCAAACATCATGGTCCACAGGGATTCCAGTCTAACCTCATCTGTCAGCCTATCCATCACCACTGCAAACAGGAAGGGGCTCAGGGCTGATCCCTGATGCAGTCCCACCTCCACCTTAAATTCGTCTGTCACACCTACAGCAGACCTCACCGCTGTTCTGCTGCCCTCGTACATGTCCTGTATTATTCTAACATTCTTCACTCCAGACTTACGCATGCAGTACCACAGTTCCTCTCTGGGTACTCTGGCATAGGCTTTCTCTAGATCTACAAAGACACAATGTAGCTCCTTCTGACCTTCTCTGTTCTTTTCCATCAACATCCTCAAGGCAAATAATGCATCTGTGGTACTCTTTCTAGGCATGAAACCATACTGTTGCTCGCAAATACTCACTTCTGTCCTGAGTCTAGCCTCCACTACTCTTTCCCATAACTTCATTGTGGGGCTCATCAACTTTATTCCTCTATAGTATCCACAGCTCTGCACATCACCCTTGTTCTTAAAAATGGGCACCAGCACACTTTTCCTCCATTCCTCAGGCATCTTCTCACGCGCTAGAATTCTATTGAACAAGCTGGTCAAAAACTCCACAGCCACCTCTCCTAGATGCTTCCATACCTCCACAGGAATGTCATCAGGACCAACTGCCTTTCCATTTTTAATCCTCTTTAATGCCTTTCTCACTTCCCCCTTACTAATCATTGCCACTTCCTGGTCCACCACACTTGCCTCTTCTAATCTCGCTTCTCTCTAATTTTCCACGTTCATCAACTGCTCAAAGTATTCTTTACATCTATCTAGCACACTACTGGCACCAGTCAACATATTTCCATCTCTATCCTTAATCACCCTAACCTGCTGCACATCCTTCCATCTCTATGCCTCTGTCTGGCCAACCTGCATAGATCCTTTTCTCCTTCTTTAGTGTCCAACCTGGCATACATGTCATCATATGCCTCTTGTTTGGCCTTTGCCACCTCTACCTTTGCCCATTGTCGCATCTCAATGTATTCCTTTCGCCTCTCCTCGGTCCTCTGTGTCCCACTTCTTCTTAGCTAACCTTTTTCCTTGTATGATTATCTGTACTGTGAGGTTCCACCACCAATCTCATTCTCTCATTTCCTGCCAGAAGATACACTAAGTACTCTCCTGCCTGCATCTCTGATCACCTTGGCTGCAGTGGTCCAGTCTTCTGGATGCTCCTCCTGTCCACCGAGAGCCTGTCTCACCTCTTCCCGAAAAGCTGCACAACACTCGTCCTTTCTCAGCTTCCACCACATGGTTCTCCACTCTGCCTTCGTCTTCCTAATCTTCCTCCCCACCACCAGAGTCATTTTACACACCACCATCATATGCTGTCTAACCACACTCTCCCCTACCACTACCTTACAGTCAGTAACCTCCTTCAGATTACATCGTCTCATCACAAGATGTAATCCACCTGCATGCTTCTACCTGCGCTCTTGCAGGTCACCCTATGTTCCTGCCTCTTCTAGAAAAAAGTGTTCACTACAGCCATTTCCATCCTTTTTGCAAAGTCTGCCACCATCTGTCCCTCCAAGTTCCTTTCTTGGAATCCGTACTTACCCATCACTTCATCACCCCTATTTCCTTCACCAACATGTCCATTACAATCTGCAGCAATCATGACACTCTCTCTGTCTGGGATGCTCAGAACTACTTCCTCTAGCTCCTTCCAGAATTTCTCTTTCACCTCTAGGTCACATCCTACCTGTGGGACATTGCCACTGATCACATTATACATAACACCCCCAATTTCAAGTTTCAGCCTCATCACTCGATCTGATACTCTTTTCACCTCCAAGACATTCTTAGCCAACTCGTCTTTTAAAATAACCCTGACTCCATTTCTCTTCCCATCTACACCATGATAAAATAATTTAAACCCTACCCCTAAACTTCTAGCCTTACTGCCTTTCCACCTGGTATCCCGGATACACAATATATCAACCTTTCTCCTCATCATCATGTCAACCAACTCCTGAGATTTCAGTCCCAACATTCAAAGTCCCCACATTCAGTTCAAGGCTCTGGGCTTTCCTCTTCTCTTTCTGCCGAAGAACCAGCTTTCCACCTCTTCTTCGACTTCGACCCACAGTAGCTGAATTTCCACCGGAGCCCTGCAGGTTGACGGCACCGGTGGCGGACCTTGTTAACCTGGGCCACAACTGATCCGGTATGGAATTCTTTGGATGAACGCTCATATTTGTTTGGCAAAGTTTTAAGCCGGATGCCCTTCCTGACGCAACCCTCTGCATTTATCCGGGCTTGGGACCGGCATACAGTTTGCACTGGCTTGTGTCCCCCATAGGGCTGCATTAATTTAACAGAGTGCTTATAACTTTGTAATTTGCAATAGCGTTGCTCTGTACTGTATCATACTAAGAGCTGTTTTTAATATTTTGAGTCTCTCCTCGCAACGTGAGTTAGCCAAATACACCGCTCAGTGTGAGCATTTGTAATTGTAAACCCATGAAATAAGTATATATTTAAAAGATTGGCTTGCTGACCTCTTCATCTCTGTGTTTCTGCAACAGAGGTTATGCGTGCGTCATCGTAAACGTGGCCTCCAAATGAGGAAAGACCAGAGTAAACTATACTCAGCTTGCGGAAATGCACGCTTCCCTGGCTGAGAAGGGTTTACGCATCCTTGGATTCCCATGTAACCAGTTTGGAGGACAGGTAATTTAGTCCAGTATTGGTTTGCTGTGTTTCATAATGCTGCCTGTTGTAGTAAATCTTCACAATAAGTCCCCTCTTCATTTATGCACCAACCACTGCACTAGGATGCACGGATATGGTATCGGTGGCGATACTGTATGTTTATACAGTACTCTGTACTCATAAAAATGCTCCAATACTATGTACTGATACCTTACGGCACAGGTGTCAAACTCAAGGCCCACTAAGGCAAATCAAGTGTGTCTACTTCATGTTTCTTGCCAAATGGATTTGTTCTTTTCATTTTTGCATCAAATCGGTTTCTGTGCATCCCTACAATATGAGATACTTTTTTGCCAAGACAATCATTGCCACATTTTTAATGAACGTTATAATTCTGAAGGGCTACGAATTTATTTACGAATGCTATACTGTATATTTATCTTCACGTGAGGCAGTATTTGGCAAATCACAGGTCACAACTTGTAATAAATTCTGTTTATTCCGGGTGATGATCCAGGAGCCTGGGACTGAGGCGGAGATTAAAGAGTTTGCCAAAGGGTTCAATGCAAACTTTGACCTCTTTAGTAAAATTGATGTGAATGGAGACAACGCTCACCCTCTTTGGAAGTGGATGAAAGCACAGCCAAAGGGAAAGGGAACCTTTGGAAAGTAAGTTTTACAGTAAATAATAATACAATTCCTGCTATATATGCAAAGCAGGCCATAACCATCAAAAACAAAAACAAAAAAGAATTCTGAACAACCAACCAGTAATTCAGAGCTGCCAAATGCTACGGAACGTCCATATTTTGTTTCGGAAGTCACTGAACGTTGACTCGTTACGGCCGTAAAACTGATTGTTCCGGATATTTGGGGGTGGGGGAAAATCCAGCAATCCACGTCCACATTGAACAATTGCTTGGTGCGTGCTATTTTATTCCCCCCCCCCCCCCCCCCACATAGGTTTGGGCGATATATATCACCTTCGATATAATCGTAAATGTTGCTTTATCAATGTGAAATTTGACATTATCGATAATTCATACTGTCTCGAAAAGGAAAAAAAACGAACAGGTGCATGGACGGACGGCATAGAAGGAAGAGAGAAAGGAGGAAGCGCATGAAGGTCCTCATTCGCCGAATCAGCGGACAACATGATTCAGTGACAAGCAAAACGTACTTTCACTCTCAAACTAGTTGACCGAGTCTGAGCAACCTTCTCAGGCATTTACCAGCTTACAACTGGGTGAATGGCTGCTAAGGACCTCAATGGAACGTATGTATAGTTTTTTGTTGGCCAACAGAAAAATAACACAGGCCCCTCGATGTATGTGCTGGCTTCCCAAACACGGCCAGTTTAAAAGTGAAACGAAGATTAATGGAGAATGGACAGTGCTGTTTTGATCATGTATTCACTAGAGGATTTATTCATTTTGAGTAACATTTACAAAGAAATCTGCGCTCTCAAAGTCATCCTGACTGCTGGTGATGCTAATGGAGAAGCTAGTTAGCATAGCCCTGCGGCAGCACCGTGAGTAAATATTTCACTATTGTCACCGATCACCCACTGCTTTACTTATTTAAGCGCGATTACCAATACCAGCTGCTAAACTTGTCACCAGGAATAAAAAGACTTCGCAGTCATGACGTCACATATCGTCTTAGGTAATTAGTAACTGTATCGGAATACATTTCTAAAGTAACCCTCCCAACCCTGAGTATTAGGAATATGTAAAACATTGAGGTTGATTCCACAAGCATGACTACCGTAAAGAAAAGATAAGTACATCTGCACAACACACACAGAAAACCCTTGTCATTTAGCAAACACACACCATATGACAAAACAAGTAAACGTTGGCAAGACATAAAGAACGCCATCAACTACATGTGACCTTTTTCAACATTATATTAGAACAGTCAGTGTTTTTTTTTTTTTCTTGTTTATTTTTTAAAGTGCTTTATACATCTACAAAACATTGCACAAGAATATTGTATGGCAATTTAACAATTAATTACTTCAAGTTCAGTCCAGGGAGTATACAGGAGAATATGCCAAATCAGCCATAGTATTTTAGTTAAGCTTTTGTTAAACAAAAACATGTAAACAAATGTCCAAAAAAGAAGATGACAGCAAACTGTAACCCTAATTAAATATTTTAAACCAAATAGACTAGTTTGTCAACTATAGCACACACTGGCTTACAAATTTGGCTAGAACACTGCAGAAAGAAATATACTTGGTGTTCTTTTTGTCTTGCCAATGTTTACTTGTTATTGCCATGTGGTATGTATTTGCGAAATGACTGAGAGGGTTTTCTGAGTGTGTTTTGCAGATTTTCTCATCTTTTCTTTAGCAGACATCGTGGATGGATGGCTAGATGGATACTTCAGTCAAACCTTGAGGTTATTTAGGTTTAGTAGCTTCATAACAAAGTTTTAAAACCTTTCCACATGACTAAGTATTTCTTATGAAGAGTAAAATGGGAAAAAAAAGATTAAGCTTTACACTCACGAGCACATGCACACAGACTCATAATTTTGAAACGGTGATATGTGATGTCATGACCGCGGAATCTTTTCTACAATCAACAAACTATAGGCTATATGTGTTCCATTGAGGTCCATTGTTTCAATTCACCCACTTGTTAAGATGCTAAAGTCCTGAAAAGGTTGCTCGGCCCACTAGTTTGAAAGCGAGTTTATTTTGCTTCCCACTCAGTCACGTGATTGAATCATGTCCGCTGATTCGGCAAATGAAGACTTTATGCACTTCCTCCTTTCTATCTTCCTCCTATGCCGTCCATGCACCCGTTTGGTTTTCTTTTAGAGACAGTATAAATACTCTAATGTAAAATCACACATTGTTAAAGCAACATTCACGATTATATCGAAGGCGATATATATTGCCCACCCCTAATCCCACGAGTATTGTTACAATTTAACCACTGCTGACTTGAATTGGCTGAAACTGAGAATGAAAACATCTCGACACTAGGATGTATATTACACGGATGTGTAATATACATCCTGTTGCTTCATCCTCCTTTCTGTTCATTGTTTTGGCTTCGGTTTCACAAAATGCTGTCATCATTTAACTAAATCTATAGGGGTTGCAATCTTGAAGTGGTCTTTGTAAATACATAATACAAAAGTAGTCGTCTTCTACCTTGAAAGTCCTGATACTAACATGTCTGCCATGCAGACAAGTCAAAACTATTCATTTGTAATCTTGTCATGGCATTGCTGGAAATAAGAATTCAAAACTGTTGTGATTTTCTCTGTCTCCACAGTAATATCAAATGGAACTTCACAAAGGTAATAGTTTGCTTTTATTGTTTGGAACTTTTATATATATATATTGTAATATTTCTTACAATGTGACAATTGTAAGATTTTAAGAAGTTTTTTTTTTTTTTTTTAATTCCTTGACAGTTTCTTATAAACAAAGAGGGACAAGTGGTGAAGCGGTACGGTCCAACAGATGATCCCAGTGTAAGTTTCATTGTTTAGGTGGTGGATTTATCAGCTTCAATTGTTCAGTTCACATAAAAAATAAAAATAAACATGCTAAATGTTATTTTGTTTTTTGTAGGTGGTGGAGAAGGATCTGCCTGCGTACCTGTAATACAACCATCTCCTATGTGTATGGTCACATGGATCTTCCATATGGACTTGGAGGTTATTGGTGTGCGTGTGTCTGGACCAATGACGTCCTGTCTGTGAACCCGATCATTGGGACAGACAGGTCTGATGACTTGGCGTGCAGCTTCCCTCCAGACATCCCACAACACAAACCTATAAGACCGTATGAGTTGAGATTCCTTTGTGATCTAGCATGAGAAAAGCTTTACAAACGACAAGAACTTATATATCCATTCCTTCTATGTAATCATTGACTTGTTGTTATGGGTTTTGTGTACATGCATTATGCCAGCTGCCTGGAGAGGCATAAGATGCCATGCTCCACTGACGTCTCCAAACTTGTGATAATAGCTGGACTGGACTCGATGAAGTCTATTAGCAATTCATCTATTTTCTATCCGGTTTATCCTCATTAGGGTTGCGTTTCAAATTTTAAAATTAATGACTTTGCTTTGCATTTTACATGCTAGTGAGAATCATGGTCTCTTGGCCATTACGATTTACGTTTATCTGCACTTATCAGGTAAAAACAATCATGCTCATCTGCTGTAATTGTCACGTCTGTTATATTGCTGAGAATTAAATGTCAACAGAGTGTGAATTCCTTTGTCATGTTTGCTGCAGTTATTTCAACATTCAGTAGAATTTCAAAAATATTAATTATGCAACTGCAGTGGAACCTCGATTTAATGGACAGAAAATAGTGTCCAGTTGGAACTCAAAATCACCCCTCCGATGCACCAGCAAGGTAAGTTTGGATAGACTTCAAAACTTTTCAAACATTTTGAAGCTTTTTTATAGGTAGTTACAATAATTTTGTACTATATTGGGTGTTTTTAGGCTATGAAAAAAGTGCGAAGCAATACATTTGAAGTGTACTGGTGTTTTCAGGCCACTAAAAAAGGTGCTTCAATTTGAGGGACAATTAGATTTAACAAACTACTCCTCCACTCCTATTAGTCTGTTAAATCGGGGTTGCACTGTAATACAAAGCAAAGTGATCTATAACAATTTGTTGATCATTTTTGAGTCATGTTGTGGCAATAAAGTAGAGATGAAAGTGGTAGTCAACGTGTGTTTAAATCTTAGATTATTAAATTATGCATTTCTTAAATTTCTGTTTTGAATTTGACCACGTATGACATGTTACATAGGTCTGCAGTTGGGAGTCATAACGTTTGAAAACCAGCACATTAACTACCATTATGACAATAGTACTTTAATACTAAAGTTGACAGGGAAATGCTTTTGGCTTTCGAATATTGAAATGTCAGGTTCCATTCTGATGTCAAGTACAAATGATTCTAAAATACTTTGTGTAGTTATTTGCCTTAACAATTTCTTCCCCAGCTGACTTTAGGCACGAGGAATGGTACAATGGACTGATCGCCAATCACAGGGCACATAGAGAAAAACAACCATTCACACTCACACCTATGGACAATCTAGATTCTTCAATTAATCAAAAAAGCATGTTTCTGGAATGTGGAAGGAAGCCGGAAAAGATGCACACTAGCAGGACCTGAGCTGAGTTTTTAACCCATGAACTTTGCCTGTGAGGCAGGCTACTCCTCTGCCTGCCTCATAGTCACATAATATACATAATCACCTACAGTAAATGCATGTTTAATGAACTACAGTGTTTGTGACTAACTCAAAACTAAGCATGATCTTTATATTAGTGATACGCTGCTTGTGTTGGAGATTAGAGCAGTAATTCCAAACCAGTGTGCCTTGAGAGACTACCAGGTGTGCTGTGGGAAATTTTCCAGTTTCACTTAATTTTTCTGAAAATGTCCTATTTAATACAAATAATGTCTTTATTCATATATCCATGCCAGTGACGTATAGTGCCAGGCACAGCAATTTAATTGTCTTCAACCAGATTGCAGAAGATACATTTAACCTGTGTATTCACCTGCCATTTATACAACAGAGTAGCTCACATTTTGCAGTAAATTGAGACAACATTGCCATTATTTCAGTTTATTGTTAGACTAATAGCATAATTGCTGAGGCCATTTTTAACTTATTGTCAAAATAATGTGTTTCAGTTTTCTGAAAACATTCCAAAATGACTACATCAAGTATGCTATTACTTTAGGCTAACGACATACTGTACTTTTAGTAAGATTTTTGTTTGGTGGTGTATTATGAGCAGAGGTGGCAAAAGTACTGCACTCTCTACTGAAGTAGAATACAGATGTTTTGTAAAAACAAAACTAGTAGCGATACAACTGTTTTACTTAACGCCAAAGACAAAAGTACAGACTGAAATATACTTTAAGTACAAAAGTAAGCAAAACATTGATCACTGTCAATATTATATAGCTGTATAGAATATAATTATTATAACTTGGCACAATGTAAAAAAAAATGCACAAAATAGTTTCCCACTTTTAATTGAAAAGAAAAATAAATACCTGTATGTGTCTTTTCAGTTTCGATTTTTGAACGCCAGAAGGTTGTGTTTTTTTTTAGACTGGCCCAAGACAAATTTGCCAACGCTATCAAATTATTCTCTTAAATAAGGGCACGGATGGGGAATATCTTGCTTCTCCAAATCTGTTGCCATCTTGCTCCATGTAGCTGCCGTCCCCAGTTTTTTTTTGTTCTTTTTTTTCTGCCTGATGAGAGCCCAGATCAATCAAGATCTCAACCGAGGTTGACTTTACCTCTGTCTAACTACGTCTTTTTGACGTCATAGCGTCACCCGCAAAGGTTGAAATAATAATAATAATAATGAGACTATTTTTGACATAGTAAGGATTACAAAGTACAGATATCAGATATAGTACAGAGTAAAAAAAAAAAAAAAAAGTAGTCCGGAAAATAATTACCCAAGTAAAAATACCCCCCAAAAAATCTATTGAAGTACTTACAGTAATTAAATATTTGTACTCCGTTACTTACCACCAATGACAAGATTAATACTTACAGGATAGGGTATCAGAGTGTAACGACGTGTGCTTCATGTATTTTTAACTCCCCTCTATTATTGTCTCATCTTTTGATATGTACATTACGCTTATGTTGTTCGTCGTGTTTTTAGCATGAAATATGATGACGTCGCCGGGTCTGTAACGTAGCTGCACGAGCGTCCGTCGCGAGTCAAGTGACGCACAGTAGAAGCGGGACGCTCTTCATTTCTCTTACTGGCTACTAGGTCCTTGTGATTGAACCACTTCGAATGTACACTTTCGAAGTTATGTAGGCTTTAATCCCGCCAGGGCACCGCGATGCTAGCGTGACGGTGTTTCTCCAACCGCAGCATCTGACTCGGCTAACGTCATGGAGATGGACCAAGTGACTGCGGAACCTGGCCGGAGGAATGCGGAGGAAGCTGAGCTCAGTCTACAGCTGGACCTCGCTGACACAGGTGTGTGTTAATACAAAAAAAAGGAAAAGTGTTCGGAATCACCTTATATCCACTATATAGTGCCGAAAATACAGTGAGTTCGCCATTTTGTTGTGCTGTTCAATGTGCAGTGTGTAGGTTATGTTGATACTGAGTACACGTGTTCAACACCGCCAGTACTTCTGAAATAGCATATTTCTTCAAATTACAATTAATTATGTTATTTGTATTTAATGGTATTCATCTATGTGAAGAGACTGACCAGTCAATATCACCATGAGGTTCCTTTGAGATGTTTCAGCTCACCCTCCAAATGTTGAGATTTTCATTTAACTTCATATTCATTGTATTATGTAGCTCAGTGGTTCGCAAACCTTTTACACCAAGTACCACTGGAAAAAATAAAATAAAATACTTGGCTTTGCATGTACCACCATAATGACCATCATTAAAATACAGTAGCGTAGTATAGGTTCATAAAAAACGAGGCAGGGGCTTTATTCCTAAAAAGCATATTTAATATTGTAAGCCACTGTAACATTACACACGTTAAACAGCAACACTGTGTTTGAATTTTGGTAAATTAAAAAAACATTTAAATTATGATTAAATGAAAATGTATTGCACATAAAAGTAAATTGTACCTATATAAATGTAAATAAACAGTTGTACGATGAAATGTGTTGCATTCAGAAGTTGTACCTATATATATATATGTTTGTAAATAAACAGTTGTATGATGAAATGTGTTTTATTCAGAAATTAGATGCAACTGAACTGTACTTAACACATGTTACAGTGTAACATTATACACAGTTTGAACATTTAATTCAGTGATTCTCGCCTACCAATAGAGTGAGCACGCGTACCATGAGTGGTACTCATACTGTACTACACTTTGAGAATCACTGATGTAGATGCTGGTAGAAATCCATATTGGTGAAGCTTTTTTAATTTTTATTTAAAAAAACAATTAACTGCAAGCAGACAATGTACATGCAAACAGCAAAATATGTGAGCTTGCTTACAGGGTGGACAATGACAGGGTGGACATTTTTTGCTAATGTTAGCATTTATTAATCACATGGTGGATCTTCACTTAGCACCATTATTCAGTTAACAAGATGACCGTGTACTGTTTAATATATAACATTTTTATAGATATAAATTATATTAATTGATATTTCACTATGACAGAGTGGAAATATTAAGGTTGACCACATACAACTGGTTTCACATACACATGATTATGAAAACTGAAACGTAAATATTTTTTTCTGAAACTATCCACTGTTTCCACTTCCATTATCTTATTCCACTAACGCGATATTAATCAGAATAGCGCACAACGTATTATTGCAAAAAACAAACAAAAAAACTTTAGTTTCCCTTGAACTGTTTTTACAGTTACATAATTTTCAGATAAAGGCGTATCACAAGTTCAATTACAGCTGGTTTTCTGTTGCAAAATGGCCCACGCTGGCTTCTCCACATTGGGTTGTTTGGGATGCTGTCACTCAAGACTTGAGCTCTAGATGTAAAACTGCTGTAGGATACGAGCTGTAGAGGGACTGGCTGTATTGGAATCGTTGGTCATTGTTTGTTTGTGTACATAAAGAAACATGAAACCTGTTCTTAACACATCGCTTCAGGAGGTACTTCCTCAGCCTCTCCACATTTTTGCATGTCTTTATTTCCTCCTGCCTACCAGATATGATAAGTGATTTACATAATGCGACATGGAATTATAACATAAACCACACACAGACACACACACGCACACACTAATCCCTTGACATAGAACCAAGAACTGCTGTGGAGAGTGCGGCAGAAAAAAATAACATGGCATTATTTTAATGTTTAGATGCTAACATAAATTAAGAGTTACATTAGAGTATTCAGTGTGCAGTGTTAATGCGTAAGCGTAATGTGGTGCATATGATTAGCATAAACACATTAGATTATGCTTCTTGAACTGAATACCAAAGTGCAGCTCCTTTGATATGACACACAGGTCTCTGATATTATTTGATTTTACAAAATTCAATTTCCAAATGAGCTTCCTACAGTAAATGGGTTGAAATGAGTCATTCAGAGAGTCAAAACAAGCCTCCTCACAGGTAGTTTTTCTTGTGTGTTGCTTATAGCTCATGACACAAAATTCTTTCTTAACCCTAATCCTTCTTGTGTGTGCGCCTCTCCCCCATCTTAATCCTTATTGTTATGCTTGACAGGCTTTGTTACAGCATTAATCCACAGATTTGGACGTCTGAATTGTTTTACATAAAATTGTACAGTACCTTTAAATAGTTCAATTAGGCTCACAGAGACATTTTCAGAAATAGAGAGCTAACAAACGATTTGCTTGGCTGTTTAAATTTACACTTTATGGGTGGGCAGGGGTGGCATGGTGATCAACTGGTTAGCACATCTGCCTCACAGTTCTGCGGACTGGGGTTCAAATCCTGGCCTCGCCAGTGTGGAGTTTGCATGTTCTCCCCGTGTCTGCTTGGGTTTTCTCCGGGTACTCGCGTTTCCTCCCATATCCCAAAAACATGCATGGTAAGTTAATTGGAAAATCTAAATTGCCCGTAGGTGTGAATGTGAGTGCGAATGGTTGTTTGTTTATATGTGCCCTGCGATTTGCTGACGACCAGTTCAGGGTATCCCGCCTCCCGCTTAGAGTCAGCTGGGATAGGCTCCAGCATACCCGCGACCCTAGTGCGGATAAGCGGTACAGAAAATAGATCAGGGGGGCCCAAACTTTTTGGCTCAGGGGCCACATTGACGTAAAAAAAATGTCATGCGGGCCAGCATTAATTTTACATGCTACCGACGAGGGGAATGCTTTTTTGTATTTATTTTAATTTTACTTTGTTTTACTATGCTGTCTGCTGCTAGGTAGATCTGATAACTGCCTGGGTAAATGAAGGTTAAAATAAATATTAATGAAATGCAAAATAAAGTATTTTTATGAAATTTGACTCAAACTCAAACTTTATTCATCAGAATCAACAAACAACATGTTTGCATTAATGTTAAGGGTGATACTGAGATCTCGACTGCAGTAAATGAGGCAGGTCTGGCTCAAAAGCGGTGGTTTTAATGCGGAAGATGTCACGCAGGTGGGACTCACTTAGTCTTGTCCCCACGCGGTTCTTATTCATGTTCATGACTGAGAATGTCTTCTCACACAAGTATGTCGAGCCAAACAAGCTCAACATTTTCTTAGCAAATGTACGAATCTCTTGGAACCTGTCTCTATCCAGCTGCTGGTAAAAGTTGACAAGAGGGAGTTGTTGGTACCGGCTGCGACACTCTGTGTCACACTCCAGCTCAATGAGCTCCAACTGCAGGTGGGCTGGAACGTCACTGAGATCCACGGAAACGGGAGAAGAAAAAAGCGTGATCTCCTTTTCAATAGTTGCAAAATCCCTGAAACGCTGTTGAAACTCCTCAGTCAGAGATGAGAGGTTTGCGGCATACCTCCTCATTTGCGCAGTGATATTGTGCGCTGGTAAACGGGTCATTATTTCTTGCAGAGATTGGAAATGTGTGGTATTGGGCTGCGTTTGTGACAGGTGGGTTTGGAAAAGTAGCAGCTTGGTCCGAAAGGCTTTAATATGTGAATACAGTTGGCTTATCAATGCATTTTGCTCCTGAAGGCTCGTGTTCAGGTTGTTAAGATGTCGGGTTATGTCAACTAAAAATCCAAAATCAGACAGCCAAACAGGATCGGTTAGTTCTGGCATCGGTTGTCCCTTTTTTGCCAATTATTGTCCAATTTTCTCTTTGAGTGAGTAGAAACGCTGCAGTGCAGACCCCCGACTGAGCCATCTTACATCAGTGTGATACACAACATCTCCGTATTCAGCGTGGATATCCAGTAGAAATTGTTGAAACTGGCGGTCACACAGGGCTTTGGAGCGAATATAATTAATAGCCTTTATCACCGGTTTCATAACGTGATCATATTTCAGATGTTTGGCACATAGAACTTGTTGGTGAATAATACAATGGAGTTTTATAGCTTTACCTCCTTCTTCGCTTACTTTGTTACACACTAGGGTTGATAATCCACTGTGCTCGCCAACCATGGCATGTGCGCCATCCGTAATAATCCCCGTGATTTTATTCCACTTTAATTTTATGTCATGTACGGCGGAACAAACAGAAGCAAATAAATCTTTCCCTCTTGTTTGGTCCTTAAGGCTCTGGAGGTCAAGTAGCTCTTCACGCACGTTCATTTCACTTTCCACTCCTCTAAAAAAAATCAGTAACTGAGCGCTGTCGGATGCATCCGTGCTTTCGTCACAAGCTAACGAAAAAAATTCTAACTCCACTCCTTTTGCGTCCAACTGTCTCTTAATATCAGAAGAAACTTCTTCGATCCTTCGTGACACAGTGCTACGAGCCAGGAAAACATTGGCGAACTGTTGCTTTTTCTCAGGACAAATGTTCTCCACCATTTTCATCACACGGTCTTTAATAAATTCACCCTCAGTAAAAGGTTTGCAGTGCTTGGCAATCAGCGTTGCCACCTCATAGCTTGCCTTTGTTGCATTTTCATTCGACTCACTGGCTCTTGTGAAAAAGTGTTGCTGTGCCGTTAAACCAGCTTCCAGTTGCTTCAATTTTTCACTGTGTTCGTTCCCAGTTAGCTTGTCGTAATTAGCATGTTCCGTCTGGTAGTGCCTCTTTATATTGAGCTCCTTGAACACAGCCACAGTCTCTTGGCAAACTAGGCAGACGCAGTTGTTTCTAAACTCAGTGAAAAAATATTCAGACTTCCATTTGTCCTGGAAACGTCTGCCCTCGCTATCAACTTTCCTTTTCTTACTTCCAGTTGCCATTTTAGAAATGGGCAAAAAAACAGATCATGCGCAAAAGGGCCCCGCGAGAGTTCAGCCACAAGTTTACTGCCATCCTGTGGTGAAATATAAAATCGCGCGTGTATTTTGTACTGCCGGGCCACATATTGGTTTTATGACAGAGGCTTCGGGCCAGTGGAAATATGAACACGGGCCGGATTTGGCCCGGGGGCCGGACTTTGGGCATGTCTGAAATAGATGGATAGAAGGGTGGGCAGACACTCCTGAGAAAGAAATTATCATATACAAGCAAATAAAAAGTAAATTTTCCATAGTATGTCCCCAGCGGCACACATACAAAACAAAAAACGCATTACAGTGTACCTCATATTTTCTATAAATTATGTTGAATTATAAACATATGGGCGGCACGGTGGCCGACTGGTTAGAGCGTCAGCCTCACAGTTCTGAGGTGCGGGGTTCAATCCCCGTCCCCGCCTGTGTGGAGTTTGCATGTTCTCCCCGTGCCTGCGTGGGTTTTCTCCGGGCACTCCGGTTTCCTCCCACATCCCAAAAACATGCATTAATTGGAGACTCTAAATTGCCCGTAGGCATGACTGTGAGTGCGAATGGTTGTTTGTTTCTATGTGCCCTGCGATTGGCTGGCAACCAGTTCAGGGTGTACCCCGCCTCCTGCCCGATGACAGCTGGGATAGGCTCCAGCACGCCCGCGACCCTAGTGAGGAGAAGCGGCTCAGATAATGGATGGATGGATATAAACATATGAAAACAGCAACAGCAAATCATATGTATACTTAAGGAAATAACCAAAATTAAAAAACACAAAATGTTATGTTATGTTATGCATTACTCAAAAAAAAAAAAAAAAAGACTTCAGGGAACTTTATCGACGTAATACAATATATGAGCTGTGGAGGTAGATGGACTGCATTTCAATTTCAGTGGTAGAAGTTCTAAAATATTTTAGAACGGGACACATACAGTATTCCCCATAGAAATGCCAATGATTTATGTCATGATGCCAATACAAAAATCATTTCACATAGGGTATTTCTTGGGGGGACGCGGGCACTATGCTGCTTCCTGAAACGCTGCCCTTTGTGGCTGTACATATTTTATAGATCAGAAGCCGCCACTGCCTGTCCCCTTTTAAGGAAAACATTCATAACTTTCCTGAATTCTGTCATTTAATTTGTTGTGTCCCTCTCACCAAATCAATGATTATGGGGACGTGTTTGATCTTGAGCAGAAGAAGCTTTTTTGACATTTTTGTTTATTCTAAGTTTCCAACTGAAGACGTTTCTTTGTGTCTGTTTATCCGCGAATACCAAGTTATTTTTGTTTTGTCATTCTGCTGTTGATCCTCAGTGATGAAACAACATCTGCTACAAACGCTTTGCTTCAACATAGCTTAAAAGTTCATTATCCCGACTTTGTACTTAATCTTCACGCTGGCATGGCCTAAAAAAATCAGCAGTACGACGCACACCAAGTGGTTTTTTGTACTTTGAAGTAGATTAAACTTTTTAGTTTCCCTTTGACTTTTGCCATTGCTGCTCTCTTGCCTTCTGTTGACATGCAACCCAATTACCAAAACAGCCTCCTTGTTGGCTGGAAAGATGTTGCCAGTCCTAATCCCTGTGTGTGGTTGGTTGCAATGTGATCTCCAGACCTCAGCCAATAGTGGCACTCAGATTAAGGAGGAAGTCAATCCAATAGAAGAGTTTTTGCTCTTCAGTACCAATGTAATTCTTGCAAGAATAGGAATCTCAAGAGTGCAAAACTGCTCTGGTCTTATTGCTTTGTCATTGACATTTTACTACTTTGCATTTTTGTTTGGGGATATCAAACCTTTGCTAAAGACTGAACTCTTCTGCTTGGTGAGTTAATTAATAATTTACTATGAATTATTGTTAATTATACATAGCAGTATCTCGAACCATGTCTACAGTGTGCGGATTATTTCAACTATTACAAGTATATTAATTCAAAGTTAGTTAGAATTAGTTAGTTCCCTCTGAATCTTAATTCTTTATCCTACAAACACATTTTGCACAATTCTACGCTTCCAGTTTTGAAGTTTAGAGAAGACCATTTTATTTCCCAGCATGGGTGTCCCCCAGTGGGCAAAGCAAGGTCCACAAAGGCATGCTTGGTTGAGTTTGGTGTGGAAGAACCCCATCACTCACCTTAGGGAAGAATGAAAAAATGATCAATGAAAATTTCAAAAGACAAAATCTTGACTTTTTTATTCCTCTTCTGTTATTGTGGTTGTTGTGGCTAAATGTAAGCCAAATCCTACATCTATTCCAATTTGACTTCCTCCAGTTGCTCAAATACATTTGTCCAAATAGAATCCTTTATTCAGGGCCTTTGGAAATAGTAGTGCAGTGATGTTTGTCATGTAGAAACTGAGGTAGGAAGCAGTTGAATAAATATTGAGTTCAACCATTGCTGCAGGTACCAGTTAGGTCTGGACAAATAGATAAATAGATGCATAATTGCCCGCTTCGACACGGTTCTAACCAGACAAATGTCACACTAATGTTTGACCTTGCATTTCTCCTCCTGTTTGTCTGTAGATCCAGCCAAAAAGGGTCAAGTAGAGGTGAGTGTGCTGGTTCACTTTTATATTTGTAAGTGTTTTTAAGTGTATAATATACTCACTTTTTCGGTACAGATGCCATCCCCATTTGGAGCAGCCCAAGCTCATGAGAAGAAAATTGGCCACAGAAGAGTAGATGCCTCGGGAGAGACAACATACAAGAAGGTTAGCTGTCCCTCTTCTTAATTTGTATCTTTTTGCTTGTATAGTGGTGCCTTGAGGTACGAGGGACCCCACTAAAGAGTTTTTCCTGATACGCGCCAGCATTTGGCAAATTTTTTTGCTTTGACTTGCCAGTAAAAATGTTGAGATGTAACCGCTGTATGGTAGCAGTAAACTCAACTCACGTTAAAACAAGCAGCAGTTTGGCATATCGTTAAAATGTTTAAAAAGAAAAAGAAAAAAAAGAGGCTTCATGGTATTTAATGCCCCTCCCAGTTGAAGTTTACTTTCAAACTAAACATAAAACAAAGAGATTCACATGTGTATTTAAAACAACCACTTAACTTTACTTTAAAGTCTGCTAATGTAATGCTAACACATAATGAGAAACTGCATAGAAGGGCTAACGAATAACATCTTTGTGCTGGTGTTATAACTCTTTTAATGGATATTTGAACACAAACGGTGCAACACGTAGACAGACAATATAACAATACTCACAGGCGTAGGCATATATTCTTTATCCTCTGCAGAAAACAATTAATATTACAGCAGCTTTCAGAGTCACATAGTTTTGTAGTTTTGAAACCCTTATTTGTTTGTGTTTGCATGACTGTATTATACTGTCCCCCAGGGGGCCACGTTGCACACACCAGAAGAAGCCACAAAGAATTCATGATGATGAACAAGCACAAACTGTTTAATTCTTTCATTATTATTTTAGTCATATTCTTGGTCATGGGCTAAATTAAAGTCATACTTTAAGGCACCACTCTACTTATGTATTTTCTCCTGAGTGAAACTATATATTACGCTCTCTGGTTGTTTGCACGTATTATCTTGTGGGATTCTTTCCATGATTCTCAAGTATTGCTATGCAAGCTTTGCTTCAAGATTCCATCAGCTACCCTGCACCTACATGTGACCGTGTTCTTTTATCTGCCACCCCCAGACCTCCTCCTCTGCCTTAAAAGGGGCCATCCAACTGGGGATTGGATATACTGTAGGCAATCTCAGCTCCAAGCCTGAAAGAGATGTGCTCATGCAGGACTTCTATGTGGTAGAAAGTATCTTCTTCCCCAGGTAGTGTACTATGTACGTTTGTTTAAGCATAGTTGACATGCTGTATTAGCATATGTAGCGTGTAACCCACACTTTGTTTTTATTCATCCTGTTTTCGCAGCGAGGGCAGTAACCTCACACCGGCCCACCACTTTCCAGACTTTAGGTTTAAAACGTACGCCCCTGTGGCTTTCCGCTACTTCAGGGAACTGTTTGGGATCCGACCAGATGACTACCTGGTAATGTTTTTAGTTTAAATAGAAAGTAAAATGTTATTATTGTATTTTTGTCTCATGGCAAGCCAACAAAAAAAAGGACCAAAAAGTCAGCATTTTTAATATGCGTTGCATTCAATGGATCTTTAGTAGGTGAGGTGCCGCATGTTAATTTGTTGCACTCCAAAGCATAATAAAAACAGCGTTATTAACCATTACTGCTTCAAGCACCAATTAACAAGGCTTAAGATGATCATTTAATTCACTTCAGAGTGCTATGCAATTTTCTTTCATGGGCCTGATAGATTTCATGTTAGCAATGTAATAGCGCTCACTTTGCCATGAGGTAAATATACTGCAGATTTGTGTGAAGTTCTCTCTGATCTCTTCTAGTTATCAAATAAAACACCCCATGCCACACCATACGTATTTACATGTAGATATCTGAAGCAACAGAAACAGCTGTTTCACGTGCCGTCACACATGCATGTGGGGATGCACATTTGCATCCATGCGCTGGCACACGCTGCACTTGGCTGCAGTATTTAAGCTCACACTGACGCCTTGTGCCAGAGGAAGATTAGCAGACTAAAGCTACCTTTTTTTAAACTCAACCAGGACATACAGTTAGTGTAAAGCAGGGGTACTTAAATACAAATCCTAAAGGGCCACAAATAAATTTTTCAATTAGTTAAAGGTCAAGGTCAGTCAAGCCATATGCAATAATACTGTGATATTAAAATACAAAATCATTTTCATTTAAAACTATGAAGATACTCAATTTTGACGTGAATTAAAAATAAACATGACACGTGTCATGAATTTAAAAAAACTTTATATAAGGGGTATTAGAACAGTTTTTTAAAAATATAAACACAAAGAACCACATTCAAGAAGGGACTATATATTAGGGCTTCATACTTTGACCATGGGAAAGAATAACCATATACAGCTTGGTAAGTGAAGCCAAACATAGGATAAATAATAACAATAATCAAGTGAGTACGCTTACAAACAATATCAAGAGCACTATTAAGTTAGTAACATTTACACAGTTCATTTATCACTTGTATTACTGTCTGGTCTTATCCTGAAAGACAAAGCGTATCACTTCCTGTAGCAGAAGCAATGGATAACGCGTAACTTTGACTACTAAATATTACATAAAACACTCTAATAATGCATTCTGGTGCAACAAGTAATGGCTAATACTAACAAGGCACTACAGTATACTTGTGTGTCGCTACTCACTTTGTCATTGATGCACACCACCGAATGAAATTTATAAACCAGTACACACAAACTATCGACTGAGTTCTGTTCTGCTTACAGCCAGGGCGATGCCAATGCCCATGCCACGTGAACTGGTCATTTCCAATAACAAATATACAATTGAACACAAGTGATAAATAAGGCGCCCACATTATAGAAAGCAACATAAAGTATTTTCCCTCAAAAAATGAATAACTTTGGGGTCTTTTCTACAGGCTTTTTGTGTATCGTTGGCATGGAGACAAGTCCCTGTTATTCGTGTCGACCCAACCAAAACACATAGTGCAGGAAAAGATTTCTCATTTGGGGCACACCTAGCACGCGGTAGGCGCCAAACTCATGCGTGCGACTATCACATACACAAAGAATGGGCTGATTGTCTTGCGGCCATACTACAATGAGAACACCAGATCTCCACTGCTCTTTCAAAGGGCCGTAACAGCAGCCTTGTCGCCAGACCTCAGTCTTAAGGGGGGAACATAAAATTCATGGGAGTGACAGTTATTATTACCGTACACACATTAGCCTTCATATTTTTGATAATCCTATATAACCTACTGTATTCGCGACGCACTGATGCACGTAATCATCATGTTAAACCTAACCAGCAGCAAGTATGACCAGCTACAACACCAGTCCTAATTATTTAAAGCAATGATATACATATCCACAAAACACTTCAGTGTTCAACAACAACACCGGAAGCATCAAACTGAAAAAGCATCACAGTGGTTACCGTTTACAGGCTCAAAAGAGGGACATTCATCGACAATACACACACACACACACACACAAAACCTACTTTGAGTTGTATCTCAATATAGCATGAGGTGGTGTCTCTCCTCATCAACACATCCTTCCAATCAAATTCTTGTGTTTGGCCCTTTTCAAGCTGAATCACACGGGCCTTGCATCTGGCCAGCTTCTGCACCGATGGATGATGGAAAAAGAGTATTCACACATTTCCGGGGAAGCTCCTAAAGTTACGTCAAAGTTGCAGGTTGTGACGACAGTCGGTACAACTTTCCGTATGTTCATTATTGTCCATTTTCCATCTTCGCGGGGAACCGGGTCCAGCCGTTTACCAGGAATGACGAGCCACAGTATATTCCGATTCAACCACGAGTCTCAACAAATATAACTAGAGGTGGTCAAATTTTTAACCACTTGCGGATATCCATAATTAATAATTATCAAAAAATACTTGCAGATTCACTTCAAAAATTGTGCAGGACTGTTGCAAGCCAACATGATTTACATATGTAATGTTACGTAAGCCTACGCAGTATGCAATGGCCCAACGTTTTTTTCCCAGCAAGGATAGGCTGTTGCAGATTAAGTTGCCATCGGTCTAAAACTACAAAAATATCATGCATCCTCATTTGTAAGAGTTGACTCTAGCTAAAACATTTGAAAAGCACAAATCAAGCTGTGTCAAGTGTTTCCTAAAGAGTGCTTGCCTTGGTTTTATTGTAGGTGTGCTTTTTGTGTGCTCCTTTTCAGTATTCCCTATGTAACGAGCCACTGATTGAGTTAACCAATCCTGGAGCTAGTGGCTCCATTTTCTACGTAACACGTGATGATGAGTTCATCATCAAAACTGTCCAACACAAGGAGGCAGAGTTTCTACAGAAATTGCTTCCTGGCTACTACATGGTAAGTTTCATCATGTACTACTTATCATAGGTTACGGAGATCAGTCATTTGTTAGGGCATTGTAGTTGTAGTTATGAATTCTGTCAAGCAGCAGCTTTGCGATAGACAGAGTGGTTGAACCTAGCTAAGAACTCCTTAACAGGCTTAGCAAACCACAGCATGAGCTAAGACTTTGTGGATGTGTCACGCTGTCCAGCAGGGGCAAGCACCCAGGAATGAAATAACTGAAGAACAAGATTAATGAATAAAACGTGAGCAAAGCAAGCATGCAAAATCTATTTATATTGCCATTCACAAGAACACAAAGTGCTTTACAAGATGAAAACTACTCCCAAAAAGTTGGTTAGTTGACTTGGAAGGTGACATTTCGAAATCAGTCTGAAATGCAATGGAGTATAATTTTTACAGGTGAACTTAATTTGACCTTCTCTAAACTTAAACTAAACCTTTGAATGTACATGTCCAACTGTTCAGTGTTTCAGTACTTTTTGCAGAACTTTCTGTTCTCTAACAAGGAGCTACCTTTTCATAAGTAGTGTATGTCAAGTACACAAAATACTGGGAATAAATTGAATGACATTTTCCACTGATAAAAATAATTTACAATCTTCTTTATTCTCTACCTTGCCCTTCCCCAGAATTTGAACCAGAACCCTCGGACATTGCTGCCAAAGTTCTTTGGCCTCTATTGTGTCCAATGCGGGGGTAAAAACATCAGAGTTGTCGTGATGAACAATATTCTACCGCGTTCTGTACGCATGCACCTTAAATTTGACTTGAAGGGCTCCACTTACAAGAGGCGAGCATCTAAGAAGGAGCGGGAGAAAACCAGACCCACTTTTAAAGATCTGGACTTTCTGAGTGACGTTCCCGAGGGCCTCAGTCTGGACCAGGACACATACAATGCTCTGCTCAAAACTCTGCAAAGAGACTGTCTGGTAAGAGAGACAGAATTGTTGTTGAAAATAGGTAGACATATATGAGTAGGTGAATAAAAATAAAATAATAAGAAAGTCAAAAAACAGTTAATTTCCTCAAATTATTTTATAATGAGTGTTTCGTGTCAGGTGCTGGAGAGTTTTAAGATTATGGACTACAGTTTGCTCCTTGGGGTCCACAATAAAACACAAGCACAGAGAGAGCGTCAGTCCCAGGGTTCACCAGCGGGTGGCGTGGATGAAATGCGGCCTGCGGCCCAGAAAGCTCTGTACTCCACTGCAATTGAGTCTATACAGGGAGGGTCCACATGCAGGGAAACTCTAGACCATGATGACACGTAAGTCTCACAAGGCTCTCATCTGCACATGCACACACACGATGGTAACTTTTTTACTCTGATTGCAGAATGGGTGGCATTCCAGCTGTGGGAGGCAAAGGCGAGCACCTCCTTCTGTTCATTGGTATCATCGACATTCTGCAGTCCTATCGGTATAAGTCCCGCATTTTAATGATTAATTTACTATTGATGCCTAAAGTCACTTTGAGACACTGAGAATTTTTACAGATTTACAGTACATTGTGTCAGTGACTTTGCATATCCTTTGACTTATTTTAGATAATTGCCGTAATTTCTCGTGTATAATGTGCACCCTTGTATAATACGGACCCCCAAAGTTGATCTAAAAATTCTGGAAAACCCTTCAACCTATGTATAATGCATTTTTACAATGCATGATTTTGCTTCGACACATATGATCAAAACATAAAGTATTATCTGTAGTTTGTTAGTTTTTTTCAAGCACTTTATTTGAACACATACTTTATTTTTATTTACTTGTTCTTATTTTGAAATTTACAGCCATACTTTTATTTAGTGAATGAGAAAACATACAGTTGTGCTCAGATGTTTGATTACCCAGGCAGAATTTGTAAGATGTGTACAGTTTCTTTAAAGAAAACATGAAGGACCATGCGAAACACATTTAATTTTATTTTAATGGGATTCAAATTATACTGTCATGCATTTCAGAAAAGCATTATCATTAATCAAAACATAACTATAAATAAATTAATGATGGTTGTTGTTTAGTCATCAGTCGTATTTTAAAATAAAAATAAAAATATTTCACAAATTCTGTCCGAGTATGTAAACTTATGAGCACAATTGTACATATTTGCAGTCATATGTACACCTGTGATATTGGAATTAAAGTGTAGGATACAGCTTTTTTATAACCACTAGGTGGCGGTGGTATATTAGAATGAAAGTGTACAACTTTTTCATAACCTCTAGGGGGCGGTGGCATATTGTAATGAAAGTGTACAGCTTTTTCATAACCTCTAGATGGCGGCATATATTTATAAACTGGGAATGTATTTTTCATTTTCCCCTATACATATGTATAATGTGCATTATTTACTTTTGACAATTTTTTGGGGGGAAATAAAAGCGCATTATACACGAGAAATTACGGCAAATCAATGTGAGTCAAATTCTAATACCTTCTGAATCGTCATTTGTGGAGTACAATGAGCCCCTGCCTAGTCACGGTTCGCTATTCACAAATTCCCCCTTTTTTTTTTTTTTTTTTTTTTAACTTTGGAACATAGCCTCATCAAGTTTTTGTGCTCTTTCTGTTATGCCCTATATGCCACAAGCTAGTGCCAAAGCCCTATCTTAATAGGAAAGTAGTAATTGGTGTCAAGTAAATATGTTGAAATGATAGATTTCGACTGAGAGACAGGCAAAGTTTAGTCTGGGTGGTTAGTGGACGTTATGGAGAGCCTTTCTTTTTTTATTTTGTTTTTGTGTGTGTCACGAGATGGCGCCAAGGCCCTGACTAAAATGGAAAGTAGTTGAGTAATTGGTCCAAAGAATACATTTTGACAGAGACTTTTTTTTTTTTTTTAATATGTCCGGGAGGGGCTAAGTTTAGCCTGGGTTGTTATTGAATGTTGCAGAGAGTATTTGGCTGGTACATGCACACTTCCAGTGCGTTTTCAAATAATACATAAGCCATTTATTTTTAAGTGTAATGTTTTAATATGAGTTTGAAATTATATTTAACTGTTTAGGGATAATAGTTTCTGGTGTATTTATGGTTTACACTATTAGTATAGGAAATTATAACAAATGTAGAGTAGCGTCTATAATTTCCTAATTTTTTTTGCTACTCGTGGCGACTGTAGTTATACTCAAGCTAACACCACATGAAGGAATTTCGATCAAATCAGAACTTGGCATGTCTATGTTGCACATTACAAATAGATGAGAGCCATTAAAAGATGGAAGGTTCCAAAAGAAAAAGGCCAAATACATAGGTGCAACCTTGTACAAACTTTTACCACTGATAAATCCATTGGTTGGCATAAGTTAGTAGCTAATGCGTTTGAAAAGTCAAATACTTCACCTAAATAACTCAGTTATCTTACAGATTGATCAAGAAATTGGAGCACTCCTGGAAGTCTCTCATCCATGACGGGGTGAGTAGATTTCCCTCGCTTGTAGCATTCAAATAAATGAAGCTGATAAAACTGTATCTGCCTCATTTATTTTAGTAAGTATTTTACGCAGTGCATATAAAACACTGTGCACTGATATCAGTCATTTATTTCCCTAACCGTCCTCAGGACACAGTGTCAGTTCACAGGCCGGGTTTCTACGCTGAGCGCTTCTACAAATTTTGTAGCGGCGTCGTCTTCAAGAAGAGTTGCTGTGAGTTTGTAAATGAGCATAAGACATTTACTGGCCACAACATTAGGTACACCTGAATGAAACCAAAATGAGCTTTAGAAACTGATACAGATACTGATACAGTCCTTGTACAGTGGTGCCTTGAGATACGAGTGACCCAATTTATGAGTTTTTCAGGATAGGAATTGCCTTTTGGACAATTATTTGCTTTGACTTGAGATATGAGCGCTGTCTGATGGCTATGAACTCAACACACCTTATAATAGGTTTATCTATTAGTTTGGCAAATAGTGAACGATTCTTCAAAAAAGAGGCTTTCAGCTATTTAATGCCACTCCCAGTTGAAGTTTAGAAACTCGGAGAATTACATGATGTGTATTATAAACAAGCATATAGCTTAGCATAACTTAATGCTAATACATAATGGGAAAGCAAATACAACCCTTTAAGCAGTTAATGTTTTAACACAAATGGTGCAGGAACAGGCGGCACGGTGGCCGACTGGTTAGAGCGTCTGCCTCACAGTTCTAAGGAGTGGGGTTCAATCCCCGGCCCCGCCTGTGTGGAGTTTGCATGTTCTCCCCGTGCATGCGTGGGTTTTCTCCGGGCACTCCGGTTTCTTCCCACATCCCAAAAACATGCATGGTAGGTTAATTGACAACTCTAAATTGCCCGTAGGTGTGAATGTGAGTGCGAATGGTTGCTTGTTTGTATGTGCCCTGCGATTGGCTGGCAACCAGTTCAGGGTGTACCCCGCCTCCTGCCCAATGATAGCTGGGATAGGCTCCAGCACGCCCGCGACCCTAGTGAGGAGAAGCGGCTCAGAAAATGGATGGATGGGTGCAGGAACATGTTTAGACATTCAATATAAATGCATTCCATCATATATTCATTATCCTCTGCGTATACTTGAAAGAAGCTGAGACACGCGGAGAGGAACCGAGATGTCTATACTGTACAGATGCCTATGTAAAGTATATCCATTTGTCTGTCATATACTGCCCCCAGGTAGCCAAGGCGAGCAGGAGCACAATGGCGATTCAATTGATGCAAAATGTGACAAAAACTGTTTATTTCTTGTTAATTCTATTTATGTCATTACTGTTTGTTTTCATAAAGTACAACATAGAGTGCTATTTTTCACATTTTTAGGGAGGCTGGAGTGGATTAATGGCATTTTCATTCATTTCACTGGGGAAAGATGATTTGAGATACAAGGGATTTGAGGGACAAGCGTGGTCACAGATGCATTAAACTCGTATCTCAAGGCACCACTCTTTTTAGACCTCATCAGATAGCGAAGGTGTACCTATTGTGGCCAATGAATACTGTGTACTGTATGTATTGTGATCAACTGGATTTCTTAGCATGATATGATCTATATCTGCCTATCCTTTCCTTCCACAGCACTGAGGCCATCACCTTCTAAAAGGGGTCGAGGAGTTCTCGCCATGTTCAAATCTACTGCTGGTGGATCTGGGTCGGCCGGTCAGCATCCCTCGCAGAGTGATGAGAGGCAGGAAAACCTGGACAACCTGGAGAGCCTGCGAGGGCCTCATAGCTTCCTGGTGCTGGAGGACACTGGTAGGGACTCATTCAACTCAAATTGCAAGTTTGCTTTGCAAAAATAGTTTGCAAGCTCAGATAGATCCCATAATAACCCCTTAGCAACTTGACAACCATCACAAGTAATACAACTGAAAAAAATAAAGGGCGGTTTTTTTTCTTTGTTTTGTTTTGTATTTGCATTGTTTCTCTCTGAACTTTGGCACACTATTAATGTGAACTCTCTCCACTTGAGTGTTCCATTTTCTGTTTAAATGGGATAAAGTAAACTCTTATTGATCCTCTGGTGAAAGAACAGCTCAGCAGCAGAGCAGCAGCCGTGCCAACAAAATAAAGTACAAGCAAAACCTTCCCCAACTAGAAGTGTACTCTTTAGAGTAGGCTTACATCCAAGCCGTAGTAAACACCTCTTTTTTTTTTTGGGGGGGGGGGGGGGGGGGGGGGGGGGGGGGGGTGTTTTCCAGATGTATACAATGTCTAGGTTCTTCCTTGCCCTGTGCGACATTGTTCACAAAGTGTGAAAGTCAGCCTTGTAGTTTGAGCTTAATGCTGCTGTAAAAAATTACAAACTGTAACATCACACACAAGAATACTTGCTTGCTGGGTACACTGTAACATTGCAATTTTTGCCCAGTCTTTTGTAAATTTCCCAGAATCCCACAGCTGTCATCAGCAGTGATGCAAACTCTCCAATAATCTAAGCAGGAAAAATTAAAGACTGCCCTCCGCTTTTGACCCTCTGTTAAACTGGGCCAAAATGACCGATAATGGATTTTTCATCCGTAGGTCTTGCTTGGCATTGAAAACAAAAACTGACCGAGGGATATTTGCTTAAACATTTTAGCTGAGATACATTTTACATTTTCACATCCTCTCTCGTTATGCATGACAGGTATCACATAGAAAGAGGGCAGTTGGCCAACCTACTGATTTCTTAATCTTAAATGTAGAGCTGTGAAATACCCTTTGAATGTAGCATGGAGGCTCTGGTCTTCATTTCTTCTTGTTTACCAATTAGGGAGAGAGCCAGCCTGCACGCCGCCCTCCTTTGAAGACACCACCACAGTATCTATTGCCACCACGCTCTCCTCTAACAACTCCTTACCCACCACCCCCTTCGATACACCAGAGCACCCGCGATGCCGGAAACTACTGCTCTCACCCAATGTGGCCAAGTGAGTGAAAAAAAAAAATTAAATCAATGAACTCAATCACTGCCGTAGACGATTCTATTCATCAACCGTTTACTGATACAGACAAATATCACCGTCAAGTAAGTTTTTCCACGGTTAGGCGAGAAAGAGGGTCTCACCCAGCTTGTCTGACATTCAGGTTTGTAAACCACTGTAATGACTAAAAGATCACTGTAGATGGCAGTAATTTTTTATTTGAGATCAGCACGGCTTTTGAGTAAAAGATAAAGATTAGGCTCTGAATCTCGGCATGTCATGTCGACTATGAGGGAGAGAAATGCCAACACATTGGAAGTTTAAACGCCTCACACTCGAACAGAGTGTGTATATGTATATGTATTGTATAAACAGTGTAGGTGTCGTGGTGGGTAGGGGAAAGTGTGTGTAGCGATCGTAAGAAAAGATGATGGAGTGAATGCGGAACGGCATGTAAAAAAGCCCCTTACGTTCAACTCAAGTCATGTCATGCGCGGTTCATAGTAATTTTTCTATCAGTAAATTATTTATAGATTTATTATTTTACAGCGGCGGCACGGTGGTCGACTGGTTAGAGCGTCTGCCTCACAGTTCTGAGGACCGGGGTTCAATCCCCGGCCCCGCCTGTGTGGAGTTGGCATGTTCACCCCGTGCCTGTGGGGGTTTTCTCCGGGCACTCCGGTTTCCTCCCACATCCCAAAAACATGCATGGTAGGTTAATTGAAGTCTCTAAATTGCCCCGAGGTGTGAATGTGAGTGCGAATGGTTGTTTGTTTATGTGTGCCCTGCAATTGGCTGGCAACCAGTTCAGGGTGTACCCCGCCTCCTGCCCGATGATAGATGGGATAGCCTCCAGCACTCGCGCGACCCTTGTGAGGATAAGCGGCTCAGAAAATTGATGGAAGGATGGATTTTACAGCCCTTTCTCAGTCTTGGGTTTTTTTTTTTTTATAGTTCACAAAAGCAAAAATATTAACGTCAAAGTCACTGTTCTGCTTGATGTTTCTTTCCACAAAAAGCTTGTTTTCTCCACTGTTTAATCAGAAGCTAGTGTTTTTGGTGGAACCAACACATGTTCTACTGATTACTAAAAAACAGAAAAAAATAGAAAAACTTGTTTTTCTGGAGAAGAAGAAGAGTCTACTCTTTGTTTTGGTAGGTTTTGTTCTTATATTGTCACAGAACACAATATTCTAAGTGTTTTTAAAAAATCTGCCAACATGCTCTTAAAACGGCTGTCAGTGTGGGAAATCTGCTTTGAAAACGGCTGGCAGTGAATGAGTTAAATATGAACAGCATCTAATCAGTAATATTCTATTAATACAGTACATGCCATGTTGTGTTATTTTAGATCCCACAAAGAGGTGGTTGACCTTCATGAGAAGAAGCAGGACACCATAACAGTAGAGGTCGAGCTCAGGTACACACACGCACGCGTAGCTTTTTGTGAAATAATATCAACAGGTATCTATCTTTTAATATAAAACATTTTTCTTCCTCCCTACAGTAAAATTCCATCCAGCACAGAGCTCACACAGAGGACAGAAGCAACCTCGCCAGCTGACAATCAGCCCAGCTTCATTCCTCCATCCTATCATCCTCCCTTCAATCCCTCATCTGCACATTACTCCTCTACCCTTCCTCCCACCTTCCTGTCCTCCTCCACCAATGCTCAATCAGCTTGCCAGTCCTCCTCCACACTTTCCTCTTCCATCCGCCCCTCCACCAAACCACTCACCTCTCCATCCTCCCCCCTCACACACACGTTCGCTCGCACAGCCACGCAACCCACATGCTCCACTTCAGCGAAGCCTTCGGTCCCAAATGCAACCACACTCCAGCCGTCCTCAGGATTTGTCCCCATCCGTCCCGCGTCCCCTCACTCTTCCATGCAAAGTTCCTCCCCCCGTCTCCCTTCAGGCGACCCATTGAGCACTCCGGTGCCACAAGACTCGTGCAATCAGCTGTCTGTCTCCAGCAGCCACAACTCACTGGATGGGGAGGTGCAGGTTTCCGATATCTACTTCGTAAGTCCACATTTTTTTGTTCGTTTTTACTTTTTCAACAGAGGCGTATAGTTCCTTTAAAAGCTGGGAGACAGAGAAACCTGAAGAGATCATCTAGATCAGCGGTCCCCAACCTTTTTGCGCCATGGACCAGTTTCATATACAGTAATCCCTCTCCATATAGCGGTTCACTTATTGCGGATTCAGTCCATTGCGAATTTTTCCCAGTTACTGTCCTGCACATTCATGGTTCAGTTAGTATTGGTGGCTATTTGACTATGTTGCAGCAGTGACTAACAAAGTGACAAATGGGCTTTTACTTTGCAGAAAAAGAAACCTTACTGAGCAATTGTCAATCATCCATCCATCCATTTTCTGAGCCGCTTCTCCTCACTAGGGTCGCGGGCGTGCTGGAGCCTATCCCAGCTGTCATCGGGCAGGAGGCGGGGTACACCCTGAACTGGTTGCCAGCCAATCGCAGGGCACATAGGAACAAACAACCATTCGCACTCACAGTCATGCCTACGGGCAATTTAGAGTCTCCAATTCATGCATGTTTTTGGGATGTGGGAGGAAACCGGAGTGCCCGGAGAAAACCCACGCAGGCACGGGGAGAACATGCAAACTCCACACAGGCGGGGCCGGGGATTGAACCCGGGTCCTCAGAACTGTGAGCCTGACGCTCTAACCAGTCGTCCACCGTGCCGCCAATTGTCAATCACACAGTTGGTAAATAAACCATTTGCTTAGTAATCCAATGAACATGACTGGCATGCCACTGGTTAACACAAAAGCCATAGTGAGAGTTACATGAAATAAAATCACAAATACCAACCTAGCCCATCGTACTGTATAGCTAATGCACTCTCATCACAGTATGGAACAATATGAAACTGGTTGGACCAACAATATGGAATAAATGCAAGTAAAGAGCAACGTTTAGCGTAATTTTCTCCAACCTGTAGTGAAAAAGACCACCGCAAGGAATTTTGGAAAGCAGCAGCAAGCACCATGGAACGTAACCACCACAATAAATGAAGGATTACTGTAAGGCATTATTTTGAAAGACTGGCATAGGAAACAACTCAGAATAACACTGAATGTAGTTGTTGTAATTAGTGGTAGCCCTGCACTTGTTTCTCTTCAATGAGCTGGTACCATCTTGGGGTAATGGGAAACAATGACACCCAAAGAGTGTTACGTATTCCCGGTGGACTCCGAAATTTTGTTTTGGTTGCCATCAATGCAAAAAAATTGAATTGATTGAATCTTCTGAAGGAGTCCAGTGTTTTGGCACTCTTGAGATCAGAGGTCACCAACATGCTACCCGCTGGCACCCGGTAGTCCACAAGCACTACTTGAGTCATCTACCGGCCTTTTCTAAAAATAGCTTGCTAGTGAGAGTGATCTTTTTTGTCTTGCTATTCTAAAACAAAAACAAAAAAAACCTGCCACTTACTAGTGAGCGGCGTCTAACTTTTTTGTGGCTATTCTTATTTTAAAAACACGCATTGGTGTAAATTTGGAAATGACAGTATTTAAAAGAAATAAAAACTAAAATACAACATTTTCAGCTTTACTTACCTTGGCCATGTTTGTGAATGCAGAACATCTTGTACTCCGAGGTATTCCAGGTAGGTTGCAGTTCTGAAATGTGACAGAACTTGAATATCATGGGTTCCTGGTAGCTTTACGCTTGATTCTTCTCAAACCCTTGGTTAATTTGCGTCTTTTTCTCTCAACACGTTTATTGCGATCCTGTTGACTATTCGCAGCAAAACGTTTGATGGTTCTGTGATAACGCCCCAAAATCAGATATTTCAAGAGTGCTGCATCCCTCTGAGAGACTTCTGATAAAGAAAAGCTGCCTGATAATTACGCACAACTTTATATAGGGTGTTGAATCTGTTTGATCGCCACACCCATACTCATTACACAAATCCAGTAAGCATTCAGGTTTATCCAGCTGGGAGCTAGGAAATATGCCTAGAAGTGATGATACGGTCAAAATACTTACTTGCCTAATATTTCTGCACATAGTGTAGTTCAAAGGTCAGTATTGTAGCACATGACCAAACAAGGGCATTTGTATCGAGAAGCTAATGAGGACGATGATGAGGGGATAACCCCCCCCCCCCCCCCCCCCCCCAAATAATTGAAATAAATTAGTTTTTTCCCCAACTGTGTATCAAACTAAGTAGTCCTTTACAAAAATGAGTACCCGAGAAGTACTTGTCAGTTTCAAAAAGGTCGATGATCACTGCTCTAGGTGTTCTGCTTTGAATTTAATCCAAGCAGCTTTCTTTTTCTGGGAAATTGTTGGCTCTTCTTTTGTCTCATCATTCGTCCTTTTCCCCAAAAAGCGCTTATTTATTTATTTATTACTAATATTTGCTAGCTTGTGTGCTCACTTTTTTTTTACTACTGTATCACACTGTTGTGCAGGGGACACAGGCAGATATACCTAATTTTCAAAATAAAAACAGCCCTTGGACCATTATCTGCCTGTGGCACGGTGGTTGGGGACTGTTGGCCTAAATGAAAATTAAAAATGTTAATTCTGTCCCCTGTTGTTGGTGGCCCACTGCAGCTTGTGAGAGAAAAATCTATCTTTGCTTCCTTTGTTTTTCTTTGCTCTGCTGGGTCTCCTCGCAGTGGCCCAGTCAGGACAGCGTGATAGAGTTATGATGGTGAGAAGGAGTGCTTGCGTTTCGGTGTGCACGCACTTATGGGAGTTTCTCAAGCATGAGGCTGCCACTGCCAGCGGGTGTCGTTTTGACTGCATCAGCAAAAAAACAAACACTTTCCTGCACTGCATGATGTTTACATCTGTCAACCTGCATTCAGACACCCAGTCAACATCATGCAGAGCTCACCATCATTCCACCATTTTGTGCAATTGTTTTTAATTTAATTCATACATTTTCTCTCAAAAATCTGCTTCGATCATCTATCTCATTTTTCTACCGTGTGTGTGTGTGTGTGTGCGCGCGCGTGTGTGTGTGCTTGTGTGTTTCCGTCCATGCATCAGTATGCAGATGGCAGATATTGGGTATACTCTCCTGTTCTTGGCCGTCGTAAGCTAAACTCTAGCTCGAGTTACACTGTAAGTCACCAGCATGGTAGTTAGTCATTTGACATACTGGACCGATCATACATGCCAACATACTGCTGTAGGAGAGAAGCGCTTATACTTATGGATCTTCAGAAGTGTGCTGTTGTCAAACATTGTTTAATACCTGATTAATGATTGTGTGAATGCTGAGAAACAATTATATTAAAAAATTTATTATCATTATGCTCATTTTAACTTTCTGTCCAGTAATCGACCGCATATTCGTGGTTCACTGTATTCACAAATTTGCCTATTCTCGTTTTGCTGATAAATTCCCCTATTTGCATTTTTTCTGCTATGCTCCTTCTGAAATGTCCTAAGATGTCACAAGATGGCGCTAAATCCCTGTCTAAATAGGAAAGTTTTACAGTAACTGGTCCAAGGAAGTATATTGAAGTGATATATCTTGGAGAGACATGATTTATATGTGGGGGAGGAGCCAACTCATGTAGATCGATAATATAGCAATACTTACAGGCATATATTTTTTATCCTTTCCAAAAATGATTGATGTACAGGTAACAGCTTACTGAGCGCCTCCTTGCATATCTGTATGTTTGTATTATACTGCCCCCAGGCAGCACAATATCTATTGAATTGAAACAAAAAAATGTGACAAAAACAGTTTATTTCTCAGCATTTTATTTAAATATGTCATCACTGTATAGTTTTATAAAGTTCAATATTATAGAGTGACATTTTCCTTACTTAAAAAAAAACGTTTTTTAGTAGGCTGGAACGAATCAAGAGCATTTCCATTCATTTCAATGGTAAAAGATGATTTGATGTATAAATGTTTTGAGCGTGGTCATGGAACAAAGTACATTTGTTTCTCAAGGCGCCACTGTATTTATAATTTAAACTATTAAAGTAGGTAATTATAAAAAGGGGGAGGTGTCAATTGTGCACGGTTGTTCGGTATTTGCGGTGGGGCTCGCTCCCTATTATTACAGTAATCCCCCGCAGTAGCAGCAACACAAGAATAAATGCATCGTTCCTTCAATACTACCATGCTAACCGCCGATCAGTTCTGAAATTTTTGCATTTTGGGGATTAAAGGCGAGGTCATGGAAATCCAACAATCCGGCATTGACATCTGCATGGTACTGGTGATTGCTGTGACATTCTGTGATGTGTTTACAAAGTTTTCAGTTATTTTCCATCATTAGTATTTTATCTCAGTGAGAAAGTCTCTCAGCATTTTCACACACAATTCTGAATAAGCTCCAAATTCTACTTAAAGGCTTAAACAGGAACCTTCTGAAGGGCCATCATTCGCATTTATTCGATCCCACATTATTAAGAAACATTTCAGTTTTAGGTGCGTGTTAAGAGTTTTACATTATGTTTTTATTGGCTTTTTAGAGATTTAATGGCTTTTAGCACATTGTAGCTGACAAAGCTCATTAGTGCAAGTGAGAATTGAATCATCTGCACCATTGTTGACAATAACATAATTAAAGCTGCACACCTGGCTCATCTTAAATCCTATTAAAACTTGGTTCCATATTATTATATGCATACCGTCACTGTCGGGGGGAAACCTCAAATGTACAAATAATGCTATTAGTCTCGTCTGTTATTTCTTCGCATTACTAACCAATTTAAAGTGTTGAATGCTCAACTGTCTGACAAGAGTTGTAAAACTCCGCCTCTTCCCTCACTCTGCAGGAGCCATGCGGCATTATGTCGCCTCGAGATTGAAAGTCTGGATGTTTTTTAGACAATAACGAGGGAAAATAGTTAGGTTAGAAACATTTGAGTAAGCCTGCTTTGTCATGAATGGATCGCTGTATTTGTTCCAGAAGGAACTGGTCAGACACAAAGGTAAATGCATGAAGATTAATTTCCGCCGTTAAAACTGCTTCAGCAGTTCATCTTTTTTTTTTTTTATTGCATCACTTCTTTAGGACCTTTGAAAAAGCGTTTGGGAAGATGATATAAACACAGTCGTTTGCTTTTGAGAAGTACTAAAGCCTTTTTGTCTGATTGGAGGGTCGACATGAGCACAGACTTTGGTCATATGTCCTACCATTTTAATTAATGCATAATAAATTTGCCATTTTTAGCATATTACATTAGCGCTTGAGCATGATTTGGAGGTGGTGTTGTATTGATGTTGGTGCGCGACTATTGGATAGCATTATAAGGAATATTACCAACGTGAACGTTTTTTTTGGTAACTTAAGCAAGATGCCGTTTTTTTATTTTTTTTATTTCCTGAAAAATAGTGATTTCAAGATACAATGATTCCGCTCGACAGTGACGATATCTGTGATAATTTACAAATCTACTATAATGAAGGTAAAATTTGGAAAAGTAAGTGTGTCAGAAGACCAATTTTAAGAATAGTATCATAAACTTAACATTGCAGCTTTAAATTAAATTATGATGAGGAGTATTGTTACATTTAAAATGTTTTCGTCCTCTCATTTGTTTTGCCATCGCTCTCCTCTATCCTGTATTGCTGCTCTCTGCTGGCCAAATTGGTACCAACAGATTCAGGAGGACCGGAGCTGCATGCATTCTCCTCACTCCGGCTCAGAAGATGACTCATGAGGAATGAGAGACAGTAAGTATATATTTTTTCCCATTGTGAGCGTCTGCCTCTCCTTATTATCACGTCCTTGGCTGTATTTGTCTTTTAGGTGCTCAGAGGGGAAGCTGCAAGAACCAGGAAGGGTGCACGGAGCACAAGCTGTGAGATTTTACGAAATCATAAAGGCAAGATGCAAATTTAATGATACAGTACTCTTTGATGCCGAGAGCTTGGGCCGCATGTGGACTTTTAACAACTGTGAAACAGATCGACAGAACAATCACACTTTAAAGCATTTAGCATGGCGTGAAATATGTTCAGCATTGATGGCGCTCTGCCAGCAATGGCTATGCCATATGGACACTTTATGGTGTTTATTTTTTTAGCAATACTTACATCCAGGATGTATTATTAATTTATTGCACACTATTAATGCAACTATCTGTTGTAGTTGTTATTTTGTCATAATTGTTATTGACAGATATTGTTGTTGTTTTTTTCACTATGTGGACACAATGTCTACTGATTCATGGGTCAAAATGCCTTATTGACTAACTAACAAAAAAAGTCACATTTAGATCGACAATTTGTCTGAATGTTTATTGTGAGATATTTGCAGTTTTTGACTAAGAGCATAATGAGCATCCTTGTTTTCATGAAAAACTATTTTTTAAAAATTCATTTTTTAAATTGTAGATAAAATGTGTGCTGTAGCACAGTCTTGCATAAATCTATGCATGCCTGTAAATAACATGAGAATTTAGTATGAAATTGTATGAAAAATTGAGTACTATAATATAATTACGGAGCCTGTGCAAGGTCAATACAATAACTTTCTATATGAAAGCCGACAGTGTCGTCACAAGTTAATCCCTTTTTTTTTTTTTTTTTTTTTTGCATGTACAGTACTGTACGGATTTGCTTGCAGTTTCTTCCTGCCTATTTGTCCAAATGTCAATATGTTGTATATTTATTGATGTCAGCCAGCTATTAGCATGTAGAAAATGTGAGAAACTGGATATGTCCAACGATACTAGAGAAATTACTGAATAAAGGGTCTGTAACTGTACTGTAAAGACTTGATTATTGTTATTTTTAACAAGCAGCAAGAGCATGACGAAAAACATGATTACTACATGATTTGGATGTTGCAGTTTGGCAGACCACAAAGCTTGGCCCCTTAAAATTCTTACTCTTTCCGGTTTCAATGTCATCATGTTGCAGCTTCTAGCTCAAAGAGGTTTGCGCCACCTTGGATTGGGAGATAGAAAAATCACCAGGTAGCCTTACAATAAAATGTAAAAAATAAAAAATACAATCAAATGTCTCAGGTTGTGGGACAAAAATTGACCTCTGGTTTGTTCTTGTTTCTAAACAGAAAAAAAAAAGAAATGGTCATGATAACACTTTAGTTAAACATTTGGACTGTCTCAACTGAAACGCTGTCATATACACACAAGTGTAACTTTCTCCCACTAATGACCCTAATTAGGGTAATCTCTATAGAGAATGGATGGATGGAGGTTCCACTGTCTATACATTTATATGTATGATAGGATGAGCAAGTTATTGAAGTTATGTTTCTGCTTTTTAAGACGTGATAATGGTAAAGAACAATTACAGGTTGTGCACCTGTTTTGGAACCGGGCCGTCACAAAGCCGAGCTTTGATGTGCGGGAACCACAAATAAATGGCTTTGTTCTTTCAAAAGAGCGAGAGGCACGGACACCCCAACAAATAGAGACGTGTGTTTGTGTGTGTGTGTGTTAAGAGTAAGATGAGACAAAAGGCAAGAGCAAGCAGGCTAAGATCAAGGGTACGTTTCTAAATGTCTGTGAGTGGGAGACAAAGGCTCACTCACCCAGAATGCCTTGCTTTACCTCTCACAGCCCACTCACATTTTTGAAATCACTATTTCTCTGCTCTTTGCCTCCTCTTCAGTCATCTCCAGCTATTCTCAGAGAGTCGGAAGATAACTTGGCGTGAACCTGCAGTCGGTGGCTCTCTGATCTGATCTCCCACTTACATACATTCACATTGTGCTTGGCTAAGTGTGCAAGAATTGTGTTTGCATGCCACAGTAGAATCAACCCCCTCCTCCTACAGCTCACGGGGGGGATAAAACGTCTCTTTTAAGATGCAAACAGATGTGTGTGTGTGTGTGTGTGTGTGTTAAAACAGAGAAGGTAAACCATGAACTTTGTCTTTCTCACACACATATATGAATAGTCCTCAAAAGTCTGTCAGTGTCTTAAGGCACTGTTTATCTCCGGCAGGCCGAAGAAAACAACGCCATCGATTTCTAATCCTAATCCCCCTCTACTGGTTTGCTGCTATTGATCATCTATCCATCCATTAATGAGATGGTGGAGGGCTTATGAAGGACAAAGGAAACATGCCGGTATGCACCTCGTCTTTTGTCTCCAGCCAAGCGTCACCTTGTCACTTCCGCTCGCAGCGCCGCGGAAAATACATGCAGGCGTGTGCTTTTGAAGAGGTTTAGCAAATACAGCTGAGCCGCTTTGCCTAAATATTGAACGTCCATGATATGGATGAATGCGCTAAACACACAGAGCGGCACATATCCTATGTGCATAGATCCACACACACAGACACAGAAAGGATTACATTTCAGTCCAAACAGCAGTGATGGTATGTGAGTTATATTCTTTGATAATGACCCACTTCCCCCTCTGCGGTGCTTCTACACAATCTCAGGATCATTTTCTCAACAACCCGATCCTAAAACAACACCAGTGAAGCTGTGCAGATAGAAGGTAATTGCGTTTAATAATGTGTGCCGGCCCTCCCTCAGTGGTCTGTGTCTCGCTGTGATTGGTTTAAGTTCACTTTGAGCGCTTCGGGCACACATTTAAGCATTCAGCATGATCAGCACCAAGATGGGGAAAGTATCTGCATTGGGGATGGGTAGACAGTAACGATTGATTCATTAATTGATAAGAATTGACTCATTGTGTGGAATTCTTGCTGCACTGAGCCTGAAGACTCGCCATGGCACAACGTGAATTCTGCTCACCACGACACTGATATGATAACAGGAGTTCAGAACATACACCCCGCACCTTTTAACAATACAGCGGTGCCTTGAGATACCAGTGACCTGAATTACCAGTTTTTTCGAGATACAAGCCGTTAGGGCTGGACACGAATGGGTGGTGACTCGAATTGGGGTGTGAGTGGGCGTGGAAAAGCAATCATCGAATCAGAATTTTCAGACAAATATCATATTACTTATACTTTATTCTGACAAAAACTGCAACTGCTGCCATGCAACATTTACTTAAAAAAAATAACAAATATTTCCAAATTTTTAGCCTGTGTTTATGTGTGTATATGTGTTTTATGGCTTATGTGTGTGCAGTTATACAGTAGTTTGTTCTTGCAGTTGATCATGGATCACAGATGCAAATAACCGCAGCCCTCCACTGAGACGATGATCTTCACGGAAGGAGGCGTGCGATAGCCGAACCTGAGCAGCGGCACGGATGTTCACGACTGATGGCAACCGTGGCAGAATGAAGGTGAGAAAGTTGCGCGAGATCCAACATAGCGCGGCAGATGATGGGTTAGATCTAGCCGGCTAGCTATCAATCTGGCTAAAAAAACAACAACTCGGGGTTCTACCTTTGCCGATGATACGGCAAGGAATCCTGGTTAAAGTAAGCCATTTTAAACTAAAAATAAAACCTTCTTCTGAGGGAGAAGCAGCAGCCAAAACACGCCAGCATATGTTCTTTCGAGTTCAACAGAAATAAATGATCAATAAATAAATAATCAAATTGGATTTTTCATTAGTTTCAAATATGACATTATATTTCGGAATAGTACAAGGAGTAACCATTCCCTTCTGATTCGCAAGCCACTCATTACTGTCAACACGTATATCGAATCTGAGCCCTACGAGCAGTCATTCGACCGATGTTTTGCTTTGACTTGTGAGACAAATGTTGACATACACGCACTATATGTTGGTAATGAACTCAACTCACTTTACAAGCAGCGGTTTGACAAAAAGTGAAGAATTCTTCCAAAAAAGAGCCTTCAAGCTGTTTATTGGCACTCCCAGTTGAAATTTGTTGTCAAAGTAAACATAAAGACAAAAAGAATTCCATTTGTATTTAAAACAACTACCCAGCTTTGCCTTAGTAAAGTCAGATTAACTTGATGCTAACAAACCATCCAAAATGCCAGAGACTGGCTAAGAAATCATCTGTGTTATAAGCGACAGATATTTGAACACAAACGGTGAAGCAACACATGTATACAGATATATAACAACACTCACAGGCATATATTGTTTATCCTCAGCGAAGAATGATTAATATTGCTGCAGGTTACTGAGTTGTGAAACTCTTCTTCATGTGTCTCTATTATACTGCCCCCAGATTGTTATGGCGTGCACACCGGGATCAGCACAATATCCATTGAATTGACGCAAACATGTCTAATTCTTAACATTCTATTTAATTATGTCATTGCTGTATGTTTTATTTTTTTGTTTTTTGTTTTTTTTTACAATACGACATAATGGAGAGCTATTTTTCTTATTAAAATAACACATTTCAAACGGGAAAGATGATTTGCGATACGAGTGTTTTGGGTTGCGATCTTGGTCTTGGAAATAATTCAACTTGTATCTCAAGGCACCACTGTATTTGACACCATTTGATCAAGTTGTGCCAGGAAAATACAAAAGGCAATGGGAAATTTGCATGAGATGGCGGTTCAACTAATTTAATGTCTTACATCAGGAATATTTTTGTTTGTGCCAGATTTTCCAAGTTTCATATGTAAGCCACGACACACAGCTCTAAATATTAGCACTCAAGAAAGGTTTTCTGGCTGGTCCACCATCATTACAAATCCCTACAGGAGGTTAGCTGGGATCATGATGTTAATGACAAAAAAACTGTTACTTTAAAGTCAGATTTTTACGTATTGTTGTTGAAGACCCACTTTACATTCCAACACCCGCCGATGGCCACAAGTCACGGGGAGAGACACAAAAAATTAGATCATTGATTTCCTCCATGGGGGTGTCTGAGCCCTCACGCTGCTAAGCTTCGGAACCCTGCAGGGCATGCGCATCATCTCGTTTTTCACAGCCACCACCTCCCCCTGAAAACCTCCACGCTCCCCTGACCTCTCACCTTATGGGGAACAAAGCATTATTTGGAGAGTAGACAATAGGCTCGCTAACTTGTCCAGCCTAAAATGAATTTGAATTTTACAATTTGTACCTTTCAAGCGCAATGTTTCATTGATAAGTTGGCCTGCCTGCCCCTCAGCGCTGTAGAAAAGTTGAGGCTCTTTCAGGCCATAACTTTTCTTTTTATTCATCCACATATTTTACTTTCCCATGTTTTTCTCTGATAAAATCCCTGTAGCTGAAGCTGGCAGGCGCAGTGCTGTATTTATGCAGGTACAAGTTGGTGGAGGTCAAAATAGAGGTGCAATGAGAGTAAATATTGGATTTGCGTGGCCAGGAACATGATTCCAAATGACTGCTAGTGTTGCTACCGCTCCTGCGGATGTGTAAACAGGAGAGATGCTTTGTCACCATTGACAAGCACATGAGGTGATAATGTGTCAATGTTGTGTTTGCACATTTTTCCACAGGGGTCTAATTGACTCCCAACAAGAGTGCATTACTTTCCATGAACATTGTTGTGATTTAAATGAATTCTACATGAGTTCATGATTGGTATTTACTCAAAATGATCAGTTCATTCACTTTTAGGCCTTATTTGGCTGTAAGAACTTTGACAACAGACTAGTGCCTACATATATTATCGGTTGATTTTGTGGAAAACAAAAGGCTTTTTATTTAGGATTGAAGTTGTAGTGATTATGTTTTTTAAAGACTACCCAAATAGATGACTGTGCAAGCTTTAGCTGCAGATGTCTCTAATGATATTTGATTGTTTTAGCACGGACAGATGATAAGGAAAGGATCCATTATGACACATATTTGTATATCAAATGTATTCAAATAATAATTGAATGCAATAAGAACTGTATATCTCATTTCATGTTAAACATTTCCATTTTAGAGGCATTGCAGCATGTCATCCACTCTTGTTAATATTCTCACGCATTTAACTGAAAAGTGGCTGTCAACCAAATCTATCAAGATTTTCTAGTGACGTTGCGCATCTGAATTCAGGTTAAGAACAGGCACTTTTGGAGGCATCACAGCATACACTGCACTGTTGTGGCTATTCGAATGTAATTTTACGTAAGCGACCCTCAAGCAACTACACAACCCACGTCTTTGAGACTAATCTTGCAAAGATAGGCGGAGAAACAACTACAGTAATATACGGTGTGGTATAGGCCTATTAAAGTACTAGTTGGAAGATGTTAGTATATGAGTTTTACAGTATGTGCTCACTAGAGGTTAAACCGATTAGCTGACTAGTCGATCACTAGTGTTCACGTCTCTGCATGGACATTTAAGGCTTGAGGTCGACTAATCGCTAATCACGGGTTTTGGGCATCTCGTGTTCCAATTGGGCAATTTACAGAGGACTTGCTGTCTGCTGCCGTCGGAGCAGCAAATTGTCCATTTCACAAGGCTTCTTATGTCTGTGTGGGTCATAGAATATGAAAATAATATGATGTTGGATCAAAACAGGGGTTTGCCTCGCAAGCTTCGGCTATTCCGATCGCAGCTATTCTTAAAATACTTAATACTAGCACGACCGCGGGACTGGCGGCGGTGAACGAGGGCGTCGGCGCGAAGTGAAGCTCCGTCTTAGTCGGCAAAATGTTCTGTTTCATAATGCACGTGCAACAACTGTTTGATAACGAGAACTTTATTCATATCACAACAACATGCACCAACATTACGACAGTTGTGTCGCAGTAAAGCAGACGGCCATACTATGCCATAAGTGTATGGAAATATTTTACCAAAATTGAGCCCGCTTGAAAAATATGTAAATCTATCCTCAAATCCCAGAAAATATCATAAGTGAAACAGAGCGATGCTTAATTTTTTGGAGCCTGGCTAGGATATCCCATCTTACAGCACACTACGCTATGCAAGACAACATGAGACCGCCATTCAGCATAATGGTGAGTTATATTTTGAATCATTTGTTTTTATTTGTTTCTATGCCGATCTGTTGAAATATGTCTTTTCGTAAAACTGTCCATCATGCAAAAAAAGGTTGGGGACCGCTGTATTGTGCTGAAAATATATCAATAACATCATCGATTTTTCGACTTTAACTGGACTTTCATCACATTATAATTGACAACAAAATATCAGTCATGTAGTAGTATCTGACGTAGTATACGTCAGATTGTCTTGACGTATTTGTCCTCCTGTAACCTCCTGTCCAAAGAAGATCCATAGCATAATTTAAAATATACATACAATATGTCAGATTGAAGCCCATTGGGGTGTAAAACCTTCTGTGGTCCTTGTAAGATGTATTACAGTATAACCATTATTCTGGATACACAGAGTGTCATTACTAAAAGAGCTTGTGAGGAAGCACCTGGTGTCGATGTTGGAGATCCCAAGCTGCCATCTGCACTGTTTGCCCTCGGACTTGTAGGATTAACGTTAATCGCAGTGGTATTCCTTTTGGGATCCACAGGCAAACAATCCATTGCTTGTCAGAGGCCCAGCGTTCACAACCCATATTGTTTAAAGATCTCCTCATTGACATCTTCACATCACACGGACTTTGTCAATTTAATTTGAAGATCCATCGTGTGAAGCTGAAAATGGCAAACTGGACTTGACCAGCTTTTTTTGTTTTTTTTGTTTGCAAGTTTACATTTTGTTTTCTTTTAAGGTCTGTCATTTCTTTCGAGTTTAAATGTCCAATAGAACTATTATGCATGCACATTGTGCATATCAACAGTTTCATACACTGTACATATTGGGTGTATTATAATAGATCATTGTCGTTCTACTGTCCATCACGATCAATAATATTCTACTTCCCACTTTGCACTAATCGTACAAATATTACCATGATTCGTCATGATTAGATCATATTCATTGCCATTTTCCACCTACTTTGTTGTTGTTGTTGTTGGTTGTTTCTATATTATTAATACAAGTGTATCTGTATGTCCGTCCATCTGTTTCATGCTTTTACGGCAAAAGTGTCAAGAACATCAGCTTTAAAATGCATGTCACTGCAAAAAAACAGAAAAGAAAAACGGCACCCCGGGGTTGTTTTTCTCCAAGTGGGTAATAATGACTGCAGCAGAAGAAGTCATTATGAGCAGCCTAATGCGTGTCAGATGCTACCTGTCCACAGCAGGAGCAGCAGGGAAGAGCGAGCCAAGACTTGTGTGCCTGGCCAGCATAATGAGAGAGACATGGCCTGCCATCCTGGACAGCTGTGTGTGCGTGCGTGCGTGTGCATGTTCATGTGTGTGTGGATCTCCAGCCCGTGCAGCATACGCTACATTCCCTGACGAAGTGTTTCTTGACGGTATTTTTCGAGAAATACACACACAGCACAGTCTCGTCAGGGTTGCCGCGGGAATGCCTGCGGCCATGTGTCCGTCTTTGAGGGTGATGCCTTTAATCCTGAAACAAATCTCGACTTTGTGTTGGGTGTCTGCGGTTGTGTGCGAGCGAGCGTGCCCGTGTGCAAAACTCAGTCTCACAGCCATTAAATTACGGCTGGCTGTGCAGCAAAGATGCCCCGCTGCCACTCCCACATGGAAGAGAAGGCAGGATTAGCCGGATCCATACGAGCCCTAATCTGGGGACAAAAACCCACAAAGGCCTCCCACCGAGACATAGAGACAGAAAGATTCAATTTGATCTGCCCTCTCAGTGTCTTTTGGGGTTAACATTACTACTGCTCACTCGACCATCGGTCAATGTGGACTCGGGCCCGTGCTGTTATCCTTTTGATCGATTCCTTTTAGCGCAATTTGGAACACATGCAAGCCTGATTTGTCACAGTCAGTGCAAATGAAAATGATCTAACTAAGGAAAGTTTTAAAAAGTCTACAAGATTTGAGGGAGCTGAGATGAGGGAACAGAATCACACTGTGTTTGTGCTTCGGTAGGTGCTTCTGTTTTCGTCAGCAATGAGTTCCGATCGGTGCAGCAAAATGTTTCAATGTGTGTGAATGATCTATGCACTGAGGTAAAAACAGTTCTGTTTTTGTTTCGAAGTTGCGGCTGCGCCTATTTGGAGAGCGTTAATTATTTTTGTTCATGGGGCTCTATTTTCCTAGAGAGCACACCTGCGGCATGGCGCAAATGCCGGCGGATCCTGATTTTCCCGCAAGGGCAAGGCTCGTTGCACGTGCTTGCCAATTCGTCAGACAGATACTGAGCTGTGCGGACAAATTTAATTCGCCAGTTGTTATCACCAGCTCATTTGCTCACATTGACGCACGTATCGCTGCGATTACGCATCGTCCTCTTCCACACAGAGATGTCTCCGTCGAGACTGTCACTTGCACCACATTCAAAGGGTCTAACCCGCCTCTGTCGCAAAGTTGGGCTGCCTGCCGTACTGGATTTATGCAGTTTATGAAAATAGGGCCCTATATCTCCATGAGTCAGTACTACATAGTTCTCAGTCTTATGCCTGGATAAGACTACAAGACAAATTTGGTCTGTCTTTCACAATTGCACTATGTCAGACTGCTGCCAAAAAATGTTGCTTTCTTGGATAGGCAGTGGTAACACTACACGACATGTATACCTCCGTATACTGTCTTTTACGATTACTGGGCTTTATCTTGTCAAATCAAACACTGTCGGGGAGGTGTGACTAGAAAACGCGATACCTTTTATTGCAACCGAATGCAACCGTTACTATGGCGACAACAAGTTGTTGTCAAAAAATGGATCACTGCGGCTTGGAGGAAAAAAAAAACAGAGGGAAAAAATGTGCCATGGCACGTGGTGCTTGGGAGAGGACGTTTTGGGCTGTCCATTCAAGAAGGGCTTGATGTATGTTCACGTGCTGTTAATACGATACAGCTCACAAGAAGGCAACAAAATGTCATTTATCCTAGCAAGCTAGTGCTAGCACTAACGTGTGTACGTAAAAATACCGGTGTTCTGTCGAATCATGCTCTTAAGCTTCAGTAAACATTGGTTTGTGCACGTGAATGAAATGACAACGGCGAGCATGGGAGGCGATGCACCTATCACAATTCACAATCCTATTGGTCGAAATCAAGGTGTGCTGTCGGGGAGTTGTAGATTATGTTAAACTACAAGAAGTTTTGTCGTTCCTGACGAAATATGTCAGGCTCGATCTGGGAAGTTGCTCGCGATATCAAATTGGGCCAATAACGTGGCTAAAATCCTGTAGTCTGATTTAGGCATTAGTGCAAGTTTTAGGCAATTATCTTCAAAGACATTTAATGCATTTAGAAACAAATCTATGATTTCACTTTATAGGGTCTCGAAGTACAGAGTGTGAGTGCTTTTGCCACCTTAGTCTACCATTAGCGTAACATTTAAGAGACAAGCTTAGTATGCGATGCACCATCGCAAAAGGTGGCCTGGTCATGTGACATCACTAGCTCATTATTGTTGAGGAGCAGCAAGTTTCCGTGCCTCGAGCCAAACGGACTCATTCTCTCTCTCTTACTTAGTGGCATCTGCCTCATTAACCACCATCAGCATTTCATTTCTGGAGTCATTGGGAGAGAGAGGGTGGGGGGGGGGGGGGCGTGTGTCTGCGTATTTGCATGTGTGTGTGTGTGTGCAGCCAACTCTCATTAGGTTGGAAAAACATTGGCATATTTGCCAGAATCCAGATTGTGTCATCCCTTCCTTTATGTATCAAAAGCATCCTCCAATCAGCTCCCCAGTGTGTGTGCATGGTATGGTATTTGAGGACAGATGTGTGCTGATTGGACAAGTTTGCACAGTGAACTCGGTCCAATTTATCCGGGCAAAAGCGTGATACCACATGAAGACAGCTCACAGCTTTTTCTTCTCCTGATTGCAAGATCTCCCTCCATCCTGTCTTTCTGTCCGTCCGTCCTCTCATTCACACAGCAGACAACCACGAGTACGGTTCCCCTAACAGCTTTCGACTCGCCTTTCTTCTTCAGTTTTTTTCCTTGTTACTGGCACAGTCGCGATGTTAAGAAGAAATGCATTATTCTGCCAAATGAAAGAAACAAATATTATAATTGTCTGTTTTGTACAAAAATCCAAACTGACTATTATTATGGTTATTGTAAAACAATCTTGCATCATCATTGTAAAGCTACTGTAGGAGGAATTGTTTTGTTTTGTTAGCAGCATGATTGTATAGCAATTAGATTATTTTAATGTTGTTTTGCAAATATTTTGTGACTGTATCCTACTGGCATGCTTGCAATGATAACCATGTAATAATTTAAACTCACACATAACCCCAATAAGTACATGTAGTATAGAAAATTGATGGATTTTCCTGGATGGACTTTCATAGTATTGCAACGTAAAAACCGACATACACACAACTTCCCAGTTTTTTTTGTGAAAGGAGCTGTCATTCAGCCGATTTTTTTGCTTTGACTTGTTTTTTTAAGAATTGTTTATTTTTCTTTATTATTATTATGATGATTATTATTTTTTTTTTTTTACAAGTGTGCCATATGGTGACAGCAAACTCAAATCACTACAGTTTAAAACCAAGCAGCAATTTGGCAGAAGTGAACAATTCTTCAAAAAAGAGGCTTCAAGCTATTTTAAGGCCTCTCTCCCAGTGGAAGTTTACTATTAAACTAAAACTAAAAGAGAATAACGTGTATTTAAAACAACACATAACGATACCGTAGAGTTGCTAGTTTAATGCTAACACAATGGAAAATGCTGTAGACAGGCCAACACATAGCATGTATGTGGCGGTATAACAAGGCTTTAAGCAACGGCTATTTAAACGCAAAAGGTGAAGCAACACATGTACACAGACAATTATAACAATACTCACAGGCATTCTTTATCCTATGCGAAAAACGATTAATATTGCTGCAGCTTACTAAGTCACTTAGTTGTGAGACCTTTCTTCATTTGTGTCTACATGACTGTCTTATACTGCCCTTCAGTGGCTAAGTTGCACACACCAGAAGGAAATATATGCAGTCAATATTGTACAAAGTACATGGATGAATTTTGGCATTTATTGTAATGCGATATGGCAATCAATTCAGTTTTTCCTCAGTGCTTCTAATTTACAATATACGTACAGTAGAAACTACATAAAAAAGACCATAAATAAACAAAATATTCATGTTGCTAATGAAAAACAGTCGTGACTGTCATGACATTCTAATGTAAATGTCTAAATAATACAATTCAACCAAGAACTATGAAAACAAAAGTAAAAGATTCAGTCCGTTACTCTGTAACTAGTGATGACATATTCGTCTTGACTACTCCCAATTTCGCTTTGCATATCAAGAATGTTCAAAGATGTGTGATGTTTAGACACAGGGGAGTCGATTATGTATGAATTTACATTGTACACAGATGCACACGCGCACACACACACACATACACACACGCACGCACTTTTCTTCAAGTCAAGCCAAAGCAGCGAAAAAAGTCCAAAACAAAACTGGAAACCATTCTGCTTTCATGTCAGCTTTCCCAAAACAGATAATAAAATAATGCAAAACAGAAGTGAGTAAGAGGATGGGGCTTTAGTCTCAGCAGAAACCTGTGGCCACGTCCTTATTGTGTTTTTAGAAAATGCCACAGGATTGAAGTTGACAAAAGTGCTGCTTTCGCACTTCTCACATACTTCCATTCCACTCCTTTTACTGGTCCACTGGTGAAAAGTCCCCCTAAAGTGCATGAATGAGGTAAATGGAATTCTTCTGCACGCAGGTGTCCGTCCTGTGACTCAGACTGGAACCATTGTATGTTGCATGTGCTGCATCCGAGACAACATTTCTTGCTGTGCACTGGCAACTAGTATGTCCTGGTGAGATGGTGTGAGGATTCCCAGTCTGTCCATTTCCCTGTGGGGAGAGAGGGGAGAAAACACAAGCCATGAGAAAAAAATATTAGAGGCCACTGACCACTTAGGTAGTCACAGCAGAGAAAAGACAGGGTTGTTTTGCACCAAAACACTCAAACAGAAAAACAGAGGAAGTTACTTTAGTTTAATTTAAAAAAAAAAAAAAAAAAAAAGGGTAATGGAGAGGAAGTAATTGGTGTCAAGGAAATATGTTGAAGTGATATGTCTTTGACATGGGCATGTGTAGAACTCAAATGCAGTACTGTGGCGCCACACAGCCTGCAAAGCACAAGTGGCACCTGTAAAGCTGAAGTTTACAGCAGAGTTAAAAGTGCTGCTGTATGTGGAAAGGCTTCCTTATACTCGCGCGGACTGCGGCCGCGCTGACATCACTGTGGGTATCCGGCGCGTAGTTGGCCTTTACACTCGAGCGCAACCCACGCGCGCAGTTTTGAAAATGTACTGCAGTTCACCCCAAGTTGAGCGTGTCGCTACTGCTGGTATTGGCTAGGACACCACAGGGTGGAGTTTCCTCTGCATTTTTTGGGTCATTTCCGGTAGCCGTTTTTACTTTCCTTTCAGTAACAAGGAACAAAGCAACAACAATGGCGACCGTGGAACAGTGTCTGCTAGAACAAAATGGACCTAGATGACCAGATGATACGTTTAATTATGCAGCAACATCGATCAAGAAGGCGGCAGCGTAGATGGTATGTGGAACCAAGGGGCACGCTGAGTACGTCATCACGGCATGTGACTAAAACGGACCAATCACGAGAGATGATCTCCGCGGCGTTCGACGCGCAGCAACTATTTTTGCCGTGTGTGCGCACAGGGGCTGCGCGGGGCAATTCGTCGGTCACGTGACGCAATGCGGGCGTTTTTGGAGTATGAAGAGGCCTTAAGATGTCATACTAGAATCAACACAAACTGTGTACTTACTGATGTGTGAGTGCCAGTAGGTTGTCAAGGCTGGAGTATCCCCCTGCCACAAGGGTCTCTGCGTACCTCTCCAAACCAATTGACTGCAGCCATTCACACAGCGACCACTTGGTCACACACACCTCTGGTAGGACTGACACACACACCTCCGGACACCCTCCTGACTCCAGCACTGCAGGTCTGTGAGCACACAGAGAACCCACTGAAATTGGTGTGTAAAATCACACTTGAATGTGCATTTGTGGGTATTTATTTGGATCTGTTAAAGAATGACATATTTTTTCTCAGCATAATTTTATTGTACAGTGTATACTGCACCTTTCCCCTCCAGTTTTGCGCAGAGTCCCAGGGTTCCGAATAAGCTTGTCCAGCATGTTGAGGATCTGACTGAAAGTGGGTCTCTCGGCTCGGTCTTGTTCCCAGCAGTCCAACATTAGCTGGTGCAGGACCACAGGACAGTCCATGGGAGCAGGCAGGCGGTAGCCCTCCTCGATTGCTTTAATCACCTACAGGAAGGACACAGGTGGAGGTTCAATCTCGGTGTTGGTGCTGAAACTGTACATCTGTAGCCGTATTCCTAAAAATGTTCCGATACTGCGACACCGATACCACATGACTAGTCTCATATGTACCTTCTGGGCATGTGCCATGTAAGCCATGTGGAAATACTTTAAGGTCAACACAAATGACATCACTTTTATAGCCGACTGCAAATTATGCTCTGCAAAATGGATGATGAATTTCTGATCGGCAACCTGCGAGTTGCAGCGGTGGGCCAACCTGCAAGCACGCAGTTTCTAACTACCAAAGCAGTTTTTTCCCATTACCAAATGAAAGAGGAGCCTGTTCTCAAAAAAATTGAGTACGATCTTGTACAAAAAAGCTATTGCCAAAAACTGAGGTAGAGTAATCCCTTGCATATTTGCAGTTAACTTGTCACAAATTCCCCTATTCATATTTTTTTCCCTGTGGAACCTATACCCAGCTAGTCATAAAAAAAAAAAAATAGCCTATTCCCTTTTTTTGTGCTCTTTCTGAAACATGCTAAGATGCCGCCAAATCCCTGTGCGATAAGGAAATGGTGTCAAGGAAGTAAGTTGAAGTGACACAAGCTTTGTATGTTGGGAAGGGGCTAAATTTAGCCTGGATTGTTAGTGGAAATCTTCACCACAGGTCTTTGTTGGTATACTTTTACTAAATCTTATAATTTGTAAGCAATTTACTTTTAGGGGTAATATTTAAAAATGTGTTTGAAATGATAATCATCTGTTTTGGCATCATAGTTAGTGTAATACAGTATGTACGGGTTAAACTATTAATACAGGCGCTTATAAACATTTTGAGGAGCTCGTCAATTACTCAATTACTTTTTTTTTTGCTATTCACAGCAATTAGTAGGTAATAAACAATATTGAATGAAAGTACTGTATATTGAAGAGGATTTTATTGAAGTTTTATAATAATTTTTTTTGTTAAATGCAAAAGGCTCCACCTATGAATTTAGAATTGCTTTGAATCTCCGAAGTGACCTCTTTAACCTTATCATGTGTAAAAGCATGTTTGCATTGAATTGTGGTTCTGGGCCTGTGGGCTGTCAAGATTCATTGGCCTCCCTGATTTGAAAGCAAAAGCAACAAAATCTCTGCGAAGGGGCAAAGGTTAAACACACACACTCTGCTTTGTTTGCCTTCAGAAGTCCTCTCTTGAAATATCTGAGACGCTGAGCCTGTTTCATGTATTATTCTACATCAAGGGGCCTCATTGAAGTTGGCATAATTAATCTCGACAGGAATAAACGTTTGAACAGACACCAGTTGCACACAAATCGTGTTTTGTCACAGCAATCGTCGAGTGAGCACTATTAGAAGGCTCGTAAAACGTGACCGTATGTGGCCTCTGCATGCGCCACATGCATGGATCAGCATGCTAGTTAAAGTGTAGTTCAGTTGGTGACGAAGTCCCGCCTCCATGAGTAAAAATACAATTGATCGAAATGCTGATTCAGGGCTTTTCAGAAAACATCTGGGGCTTGAAACCTGAGCACTGTCTCTGCGTTTCGTGTCTGCTTATTGTATTCAAACTCTACTTGACATCTCAACCTGAGCCAAAGTGATATCGACAACCTCACCTTTATTATGTTAAGTGATGGCACTTAGTCATACATTAAATGTAAAGTTCTCAACAGAATTGCTCTTTTGTACAATCTATGTTTATGGTAAATGCACATAATAGATTGGAAACATTTAAATAATGTCCAGTGGCATACATTGTTGTCGTCTTTAACCATGGATACTAATTTTTGTCATTTTAGAAGGGTAATAAGATTAACCTGCTAATGAGCCTCCAAATTAGTATACATCTTCTGTCTCAATGCTGCATTACTTGTATCGAATAGTTTAAACCACCAACGTAATGTCACTTTTAGAATGTAAACTGGAGTGGTGTCTCGGAATACGAGTTTATTTTTTCCGTGACCATGCTGTTACACAAAACACTCATATCTCAAGTCATTTCTCACATTCAAATGCAAAAAAAAAAAAAAATTTATATATATATATATATATATATATATATATATTTAAGGAAAATAGCACTATCATATTGCAATTTATAAAATGTAGTAATAACGTAATTAAACAGAATGTAAATAATTAAACAGTTTCTGCATCATGAATAATTCATTGCGACTCGTTCTGGTGAGTGCAACTTGGCCATGTGGGGCAGTGTAAGACAGTCGTGAAGACAAAAATGAAGAAGACTTTCAAAACTACATGCAGTAAACTGCAGTAATATTACATTTTTTTTCACAGAGGATAAAGAATATATGCACGTGAGTATTGCTCTACTGTATTGTCTTTCTACATGTGTCGCTCCACCGTTTTTGTTCATCTCGAAGAACTCATTAGTCGGGTCACTTGTATCCAAATATTTAGTTACATCAATATATGGGTGCAATGGAATGGCTCATTTGCATATCACCATCAAAAATAAACTTGGGGGAAAAAACAATGAATCACTCTTTCATGGCGGCGAGGCATACTTTGTTTACATCTTAGAATAACGGCTTCAAACGTCTCTTGATGTTACACTGGCTTGTAATATGGAACTTTAAAGCTTTTGAGTAATTATTAATTTTTAAAAAGTCTTTGATATGACATTTATCTTACAGTGTCAGAAATAAAGCTGCCGTGTGAGTGTATTTATGTCCCTAAGGTGTACAAGCTAAACTACTGTAGACTTATCGAGAATATATTAGTAGTACAAAAGCCGTACATTTGAGGGTAAGTAAACAAGACACAATCGCCCCCATGTACTGCTATGGTGCACTTTTTCAAGGACTTTGCTCATTCTTCTGATAGTAAGATGACTTGTGGGTCAGAGAAGATATAAATACTCACATCCTGGTTGTTCATGTCCCAGTAGGGCCTCTCGCCGTACGAAATCACCTCCCACATGACGATGCCGTAACTCCACACATCACTGGCTGGGGTGAACTTCCTGTAGGCGATGGCTTCCGGAGCTGTCCACCTGATGGGGATCTTCCCGCCAGGGGAGAGGTAAGTGCCAAGGGCTTCCTGAAATTATGAAAGTCACACAGGTTCAGTGTAATCATTCATCAATCAATCATGAACCATTTTTTTTGTGACAACTACTGTAGCTGCCAAGCAGAGATGTTTTGGTAGTACTTTTTCAGGTCAGATGGGGATTACTGTTGTATACGGTAGGGAAAAAGCCGTATGTGCTAGGTTATATGAACACGCTCTAAGAATTATGTAACAAATGTATTTATTCTTTGCAAAGTATAAGTCAGTATAAGACGTGAGTAGCACAGTCCACAGCGCTGTTTGTCCATGACAAGCGCGCGGATAAACAAAAACAAATAAATAAATAATATCGCTCTTTGAACTTATGACTGTTTATGAGACATGGAGGGTACAAACCAGAGAGGTGAAAACCGCACGTGTAATGAAATCTATGCACATAATAAACTATAGTGATAAATAGTAATAATGACATTCAATAGAGGTGCAAGATTGCTAATGCAGTAACAAAACTAAGAATGCGTTTAGCTTAATGCAGGGTCCTTTTTCATAAATATTCAAGTCAATGCGTGCCCAATTCCAATGATATGTTGGTCTTGCTCGCCTTTCTTTCTCTTATTTGCAGATTTGGCTTCCTTTTTGGCATCCTCCAAGACATCGAGTGTGCGATGCCAACACAAAACCAGAGCAGATTTCAGCGGAACTGATTTTTTCATTGCCAAATTTCATAAAGCGAGGTGCAGAAATAAACATTTGTATATCAGACATACACCTACATATACTGTACGTACAGAGAAATTATGGAAGAATAAATGCCATAAAAAAGGCTTTTGTGTTAATGGTATATGATCTGGGCAGCACAATAGGGCATGTAGTTAGAAATCAGTGGTTCTAGGTTTCAATCTCTCCAAAGTCATGCATACTAATTTAATTGAAGACAAAATTTCCCATCAGCGTGAATATGAGTGTGCATGTTAATTTGTCTGTATGTGCCCTGTGATTCACCCAACCTCTTGCACAAAGTCATTTGGAATAGCCTCCATAGTTTCAGTTTCAATTTTGTGATGATAGGGGTAGTGGAAAACACTCGGAAATGAGTGGACGGAGTGTATATGTTCTTACCCTTGTGGTGTATGCAGCTTCCTGGTCGTCCTCCAGAACCCGACTGAGGCCAAAGTCAGACACCTTACACACAAGGTTGCTGTTGACCAGGATGTTTCGTGCGGCGAGGTCTCGGTGAACGTAGCTCATGTCTGACAAGTACTTCATGCCTGAGGCAATGCCACGCAGCATCCCGACCAGCTGGATCACCGTGAACTGGCCGTCGTGTTTCTAAACGGTGACAAAAACCAATCGAGCAATAGGATGAACTTTTCAAGGTCAAATTTTAGCTTGCTCTGATACAAACAGGACAACATAAAGAGAGTAAAATGTACCCGAAGAAAAGCATCCAGAGATCCATTTTCCATGTATTCCGTAATGATCATTAGTGGTTTACCTAAACACAAGAGTTAGAGATCAGTGGTGGACGATCAGGGCCTAAACACCATCACAACCTCTGACCTACATTATTCCCCAAATTCTTTTCTCTTCTTTTCATAGCATTTCTTTTGGCTGCACGGCTTCCACTATGCGTATGTGGATGTTAGATTTCTTGATCCAATCAGATTTCAGCTTCTATGGGCTGCCATGTCAATCGAATATGCCCGGGGCGGTCAGACTCAGTAGCGGTGGCCGATGTAATTCAATCTACATTTCCGATGTGATTGTTTCTATAACCAATCAGATTTCAGATTCGTCCTCTGATTGGTTGGTCAGAGCAAAACCTGTTTACAACCAAGTTCGACGAGCAAAACACATCTATAGCAATCTGCACACATTTAAAAATCATCATATCTGGTGAGTAAGGTGTTGTCTTTTTTTTCATGCTTTTCTCAAGTTATTAGATAAATATTAATTCTGAACTGCTCCAGGCAATGTGACACAGTTGTGTGCTGTCACATGGCGTTTTTGTATATTATTGATGGTTGCTATAAGTGGTTGAAACAACTAGTCGATGACTAGGCAGCACAATGACAATTATAGCTTGAAGTTGATTAATTGCCAATCATTTGTTTTGGAAATAACAACATGAATGCCTCGCTGAAATCAACGACCACCGGTTGGATGGCGCAGCAAGCTAGGAGCGGGGCCTCAAGTCTGTAGGAATATTTTACTAAAATCAGGCCAGTAGCAGGGTCAATTGCACAATCTATTTTCCATTATAACATCGCGGTGGTACATCAACTCACATCTGGTGACAACTCCCTCCAGCCTGATGATGTTGGGGTGGTCAAACTGCCCCATGATTGAGGCCTCGGACAGGAAGTCTCGCCTTTGTTTGTCCGTGTATCCCGCCTTCAGACTTTTAATGGCCACGTACACTTCTCGCTTTCCTTGCACGCGTAAGCGCCCGCTGCACACCTCGCCAAACTCTCCTACACGGCAAACGGCAAGGTCAGTGCCAAGTAAGCTCGTGGGTGTCCGTTTATGTGTGTGTGCATGTGCAGTATTAGCGGGCTCACCCATGCCGATAACTCTCTCGATGTGAATGCAGCTCACGTCAATCTCCTTAGCAAACTCATGGATGGCCTGATCTGGGTCCTCGTAGGTAAACGGATCCACGTAGATCTTCACTCCTGCCGTGGTGGAGAGGAAATGAGGGAAAGGGGTGGAAAATTTCCAGTAATTTTCAGGAACGTTTCTGGTAAATTTCAAAGGAAATTTAAACTTGGGAATTTTGGAATTACAGTGTTCCCTCGCTATATTGCGGTTCACCTATTCCAGAGTCAGTAAGTTGCAAAAAAAAAATTCCATATTCATATTCAATATATTGCGAGATTTTGAGTGTATGCTGTATTTGTTTGTGGTAAAATAAATGCTTCCTAGTAATATATTAATATATAGCAATGCTAATAATAATTCAAACACATACTACAAGGAATAAAATGTACATAGTATACAGTAGCCGGCACAGTGGCCGACTGGTTAGCACATCTGCCTCACAGTTCTGAGGACCGGAGTTCCAATCCCGGCCCCAACTGTGTGGAGTTTGCATGTTCCGTGCCTGGATGGGTTTTCTCTGGGCACTCTGGTTTCCGCCCACATCCCAAAAACATGCATGGTAGCTTGATTGAAGACTCTAAATTGCCCGTAGGTGTGAATGTGAGTGCGAATGGTTGTTTGTTTCTATGTGCCCTGCGAATGGCTGGCGACCGGTTCAGGGTGTACCCCGCCTCCCGCCCGAAGATAGGTGGGATAGGCTCCCGTCGCCCGCGACCCTGGTGAGGATAAGCGGTAAAGAAAATGGATGGATGGATGGATGGATAGTGTACAGTACTACTGTGCATTACTGTATGTTTAAGAGTTTAAAAGGTGTTTAAGTGTATAGAAAGTATTTACAGTATAATAATATGGGAGGTGGCGGTTAACAGGAGTGTGGGAAAGATTATTATGCAGTATTTAAATTGCTCCAATTTTTTTTCTCTTAACTTGGGCAGTGGCATATCTGACGCATGCTTGCACCTTAAATTTAGACACATAACAAGAAGCAAAAAAAAAATACTTTTTTAAATGAACAAGCGATAGCTCGCAAATAAAAAAACATGCACGTTGAGGCGCTCGTAATTCATGGTAACACTGTATTCCAAAGTCAAAAGGTAAGCAGAGCTTTATTGAGTTTTTGCTGGATACACATTTTAGCGTTAGCGATGGATAAATGGCATATACAGATGCATCTCCATAAATTAGAATTATATAGAAAAGACTGTGCTGATTGTATTTTCCCTCATGGGGTCAGTACTTCGTTACGGATCCGCGCATGTGACGCATGCAGCTGAAATGTTGCTAAACAAGAACAATTCCGATTGACTGGCAACCTGTCCATGATGTACCTGGCCTCTCGCCTAAAGTCAGCTGGGATAGGCTACAGCTCACCCGCGTCTCGTAACGCAAAGAACCAGTAAATTGGGGCACTTGTAAGTGAACGTACCACTGTACTTGCAAGAAATCTGTTTGTTTTAGTCAGGATTATGATAAAATATATTTTCTCCAAATATATTGAAGTTTCTTATTTAGAACCAATATTATTTGTTTTACTTTTTAGTAAGTATTAGTGTATTCCCATAAATTCTTGTTAACTCCCGCGGAAAGTTTCCAACTTTGAAAATTCACAGAATTTTGCAACCCTAGAAGGGATGCTGAGGACGATGAGTGAGGAAAGTTTTGTAAAAGCTACATGTTATGTAAATGTCTTACTCGGATAACCATTTGAAGTTGTGCATAGCATCAATTTGTGTATTTGCGTGTGAAGTCTACCTGGATTAAGATGTTTCTCCTCCTCTGAGTCTTGCTTGGTTTCACTGTATTTGCTCCTCCTGATCACAAACGATAGTTATATTTAGCACACATACAGTACAATGAAAACAACATTGTCCTTCTTTCGTGTTAGCCTTGACACGTTCAGATTTTTTTTTCCCGGGAAAGTGATGACAATGACAAGAGAGAGCAGAAAGGACGCGGGCGTGAGCACATGAAAGCGTTTGGGAAATAGGGGGAGGAGGAGGAGGAGAACTGGGAGGAAGGGGGTTGACATCAGGTAGACTGAGATAAAAGGTGTTTTCCACTAAACAAAGAAAGTGTCCAAAAAAACCTTTGTGGATGAACAGGAACAGGTGTGTTTAATGTGCATCTGTGGGCACCTGCTACAGCTTTGTGTGCGCGTGTGTGTATGTATGAGCGAGAGCGGAAGCTGACACACACACACACACACGCGCACACACGCACACACATACACATACAAAGAAGTGGAGACAGTGATGACAAGTCAGGGACAAAGGGATTATCGCTGTCTCCACTCTAATCCCCTTTAAAAAACTGCAGGTAACACACGCACACACACACACACTTTATTTAGCTGCACAATAGCATTGGTACCGTGGGCGTCTCTCAATAATAGTAGCGCTGTTTAAGGCAAATGCATTATGCATTAAGTATACACTCAATGGGCACTACACGGGGCACACCTGCACCACCTAATGAGAGCTGGTGCAAGCGCTGATTCAAAAATCCACCCTTCAAAAGGAAAATATGGTATTTTGGTTTTCAATTTTTACAGTTATAATTATATATACATAATTCAGATGAAATGAAGGAATGGTTCTTCCATGAACCCTGACACACCTTTTGTGGCAATCAGGTCAATAATCCTAAAACACACAGAACGATTAAAGCCATTCTCCTTGGCAGGGGTAATAGTGCAGATTTTTGATTGACTGTCAAAGAGATAGATAGATAGATAGATAGATAGATAGATAGATAGATAGATAGATAGATAGATAGATAGATAGATAGATAGATGGATAGATAGATGGATAGATAGATAGATAGATAGATAGATAGATAGATAGATAGATAGATAGATAGATAGATAGATAGATAGATAGATAGATAGATAGATAGATAGATAGATAGATAGATAGATAGATAGAAGAGGAGCGTCTGGAATTTTGTTTCTTTAGCCGAAGTTGTGGATGACGAGGCTGCAAAAAAATCCAAACTGCATTGCATCATAATAAGAGCTGTTTCTAATATTCTCCCCTTCTCATGGTGCCGAACTACTGGGAACCAAAATATTACAAACACCACTTGGTATGATGCAGTACAGCTCTACACCAATGCATATTGGAATAATACACATGGGTCAATATCACTATAAAGTGGCTTTGCTGTTCTCATCACAATCACTCAGTCAGTAATCATGAAAATGTAGCAGATTATCAAACTCTGAGGTCAGATGTTTGGCTTTTCATAAAAATAAGTGGCCAAACATCTGCACACATATCATTAAGATGACAAGTCTGTTAAAATGTGTTTATTTCATTTTATACTATACTTACGCTACTTATACTTTTTATATTACTTTAACTTTTTATAATCTTGTGTGTGTTCCTGAAATTGCTGTCCACCATGTCATTATGGGGTAACTTCCCCTTTAAGAAACCCTCGGACGTTTTCAGTGACAGTACGACTAGCATTTTGTCTTTTTTTTTTTTTTTTTTTTTTTAATCGAGGCTGAAACAGTGGATAGTTGCAGGATAAATATTTATACTAATGTTTTGTAATTTTCATCATATGTGTGTAGTTGGATGTTGTCAAGCTTAACTTGTCCGCTCTGTTATGGGTAAATATCAATAGATATAAAAACCTTGATTTGAAATATAGTTGTTAAGTAGTACAAGCTAAATGCTACGAGAAGGTCCACCATGTGCTCATTAAAAGCTAACATTATCCAAAAATGTCCACCCTGTCAGCAAGCTCACACATTTTGCTTTTTGCATATACATTGTCTGCTTGAACTTAATTTACATTTAAAAAATAAATAAATAAAAGTGTGGGAACTTGACCAATATCCATTTTTAACGGCGCAAAATCTACTGAATACCTTGAATATGAAGTTCAGTGGAAAATCTCAACTTTTTTTTTTAATGAAATGGGGATGTCTGAAAGGTGAGATAAGTGTATATGATTCCACTTTGACAGCATCACTTGAAGCAACAGCAGCAATTATTCTCTTGGCTCAAGCTACGACATCTCATTGTATATACTGTAGGATGTTTTGGCTTGTGAGTGTGTGTGTGTACCTGCGACTAAAGATGAAAATGGCTGCAGATATAAGCAACAGAATTCCCACCCCGCTCACGGACAGCAACAGGAAGGCAGAGTTGACGCCTTCTCCAATCAGAGGGAAGGGATCTAACATGGAACAACACGTAGGCTAATTCATTATTCCTCACTAAAAACATAGCTGTGATGCACCAAAACTGACAAAAGTTGTTGTTTCTGTACCTGAATTAGTGCCAAATTCAAACGGAGTGCTGAACTCTCCGTATCCGGCGGCGGTGCGAGCCCGCACGTGAAACACGTAGACGGTGAGCGGGTTGAGTCCCGTGACTTCCACGCTTCGAGAGAAGGTCCTCATTATGCGGTAGGACCTCTCCCTCTGATCCTGATTAGATCGGACAAAAGCGGCCTCCTTTGAATGCCTGACAAAAAGTCCAGCTAACAAAATATTGGCGTTCCAGAGAACTGTCTGGGGTCCATTAAACTGCCGGATGCTCACCTTCTCATAGAACTTGACCTCATATTCCAGGATGACCCCGTTGGGTTGATCGGGCTCTTGCCATGACAATGACAAAGTATGCCTGGTGACATCAGTGGCTTGAACGGATGACACTGGAGAGGGAGCTGAAAGACACCGAGAGATCTAAATCTTAACAGCATGACTTTGTGAAATAACAATCATTAAGTACACTGACGCAATCTAATGAGATACAAAACAAATGTTGTCTTTACAAGTCTTGGGCAACAAGTCTGACTTGTTGTCTTGGGCCCGCTGCACTCGCCGTTTGTTTGTAGCATAAGAGAAGAAGACTTTTAAAATACAACCACTGTGGTGGCTCTCATTCAACTGTGTAGGTATAGCTAATATTGTGAACAGTGCAATTAAATTATATTTTACTGTATAAGTAATGTAGGTGAACCTTTCTCCATAATTCCATTGACCCAGTGCTCAAGAGAGCTAACCTAAATCTTATTCTGTCCTATTCCAGTGGGGCAAAACACTTCGCTCACTCTATAGCTCCCCATCGCTCCATTTTCCACGGCTCCCTTCAGCTGTGAGTCATGACGTGGCGCCATATGGCTATGCAGGTTGGACTTGACACATCCCAGCCACACGCTCATGTTGTGCACTCGCAGCTAACTTATTTCCCCGGGGCACCTCCAACTGAGCAGGTGTGCCACTTTTCAAAATGCCAACGCACAGTCTGAAAGCCAAGACAGTTGAGACTTGGAGCAAGAACACTAATGGAGGGCATGTGTGGGAAACGCCACAGAGTCTTGGCAAACACCCTCACAACTATAATGAAACACACCATAAAATCTGATCTGGATGGCTTTTTTTAAGTGGTTAACAAAGAACACAAGGAAGAAGTCATTCTTATATACATTTATGGCTTCCTGTAACTATTTAGCTTTGTATGTGACGTTAGTATGTACGCAGCGTTCTCTATTAGTATTTAAGTCATTGATGAACATTTCCCAGAATGCTTTCTGACATCTGCTTGAGAAGACCCCTATAATTAATTCAGCCATTGTTTAGCGTAGGAGGACAGCGTAATAACTATGGCAACAATGATGGTGAGATTACGCTAAAGCAAGTTTCTCTTTGAGAGAATGTGAGGCAACTGTTTGCATTTTTTTAACAGTGCATGCGGAAAAATAATCACAGCAAAATCCCGTGATATGGCAAGAAATCTTCAATATAAAATTAAAAAAACAATTTGTGAACCAGTGAAGCCGCAAAAAGTGAAGCACAATATGGCCAAGGACAAATGTCTAGACTTCCTTTTTTTTCTATGTTCGTTTCAGAAATCATTTGGTCAGGTGCGAGGCTACCAGCTTAGGCTTTACAGTTTTTGTAAGCATATCATTCCCTTGTCCAATTGACGTTGGAGCAGTGTTGCAAAATTGTCGCCTGTCAATAGGTTTCTCTGTCCCAGACTGCAGCTCAATGCCAGTTTGAGAAGTTTTATGGCCAAAACACTGCTCAAATATGTAGTACAATTTATGCTATCCATGCCAAGTCTTTCAAAACAGAATCTGTTCGTGACAAAGATAGCAGAAGGCCTGCTACTACCACCACTGAAAAAAACCACAACACCCAACTTCTAGCGCAAGCGTCAACACAGGGAAAGCCAGGGAAAGTCTATCTGGAGGGCTCCACTGGAACTCATTTTTTGATCTCGCAATTATCAAAAATCTCACACATTTGTGACAATCAAACAGTTCTTACCAGCTTGATTGGTGGTTACGGAGACAGACACACTCTGGGCGGCCCCAGCAGAACCTCGCTGGGAGACCCCGTTGCGTGCTTGTACGATGAACGTATAGTGAGTGTGAGCTCTGAGCTCGCTCACCACCACCCGCGTGCCCCTCAGGCCAGTCTGATCTGGAGAGAAGAGCACGTCTGAGCTGCAAGGTTGGCACAGCTGAGAGCCTGAGGGCACTCTGGCCGGATCTCTCTGATAGACGCTTTTCCCCATCTGGACTTCAGGTCCCACAATCCCTTGGTCTGACTGCATGTCCTGGCTGCTGTGCTGAGCATCAGGCTGGGAAACGCTAAAATTCCTGGGGATGAGTTTATCATCTGTCTGAGTGTAGCCCCCGGTTTGACAAACGAGACACTCCAGGCTGTAGCTGATGTCGCTTCGACCTCCCAGCCGGCGTGGAGGGCTCCACTCCAGAACTACTGAGGTCTCGTTCACTACTGAAATCAGCTGCTGTGGAGCTGATGGAGGCTCTGATGAAGAGGAGAAATGACAAAATAAAAGTTTTACATGCAAGTTGAACGCTCCTAAGGTTCGAAATTCGAAATAAACAAAGTGGTTAAAACTTTGGGTTTGCAACTGCTGTCTATTATGTCATTCAAGACGCCAATATATCGCAAGATCAGAGAAATATTGTCTTTTTCTGATACTTTTCAAAACAAATACCAGCCACAACAACCAAGAGAGAACAAAGAACATAAAAGAAGAATATACACAAAGACTCACATTCAAAGCAATCAGACTCCAGTGTCACCATATGTATTGTCACTTGTTATTAACATTAAGGTTGAGTGTTTTATTGGTTGTGGTTCACTACAAAAGTGTTTGATTTCTTTTTATACCTGTGGGATAATTAACAAATGAGATGCCCGAGGTGCCTCTGTGACACAAATCACCTTCACATTTGTAAAGTTGAGTGTCTACTACGGCTCTAACTATACGACTTATTTGTACACTTGTATGAATGAATGGATGTTAAAATATAAATGTTTATTAAAATATCTTCTGACAGGTAATAAAGGTTCAAACATTGAACATATATATATATATATATGTATATATTTATTTCCATCATTATGGGAAAATTGTTTACAAATTTGAGCGTGTCCCAGAACAGATGGAGTTTGTTTTTACATTATTTGTTTACATGAGTAATGGATGTTGGATAAATGAGAGGATAGGTGTTCTCAAGAATGCTGAAATTCATTCTGTTCGGATGTTGTTTTTTTTTTGATGGGCTGACATTTTTTGAGTTTAAGTGTTTTCCTGAACAACAGTTGTCATGTTTTTTTCTCAAGCCAAGAAGACCACATGCTCCATATAGCCATAATTAAGTTTTACGACTCAGGTCTCCAACACAGGACTTCACTGAGAGGCTTAGATAAGCAGACAAGGAGAAAGAGAACATTTATTCTCGTCAGAGTTCGAGCTGCCTAACAGGATGTGGATGGTGGTTCAGTCATAAGTAATAGGATCACGAAACAAGAGTGCCATTTAGACAAGTGCGTGTCTGCCTCTGTTGGGTCTGAGGGAGGAGGAGAGGATGCATTGAGTTTGCTTCTCTTGGCAAGAAACATGTTGTCTGAGTTATAACGATAAGGCATTGTCTCGGCATGTTTACCATTAATGCAACAAGTGGACCAATGTGTGTTCTTACGGGAACAAGCCATGGAGGGAGGGTCGCTGTCTGCTCGGAAGTATCCGGAATGGCAGTCACAAACCGTTGCCCCTTCTCGAAGTGAGTAGCTGTGTGGAGGACACTTTGAGCATCCTGCATCAGATGACCAGGACTTATAGAAACCAGCAGAACACGCTGCAGAGAGACACAGACAAACACAAGTCACATCATAATCTAATGGAAATCGATTTGTCCTTGGGTCATACCAAAGTTCAAATCCATTCACACGTTTTTGAATTACAGGATGTCTCTGTTACAAAAACAATCCAGAGAACAAGTAAAAGTTAATGACCAAAAATTGTAAAAATGTAATCTGTACTGTGGAGGCTTTGGCGACCAGTGTAGCATTTTGCTTGCATCCCAAACTAAAGCAGCACTGATGTGCCAGCAGTTTCCTGGAGCTAATCATCACTGATCATCAGTAAAGCTGTTAATACTCGAGGAAAGACAGCAATGCGCCAGCTAAATCAAGCAGAGAGAGAAGACCGCCGGCGAGCTACTTGCTCACTCTGGAAGCATGAAAACATAAACGCAGCAAATGGTTTTTAGAAGAGGGGTTTAAAGAATATTTATAAAACACTAAGTTGCTTCGAAAGGGCACTTCTTTTTTACCTATGAAACTTTAACATGGGAAAATACCAGTACACAAGTAACCTTGGAGGCCAAATATAGCGCTATGGGGTACATTAGAGTACATAAGCCTTTCAGCCAAAATAAAATTATGTACAGTAATTTGTTTTGCTAGTTGACATCCAGGCACAATGTTTCTTGGCCACTGATTCATGTTTGTTGGAGTAAAGCCTCATCTTTTATGTGATGTTTATTAATAATTTATGTGAACAAGGTGCATCAGAAAAGTTTCAGGACTGGTGTCACAACAAGATATGTATCAAATCCAAACTAGAAACTACACGATTTTCTATTAGGAGTAATCCCCCTGAAGTCTAAAGCACTTTCCCAGTCTTCTCTGTCACGCCTTCATGCACACCTGGAAGAATTCTTCCAGGATTCTCCGCAGCGCCGTCATATTGATTCCATCCATGCCTTCCAAACGGGTCCCCACACGTAGCCAGGTTGGATGAATAGGAAGGTAGCTCTAGCATGGCCATGTTCTTCTTGGCCAGGAAGTGTCAGATGCTCAGGGCATTGTGAGCAGGCACGTTGTCCTGCCAGAACTATTGTGTCTTCTCGGTTGGTCATCCAGCCCACAATTGAAGGGCAAAAGTTTAAATTTAGAATTTATCTTTTGCGACACCAGTCCTGGAACTTTTCTGACACACCTTGTATAGATGTTACGGAAATACAAAATTCATAGATGTATTTTTGGAAGTTTGGGTCGTGGAGTGGAACCACTTTTCTAATTCGCATCTGTGTGGCTGAGAGATCCACACTAAATAGAATTTGTAGTACAGTAGGTCTTTTGTCTCTCAACATTTGCGCGAGGAAAAAATCTGATTTGTATTTAAAAGCAAAAAAGCATTGTTTCATAAAACAATAATCTCTCAGGAAGTCAGAAGAGGAAGTAAAGCGTGGACATGCTTCATTTTATCCGTCCTAATTTTGTTAGCAATATGGTATAAAATTTCTTATTGATGTGTGAAAGGGGTGTAGAAATAGTCTATTCCCTTTAATGCCATAGAAAATGGTGATTTTTGCACTGTTCAGGAGAAACCTTCGGATGACAAAGACAGATGTGAAGTAACGCAACAGTCGGCCTTGTTTACCGCTTCTTGGTTCGGTTTGTCTTTGCCCTTGAGAGGACATCTCCACACGACACCTGTAATATATCGCTTGTGTGTCTTTATAAGCCTGGTGGAGCAATGACAGCCCACCCTGCAAGCAATATAATCACGAGTGACTCAGGCCAAGTGACCCTTGACCCGTCATACAGTTCCCTTTGTCTTCCATATTGACCAGTCAGAAAGGCCAGACAATAAGATAATTGACAGCAGGAAAAGTCTTTGCACAACTGACTCTTAAAGACAACCTCGAGAGAGTTTTCTAAAGATAACAACGAGCGACATTTTGACTTTCAGTGAACACTCCAATGAAATGCATTAAGCCGCAAATGCACTACTGACAATCCACACAAGCATAAGTGACATTTACAGGAGAGAAGAAATGCATAAAGAGGGGAGGGTCTATCCCTGCTGTGCACTGAGGGGTTTGTGCATTGACAGGGCAACAATGCAGTAAATGAGAGCATAATTATCCATCTTCACATCCACTGGTGAAGCCAATGAGATTGGAGAGCAAGGGACAATTTTATTCTCTTTTGAATTCCTGAGGGAAAATCCTCAATTTCTCTCCATTGCAATCATTCACCTTTTTCATCATCACATCATATTCATCTTTCCTGGTGCTCAACCATCTCACAACTCCAGAGATGGAGACATCCCAATGATAGAGGGAAGAGATGAAGGAAGAATGTGCGCGGGAGTGCGCGTGTGCTTTATGACACTCGTGAGTGGATGAGAGCGAGGAAGTCTTGACTCACACCGACCATCCTGTCCCATCTGTGTGAGCCTCCATGGATTTACCCTTTCACACACTGGCTTGCCCTCCCTTTCAGACTTTTCACAACCTCCTTATTCACTTCCTGCAGATTTCCTACACGACCTCCTTTTATCATGCCTTGAATCGCTGAGAACTCAAAAGTGGATATGATCGTGCACCAGACAACGAGGAAGCCAGCTTTTATAGCTTATATGGATGCCAATGTAAACGAGCCCGCACGCAAAGCTGTTCTGTAAATTCATTAACATAAATCCAATAAAACAATAAAGATAAAAAAAAAAAAAGTAAACAGCACAATGAGGAAAAGAAATGGGTGAACAGACGAGGAAAGTTTCGGAGCTGCCGAGGATTTGAGGGTTGATTACAGGACTCAACGAGGCTCCGCCGGGGGGGGGGCAGCGCAGCGTCTTTGTCTATTTCCAATCACACATCCCTTTCTCTAGCACTGAGGTCAGACAGAATGAGTGAGGACAAGAAAGAAAGAAATGCATTTGAAACCGTAAACTTCCTTCAGCGCCCTCTCATGTCTCCCTTTCTCCCTGTTGTCTGTTGGCTTTTTTGTGACCTTTGCGGCAATTTCAAAGTGTTGGAGTGTGTGTATGTGGGGGGGGAGTACTCATGTGGATTTCATTAACCCAATGTGAACCTTTATGCTCCTGAGAGTGAGTGTACAACCCGCATGCTGAACTGATGTAGTATCAACACAAAGTACATCATTGTTCCATTAGGCCTATTGGGGCTTATCACTAGGATCTGCTTTTGTACCCTTAACACTTGAGAGCATACACAAAATATATATGAGACACCTTAAAACCTGCTGTAGAGAAACAACCTAAACAGATGATTGACACCTGGTTTAAAATAGAAGAAGATATTCAGGTTGCTGCTACAGCATAAAAGCTCTCACACTTGGAAGACTGACTTTGGAGTGTGTCTGTGGATTTTTTTGTCCATTAATCCAGAAGAACATTTGTTCCAGAAAAGTAATCAGGGGTCAACTAAAGGGTCTGGCAGCCCAACCTCTTACTGATTGATTAGGAGGTGTGGGCCCATGACGTTTGTCCAAGTAATGTACCAGTACAAATGATCTTCAAAGCCAATAAGTGTATCCCTTCAGGGAACTTGGAAAAAAACAAAACAACAGGTTTTATATTTGTTTTCATGCAATGCACTGAATCCGCAACAAGCGGACCGTGATATAGTGAAAGATTACTGTATGAACAGTATGTAACGTGTTTTCTGAAGTTGCTAAGTGTTATTAAGGCTTACCTTCAATGAAGTGTTCAGAACAAACATGGATGAATGGACTAGGTATATGGTCAATCTCCATCTTTTCATTGACAAACGTTTTGTCTTCTCGCCCTGTTTCAAAATTGGTGCCGGTAAACAGTAAAATGAGACCTCATCCCTCCCACATGTATTGTTGCAGCCAAACACTGACCAGTAATTCACAATTTTTTGAATTTGGCTATCAAATTTGTCTATTCAAACGCTCAATAAGCGTAAGGTGAGTGATGTTATGGGAAAACTTTCTATTGGAACCTGATTGTTTTGTGTATGGTACATACAGAGGCCATGGGGTCTACAACTCAGCATTTTTACTTTTCTCTAGTGTTTATATACAGTAGATGCAAAGGTTTGACGTTAATGCATTCCTCATGTATTCCAGATACACATGAGCGAAACAGTCATCACATGCTTGGGACAAGTGGTGGAACAATGCTGTCTACAGACTGAGGCACCTTGCTCTGAGAAAATATAGAACGAAGCAAAGATTTTCAAGATAAAAACAAAAAAAAAGTGAGGAGAAAGACAGAAAGCGGGGGAGGGACGAAGGGATGAAGACAAGTAGGAGAAGGTGCCCTTTGATTACTATCAGCATTGTCGACATTTACATATGCATTCTTCATCCTTCTAAAATGCAAATGTTGCTCGTTGTAAATCTGACTAAGGGCCTTTTCGGCGCACTGTATGCGTGAAAGCATGTGTGTGTGTGTGTGTGTGTGTGTGCTTCGGTTGAACCCATATCATCTGTCAACAAACTCTTGTCCCCACCCAGCGGACGGTTTAGGTGCAGGAAGTAGCTCACGCTGTTCTCTGTCTGACACCTGTCTGTGTGATGGATGGATGAGAGGTGGGAGGGACAGATTGATGGATGGATGGACGCACTGATAGACCCTCACTTGAGAAGGAGGCTCACTGCTCATCACAGGGGTCATGCCCTGTTAATTACAACCTACAGAATGTAGGAGGAAGGATGTGATTCTTATAATTTCCGTATACTGTGCGCCTTCATTTAAGTAAGACCCTGAAAATGTGACTCCTACAACCCCTGGTGATCATGCCAGAGTAAGTTGGCTAAATTTAAAAACTGGTAGTTTGAAGCAAAATACATGTGCTGCCCAAAGCCAACAGTGCGAACATTAGCATGTGAAAGGGGGGCTCTACAACAAAGACCCCGCAAACCCTAGACTCCCTCCTCTCTGTCACACAAAGATCAACCCTCCAGTAGCACCCGCCACCCCCCATGACCGTGGATCAGGGAGTTGGGAAGGAGAAAGAAAGGATAATGAGAGACAGAGAGAGTGCAGCTTGTTCCGATGCCAGAGGGCTACAGAAGGCCCGACTGGTGGGGCTGGTAAAGCTCCTCTACGTTAACCTGAAATGCTTCTTTATACTCAGGCGGCGACCGCGCTGACGTCACTGCGGCGACCCCGCGCGCAGTTTGCCTTTATCCCTGAGGGCAACCCACGCGTGCTGTTTTGGAAATGTCCTGCAGTTCTCCTCCAAGTCGGGGGTGTCGCTACGGCTGGTGTCGGCTAGGACACCACAGGGTGGAGTTTCCTCTGCATTTTATGGCCATTTCCGGTGGCCGTTTTTACTTTCCTTTCCGGAACAAGGAACAAAGCAACAACAATGGCGACCGTGGAACAGTGTCAGCTAGAACAAAATGGACCTAGATGACCAGATGATACGTTTAATTATACTGCAAAATCGCTCAAGAAGGCAACGGCGTAGGTCGTATGTGGAACCAAGGGGAAAGCTGAGTCATCACAGCATGTGACTAAAACGGACCAATCACGAGATATGATCTCTGCGGCGATAATTTGTGCCATGTGCGTGTCAAGTGCCGCACAGGGGCCGCGCGGCCCTATGCGTCGGTCACGTGATGCAATGCGGGCGCTGTCGGCAGCGCGAGCGCCAGGGTATAAAAAGGCCTTGAGAGAGGGGCACGAGAACACACACATTTGATTGTGGTGTAGGAATGCAAAATCTTACACCCCCCTCCCTGCATTAACAATCACTTGTGCCATTCTGGTCTCTTTCCCAACGTTGGCACCTACCATACAGTATGCCCACACATATACACTAAATACACACTCTTCTCCTCCTACAGACACACACACACACAGACTTCTGTAGGCATCGCTGGGCAGTGTTCCAGACACCAAATCAGCAATCCAAAACCATTTCGTGGCCAAAATGCAATACAATAATTAAAGGGGAACTCTCAATACAGCATTCTTTGGCTCATCCGCTCTCTCAAGCCCGTTTTCCACTAGACTACAAATCCCACAAAATAGGTGTGTCAGATCCGCAATGGAAGATCTGGCTTTTAGCAGAGGGAATGTCGCAATGCCAGGACAGGGGTGTAAATTTTCACACTTGTCCAGCACGGTTGTGTTGAAAGCAATATCGCTATCTGACAAGCGTAGTCACATATCTAATTCTAGTCTGATTTTGGGATGCTGTGTCACTGTGTGAAAGCAAACTGCCACTGGGTTCTGTGTAAAAAGTGAAAGACGGCTTATTTTCGCTTCTGCTATGGCGTAGTGATGCGGCTACTTTGCTGGAAGCCTCTTTCACACAACCTCTTTTTTTCTGTCTGTCTTTCTGTCGTCTCACTCCATTTTCTCTCTACTGATGAGACACTGCAGGTGCGCTGGAAAGAAGCACAAGCATGAAATCTGTCTCGATGGTGGGGATTGGGAATGCAGAGACTGTACACAAAGAGGCATTCCAAGCCTCCCAGGCAGTGAGCGGCCCCGGGCAGCATCAGAAAGCCAAAAGCAAGGAGGGGGACGGGACATCAGAGTGAGACAAAAAGCAGGAGGCTCCGCTTTCATTCTCCAGCTATTCCCATTTCAAATTCTCCCTGTTGTTTCTCTTGCGCTCGCCTCGCGTCTCTCCGCCCTCGTTTCCGATCTTTCCAGACGGATCGCAGCTGTCAAACTTTTGACGACTTCATCTCCCTCGGTCGTGACCCTGCACTCTGCCTGTTTGGGATTGTGTGCACGGCTGTCAGTCACGAGTGTTTGACGTCTTCATCGGGCTCAGTCATGACCTCAGTCTTAACTGGGGGTGTAAAAAAAAGAGGGGGAGTTCCTGCCCTCTTGTGTTTCTCTACTCGTCTCCTTTGCACCCGATGACGACCCCCTCTGGCGGGGGAGGGGCAGCTCTGCCTTCTGCTGTCACTGGCCCTTTTTCAATATCCCTATCTCGCCATTCAACATCTAATCCCTTCTTCCTTTCCACAGCTTCTCTTATTATCCACGTCACTCTGATTCAATAGTGAAAACAAGCATTTAGCATTTCACCGAACTGGCTGAGTCTCCTCTTGTTTCGGTAATCAGAACTAGTCTGGGAATAGAAGGTTTAGAACTGCTAGTTGGGTTAGCATAAAAATCGTATGCATAGTACAAGTAGCAGAGTATACATTCCATCAAGTATCCAACCCTGGTTAATACACCATAGCTCTTTGTTTGCTTCGGCTGTCAGTAGGAACGTTGGCTTAGAATACTGTCAAATTGACCTGAAGATAATATACAGTATGCAATAATACACACAGATAAATTTCCATCAATTGGAACAAATAGATTTTAAATTGATGAATAATAAGACTTATTTATATTAGAATTACTTATTTAATATTTACATGCATCCAACTTGCACTCTTCTTTTGTGATGCTTTTCCAGGCTTTTGTTGCAGCCTCTTTTCAGTCATCGCTTGTTTGAGGGTTAGTGCCTTCAATATCTTTAGTAGGGAAAATGGGGGCTCGACAAGGCTTGAGTCTGGAGATTGACTCGGTCAGTCTAAAACCTTCCACTTCTTGCCTCTGATGGACTCCTTATTTGTTTTGGGTCATTATCGTCCAGCAAGACAAAGGATCTCCTAATTAGGTTGGCCACATATTTCTTTAAATTGACATACAACATTATTCTGTAGATTTTCGAGTTCATTTTATTACATCATCAATTAACATTACGGAGCCAGTCCCAGAAGAAGCCATGCGAACCCAAGCCATTAGATTGCCTCCAATGTGTTGCGCTTGTATGTTCAGAACATGAGCAGATCCTTTTTTCCCCTCCTAACATTAGCCTTTCCATCACTTTGGTAAAGGCTAATGTTGGTCTCAGTAATCCCAAAACCTTTTTCTCTGTACATTTTGGCAAACTCCAACCTGGCCTTCATATACTTTCTGCTAATGAGTAGTTTGAATCCTCTGTTCAGAGTCTTCTGTAAACGGTAGATTGCGATTCCTTCACTCCTGGCCTCTGTACTCTCTCTGTGTTGTTTTAGGTTCTTTTTTACAGCTTTTATTATTTTTTATTTTTGCTGTTTCTGTTGTTTTGCCTTGATCAACCTATTCAACATGTTACTTGGTACACCAGTGGTTTATTTCTTCTTCAGGGCATGTCCAATCCGAATGATTATATTGGCTATGGCCAATGTTTGTGTAATGGCTCTGATTGATTTCCCATCTTATCTCACCTCTAACCAGGCAAAGACCAAATCTAAAATTGATCTTATAGACATTTAGCGCTATTTATTGTTGGAATAATCAATGTTAGGTTGGACACTAAACACACCGGGGCAACAAAGCACACCTGTCAGTCACATGAGCCAGTACTTTAGCTTACATGAAGCATGGGTTGAGTCAAACAAATGTGCTATCTGCATAGTTATGTATCAGATCCAGATAAATAAGAGCTGAAATGTTAATCTCTTTTCTCATATTCACCTTTTGAAATCCATCAATTCAAATTAGCTACAATAGGGGCTTATGGATACAGCATATAGTTCCTTTAACATTTTAACATCCCAATCATCTAACAAGAGATGCTGCATTCAGAAAGTTTTTTTTAAACTTGTTTTTTTTTTTGTAGCCATAAAATTGTTATTCTTACATTCAATACTGAGTGGTGGTGCTCTGACAAGGCATGCGCAATCATCTGAAGAATAATGGCTGTGATGTGAAACACAAAATAATGGCCTGCAGCATAAAGCCGAACGTGTCTTGACCTACAATGGAGTGATTTTAGAATGTTTCATAATATATGTGAAGAATAACAAAGTGCATCTTTTGGTGGAAAAAGTTTGGACTCCCCACAAACAATAATAGTGTCTTTTGCTCCACTTTGCATGTTCAAAACAGAATTGCAGTGTCAACAAAATGTCAAACAGTTTTTTAGAAGTTGGCTCTCAGTTAAATTGCGTATATCAATGGGGAAATTACAAAACAAACCACTATGCACTCCAGTTCAATTTGCTCAGACAAAGCTCCTTGCAGCCTGTGAAAGAACTTGCGGATATGTGTGCCACAACACGCTCTGCTTGAAGTACACTTGAAGAAGCAGGTGTCTTTTAGCCTGTCTCCTCACTGACAAAACGCAGGCGTGAGAGTGAAAAAAAAAAATCCAGAAACCTTTTGACCTTGACGACGGGTGGGAAAAGAGAACGTCTAAATCTCCTCTCCAGTGTCCCCTCCCCTCGTTCCCTCTCCGCAGCACTGCAAACTTAAAATGGTAGAAGGTACCCGTCCGACGCTGCGGGGTCAGACTTCACTGCGGCGGCATTTGCTATTCACACGCACTTTGATGGATTTCCAGCCAGGCGAGCTGAGGCTGGCCAGCTAGCTGACAGGCGGCGAGAGGAGAGGCAGGAAGAGAGAGCATGGCCGACAGATAGATGGCACTTCACATCTGCTCCAGGTTCAACAGAGTCAAGGGTCTCCCCTAAATCTTGTAGAGGAGAAACATCTTTCAGACCTCAGGATCCACCCTGCAAACCTCCTCCCTCCTTTCAGTGGAAACAAACAGGATAAGCGGGGTGAAGGTCTTTAAGAACATTTGTCACACAGAGAAATTTGGCAACAGCTCATCTTATTGAGAAGAGAGGGGGAAAAAAAGAACGCAGTTTTCCAGTCCATGTATTGCCAACTGGCACCATTCTGCAATGTCCTTGTTTTTCTCTTACTCTTTCTCTCTTCTTTTAAACTTTGAATTATGGCTCTGTTTGTTATACAATTAGCCTTCTGGGATAGGCTCCATAAATAAAAATGGAGGGAGCAGATCAGTGAGAGGCTCCCCCATGTCCCCCTACCGGTCTCTGTCCATCTGGGTGGGAGTGACTAAGAGGAGCGACGCCATGTTGTATCAGTGTCTCCACATAAGACTTTTGTTAAATGCTTCATGCACACAAACATGCACGTTCGTGTTGTCCCTCACCGCCACGCCGTTCCCTTCCACGTCATCCACGCCTCGAGTATGTTGGTGAGAGGTGTGAACAGCTTGCATATTTGCTACTGTAAAGTTCGGACCACACTTACAAGTGACAGAAAGGCGTTTTTTTTCCAAGCAATTTTTGTCCAGATGGCGATTCACAATGAGACCTAACAACTTCTAGTGTGCAGGAAATGGAACACCATTTACCAAACTATTTCAGCTCGAGACATGATAAATGTACTTTAATTCTTCCTCAAGTGACCCATTAAAGACCTATTAAATATACATGTATATTGACATAACATTGACATACACTGTAAAAAACTAACAAGTGCCATGGATTCAACAGTAAACTGGAAAATAGTAAAATAGAAAATACTTTTGCCAAGAAATTGTGTGCCAACAGTTAGTGATGCAATATTCATGACCTGCTTTCATTTCTTATCCTAAACAAAACCCATCGCAACATGTTCACAATTATTTGCTAAATTCACATTCTCCTTATGCCTTATGATTAATTTGGAAATGTAGAAAATATTTGCTGCTATGTTTCTGCAATAAATATGACGCTACAGCAGGGAAACTGTTGGTTTGCTAGCCAATTTATTTAAAATAGTGTTCAAATCAAAGGATGAAATCCGATCTAATTAATTTTAAAAGTCATCTCACCAGGCTTATGGTAACATTGGTTGCCATGTTTGTGCACTAAATATGACGGTACAGCTGGAAAACTGTTTCCACCACATCTCGTCAGGGATGGGAAAAGAAGCGTTGCCATGTGTTTGCACAGTTAATATAAGACATTTAATTATACATCTTCTTTGTGTGTTAAAATCAAATATTATGGGGAGATACAGTATGTGGAGAACCATGTGTTGGTCATGTCAGCAACCTACTGTATGTTTTGTTAACATGGATTGATTGTGTTAATTATGCCATCATGGTGCCAAGCTAGCGGTTTACACTTTTCATGCTAGGCTAAAGTTGGCATTTGAATTAAATATGTGTACTGTATGTGCCTCTACTTAAGTACAGAATGTGACTATTTTGGCGACTTCTGTTCAAATATGTTGTTTAATCCAAGTTGGAGAAAGCAGAGTGGAATGTTCATTGCTGTTCTTAGTGGTTCAGCTATAGATAACAGACTTATTCACCAATGCACTTGCCAGCTTTCACCTCAGTTTACTGTGTAAAGAACAGCTTAATTCATGCCCCATGTTTGCTACTAAAGCCTCACCACTGTCACTAGGATGAGTCAGACCATAATAATAACAACAAACAAGCTGCTTACCTTTACATGAACTGCCCTTTTCTTCGTATCCTGGGTTACAAAGACATCCACCAATGGGAACCAGCCACTCTCCATCAGCCCCGCAGTACATTTTTGGCTCTTCTTTCTCCTCTGATTGGTCGACACAGGAACCCCTGACCTCCACTAAGGACGAAGTGTCAGCCCCTGTCACCGTGTCCGGGAAGGTTGCCAGGTTACGAATAGTCAGGGGGCAGGTTTTGAAGAAAACCCGCACGGACACTAAGGCGATGCAGGCCCCAACATCCTGGAAGGCCAAGTAGAAGCCCTTCCTGTTCGTCACCTTCACGTCCCGCACCTCAGTGTTGAGTTTCATGATGCGGTCTCCAACGTCCACCTAGACACACGGAAAGAGGATTTACACATTGCTGCTGCTGTCTTTTTGATTAAAAAAAGCAAACACCTACAGTACATCTCTATCCTCAGCCAAAAGTGAATCATTTAATGCAAGTTCATGGAAATCAGTGACACAGTATCCTGTAATCCCGCTTACTAACAAATAATCAAATGCTAATGAAAACATAAACCCCCTTGGGAGAGGTAATTAGCAAGGACGAAGAAATATTCCTGCATGGTCCGGCTAAGATAAAAGTGCTTGTACCGCAAATAAAAACATTACAGCTAAGTGCCTCAGGAGGGTTTTCTTTGAGATAAGAGCGAATTACGGTGAGCGTAGGCGGCAGGATGAAGATGTCGCTCGTTACCTGAGTGAAGCTCTCGTCTGCCGCCACGGTGTCCACCTTAATGAAACTGCTCTCTTTGATGAAGTTCTCCCTGTCTTCGTTGGACTCGTGGTAGTACAGATTGAACGTCTCCTGCAAGACAAAAGGGATTTAAAGAAGAGAGACATCTATTTATCTCTGCTGCTGCTCAATTCCCCTCTTTATATGATAATGAGCCCAACTGAGAAATCCAGCTGTCGTAAAATATAATAAATATCTGAAGAAATCCCATACATGCTTGCATCTATCGTTGGGGATAGTATCCAAATCCATCCGTAATGGATGAAAATTCAGGATATAGAGAGACAATGTACAATTTTGGGGGGATAGTTTTACCCTTCCCACATGCTTTAAACAAACATCTTCGAAAAGACACTAAATACAGGCATAAAACATGTACAAAATACTGTATGTATTATACTGTCTGCGTTAGATACATGTAAGTGGCTTGAAGAGGCAGGGCCTGGTCAGATTGTTAAGTCATGCCAACAAGTCTCCAGTGGACCCTCGTGTATTCGCAGTTCGGCCTTTTTCTTTTAACTTAATTTATTCTCTGTTATTCACAGAAACCCTTGCTTATGTTTTTGTAAGAGAGTGTCAATTATTCACCGATTTTCACTATTTGCGGTGCCTGTTCCCCGCGGATAGCAGGGGTCCGCGTTACGACAAAAGTACAGAAAAAAACAATCGCTTAAAATCTGCCATATAGCGGGGACGCGAATGACGGACTGTGAGATGGCGGGGAAACACTGTAATGTCTTCCACGTAATTATTTGAAGATGACAATGAAACAATATTTTTGCAATTATTCTGAGACCTCATACCTTGCAGGTGCCGGTGACCCCAGGCAGGCTGTTGCAGTCTCTCAGTGTAAACTTGACCTCCACATAAACCCGCTGAGCTCCGGACCTGGGGATCCAGTCCGTCCTCAGCCAGTTGTTCTGATTGGGTTGTAAGACGTTACACACCTGGTACGTCCTGATGGGGATGTTCTTCTCATCCATGATACTCACTTCTTCCCACTGCAAATTCATATACACACATACACATGAGTCTCTGAGGATGTTAGATGAAGAATAAAATAAGAATAACAAAGTTAAAATATATAAATAATAGTGTCAAATTAAAATATATTTCTTCGAAAGTAAAGTCCTGCAGCACCGCCTCCAAATTGAAGAAGTATATCCTAAACTACTAAAGTTATTATTAGTCAGTGCATTTAATCCAAAAACTCAAATGCTGCCAAGTGTGGATGCTTTGAAATGGCGCTGCCAGAAAATAAAACCCAGGAGAAAATCAATAAAATGTGGTTAAAAATAAACCTCATGAGCATTAAATTGTCTTTTGTTATGCAATTTCAGACACCATCGCCCTAAAAGCGTTTAAATAAATAGTTTGACAAAATATTTTACAATACTGCACAATTGGAAAATTCATTAAAGTAATTTTAACAAAACATTTAATGTAATGTTATATGGTCTATTGTACTTATTGAACTCTACTTGCATAAATACATACTAACCTGCAGACAAAAACTAATTGACAGTCAAATAAAAAAAGTTAACTATTGGTTTTGGTCCTAGCAGACAAAAGCCCAAGACAGAGAGAATTGATAACCTCTGCACATTTCACATGCTGCATGGTTAATTGACGGCAGCCATTCATTGTTGCATCACCATTCTGCTGCGGTATCCCATTTGTTACCACTCAAGGTTTTTTTTTTTTTTTTTTTTACAATCACATTTCCATGCAAGTGAAGCAGGCTCAGCCTTCACTGCACCATCCATCTCAATAGAAGCAGCCACTTGCCTTGTACTGTGACCCCCCCCGCCAAATGACCCCCAAGCCTCCCAACTCCAAATTGGCTTTTTATTGCCGCTGAATAATAATCTGGTCTCTCCCTACAACTGAGAGACACACAAATTTAAATGTGCCATGTCCAATGAGGGACAACGGGAGGGGAGTGTGCGTGAATGACGGAATGAGCGTGTGCGCTGGTGGGAAGGCCGGAATGGGAAATGGTTGTGTGCGTGTGAACATGTGTGCAATGAACTTTCATCGATATGCCGTCAGGGCTGATCTTGTCAGTTAACTAATAACGGCCTTTAGCGCCGCACATCTATTAGTGAATTGATGATTAGACATTGCGTGTGTTGGGTGGGGTCATTCTACCAAATGACACAGTTGAATGCATAACTATATGACATACTTATGGACCTCTCAATTACAGTATCGGCACAGTTTGTTAGTATGATAGGGTGCCAGTAGGTTGGTCTGTAAGGACTTGACTTAAGACCAGAGTGAGTGGCTTGATCAATGACCACTATGGACCAAAGTACAGTGGTACCTTGACATATGAGTGCCCCAATTTGTGAGCCATTTGACATTTGAAAAAACAAAATCAGCAATTAAGGTAATGTAATGCCCCTGCATGTGGGCAAGGACAGCCACAGGAGCCGATGCACTTTCGGCCGTTTACTGGCTGTGACAAACAGTCAGACAGGCAAGTAAGAAATGTGAACACTCGCAAGGAGTTGCTGTTGGCCACAATTCCCGCCTCGACACTCACACGCAGACTAACTGGCCAATCCGACTCATTAAAGGCACATTTCCAACACGCAAATACTACAGAATATACAGTAATTACACTTTATAAAAGTGGCACTGAAGCCAACAGAGGTACTGTTGATTCAGTCTCGACGTTGTTGTTTTTGGCCTGAAGAACAAGATGTTAGCTAAGGTCTACATTCATGTAACCCTCCACTATAACATAACTCCTCTGGCCAGTTACGACACTGCCATGGAAAAAAGAAGAAGAAGAAGAATCACCTTTATTGTCATGAACATGCATGGATGCACACGAAATTTTTTCTCTGCATTTTACCCATCACAGTGAACACACACACTTGTTAGCGGAACACACTGCAGCAGGGGGCAGCTGAAGCGCCCGGGGAGCAGTTCGGGGTATCAGTGTCTTGCTCAAGGATACCACAGCCGTGAGTCCGGGTTATGTTGGCGGATGGTCCGGTCGGGGTCTTGAACCTAGGTCCCCCACAGTGGTAGGCGCTTAACCATTGGGCCACGGCTGCCCAAATGGTTTCCCAATTTTTAGGGGGCACCCGGATTTGGACCAGACCATATTGACAACAATGGACAATTTAGGGTTTTCAATGAACCTAACTTGGATGTTTTTGGAATGGGAGAGGAAGGTGGATTATCTGCAGAAAACCCGCTCAAGCACGCGGAGAACATACAAACTCCAGTCACGAAGGCCAGAGCCAAGATTCCAACCTTGAACCTCAGAACTTTGACATTAACCACTAGCCCACCTGCCCAAGAAAAAAACCTGTGCACCCAAAAAAACATCCATCCATCCATTATCTGAGCCGCTTCTCCTCACTAGGGTCGCGGGCGTGCTGGATCCTATCCCAGGTGTCATCGGGCAGGAGGCGGGGTACACCCTGAACTGGCTGCCAGCCAATCGCAGGGCACATAGAAACAAACAACCATTCACACTCACAGTCATGCCTACGGGCAATTTAGAGTCTCCAATTAATGCATGTTTTTGGGATGTGGGAGGAAACCAGAGTGCCCGGAGAAAACCCACGCAGGCACTAGGAGAACATGCAAACTCCAAACCCAAAAAAACAACACACGACAATTCAGACAAACATATTAAGTACACATACGATACCAATTTTCTGGCCTACACCCACTGTATTGGATTCCATTGTGTCGGTGTGTTTGTGGTCTATGTGAAGTAACATGTTTATGAATAAATACAAAACAAATTTTCCTGATTCAACTATTATGTGATAGATTGGTTTCTGTATATCATAACCTAAAACATTTGCTGTTCACTATATTATCACCCCCCCCCCCCCAAAAAAAGCCCATTTCGATGTGTTGTACTTGTTCTCGTCAAAAGGTCCAATAAATAGTTGAGTTTCAAGAGATGAAAATTTGATGACCGGGCCATGCTTCAGAGGGTTAATGTGCAACGCAAGCGTGTGCGTGTATGAAGAAGGGCATGAGCACGCTTCTCGTGTGGCATGCATGTTTTTTATGTGTGGGTGTTCGGAGGCCGGGCTGTAAAGAAAAATGAGGTGCGATGCCGCCGCGTCTCCACTCATTTAGACTCTTTGTTAGCTGAATGAAAATCACAGCTGCCAAGGGGAAAAAAACAGCTTTGCCCCTGCAGAGAGATCCCCTGTGATGTGGATGTGAAGCAAGAAGATGCAGAAAGTGTCAGAAGGGGTGAGGGGGAGCGGGGGAGAGGGTGGCGCCTGTAATCAAAAGCTTGCTGTGTGCGGACCAGGACCCCGTCAATCAAGCGGTCTGTGAGAGAATGAACGTATAGAGAGCCAAGAATCTGGTGTCAAGTTCACCAATAACTCTTAAACCAACAACGGGGTGAGAGTCAGTGCACAGTGAAAGTAGAGAACTTTTAGATTTTTTTTAACGATTAATTCTGGCTAATACACAGCAGTTAAAAAATGTCTAAAGAAATGACACCCACCAGCAGGCTGCTTTATGCCACATCGTGTGCCAAACACAATGCCAACTACCCCGTATTAGCACTCAGGCTGGGTGGACAGCTCATTTTCAAATCTGCGGGAGGAATATTTAAAGTTTCCAGACCTCGTGATTGCATGTCTGTGCGCCTTATCCAAAAAGACAGCAGGTTGTCTACAGTGCATCTGATAAAAAATGAAAAAGAAAAATCGAGAGCTCCCACTCACCCCTCCTTCTGAGGGACTCGCTGCCCATTTCAGCTCTCCTGGCACTGTCCTGGTATCCAACAGGGTCACTAAAATGACACATACACAGTTAACAATGCTTCAATAAAAAAAAATTGATCGGTGCAAAACAAAACAAAAAACTAGTAGTTGTTTTGCCAAATACTTGTGCATCCACTAAATCAGAAACAAATGTGGGAATTAACAGGAAGCATAAACACTGTTTCAGCTTCTAATGTGGATTTAAATTTCAATATAATTATATAATTCTAATATTTTAGATTTAATTCATTCTGTGAACACGCTTGTAACTCAAAACACTTGTACTCAAATCATCTTTACTCTTTGAAATGAATGGAAATGAATTAAACTGTTGGCGCATCATGATTAATTCATTGCGGCTCCTTCTGCTGTGTGTGACTTGGCCACCGGGAGCAGTATAACACAGTCATGCAGACACAAACGAAGAAGATTTTTACAATTACTGTAAGTGACTCAGTGAGCTGTAGTAATATTAGTCATTTATCACAGAGGATAAAGAATATATGCCTTTGAGTATTTTTGTATTATGTATTGATGCACAGTTTATGTTCAAATATGCATTGCCTGTTGCATTATAACACCCTCACATTGATCTTAGCCCATCTATGGCATTTTGCACTGTTTTTTGGCATTAAGCTAAGAGGACGTTCCCGCAGCGAAGCTGTGTGGTTGATCTAAATAACATGTAATTCTCTTTGTTTCATGTTTAGTTTGACAGTGAGCTCCAACTGGTAATGGCATTAAACAACTGGAAGCCTCTTTTTTTGAAGAATTGCTCACTATCTGCCAAATTGCTGCTTGTGGTCAAGTGAGTTGATTTCACTGCGACCGTACATTGTTCATATCTCAAATATTTGCTCGCAAATTAAGGATAAACGATGGCTCCTATCGAAAAAAATAATAATTCACAAGTCGAGTCACTTGTGTCTCAAGGCTCCACTGTACGGAGAAATAACTCAAACTTATATGCAAAAGTATTGGGACACCTGGCTGAGAACAGAGGCAGCATTTCAAAATTATAACCATACTTGTGGGAAGACTTTCTACAAGTTGGAGTGTGTAAGGTCAGAGGTCACTGATATTGGGCATGAGTGAGGGCCTGGATGGCTCAGCATTTCTGTTCTTGTTCATCACAGAGATGGTTGATGGGGTTGAGTCAAGTTCTTCCGAACCAAACCCACCTCACCCTGCGTCTGTGGACCGTGTACAAAAAGGCTATTCCCAAGCATTGGTACCACAAAACGCCCCAAAATGTCTTGATAAGATAAAACAAAAAACAGATTTGCTGACATCTAAACGAATCCCAGATTGATTGTTGGAATAAAAGGTCCCAAAACGTTGGTCCATATGCTTGAAATAATTGATCATTTCAAACTAGAGGTTACATTAGCTATAGTTGTTTCGTGCAAAACAATTTAAGACAAAAAAATCCATTTACATGACAAATTTCAAAGTGCTTAAGAGATGCGTCACCACGCAAGGAAGCAAGGAGGACATGTCCCAATACGTCAACTTTTAAACCCGAACCATCCAAGGGCGCACACAGAGCGCACGCAGCCGAGTCTCACCGCGCAAAGACAGTTCCAGTCCCACGGACTCCTTACCTTCATTGGCCGGAAAAATCCTCGTCCTGGAACTTGAAACTGTAGCTATTATCCACATAAACGCCGTGAATGTTCGCCTTACATGCGCAGCCATGTGTGACGGGGGGAAGCGTGCGTGTTGGCCGCTGGCTGTGCGCGCTGGCTGCGGAGGATCCATCCCGGTGGGAAAAGTGTGTGTTAATGAAGAAGCCAAGGGTTTGTGTGCGTGTGTGTGTGTGTATGTGTGTGTGTGTGGTGCGTGTGTGGTGGGAGTGAGTTGGATGCACGGGGTAGTGGGGCGGTCTCACACTCGCGTGCTTCGCCTTGTGGGCATTCAAACTGCACGAGCCAAATAATATGCATGCACTATAAGCAAACACTAAAAGGAATCATCATGCATTTTAGTTTGAAAGATGAAAAGAAAAAGCCATGTTAAAAAAAGGTCCTTATTTGTATGGTAATCTATATGTAAATGGGTAAAAATCTATCAATGTTTTCCCTCGCTCTATATTTAGTTTACAACCCTAAAAACCTCCAAGCTGGAAAAAAAAAATCCAAGATAAATATTTAATTCGCCCTATTTCTTACACGTCCTTTATTTTTTATGCAGCTTTTCATGGATGAAAACCGCTAAAACGGCAGACACACACAAAAAATAAAAAAGAATAATAAAAATCACACGATGAAGCTTTTTATGAAATCACAAAAAAATGCATCATACTGGTTTGAGGTGACAAAATAGTTACCTCCAAAGCACCCCGAATGTTGCTGGAGGACCAGGACACATAACTACAGCGCCACCTCTTGGTGATCCTTGTACATGGAAGCGTTATGGGTGTCAATCAAATCATCATTGACTAGCTTGAATTGTTTTGTCTCTATACCAGTAAAGGGCGTAAAATAAGGGCCCATCGTGGAATAATATTACCACAAGTGAGAGCATTTGGACAAGAAAGTAAAAAAAAGACTTGAATTGTGCTTGAAAACACGACGAAGCAAAACAAAGAACAGCCTCGTGACCTGTCCTCCTCCACCATCCCTCCCTCGAACTGAGTGGAGAACAATCACTCTTGTGAAATCACAGCATGATAAAGTAAATGTTAAATAACACCGAATTGTGTGCGTGTGTGTTTTTTTTTTTTTGGTCATTCCGATCTTGTACGGTAAACTGCAAACACAGGGGTCGAGTTAAGAGAGCAGGGGCAGGGGGGGTTGAATGAGTCAACATTTTTTTGTAGTCGACTATAATGTGATGAAATTTGAGTCGAAGTCGATTAATCTTTGATGTCATTGTTGTAATTAGTAGTAGTCCTGTAGCACGGTAGTTTCACTTCAACAAACTAGCTGGTCTCATCTTATGTTCCATTGCCTCGTGTGTTGCAAAATGGGACATTGTAGACAGGCTCTAAAAAAATGGGCATTGCTGTTTCTATTTCACTTGTGCTTTTATTGTATTTGAGGACATACTTGCAATAGGACAAATTTTTGGTCAAATATATATACACACGCATGTAGCGTCCATACAGCCGTACAGAATAACAGACATCTGTGTCCTAAACCATGTGTCGCAATGTTAGTGTGTGTTGTATCGTACAACTTGATGAATGATGATGAATAAAGTTCTCGTTAGCACACAGTTGTTCTCTTATCAGACATAACATTTTTGATAACCAGATAGAGCGTCACTTTGCGCCCCTGCCCTTGTTCTTCGCCGCCAGTCCTGAGGTACTGCTGGTACTTGTTCTCACCACAGGCCACATCATTGTTATGGTTGCGAGGGGCGTAATAGTTCACCAAAAATTGCAGTTCGGTACGTACAGTCAGGAGACAGCTAGCATAGCTAGGATAAAAAATTGGTGGATTGTGTCAGGAAGGGCATCCGGCGTAAAAACTGTGACAAAAGTCACGGGAGTGACTTGCCGGGGCAACAAGACAAAAGTCAAAACAACAATAACAACGTACCTTGGTTTTAAGCTCACGGTTCGGTTCACATCAGGTCCAGTAAGAAAACAACATTCAAAACAATCTTTTCATTTTTTGTTAACAAGGGAGCTTTCACAAACCACATAAAATCACGTCGAGGGCCAGATTTGGCGTGCGGGCCTTTTGTTTGTACCCATGACCTACAAGTTTGTTGTCTTGCAAAATGTAGTTGCGTTATGGTAACAACTGTTAAAAAGGCACAGAAAATATTTGTGAGGGTGATTTCAAAGTACAGTATATCACGGTTGGCGTGTGCGTGTGTTTGCATTTGCATGCATGTGCCGGTCTCCATCTTTGTTTTTGTCGTTACAGTTGCTCCGCCGAAACCATGTCGATACTGCGTAAGGCATCCTAAGGGGCCCAGGAAGAGCATCTGGTGCTTTGAGAAGCCGAAATAAAAAGAAAGGAACTCCCGCATTCGATATGCCACTCTTCCCCCTACTTGCCATAAGACCATTTTCACGTTTTTTTTCCTTCCCCAACGGCACGATCGACCGCGCAATCACAAAGGCCCAATTAGCCAAAGCAGGGAACGTGATTTCGGCTGGGAACGTCTGGCCAATGGCGTCGGGCGGCACAAGGCGAAGCCCCTGTGGCGTGGCGGCGTGGGTGGGTGGTACTGGGGCGAGCCGTTGTTTCTGGTCATTTGTGTCACCAAAGTTTTGATTGATGACTGTAGGGATGTTTTTCACACTCTCCTTTGAGATTCACAGGTCTCTGAAGGAAAGGGGGGTCCACAGAGGGCCCTTGGCACGCCATCGTACAAACACGTCTACACACGCACATCTTTTGTTCAATTCGGGTTCCCAGATGGCTGCTGCCCACACATCTGTATTGTGGGTCTCACACAGATGGTGTGTGCTTGTATATTTTACATGTTAACATGGACACACGCAGCATTGCCCAGTGTCTAATACGATAGAGATCAAGACGAGAGGGGGGACTGGAGGAAATAAAACAGTTTCCAAAGGTAAATGCGTAAATGTGTGTGAGAAAAAAGCCCAAGGGACGCTAGGTGCGTGGGCGGCTAGAGAGACGAACAAAGGAGGCTGGGAAGAGAGACCGGGGACAGCGCATTGCCAGTGAGGAGCTGATTGGTTGGGTAGGAGTCGGTGGAGTACGGCTGCTGGTGGTGATGGTAGTGAGGGTGGGGGTGTTGTTGGGCGTTTGGAAAGGATCTTCCCTCAAAGCCTCCCTAAGATATTCCTGGAGTGATTTCAGCTTTCTCTTAGCTTGCAGTCCAACATGGGCTTCCATAACTGCAGGAGCTAAACATGTTTACAGCTTCATTCCCACCAAGCAGGACAGTATGTTTCACTTTGGAATGCTATACAATTTTAAAGGCAGGTGGTATGGAAATAGACAATCGGTACTTTACCGTGCCAATGTAGATAAAGATGGCAGCTCGACACACAGTTGGTGGTTGATTAGTGGGAAGAGAATCATCATGTGCAATTTCTAAAAAGAAAATACTATAGAGAGGAATTTAAATATTTTTGCATTTCTTGTTAAAGTCAGCAGGCAGCACGGTGCCATATTGCGTTACTCTTTGTTGAAGTCACTGGCTGGTTTCACTTAGTACGTTTAGATCAGTTCAGTTTAGTCGAGCTAAGACATTATATCAGATTCTAGCACTTGAGTTGTCCCAAATAACAGTGAACCACTTTTCCATATGTGTTTGGGAGAATTTGTTGTGATCCAATTAAACCAATGTTGAACTTTATGGCCATAATTCCAAAAAGTGTGTTTGGCGAAAATACCACACTGCTCATCAACAAAAGAATGCCATAGCGACAGTGAACCATGATGGTGGCAGCTTCGTGCTTTGGGATTGTTTTTCTTTAGCGTGCACTGGGGAATATAGAGGGAATTATGAATAGTTCCCAATATCAGTCATTGTTGGCACAAAACCTTCAGAAAGCAAAAAAAAAAAAAAAAAAAAAAAAAAAAAAGAGGAAGAAAAAAGATTTCAGTAAAATCCTACTAGAACAATTGATCTTTATTCGGGGTTAGTCAGAGGCACTTTAAATGGTGACAGGTGTGTGTGACTGACTCCCATTTAATATCTGTTTGAATGTGCTGGGTACATTTTGAACAAAGCCACATCCCAGATATAAGAGGGTGTGCACACTTGTGCAAGCACATTATTTTAGTTCTTTATTTTTGCTTTCCCTCTTGAAATTATTATTTTTAAAATTCAATTGAGTTGTTCTGGTAATTCACATTAATGGTGGAAAAAAGTTTTGAAATAATTTTTTTAATCTTTTTTTTTCACAAAAACTGGCATTTGAAGAGGGGTGTGTAAACTTTTTATAGCCACTGTAAATGCATGGGAGGTTGGATGCACAGTTGTCACGACAGACACCCAACCTATCAGCCAATTATGTTCTACTAGCCACAGTGACACACCCCTTTGGCTTTGTTGATGATACAATCAGTGTCATACAATCAGTGTCAGAGTGTCCGACAGTCATCTGTGCAAGACAATACAACGCTACCCCGTGAATCCACTCAGCTTTCCGTCTACGACCGGAAGCTCTGTCACATCAAGTTTGTGTGAGATTCCCTGTTCCTCCTCTTTTGAATCGTGGATGAAGACAATCGTGAAATCTGAGCATTTCCTGACCTGGTATCTGTGGATTACGGAACATTGCATCACTTTGGCCCTAGACAAATTCCCTCTCAAATCTTCCAAGCCTGACCCTCTCGACAGTGACATGAGCTACTCTGTATCCTGGCTTTGAACTGAACTATCACTGAACTTGAATTGATTATTCAAATCGTTTCCAACCTTTCTGGTAGTTCGGTGTTTTGCAGTTGGGTCCTTCACCACACCTGCCTGGTGTCAAGACTTGATAATCTGAGATCAAGTCAGTCTTTCATTTTGTGGAATGGTTAAAAACCAGGACAATTTGAAAAATGCTTTTATGTTTTTCGACAAAAAGTTGCATATTTTTGTGAAGAAAATATGTACATTTCTTAGATTAATGTAGTAATTTAATGAGAACAGTCATAATTTTCAACAAAATAAATCATATATTTGAGATTAACGTATATTTTCAAGGTAAAAAGTCATATATTTTAGAAAAAATATATAGTACAGGATTTCTGTGTGTGTGTGCGTGCATTTGTGTGTGCGTCTGTGTGCATGATTCGATAAACACGGAGTCAGAGTGAATAGATATTCTCTCCCATCTCCCTCCATCTGTTCAGCTGCCATTTCCGTCTTCCGAGGGAAACAACAGAGGGACAAAGCGCACAGTCAAGATAAACAGTCAAGTGAGGGGAAAACACTCTTAAGTCACCTGTGTAGATCTGTACATCTTAAGAACAAAAGTATGAGGACAGCTGGCATACCGGAAGTGAAAATTAAAGAAGCTATGGAGTTGTTACCTTTTTCAACTTTCACTCTTCTGGAAGACTTTCTACATGATTTTGGAGTGTGCCTGTGTGACGTTTTGTCCATGTATGCAGACAAACATTTGTGAGGTCAGAGAGGTCACTGATGTTGGGCCACAATCTCTGGTTCAGGGTGTTGATCAAGTTCTTACATAAAGTACCTAAGTAATTCAAGGATGCCTTAATGGACCTTGCTTTATACACTGAGGCACAGTTATTCTGGAATGAAAAAAGGCCTTCTCTCAATTGGAAACTAGACCACATTTTTCCTATTAAAGATGAAGAATTAGGACTAATTGACTGATCAGTGAAGTGTCCCTAGATTCAGTTAGGTTCACAACGGTACAGTTTGGAACCATTAAGTTGGATCTGACTTGTTTCATTTTCACAATGTGGATGCTGACACGCAACTAATATGACATCCAAGGCAATTTTGCATATTGCAGTCCTCCAAAGAATTTAACCTAATACAAAAAAATCAATTACCGAACCTGCATGTTTTTTTTTTTTGTAGTAGTAGTTTGTTTTGGATTGTCGGAGGAAGCCGACCTGAAGCAGATATGGAGCATATATTGCCCATTAGTCAATAAATGCAAATGCCTCCGTGGGGTACCACTAAAATCAGGATTTTAAAAAATGTTGTTTTTTTTACCTTCAATATACTATAAATATTTTAAACCGACTTAATACTATTAACTTTTAAAATGGAAAAGCTAACATAGATTTAAAGGTAAAGCGATGTCCAGTTAATAGAGGGAAAATCAACTCATTCAGTGTCCTCATTGGTCTAATTTATGCATTTATCATTATTTATTGTATGTATTGTATGCATATAAAAATACATTTTATATTTTACGTGCATGCTAGACAACGTATTTATCTGTGTTTTCATTTTTATATTTTAAAATTTTTATTTTATATTTAAAATGAGGTGACATGTTATCATATAAATTAAAGATGATCGTAAAAACAAAGCTATTTGATATATTTTCTAGGCATTGTAAATTGACAAATAATTTGATATAGACAATTATTATGAGGATATTTTTGGTTCGGGTCAAAATTGACCTGGAATATACTATGTGGGCATGAAAAATAAACAGTACATAAGGGTGAAGTTAGTCGACAGGAATAGACGGACTTCATTGGCATTCAGCGGAAGGAGCAAAAACCCATTTTGACTCAAAACAGCGATAAGTGAAAATTGATTTCTGTAGCTACACCTTTATCCAGATCCTCATCAAAATGGTATGGGTTACACACATATGGAAGCATACTCAACATATTGTAACTGTGCTGCTTATAGTGCAAACGGGCCATTAGTGTATCTCTGAGACGATGTGTATGAGTGGAGTTTGCGCTTGGCTTCCTGTGCTTCTGAGACTGTCTTTGTGGTGGTACAAGTGTGTGTGCGTGTATGTGTGTGAGGACTTTCATTGTTCCACTCCTCCTTATCTCGTGTCTTGGCGGAGAGCCTGGACCGTGTTCTCCCCTCAGCGATGTGACCCTGCTCCTCAGATAACAGACCACCCTAAAAATACTCCTCAGTGCTCCTCTCCATTGTTCCCCTCACCTCTCCTGGCATGAGGTACCCTCAGTAGTCTGCCAAGGTTTTACCAGATTAAAACACCTCAGGCCACCTTCTGATGTCACAGAATATACTGTACTGTATACCCCTACACTAGAATTCCTCTCTTCTCACTCTGTGTCTTGGCCTGGACAGCAGAGGTGCAACTCAGACCGTTACATCACAAGTTTTCTTATCATTTTTCCACAATAATTCCTCTTCACCCCCGCAGCTCCTGCACTCACCAACACTGTGGACACGCACTGCAGATGGGATGTAGGAGGAGATGGAGAGGACACAAGCTTCTGGGCTCACTAACAATTCCACATCAAGTCATTTACCATTACGCTCCCCCACCACCCCCGAAAAGAACCCCCCAAAAACAATGAGGAGTACATTGTTTGGCTTGACGTACAGGTGTGACTGTCAGAAGGAATTTGCATAAACGGTTGAAAGATGATGCCAAAAGCATTTTGAGAGCTTTGCAGCTTCTCTGTTGTGAAGCGCTACTACTATATACTGTATTTGTTGTAGTTTTCAGGATGTATCTTAGTGATTTTTGATGTTATAACTCCAAAATCTAAATCCACATTTCACATTTGTGGTTAGAGGGCTCTTGTTTTTCTTCTTTTCGTGCGAGTTCTCATGCGGGTGTGCATGTCCACCCTTGCCTTTCTTTGGGCCCAAACCCACGCAGGTGACCAGAGGGGGCGTTATGTGGGTGGACAACTCAATGGTGATCCTTTCTCTTTTAACCTCACGCTCGCTCCCCCTAAAAAAAAACAAAAAAAAAAACAACCCCCACCCTGTGTTTGTCACCCACTGAGAAAAATAACTAAAAAAATATAGGTCAGACTCACATTAAACAAGATTTCTCAAAAAGCTGCAGCTCAAGTCCCAAATTAGAACCCAAACTTACAAAATATCATGTACCGGTATTGTAATTACTCAACTGTGTCTAAATTTTGAGTTAAGTTAATTTTTATCCGGTAAATAAGTAGCTGGAAATGCCACAAGAAAGTGGCAAAAAACTACATTGTTGTGACAAAAAGTTCCCATTATGTCCAAAATGTATTCATACGCACTCTCCGTACATGAATATACAATGTTCTATACTATTCATTGTATACAGGAATTGATTAGACTCTAGTATGCTTATAGTTAGGAGGGTCCTTTGGAATGGAAATATCGCTAAAATATCATTAGCCTACCGGCATGATTGCCTAAGTAATTTTTTAAAGTGTTCGGAAAACAATTTATAAAAGAAACTAACAACAAAAACAAAAAGAGTTAATTTGGTTTGATTCAATTTTGGATGATTAATAATCTAGACAGAAAAATATATTTTTTTTTTAGCAAGCACGTTGGTATTTGTTATTGATATTGTGAGAGTACGTTAAAAATGAATGAGGAAATTTTGCTATTATGTTAACAATATACTTTTGTGATGTTCTTGTGTCATGTAAGGCATGCTAAGATACCCATTCAATGAATAAAAAGTCAATATAACTTTGTCATGGATATACATTATTTTGTGCTTAATTCTATTGATAAAGGATAAAGAACTCAGCCATAAAAAAACAGACATTAATTTATAACAACAAAGTGTGCCTGCTTGATGATCAATAAAATACCTTACAGACGAATGTTGTGGTTGCCAACCCCATCACTGTTAATACATATGATTTGCAAAGTCAATAATTATTTGATCAACAATAAGCCCATTGGGATGGGAAGAGTCATTTTAAATAGAAACAGCAAGCAGGAAGATCACATGAAGGTGTTTTTCTCAGGCGGACAAGCTGGTGAGAAGAGCTTGTGTTTAGAAAGCTTTGCGAGGATTAGGCTGTCAAAATCACATGATTGTCCAGTTGATCAAGTTACCTTTTCTTTTATCAGCAAACATGCATACACACATATATGCATACACAATAGCACAGGAGTGAAACTGAAGCCCCAAATTGCGCCGCATTTTGGACAACACAACATGTGTGTGTGTGTGTGTGCGTGTGTGTGTGTGTGTGTATGTATCTGTGTGTCAATGTATCTCATGGGCCCACCTCAGTGTTATGACACAGATGTTCATGTTTGCCATTTCCAACCTGCCTGGAGTGGATTGGCCCAGACAAGCAGCGCCCCCCATTGGGCAGAGGAGGCGAGCATCGTTGACGTCATCTGCAATGTGGCAGGAGATGGAGGAAGGTGCTAAATGTTGACGAGTGGGACTGTGGAAGGGCAGAGGAGGCCAGTAAGTCCGATGAGAACAACATGAGTCACCGCCTCTCATACAGTCATCAAGCCTGAAGTTAACTACATTCTTACTTGAACAGACTCGCTGAGTTCTAATGTCTATCACAGAAGATTAGTTTGGGATTTAAAAAATAATAATAAAAAAAACAACAACAATTTTTTTCAATTTCTGGGAGCCTAAAATTTTAGATAATTTAGGGAATGTACACAATATAAAATATACACTCACTGCCCATAATTGGTACACAATCGAGTGAGATTCATTATAATAGCTGTTTATTAATATTAATAATATTTTAAATCCCTTCTTGTATACTATTCAGTCTAATTGAAAAGAAAAAAATGTAATGCCACAATTTGGAATGCAAACAGATTTCAAGAAAAATACATTTCTAAACTGGTAAATAGATGTGTTGTCAAGTAGGGATGAAACAATGAATTGAATAAGTCAATTACATAAAACGACAAAGCAAAATCTCTGCCTTGAAGCTTGGCATTTTTCCACACGGACTAATGTTACCACAGACTCACGCACCACTCCATGTAAAAATGAGTTGGCACAATGGCAGCATGGCAGGAGAAAAGAGTTCGTAAAAGACCGAAAATGTCCAAAAAAAAAAGTAGATAACAAACATCAACTGCAATGCACAGCTAACACCGCACAAGCACAACCACGATCGCCAAACCACGGTATCGATGTTAGCTTATTTAATAGGCGACGGCCGATAGTTAGAACTCATTGTTATGCCCCCTCAAGTGGTCAAGGTGCACTTCAATCATTTTATTGAACAAACGGTAACAAAATAAACGCATTCATACATGTGCTGCCACAACTGATGCCAGGGGACTAAATGAGCAGACTGGCTAACAGTTAGCCAGTTAGCAGCCAGCCACTGAGCTGAGCTCACGACAGCCAACTCCACACTAGCTGACTCCCACGTCACTCACCAGGCCAGGCCCCACCTTTTACAGCCACACGCACTCAAAGTCACAGATATTACAGTGTGGAACGTGAGGATGGCGACCCCAAGTGGACAACAATAATACCTGCACCTTACATGCAGATTTTGTTATTTAATAATACAAACTCAATACAAAAATAAAGAACGATAAATAAGATGGCTGATGAAGTAAAGCAGCCAAACCTGCACTTCAACACACAGCATCAGGTTGTGACAGTGGATATTAGTCTTGTCTTCCGCTGGGGGAAGTACAGGAAGACAAAGGCGATATTATGCGTAACAAATTACATTGCCGCAATTATGCATGCATGTGATCTAAATATTCCATAAACTACAGTAGAGGAAGGGGAGGGTGGGGTTCGGATACATTAAAAAACGAAGGGAGGAGCGCTGTGATGTAGCGCAGATGAAAATGTTCAATGTGTGATTATGAACCCAGTAAGCATGCATAGCGATGAGAGCACTGGAAAATGAAATGAGCGGACCCAAAGCAACTCATCAGAGCGGACTAGTGCAGCGATACTTTGAACGGCCCGCATGAACACACCTCACAGTTACACAATGGTCTAGCAGAGGCTAAATGTGTGAACTATGAATCTTTGGCTGTCATTGTGTGATCATTTCACTTCCTGAGTTCTGTATGCAGCTAAGTGTGAAACTCCTTTGAATTCACATCATTTGTCAGTTGCACATGATAAAAATGTGTTAAACTAACATATAGTATATTATCTGATTTTTTTTTCTTTTTTAGGAAAAAAGGGGAAAAATATGTCAGTTTACCACATTTTAATCATGTGCAACTGAAAATGAAGTACTGTACTGTATGAGTAAAATGGTTCTTCGGAGACTGTATTGTCAACATGGCTTTGAGAATTAAGATTTCAGGATTCAATGCAGGAAAATAACAGTACTATTTACAAACATAAAATGTAATAAAAAGAATGTGTAATTATTGTATATGCTGTAATATTCATTTGTCGAACATATGGCTTTAAGGGGTGGCGGCACGGTGGGCGACAGGTTAGAGCGTCAGCCTCACAGTTCTGAGGCCCCGGGTTCAATCCCGGGCCCTGCCTGTGTGGAGTTTGCATGTTCTCCCCGTGCCTGCGTGGGTTTTCTCCGGGCACTCCGATTTCCTCCCACATCCCAAAAACATGCATTCATTTGAGACTCTAAATTGCCCATAGGCATGACTGTGAGTGCAAATGGTTGTTTGTTTCTATGTGCCCTGCGATTGGCTGGCAACCAGTTCAGGGGTGTACCCCGCCTCCTGCCCGATGACAGCTGGGATAGGCTCCAGCACGCCCGCGACCCTAGTGAGGAGAAGCAGCTCAGAAAATGGATGTATGGATGGCTTTAAGGGGTGTGGCCTAGTGACATCAGGAGGTCGTGTCTGTGGCCGGTCAGTCTGCGTGGGAGCGTCTGGGCGTGAGTTGAGGCTTACAGCGGGTCCTTGCGAGTGTTTTCATTTTGCATTTACGTGTTTGGCTGCTTGTCCCGTTCAACAAACGGCTGAAAATGCTTCAGCGACTGTGGCTCTCCTTGCCCGCATGTGATGGCATACATTGCCATTTTCTTTTCACTTAACTTAATCGGCGGTATATCTGAAGCCTGATTGTAACAAATATTTTGACAACAAAGCAAAAAAACAAAAAATGGACCGAATGATGGCTCACAATTGGAAAACCTTGAACTTGTAACTATAAGTTAAGGTACCACTGCAACTAATTGGTATATCTGCTAAATGTTTTAAACATCCAAATGGTTAAGTGAATATTTCAAAACTCGGGGGGAAACCATAAGGAGCTTTCTCCTGAGCACCACATAAACCTTTCAAAACAACACTCCGAGTTGTTATTAGCAACATTTGCAGTGCAATTAAAGAAATTGCCAGTTGGAGGTCATCAATCTGTTGCAATGCAATCATGCTAATAGTCACTCCCGTGGTCAATCCGTCAGCCTTAATGCTGAATAATTATGACTTTTAAGCTGAGCATCTTTGCGATTAATGTAGATTTCATTCTCTAACACTGTGAACCTTTCTCCTGTTAAGTCTTGTCTACAAAGTGTGTGGCTCATCGCTCCGCAGAGTGACACCCGCCTGAAGTATTAAAAAAAAAAAAAACAGGAAAAAAAAGATGCCACCTCAGCTGGAGGGTGCCTTCAAATGTTAAATGAGGCGTCCTGCCTCCTCGCTCATGCAAATGCATGACGCGACTGTCAAGGAGGATGTCTGGTTTACTATTTCTGCCGCGGAAGCCACAGGCCTTGATGATGCTCCAGTCACGCAAGGTGACTTCGCCGCCAACGAGTCACTCGCTGCAGTAACTTAGACTCGCCACTAAGTGGCAAAAGAGATCCACACTCTAACCCTTGAACCTGTGACTCTCATAATAATACACCCAGCCAACCCTGTACTGTTTTCCTCAGAAGGGTAGCGGGTGTGTTGGAGCTTTTCCCACCTGACTTAACTCGCCAGTCGCAGGGCACAAAAAGACAAACAACCAATCACGGGCGAGTTCGGGTCTTCAATCAACTTATTGGGCATGTTTTTGGAACGTGGGAGGAAACTCAAGCACGCCGAGAAGACCAACGCAGGCACGGGGAGAACGTGCGGACTTCACACAGGAAGGCCCGAGCCAGGGTTTGAAGCCTCCATTTCTCTTTTTGATAAAAAAAAAAAAAGTCATTTGATGAATATATCTTCAGGTAACATATAGTAAAATGACCCAAGAAAGTGGCAAGACACTGTAAGATGTTGTGTTGAGATTCATTTAAAATACATAAATAAGGTCCCATGTCCAAAATGATTCATATCGTCTCAATAGATACATTTGCCAATATTAAAGATTTATAGTTGATAAGAATGCTCTTTGCCACAGGTGTCAAACTCAAGGCCTTTGGGGCCAGATCCGGCTCACCGCATGATTTGATGTGGCCCGTGAAGGCAAATCATTGTGTGTCAACTTCCATGATTCTTGTTAAAATCTGGACCAAAATTACAAATTGTCACATATCATAAATGATAACGCTGAGATAGTGCAAGAATTTTTGTGTTACCAAACATGAACAGTAGTTGAAAACCCATTGCCCTTGATTTCTGATTCCAAAACTAGTTCATAAATTTCGTGTGTAATAAAATGATGAGGCGATTAAAGATTTTTATAGTTTCACAGTCATAACGGTCCTCCGAGGGAAACCATAACTACAATGTGGTCCGCAACAGAAATGAGTTTGACAGCCCTGCGTCTAGGCAGCACAGTGACTTAGTGGTTAACACGCCTGCCTCAGATTTCCGAGTTTCGAATCTACAATAGGTTTAGGGCTTTGTGTGTGGAGATTGCATGTTTTCCCCACGCTTGTGTGGGTTTTGTGCAGGTACTCCAGTCTATTTCCACATCCCAAAAACATGCATGTTAGGTTCATTGAAGATTCAAAATTGCCCACAGCTGTGAAAGTGAGTGTGAATGGTTGTTTGTCCATACATAATAAGTCAGCCTCTGTAGGCTTCAACTCACCTGCGAGTCTAATGAGGATAAGCACTGCAGAAAGTGGACCGTGTCATTATTATCCCTCCATCCATTTTCTTTACCGCTTATCCTCACTAGCGTCGCAGGCATGCTATCCCAGCTATCTCCAGGCGGGAGGCGGGGTACACCCTGAACTGGTCGCCAGCCAATCGCAGGACATAAACAAACAACCATTCACACTTATGGGCAATTTAGAGTCTTCAATCAACCTAGCAAGCATGTTTTGGGGATGTGGGACGACACCGGAGTAAACCCACACAGCCACAGAGAGAACAAGCAAACGCCACACAGGCTGTGCCGGGATTTGAACCCCAATCCTCAGAACTAACTGTGAGGTAGATGTGCTAACCAGTCGTCCACCGTGCCGCCACGTCATTATTATTTTATCTCCAGACCAAAATTCTTTCGAGGCTGAGGCCACATCCAAGAGTAACATTATTTTTTTTTTTGCTTAATCATGGCAAAAAATGAACATGATGGCGCTGCTTCTCTCTATTTAAAGACTCCATATACTGAATTCACAGATTTGTTTCTAGAGACATTATACTTTCAGTTTTTTAGTTTTGGTGGGGGGCGTGGTTAAAACAGCACCGTGTGACCCAACATGAGTCACCCCTCCCTCAGTATATGAGAACTTGAGTGCCTTTGTTTGCATTAGCAGTTATCCAGCACAATTGCAACAAGCAGTTAGCCATCTCGCTATGCCCACACTCTGAAAATGCATCTTCTCTTCGGTTAGTCGACTGATGTGGCCGCTTCAGAGCAGCTCGTTTTTTTTGGCCGTGACGGTGCACATTTGACGGAGATAAGGCGGAAGAGTGAGGTAAGAAAAAAAAAATACAAAAAATAAAGTCCAATGTGACAGCCATCGTGTTGACGGGGGCTTCGCGCTGGTGGGATATATTGCAGCCAGTGAAGGCTTCAAGCGGAAATATTTTTTTTAGAAATGTGCTAAATGAAGTAGCATTTACTTTTCAAGGTAATAGAAATGTTACTTGATTGACAGTTGAGCAGGGCGTGGGTTCAGTGCATTCAAAGGAAACGCCCACAGCCTTTCAAAGTTGAAACAAAGGCTTAATTTTTCACAAATTTGAAGCCTCATTTTAAATACTTGCTTTTCTTTAGTCATTCAAATCTTACAACACTCTTCTCTGTGGTATGTCAAATTTACAAGACATCCAGGTACCTTGACTTTGGGAAACTCCCTTTCAAGTCCATGACTCCTCACATAAGGGAGCCACTTGCCAAACGAGACATCTTGTTTGACAAACGACAATGGAAACCACTTTGGTGGATGTAGTAATAACACGCACACACGAGGATTGTCATGAGGAAATGGTATTTTTATTCAGAGCAAACAACAGAACATTGTTGTCACCGTCACGTCTTCCATCTCTCCAATTAAAATATATTCATTCTAAACAGGTAAATATAAAGAATACAATAGCAGAAATGCATAAATAAAATTAGTGCCCATAAATATGAAATTAAAAACAGTGAGCATTTTAAATATTTGAAATTAAGATAAGGCAGTTGTGTTTGGCGCTGCATGATGGTAAGAAGTTGTGTTCACTCTGACTTTACGTGCTTCCCTGTAAAACACACAAACACACACTTAAGAGTTATGTGGCGTATATGAGAAATGTGCGAAAACACAGACTAATGGAAACAGTCAACAGAGTTTCAGAGGACAAAGGTCTACTCACTTGAGCTCCATGAGCTTCTTAATGGCCCAGTCCTGTTTCCAGTGGCTGCACACTTCTCCATCAGCGGTCTCAAATCTAAGTGGCAGATAAAACAAATCACTCAAAATCTACTTTGGTTGACTAAAGGATTTATCAGGTGTAAAGTTTTGAAGGGTCGTGGTTTCTCACACGATAGCATGGATACAAGGAAGGTTCTTTCTCTGAATCCTGTAGCCAATGATAGGAGCGTTAATATGCCCCAAGGTGCTCTTAGTGCAGCATGTGGTAATCTTAATTCCTGTTCACGGGTTAAAAAACAACAACATATATTTCACTTTCAGAATCATGGGAAGTATTGCACGATCAGCAGAATTAGACGACTTACCAGGGCCTGCAGCAGCCAATGCCAGGTAGCCCATAAAAAGAGCCAAGCATGCCAGCCTTGCGGGGTACACTTGCATCATTGCTTCTTGAGGTGGTCCCAGATGGTCTTGGAGAAAGAGGACTGTTTGATCTGGCAAGGAAAGAAGGATGATCCCTTCTGGTCAGACCGCTGGGTTTTATAGGGGAAAAAGAGGAACTCAACTGACCACGGGCAGCATCTTGTATCCTACAGCGTGTGTATGCTGGGAGGGGATGCAATTAGGTGACGCATTTCTTTCCCCTGATTTCATCATTGCAGTCACACAGCTCAATCGAACATGTCCGCCCAGATTCGTGAAATGAGTTGAGTTCACTGCCGCCATACAGCGCTCGTATCGGCAAAAAAGTGGCGGAATGACGGCTCGTATCTCGGAAAACTGAAGTCGTATCACTCGTATCTCTAGGCACGACTGTATTGTCTTGTTGTACGATGTCGCTACAGTATTGACACGCCAACATGAAATGTTGTTATTACTGCTGTTGGCTGAATTCTCCTCAGTGCGCCAGAATGGAAACACACTTCATTCCATTATGCCTTCTTGCAAGTAACCTCATTTTACCACAAATGGCCAACAAACCTTTACATGATTATTTAATACATTTAAGTACAGCATTGTTCCATTTAAATTTGACATAAAAGTTTGCTTCACTTACAAAGAGTTGTATTTTGAATAAAGAACTGTTGTTATATGGTTTTCCTTGTCTTTTTTCTTCTCGATATGTCACTCATGGCACAATTGTTGCATTTCGGAAACTCCCTAAGATGCCACAAGATGGCAAGAGGAAACTAGTAATTGGTGTCAAGGAAGTACTGTATGTTGAAATCATAGCTCTCGACTGTTCTAAGCTCTTTGTATGTCGCGGAGGAGGTAAGCTTACCTTAGTTGTAAACCGAAGTTACAGAGTGCGCTACATGTGTATGTTTCTGCTCGGCTAAGTAGTTGTTAAAAAAAGAGTAAGCATTTTCTTCTGACTCAAATGACCTCTAAGTCATTTATTGTTGCAAAATGAATTTGAAATGGTGTCAAATTGTTTGGGGATCATAGTTTGTGATATATTTAAAGTATAAACTATTACTATAGTTTTTTTTTTTTGTGATTAGGGGGGCATCAATAACTTGTTATTTGTTGTTTTTCGCTATTCACGTTAGACCTATCCCCTGCGAATAGTGGGGGGGGGGGGGGGGGGGGGGGGGGTCACTGTATAGTGTAGCAATGATTAGTTGGAAAATATTGTGATTCAACCATCATAGTGAGTTACTCACCGTAGTATAGGGTAATATGTCATTCAGCTGAATAAGGTGACCGAAATAATAGAAACAGCTGTGAGAATGAAATGCAATTCTACACCACTGTAAACCAAAACCACAGTAGCGCCGTAAATTAGATGGTTTAAAAGAGTGTACAATTTGGAATTCGCTCGTCATTTTTAACTTGACAATTTATTCAACATGAATATAATTGTTGAATAGGGCAGGACTGTGTGGCATTAGAGGAATTTTCACTGTACAAATAAAGTGATCAAGCTACAATCATGTCCTGACGTCTCTGGATTGACTCACTTACTTCATGGTGGACAACAATCTCATTGTGAAATACAAATTGCACCCTTGAAGTAAAGTTAATATCCTGATGATTTCAGCAAAAACATACATGCATGAGCTGATCACGTGTCAATGTGTCATACTTTATTTCTTTTGGAGCAAAAAGAAAAGGGGAAGGAAGGCGATCCTGAGGCTTCCACCACAAACATCCGCCTAACATTTGGTCATTGGTCAGACAAGCATTGTTACAAGTCTGAACTTGTTTGTGAAGCGCTTGCGGATTGGACCGAATACTCATCTATTCATTTTCTATATATCACTTGTCCTCATTGGGGTCGTGAGTGAGCTGGAGACTTTTGGAAAGAAGTGGAGTAGACCCTGGACTGGTCGCCACTCAATCACAGGGTACATACAGTTGAAATCAAAGGTTTACATACACGATATCAAAATAAACTTTTTTTTCCTCTCTCTGACATGAAATACATTTTTCCCCCCTGTTTTAGGATTATCTAAGTAATGTCTATTTGCTAAATGTGATAGATTGTCACGTCATGAGAGATGGATTTAGATTATTTTTCATTAATTTCCTTAAAGTCAGAAATTGAAATACATTTCATTACTATTTGGTACCTTTGCCTTTAAACTGTATGACTTGGATCAGATGTTTTGGATGTCCTTCCACATGATTCTCACAGTATTTGTCAGAAATTTTGGCCCATCCTCCTGACAGTACTGGTGTAACTGAGCCAAGTTTGTATGCCGCCTTGCTCGCGCGTACCTTTTCAGCTCTACCCATACATTTTCACTAGGACTGAGATCAGGGCTTTGTGATTAGGGCCACTCCAAAACCTTTATTTTGTTATCCTTAAGTCACTTGGCAACCAATTTGGCATTATACTATACTAAATACTATACATTTGGAAGACCCATTTGCGCCCACGGTTAAACTTCCTGGCTGAAATATTATTTCCACATAATGTTCCTGGCAGAGTGGCTTTTCACCCCGTGTCGCTACAGTACTCGTTTCACTGTGGGCAATGACACTTAACAGCTTTAGCCAGCATCTTTACAGGGTCTTTTGGTTTTGTTCTTAGGTTCATAGACACATTTTGGACCAAAACACCTTCATCTCTGGGACACAGAACTCATTTACTTCCTGACCGGTATGACAGCTGGACATTTCCATGGTGTTAATACTTGCGTATAATTGTTTAAAGAGATGAATGTGACAACTTCAGGCATCTGGAAATTGCACCCAAGGATGAAGCAGCCTTGTGCAAGTCCACAATTACCTTCATGATATGTCGGCTGATTTCTTTTGATTTTATTTTCATGATGTTACACAAAGAAGCAGTGTGTGCCTTCAAATACATCCACAGGTGTGTCTCTAATTAACTCAAATGTTTTCAATAAACCTATCAGAAGCTTCCCAAGACATTACATCATCAATTTCCCAAATTGTTTAAAGGCATAGTACTCTAACTGTATGTAAACCTTTGACTTTGAAAAAAGTAATGAAACATTTTCTAAAAAAATCCTTCTCTCATTATTCTGGCATTTAGAAAATATAAATCATTTTGGTAACTTTAATAGACCTAAAACAAGAAAGGTTTAGTCTGATTCATGTCAGACTGAGGGAAAAAAAGCACGTCTTTTTATATAGTGTATGTACAGTAAACTTCTTGTTTCAACTGTATAGACAGAGAACCATTCACACTCACACTACGCCAAACAATGTTATCAATTACGCAAATAAATGAAACAATGGAGACCGGATGACCTGATGAGGGCTCTATCATGTTTCCTGCCACAGTGACAAATGTCTACTATCATTTGTAGTCGCTGTGATCTAACATCAATCTTAAAGTTATGCCAAAGTGCGTCAATCCAGTACAATAGTGACTGTGAAAATGACACAGCCAACACTGTCCTGAAGTTTCTGAATGAACCACTACAAATCCTTGCCAGTGAAAAGAAGAAGTGCGACCCACATGGCGGAAGGAAGCGTTCACTAAAATCAAGGACACACTTCTGTGAATCACGTCATGTGATTTCAGAATTTTGAATGAATGAATAAAGACACTTTTCATTTTAAAGGGCCCTTAGAGACAGACAGACAGACAGACAGACAGACAGACAGACTGTACATATAGATCTTGCCACAGAGACAAGATACTAGATCTGGTAAAAATTAATTAAATGACTCATGGGATTGCAGACTTCCGCAGAGCTAATGTAAACGGGAATATTACTGACTCATAATGATACAGTATCAGATTAGTCAATACCATTGTGGTCGCTACAGAGGTGGTCATATGGAAAAAGAGTTGAGGCAAGCAATTGTCTGATGAGTTACTATGGAAGAATCCCAAAACAAACTCTTTTTAAAATCATTTTTGTTTTGTGTGCTTATTTTACTGTGTCATTTCTTCTCGTTTTTTTAAATAATAGATTGGACAAATTACAATACTGTATGTTAAACTGTGAAGCATTTTGGGACTTCTGATAAGTGGAAAAAGTAGGGCTCACAGATGGGTTTTCTCAACAAATTATTATTTTTTGGGGCAGCTACAGTCAGTGAATTGTAAAGTAGACGCCAGAGTTGAATCCAATTACTCGTCATGTTTTCCCAACACTGCGACTTTATTTGAATTTATATCTAACAAATGTGACATATGAGGGTCTGATGACCTCTGAAGGAGCCTTCAGAAAAACTGAAACTGTTTTCATTTTCTTTGTATTATTTGTTAATTATTATGCCCATGTATTTTTTTATTGTTATATTATAGATCTAATTTTAATTTATTTCAAGTATTTAAGGGATAAAGGGTTGTCAAGCCTCTGAAATGCACAACTAGCAAGTCGTAGGGCTGCTCTAACTAATTATAATAAATTGGTTTTATATAGCGCTTTTCTAGATATGCAAAAACACACACACAAAAAAAACAATTTACACCCAAAATAGTAACATAATTTGTCTTCATAACGCCCTGGTGAATAAAGATAATTCTGTTTCAAAATCTTGTTTTTTTTTGGTCCACTTTATGCTTTGGTGAAGTTTCAATTTGTGAAACATATTACATTAATGATCTTTAAGTCAACACTGCTTTAAAGAATGTCCGCTTTCTACAGATTGCTCTTGTTTTCGTTCTGAATGTGGAAATTGGATTCAGCCTCTGCGCAGTGCAGGATTTCGTGCTGCAGGGTACCCCAAAATCAGAACTTTTTCCCTTATCAACTTTAACCGAAAGCTGTGAATTAGCTTTTTTAAACGACTATAATATATATATAAACTAAAAACAAAACGATATACAAATAATTGCTTTTCGGTTTGCCTTTTAGCATGTTTGATTAATTAAAGGTGAAGAATGTCAAGGCGGCCTTTGGATCCTTCGATACTTTGATGTGCAGCCCTCGAAGGAAAAACCATGTGACTATATGTATTTCCTGTCATGAAGCAAAGACCAAGTGATGACAAGCTAGGGGACTTTCGGGGGAAGTTGGTTAGTACATCCGTTTACATACCACAAATAGTTCAGTGAACATCACTTTCTCTCTTAGAAAGAAAACCCACAGCCTATAGTTTATACTATATTTAACAACCTTTCAAGGACAGATAATTAAATAGTACTTGATTATCAATTAAAGGATGTCAAGAATTGGGGAAAATGTGTTCCTATGCACTGAATGAACTGTAAGTGAAATCATGGTTCTCCAGCAAAATCTTCATTCACATATTAGAAACACACCAATGAAGGGTATTCAAACAATACTTTCATCATGGAGGACAAGCAGTGTGTCGTATTTCTTTACAAATATGACCTTACCGAACGACGAGCATGGCATTCATATTACTGTGTCCTTAAACTGTATTTGCAGCTGTATGCTTTGATAACATTGCCGTCTGAATGTGAAACTTTTGAAAACGCTCCCGATCTACTTGGTTGATTTCATGTAAACATCAGAGGGCTGAGTAAATAATAGATAATAAGTATCAAGTCTTAACATTCAAGTTTCATGTGTGTCCCAAGTTACTCTGTGTTGGATTTATCTTACCCAACATTATAAAAAAAATAAACACAAAAGGAATGAAGACGCTGGTTTCTTTTTCTCATGAGGAGGGCGTATGGGAGATTGTTCAGATCACAGCCTCTCAATACGCTCTAAACAATCTCTCCCGTCGCTCCTGCATTTATTTGAAAATAGGGAGGTTTCTAAGTTTACAAGACATAACCTACTAAGCTACAAGACACAACACACTAAGGATATTTGAAAATAGGAGGGTTTTTCCCAGACATAATGTTCTAAGCAATAAGACACAACACAAAACATTGGACCAACACCTGTCACGTCCCCGACCACATCCGATCACGTCCTTGGTCCAGGCGCCCTTCCATCGGATGATGCTGAGTCATCTTTTTGAAGGCGAGACATCTAAAATCGTCCATAATACTAATGCAAGCTAAGCAAATAAATGATAACTTCTACAATATAGTTAACATTTCCCTCCTGTTGTATTTGCACAAATTCTCATATCATTTTACATTCACTTCATTTCGATTTTTTTTTAACTGTAGAATCATTTTTATGAAACAAATACATTTACACTCAGAGTAAACTTGTCATACATGAATGTTGTAGTTTAAACATCGTAATCACCTGGATCAGGAAACAAATCAGGTAAAACAACATCATCATCATCATCATCGTCATTATTATCAACCTCCAATAAAGGATACATATGCTCCATACGGTTCCATGTGGGTAATTGCTGTGGTGATTAATCTACTGATTAAAGCCTGAATGCTTGGGATACAACAACATCCACACCATGTCAGAATGGCTGCAAAAACAGCAATTGATATCAATATTGGTGAAATTAGGGTTTTGTATTTACCAAAAACGTCCATCCAGCTGTCCCACAAGGAGTGTTGATTGAGGGTCCGTAGACCATCGATGGCTCTGGTCAAGCTCCCATCTGAAGCAGTATTGTTTGTTCTCCAAACATACCGCAAACACCTCTCTCTCTTGCGAGGAGCATGTCGACAGCTATGCGGTCTTGGAACGTCCTTGAGCTGCTCGTGCACAGCTTCCAACCCACTCTGAGTCCAATTTCCTAATCTCTGTGCATTGAAGTGGATATAGTTTATCCCATCAACATTTTATTAATCGTACACCACCAGCATGTGAAGTATTCAAATCCTCCTGCAACTTGGTCAGCTAATTTGTATTGATTAGGAACCCCACGAGGAACGTCAATGTATGTTTTATGTTGGATAATTTTGCCTCTGCCAGGATAAATCTCTTTTTTGTCTATGTTCTAGATTGGACAAAAACATTGGTGCCCTTTCCATTAAATCTTGAACAGGCATAGGGTATACTGACACATGCAATATCAAAGTGATAATAGCGCACAATCCAGCTATATCTTTAGGTAATCTATCAAACAGTCTATCAGAATCAGAATCATCTTTATTTGCCAAGTATGTCCAAAACACACAAGGAATTTGTCTCCGGTAGTTGGAGCCGCTCTAGTACAACAGACAGTCAATTTACAGAACACTTTGGAGACATAAAGACATTGACAAAAAAGAATTGTGCAAAAAGATGCAGAGTCCTCTAGCACTTAGAGCAGTTCGAATGACTAATATCGCAATAGTCCGGTGCAATGACCGTTGTGCAAAGGGCGCTGAGACTTCAAGGAGTGTATGCGGTTTAAAGTGACGAGTAGTGCGATAATCTGGGACAATGGTTGTGCAAATGTTACAGGTACTCCTCATTCTCTGTAATGTTTACACAAGAGGATTTGTTGAGTTGGGAAGCAGGTAGCATAACGAGACATCTAAAATCGTCCATAATACTAATGAAAGCTAAGCAAATAAATGATAACTTCTACAATATATTTAACACTGTGGCAAAAATCAAGTCAAGTTGAATACCCACCAAATGTTAAGCAATTTAAGTCAAGTTATTACTTTGGTTAAGCAAGCTATAAGTCAAGTAATACAATCTTGCTCACTCACACGATTTGCAGTAAGTACCCGTGCTTGCATTTGTTTAGCTCTACTAACACATTCACAATGACATCGTTTCTTAAGGCCCCCTGCACACCGAGTGATGCAGCTGAAAGCAACTGAAGTGGAAAAAAAAAAAAAACGACTCTTCAATGGACACCAAGCGATTGAGCACCCCACATCTAAAACCGTGACCCTGTAAGGTTCAGAGGTTCCACATACAATATACTGTACAGTGCTGAATTGTTTTTTATAAAATTGAACCACAAAAACAATGGTGCGATTGTCAAGGAAGAAGCAGATTGCCACAAAGAGAGGAAACAGGAAAGAATAAAGGGGAGAATGTGAAGTTGGCAATGATCGATGACCTCACTTTTTGACTGCACCCGTGCATTTCGGCGACACCATCCGCATGTTGTTTCCATGTTGCTCTGTGTGCGGCGGGCCTTAATTTGCTCTCTTTGTGGCAATCGGCTTCTTCCTTGACAATTGTGCCATATTTTTGCGGTCCAATACAAAATAATATAGTACTGCATATTGTATGTTATTGTGGAGGCTCAAAGCCTGATACAGGGTCGCAGTTTTTCCCATTGCAGTGTGCCGGTATGTGATGTGAGATGCGGTGCTCAATGGCTTGATGTGCGAAAAAGAGTCACCATTCGACAAGAATAATTTTCGATGTAATTCTGTGTACGCCACACCTAATGGTGCCAAACCATAACCTACCTAATCTATTCCTTTATTCATCTTCTCAATTAAACGCAAAACCAGCATGAATATTAGGTCATGTTTAACTTGCTTATACGGTAGGTAATGTTGCTTACCCGTCTGTGTATTTTTATTTTTGTAAGTTGATGTCGTAGTTGTTGTGTCTCTTTTGTTTGAGTTGCATGTTGACCTCCCCTTTATTGGTCTGCAGCATATTCTTTTATCAAAAAATATAATCCTTGAATCCAAATGTAATAATCTTTGGAGCAACCTTTGTGGTGCTTGCTTCATGAAGTGGCCCCTGCACCCCACATCAGAGCCTAATGGTAGGCTGCAAACTTGCTACACTAGGTTTATGCACACTACAAAAAAATATCCTTTCTTTCAAAAACAAAAGTGGTACAATATCTTGAAAATGCAGATTTTAAAATCTAAACAGGCACCCCATTTGTCAAGTCATGTCATTTCGTCAATGCCAACTCCAAGTCAATTTGAGTCTTTCATGGGATTTGCTTGGGGAAATCCTAAGATTTTCGACCTAAGTCCGATTCAAGTCCAGCCATGTGTCGAGTCCACCAACTCTGGTATATGCACCCTAAAACACACACAACTAAAAAGTGCATTTTCTCTCCTTATGTATGAAGTGTAGAAAATACATTGACCATGAAGATCAAGATGACATATTGGCTATTTTAATAGGCTGTACTGTGTTTGAAACAGAATGAGCATTGACGTGCTAACCCTGCAACTGAAAAGTAGGCCACTGACACCCTCAGTCTTAAGTGAAAAGAGGCCCAAGGGCTGTGTCGGCTTTTTTTCAGTGGGAGGAAAAGCTTTGATTATTTCCAGGTGTATGTGCAACTGTGGTTGCATCGTGTTTGACTTTCAACTGACACAAATTCCCGCATTTGACGATGTTAGCAGGCTTTAAAAGGCCCGCAGGGCAAACATCCACTTCACACCTGATTATGTCCGACACGTGCGATGACAGCCCTTAACTTGGTCTCCATTTTCCTGGTTGCTGTCATGGTGCCCGCCACCTTAGCTCGAGGTAGGTGCTATGTCGAGTGTGTTATTTTATGTTATTTTATGATTTTTTTCTCCTGTGCCTTTTGTCAGGTGGAATAGCGAGTTGTTGTCGCAAAACTTCAGACACGGAAGTCCATCGAGACCTGCTGACCAAGTATTACACCCAACGACCTCCGTCTTGCCCTTTGCACGCTGTGGTGTAGGTTACATTTATTCTTTATGCAATGTTGCATCTGTGTGCATGCAGAACTTAAAATTATGTGAAAGGTCAGGCAACATTTTACAGAGGTCTAAAAGCAGGGGTGTCCAAAGTCCAACCTCGGGGCCAATGTTTTATTGGTCTGCAGCATATTCTCAATATAAAATTTAAACAAAACTTGCATCAAAAAGTTAAAATGTTATAGATAGGAAAAAATAGGAAATGAAAGTAAAAAAGAGTGCACTTATATTGCGCTTTGTCTCCACCATTGGTAAAAAAAAAAAGCACGTTTCTCATGCACGCGAAAAACCCTTTGGTACTCAAAAGAAAACTGTGGTGCACACAAGAAATAATTTTTTTGCCCATCCCTTTAGGGCAGGGGTGTCACTCATTTCTGTTACAGGCCACATTGTAGTTAGGACTTCCCTTGGAGAGCCGGTATCACTGTGAACTGTTCAGCCCCCGCAGAGTCACCTAGTCACAGATGTTTTTGAAATGTTTTCCCTTTTTTTTTCATTTAATTAAAAATAATTACAATTTATTTTTCCTTTTTTTTGTCATTTTTCTTTTTGCTTTTTCTTTTTTTGTGGGGAACCAATAATGATTGTTCGTGATTCATACCCGTTTATTCATTTTTTTATTTGTATTTTTTTTATAAATTTTTTTAAAATGCAATTCTAACGGGCATCAACTTTACACGGATTTTTGCTGTTCATGGCCTGGTCCGAGCCCCTGTGAATTATCGCCTCATATAATTATATATACACAACAAATTGATGGATAACTACTTTTGAAATCAGAAAACTATAAAAACCTGTTTTTTCACTATTATAAAATTTCTTTCAAAAATATTTGATATTTTCACAAGAAACGTCAAGTCGACGCAGATGATTTGCTTTCGCAGGCCACATAAAATCATGTGGCGGGCCGGATCTGGCCCCCGGGCCACGAGTTTGACACTGGTGCTTTAGGGGCCCCGTTGTTTGAAGAAAATGTATCACATGATGATTAAATTGTAAAAAAAAAAAAAAAAAGAAAAAAAAGTTCCGATATGTTGTATCACACCATTTTTAATTACAAATTTTGAATGTTTGAAGATGTCACACTATTTTGATTAGTTCACAAGTCTTATAGATTACCCTTGCTATACAATATATTTACAATTTCTTTTTTTTTGCCATTACATTTCTTTTCAAATATTTCTCAGTTTCATCACCTTACAAAGCAAGAGAATCTGCGCCGACCCTTACAAGTTGTGGACGCAGACAAGCATGGCGTACCTCGAGGGGAAGAACTGCCATCCCCGACAGCTCAGCAAACAAAGGAAGCAGACAATTTCATGAACTGCAGTAATAGCTTTATATTTTCTACATTAAAAACCTCCATAAACCCATTTGCATCCAAGCTGGAATGATATGGCCGGCTGAGTTTGTATGAATCTCAATATGATGATATCTTTTCCAAAACAGTGGTTTTGCCATGCAGTGTTGTAGAAATAATCATTTGAAACACTTTCAGAGATTTACAGAAGGGCTGCATATTTATATTTATCAGTTTCTTACCTAGTTAAAACATTGTTGCTAATTAGTGTGAGAAATCATTAATGTCTTCACATAGATCACTGGTGTCAAACTGGTGGCCCGGGGCCCAGATCCGGCCCGCCACGTCGTTTTTATGTGGCCCGCGAGAGTGTGCATCAACTTTGTGTTTCTTGCTAAAATATCAAAATTGCAAATTGGTTTCACTTTTAAAAATATTGAGATATTGCAAGCATTTTTCGTTACCCAAAACCCCCTTTTTGAATTTGATTCATACTGTAGTTGAACAAACTGTTTTTACTGGCTTCTGATTTCAAAAGTAATTATCCATTAATTTGTGTATATGTAATAATATGAGGCAATCATATGGGATTGCAGCCATAACTGACATGTGGCCCGCAACAAAAATTTGTTTGACACCCCTGGTCCTAGATGAATATCATTCATTATTAATAATAACATATAATTAAAAACAATTTGATCTAATTGGTTATTTTGGAAGTGCGTATCCTTTAGCATTAATCAGTAGCCAAGAAGTAGCTCCCATTTTCTAAAAGTTTGGTGACCATTAGAGAATAAAGAATAAAATAATAATTTTGCTAAGTCAAAATGCAATTAAGTAAATAAAAAATAAATTGCAGCAATTAAAAAAAAAAACGGTTTACACTATAATTAAAAAATATATAATTTGAATTTGGAAATATGGCCAAAAAGAGAGCACTGGTATGCAAATTAAGAAATTGGGATTGGTTCTTTTACAAAGTGGGAAACATGCCAATGTCTGGAGGAGATCCTTAATTTAAGAAAGGATTTTGAAAGGCTTCTCTGGGAAGAAAATAAATAAAAGAGAGTCACCAGCTGTCAAGTCTGAGATGCTGCCATTCTTTGAAGAGTTATTTAGACATGCAAGAACGTTACCTTCATCAGGCGGAATGATTGAAATACTCTAGGTCTTCGACCACAAATGAGTCAGATGGTATTCAGATGTTTCCCACATCTCCCCATTTCTGGTATGTAGATGAGTTTGGGTGGGCTTCTGACTGCCCAGGTGGAAGTTTGGGGGGGCTTTCAAGTCCACTTTCCGTTCCAATGATGACACAAGAAAACGTTTGTTCACAATGCACAGGCAGAGAGGGAGGTTTAAGCAGCGCTCTTTCTCAGTGGAGATTTGAGGAGGTGAGGAGATTATTTTTAGAGCGATGCATATATGAGTCAATCACAATGATACAGAATACCCCCACCCACAATACACTGATAGTGTAACTATTCCATTAGATTTTTGGATGCAAAGTGTAATGTGTACATAAAGTGTAATCAACAATAGATATGGATAGAATGACAATTTTCAGAGAAAGAAAAATAAATGTATTTTAAAGTATGCCATATTAAATTCACAGAACATTCCCCACTTTTGCTGAATTGAGAGCTAACTAGTTATCATTAAAGGCCAACTTTTAAAAAGTAACAACAACTTTAAAACTCATGGAAGGGATTTGTGAAATTGGATAAAAATCTGTTATCATTAACAAGTCGATTTTATGAATCTTGTTTTCTTTAAAATTAAACATCGAGTGTGTTTAAAAGGACTTTTTCTTTCTGTTGCACCTATCCTTGACATCCTGCATGCCAGACACTTTGAATACAACTAGTATAGTATAGCACAATATACTGCATAATAGTACAGGAGTCTTGTATAATACACTGTAGTATAGCATAGAACAGCATAGTATATTACACTATAGTATCGTATATATCATTACATTTTCTGGCAGTAGCTTTAACAGGGAAGCTCAGACTTCCCTCTCCCGAGCCACTTCCTCCAGCTCTTTCGAGGGGATCCCGAGGCGTTATCAGGCAAGCCGACAGATGTAGTCTCTCCAGCGTGTCCTGGGTCGTCCCCGGAACACCTCACCTCCCGGATGACCGAGCTTCTCCCCCTATCTCTAAGGGAGAGCTCGGAAACCCTGCAGTGGAAACTAATTTCAGCCGCTTGTATCCGGGATCTTGTTCTTCACCCACAGTTCGTGACCATAGGTGAGCGTAGGAATGTAGATCGACTGGTACATAGAGAGCTTCGCCATTCCACTTAGCTCCTTCTTCACCACAACGGACCGATACAAAGTCTGCATCACTGCAGACGCTGCACCGATCCGCCTGTCAATCTCCCGTTCCATTCTTCCTTCACTCGTGAACAAGACCCCAAGATATTTTAACTCCTCCACTTAGGGCAGGATCTCATCCCCGACCTGGAGAGGGCACGCCACCCTTTTCCGACTGAGGACCATGGTCTCAGATTTGGAGGTGCTGATTCTAAATCCCAGCCGCTTCACACTTGGCTGCGAACCGCTCCAGTGAGAGTTGGAGATCACGGCTTGATGAAGCCAACAGAACCACATTATCTGCAAAAAGCAGAGATGCATTACTGAGGCCACCAAACAGGAGCCCCTCTACACCTCGGCTGCACCTAGAAATTCTGTCCATAAAAGTTATGAACAGAATCGGTGACGAAGGGCAGCCTTGGCGTGGTCCAACGCTCACCGGAAAGTCCGACTTACTGCCAGCAATGCGGACCAAACTCTGACACTGGTCGTACAGGGAGCGAACAGCCCGTACCCACCCCCGAAGCACCCCCCACAGGACTCCCCGAGGGACATGGTCGAACGCCTTCTCCAAGTCCACAAAACACATGTGGGCTGGTTGGGCGAACTCCCATGCACCCTTGAGGACCCTGCCGAGGGTGTAGAGCTGGTCCACTGTTACACGGCCAGGACGAAAACCACACTGCTCCTCCTGAATCTGAGATTTGGCTTCCCGATGGACCCTCCTCTCCAGCACCCCTGAAAAGACCTTACCAGGGCGGCTGAGGAGTGTGATCCCCCTGTAGTTGGAACACAATACGTTTGGGCCTGCCAGGTCGGACCGGCATCTTCCCCCACCATCGGAGCCAACTCACCACAAAAGACATGCGGCCGCAAGTCCAATGACACGACCACAAAGTCGATCATCGAACTGGGACCTAGGGTGTCCTGGTGCCAAGTACACGTGTGGACACACTTTTGCTTGAACATGGTGTTCGTTATGGACAATCCGTGGTGAGCACAGAAGTCCAATAACAGAACACCACTCGGGTTCTGATTGGGGGGCCGTTCCGGCCAATCACGTGCTTCCAGGTCTCACTGTCATTGCCCACGTGAGTATTGAAGTCCCACAGCAGAACGATGGAGTTCCCAGCGGGAGCGCTCTCTAGCACCTCCTCCAAGGACTCCAAAAAGGGTGGGTACTCTGAAATGCTGTTTGGTGCATAGGCACAAACAACAGTCAGGACCCATCCCCCCACGCGGAGGGAGGCTACCCTCCCAGGGGTGTGAAGCCCCGGACAACTTAGCTCATACGATCATTGGGACACACAAACCCATTTATTTATTTATTTTAATGTTACAAGAGCACCATAATCTTCAAATTTAGAATTATATAAAAATTAAAAACATAAACAAATTTAAATTGAATAGTCATTATTTATTTTCCAAAGTCACAGAGAGCCACAGCAGAAGGAAGAAAGAGCCACATGCGGCTCTGGAGCCGCAGGTTGCGGATCCCTGGTATAGAACAAAAATACACAGATCTTCTGTGACATCTTGCGCAACTCACAAAAATGACAAATTACAAAACATGTCTCATTGTTATCAACATGAAGCAACTCTGACTTGTGTCTTTGTGTGTAATGTAAAAATATTGCCCCTCTTTATCCACTGATGATTACGGTATTTACAAATTAATGTTCAATAGCCTTTACACCTTAGGTACATTAAGTGGAAGCTTAGTTCATTATTGGGGAAAAAAGTGTAACAAGTACATTTACATTTTTATTACTTTGGATGATTAGTTCAATGTTTCTCAGTCCAGATATCGTGGAATATCAGACTTTTTATGCAAGACAGTTAATGGCAAGCTCGTGGACACTTGGGCACATTTGATATTTAATTGGCTGTATAATTTAAAATTATAACACAAAAAGGCACAACAGAAACACACACAAAAATATTACAATAGAAATGTAACATACATTTTTTTATATACATACAGCAGTGAAATAATGGGTCTTTATCAATACCTTATATACAGATAAACCCATGTTACACCACATTTATTTAGGACATTTGTTTGAATTTGTCTACACCCTTTTCTTGCCTTTTTTGTTCCCTTGTGAAGTTCTCAATGTGGTGCACGGTGCCACCGCCACGCCGCCACTTGCTGATTTGTCCTTACTTTGTTCCTTCTGCTGTGAAACTCCTCTATCCACTTTTAACTTAGCTTTCTCTGTCCAACGCATGTTGGGGTCGGCGCAAATCCTTTTGCGACCGTGAGTGTAAAACCTGCAATTGATGGTAAACCTTTAATGATTATACCATGGAGTGTTTTTGTAACACAGTGCTGGGGAAATCATGAAGGTGTGTTTCATCCAAAATAACAGCTCAAAATGCATTCTAAATTTGGTTGTTTCATAAAATTTGACAAGAGCTGTCGCTGTCTGTTCCCTGAGCTACATAGTATATGAACATACACGACTCACAAAATTTCACGGATATTTGGCTTTTAGGTATAATTCCACCTAAAATGCAAAAAAAAAACCTTTACAGGTTAACTTCAGTTCACTGTTTCATAATTTTTTTGCACATCTTGCAGTTCTCTAACTAACAAGGAAATGAATGAAATGAATATTTCAAGTTCTTTTACAGGTTTTCCCATGGAAAGTTAACTTGAAATTGTCCTCTCCTTAGTTACTTTATTGATTACTTGAGTTTAAAAGTAACTTAGTTACTTTACTGATTACTTGAGTTCAAAAGTAATTAAGTTAGAAAAAAGTTTTAGTTACTTTCAGCAGATGTCAAGTGGCAGGAATAACACTTATCCACAGTACAAAAAAAGCATTAGGTTAACCATACACGTTACTTGGTAATGTACGCCGCACAAGTTACAGTTACATCAACATGAACCAATAACTTAAATATTAGTGTAGTTTAAGCCACATTCAATTAGGAACTTAGTGCAGACTTGACATGCCAACACAATACTGTAAGTACCTGAACGTAAAAACAAGAACACCATTCTCAGTACACTGCCGATGGTCTACGAAAGCAACTATGTGTGTGTGCGTGTGCGTGCGTGTATGTAAACGTGAAAGTAAGTGACACACACAAACACACACACACCATTTGCTCCCACCACAGTCATTTTGATGCGAATAGCGAGAAAACCTTTTCTTACTACGTGACGTCAACCGTGCAACGCGTTCAACCAGCTCACAGACGATGTTGAGAGTTCTCACTTTTCATTGTAAATATTATTTAAGATAAGTATTGTAAGTCCTTCAGTGAGTCAGTGCTTACCCTCCATGACCAATTGATCGCGCGCTCGCTATGAATAATTAACCCACAATGCATTGCGCCTTTAAGACGCCAGTTAAACTGCATTCTTAATGTGTAAATAAAAAAGTAACAACAATGAAATGCACTTTTTACTAGGGAAAATAAAAATAGTGTGGCGATAGTGAAAATGTGATTTCTTTGCACTTTTATGGTACTACAGTCACTGTGCATTGCGTAATAAACAATCACCTCCCAATCCCTTTCTTTTATCTGTGGAAGAGAAAAGTGGTCTCAGTTAAATGTGGTGGCACAGCTGATTGCTCTTTGTTTGTGTCACTAACTACAAATTAGTATTTAGTGAGAGACATTGATGATGCAAAAGTAACTACTGATGGTTTGAACAAGTCACTGTAGTCTGACTACTTTTTTGGGCAGCGTTACTTCGCTTGTTACTCAAAATGGTGGATTTTTGGAGCACTGGCATCACTGGCCACCATACCTATACATAACCCTCTTTATAAACATCGAGTATGTATCTTTTATCTTGACATTGATAGAATTACTTACACAATGGCTTTGAAGGAGCAGGCGCTCACAGTCTGTATAGCGTAACTCTTAATTTTTCGAAGTGCCACCCTGGTGTTGGACAAGCGAGGACAGCAGTTTGAACCGGGCCCGTGCGCTATACAAGACAAATGCAAAAAGAACCATTATATGGACATACTTGGACATTCAGCTCAGATAATCCAATCAAATTGAAATTTATTACAGCACTCACTTGTGAGGACCAAGGTCATCCACAGGGTCAAGCAGAGAAGAATTAAGTTGAGTCTCATTTTTGGACCAGGAAGGACAGAGCTGCCGCCGATCTGAATTATGCCCTGGTAGTTGTGAGCGCATTCAATTAATCAAGTTTAGGATAGCGGCTCTTATAGAATGTAGAACTCCCACCTCTTCCATGAAGTAGTTTTGCTATGTGGTTGTGCAGAACAGCAATAGGGGGAGGGCGGATAGATGAGTGAGAAGACCACTGACCACAGTTCTACCCACAATAGTTTTAACACACTCGCGAAACACTTTCCTTGGAAAAATCACACGTAGCTCTTCTGCCTTTTTAACCAAATATTTGCACTGTAGAGTATGTCAGTTTACTATGTCAACGATTTGCCCACCGTTTGCTCTGAAGCAGAGTGCGTAATGTATGCAGACGACACAGTTTTCTTTGTTCATGGTCGCTCCAAAGATACTGTTGCTGCTAAACTCACTAATACAATGTCCTGTGTCACAACTTGGTTGCAGGAGTGCTGTCTACAGCTAAATGTTTCTAAAACTGTAGGCATGTATTTCACTAAAACAAATAGAGTATCACCTGACCCCGACATACTTGTTAATGGAGAAAAAATGCAAATTGTCAGCCAATACAAATATCTTGGGTTAATAATAGATTCACAGCTTTCCTTTAAAGCCCATATTGACAAATTGTGTAAAAATATCAAATTAAACCTCGCAAATTTTCGTGCAATTCGGAATGAAATGTCAACTGAAGCTGCAAAAATTTACCTGCATTCGATGATTCTTAGTCACTTTAACTATTGCATAACCAGTTGGTCCCAGGCTGGTCAGAATGCAAAAAAAACATTGGAAGTTTTGTACAAACAAGTAATTAAAGTGATGGATAAAAAACCAAGGCACTATCATCACTGTGCAATTTTAAAAAAAATACAGTCTTTTAAACTGGGACAGTCTTCACATATTTGCAGATTTAAATTTGATTTATAAAGTACTGCATGATTTGGCCCCAGCTCCTCTGGCTGAGTTCATCAGCCAAAGAAACAGCTCTGAGCCTGTCACTCGAGGCTCTGTCAGAGGTGACTGTCTCATTCCTCTGCGCAGGAGCACTTTCAGTAAGTCAGCCTGGTCAGTGAGGAGCGCTGGTGAGTGGAACTCAGTACCTGAGGAGGTTAAACTGCTTACAACATACAAGGCCTTCACAAAAAAACTGAAAATGTGGCTAGTTAACACCTATAGCTGCCAACACTAAAAGACAAGTATGTTATGTTGTCTTTTTGTTATGATCAAAAAAATTATGGTTTTATTCTCGCTTAATAGTATAGTTTGATTATGTATCCTGTATTATATTGTCTTGTAGATGTATTTTACTGCTTTTTTACATCATGGCCAGGGGACTACAGATGAAAACTAGCCTTCTGGCTAATTCTGGCTTTTTTAACCATGTGTACTTCATGTGTTTTATGAAATTGCATTGTCCCCTTTCAAAAATAAACTGATAAACTGAAACTCTCTGTTGCATATTTCGCGTTACAATCAGAGAAGCGAACCACACACAGTCACGCAAAGAGCAATGGGACAATGATGCCACAAGTAAACAGTGCTGAGCCTTTGAGCTGATCATTTGCTCACATATCGACATCTTCCGATAACAGCCACAATACAAATGGTTTTTTTTCTTTTTTTTGCCATCTATTCACCCAATGCTCTACTTACTACAAGAACTAGTAGTACCATCGATGCGGTAATCATAAACATGGTCATTTGTATAATTTATTTATTTATTTTTGCCCTGCAAAGGGAATTCATAGATTTGTATCTAAATACATAATACATGTTTGAAGGTAATTCCTGGTATGAAACACTCAGTTGTGGAGATATAGCGTTATACTGTTTAATATGATATATTTCTTTTCTTGATTTTTATTGGGGCGGTGGGGGGGCTAAAATGCCGCCACGTGACGCACTTTGGAGTCCGGCATGAGTCACCACACCACACTATACTGTATAAGAACTTGAGCGCCTTCATTCACATCAACATCAAGATGCAGTTAGAGAGTTAGCCATGCCGACACCCCGAAAATGCATCTTCCCTTCGGCTAGTCCGCTGGCATGACTACTTGAGAGCGCCTCTGTGTCAGCCGTGAGTGAGCGCACATAGAGAAGGCAGAAGAATGAGAGAAAAAAAACAAAGTCCGAATTAGGACTCCTTGTTTACGCGGCGTGAAAAAGATATATTCCAGCCACCGGAGGCTAGAAGTGGATATATTTTCAAACAAGTAGTCATATGTAGGCGTAAGAAAGAAACTTGACAAAGTAGCATCCATATTTTTAGTTCATAGCAGTGCTCTTTGATTGCCGTGAGTGGGGCGTGGTTTCAGTGCATTTAGCCGGCACGCCCAGTGTCTAAAAGGAGAGAACGGCTTGATTTTTTACAATTTTGAAGCCTCATTTGGTGTACTTGTTTTTTTAATCATTCAAATTTGGCAGGGTTTTTAACACTCTTCTCTGTTGTGTCTCAAAATTAGATTTTTTTAAATTTACTATCAACAAGCCTACACACGGACTAGACACAAGCACAAGGATAGAGCTGTCAGAGGTAAAGGCTGAAATATCACTTTAAACCAGGGGTGTACAAACTTTTTTGTCCGAGGTCCGCATACAGAACAATTGAAGGATGTAAACGGCACCTTGAAATTCTTTAATTTATTAAACAAGCTAAAATCAGTCTATGTCACAGCGTTCCGTTAAAGGTAATAAGGCAATAGTTTAGGATTTTATAAGATTTTGGGATGGCTGGCGGCCCCGTATCCCCCTACTGTAGAATAGATCCGCCCCTGCACTGAGCAGCATCCGAATCCCATCTCCACATTAGGAACCAAAACAAGAGCAATCTGTATTAAGATGACCATTGTTAAAGCAGTTTCATTAATGGGATGTGTTCAAATTGGACCTTGATATGGAGTAGCGAGTGGGGGGGAAAACATTTTGCTTTGTTTTATTCACCAGTGCAATGAAGACAATTTTTGTGATTATCTGTGAAAAGTTTATCTACAAAAGCTTTACAGTACATCAAACCAATTTTCTTAGTACTCGTAGTAGTCCCAATCAACCAAGCCCACGTGTGCCCATGACACAGATGTGTCATGGGTGGGGGGGATGTGGTTGTGAGTGACACACGTTGATGTGGGTTGCAACACCATCCGCATAAATGTTTTGTACACACACATTATCACGCTGCGCACCTCCATTGTGGCCCATTGTGTCAAATGTCGGTTTTGGTACATGCTGCGGGCCGCTGAAAAACGGATGGCGCGATACCCATGCTCTAAACCCAGCGTGTGTTGTAATTAATCGTAAAAGTCCATGTTTCCTAAATACCACTATCATTATGCCCACCTGAGCAGTTTGCTGGTTGGAATCAATGGGGAAAAAAAAGAAAGTCATCATTTGGATTAGTGTCTTCACTCCTCCAAGAACCTGTAAGACCAAATGTTGAGATAGAGAGCACACACAGAGATTCCTGCCTTAAAGCCAACGACATTATGGGCTCAATTTGAAAGCTTAAAATAAGAATGAAAGTGGAGAAGGATTTAGTGAGAGAGCAGAAAAAAATATTGAAAGAGATTAATAGGAACATGGTGGTTATTGAAAGGGAGGCATTAATAAAATATAAAGCAAGCTAGTGGAGCAGTGTGGTTCTACACTACTGCAAAGTACAGCCACAATAGTAATGTATTGTTGAAATAACTCTCCTCGGGTGTGAGTCAAAACTGAGCATGATGACCTCTGCCAAGCAAAAAGTGATAGCTGAATTCATGGCAGGGCAGCTCAGTGCAACAGTGGTTAACGTGTGCCTCACAGTCAAGAGATTTGGGTTTGAATTTCTGTTGGACATTTCTGTGTGGAGTTTACATGTTCTCTTCGTACACCCTGAATGATTGTTTGCAAGGAGGGCAACATGATTGCTGTTCATCCAAGCACAAACACACAAAATACAGTTTCAGTTTGTGGTACCTTTATGTCGGGGATTCCCACAATTCCCACAGGGGGCCATTGAGTTGCCAGTTATTATTGAGCTGTATGAACACCCTATGTGACATGAGAAGACAAAGCGTCCTTCCGTCAAGCTGTTTATTTGTCATTCCTAGTTGAAGTTTACTGTAAAACTGTCACATAAACCAAAAGAGAATTAAACATGACAGTTTTCTTCTTCTTTTCCTTTCGGCTTGTCCTGTTAGGGGTCGCCACAGAGCGTCATCCTTTTCCATGTAAGCCTATCTCCTGCATCCTCCTCTCGAACACCAACTGCCCTCATGTCTTTCCTCACGACATCCATCAACCTTCTCTTTGGTCTTCCTCTAGCTCTCTTGCCTGGCAGCTCCATCCTCATCATCCTTCTGCCAATATACTCACTATTTCTCCTCTGGACGTGTCCAAACCATCGAAGTCTGCTCTCTCTAACTTTGTCTCCAAAACATCGAACCTCGGCTGTCCCTCTGATGAGCTCATTTCTAATTTTATCCAACCTGGTCACTCCGAGAGCGAACCTCAACATCGTCATTTCCGCCACCTCCAGCTCTGCTTCCTGTTGTCTCTTCAGTGCCACTGTCTCTAATCCGTGCATCACGGCTGGCCTCACCACTGTTTTATAAACTTTGCCCTTCATCCTAGCAGAGACTCTTCTGTCACATAACACACCTGACACCTTCCTCCACCCGTTCCAACCTGCTTGGACCCGTTTCTTCACTTCCTGACCACACTCACCATTGCTCTGGACGGTTGACCCCTAGTATTTAAAGTCCTCCACCCTTGCTATCTCTTCTCCCTGTAGCCTCACTCTTCCCCCACCACACCTCTCATTCATGCACGTATATTCTGTCTTACTTCGGCTAATCTTCATTCCTCTTCTTTCCAGTGCATACCTCCATCTTTCTAACTGTTCCTCCAGTTGCTCCCTGCTATCACTGCAGATCACAATGTCATCTGCAAACATCATGGTCCACGGGGATTCCAGTCTAACCTCATCTGTCAGCCTATCCATCACCACTGCAAAAAGGAAGGGGCTCAGGGCTGATCCCTGATGCAGTCCCACCTCCACCTTAAATTCGTCTGTCACACCTCACCGCTGTTCTGCTGCCCTCGTACATGTCCTGTATTATTCTAACATACTTCTCTGCCACTCCAGACTTCCGCATGCAGTACCATAGTTCCTCTCTGGGTACTCTGTCATAGGCTTTCTCTAGATCTACAAAGACACAATGTAGCTCATTCTGATATTCTCTGTATGTTTCCATCAATATCCTCAAGGCAAATAATGCATCTGTGGTATTCTTTCTAGGCATGAAACCATACTGTTTCTCGCAAATACTCACTTCTGTCCTGAGTCTAGCCTCCACTACTCTTTCCCATAACTTCATTGTGTGGCTCATCAACTTTATTCCTCTATAGTTCCCACAGCTCTGCACATCACCTTTGTTCTTAAAAATGGGCACCAGTACACTTTTCCTCCATTCCTCAGGCATCTTCTCACACGCTAGAATTCTATGGAACAAGCTGGTCAAAAACTCCACAGCCACCTCTCCTAGATGCTTCCATACCTCCACAGGAATGTCATCAGGACCAACTGCCTTTCCCTTTTTCATCCTCTTTAATGCCTTTCTAACTTCCCCCTTACTAATCATTGCCACTTCCTGGTTCACCAAACTTGCCTCTTCTACTCTCACTTCTCTCTCATTTTCCTCATTCATCAACTCCTTGAAGTATTCTTTCCATCTAGCTAGCACACTGCTGGCACCAGTCAACATATTTCCATCTCTATCCTTAATCACCCAAACCTGCTGCACATCCTTCCCATCTCTATCCCTCTATCCCTTTGTCTTCCTAATCTTCCTCCCCACCACGAGAGTCATCTTACACACCACCATCCTATGCTGTCTAGCCACACTCTCCCCTACCACTACCTTACAGTCGGTAACGTCCTTCAGATTACATCGTCTGCACAAGATGTAATCCACCTGCGTGCTTCTACCTCCGCTCTTGTAGGTCACCCTTTGTTCGTGGCTCTTCTGGAAAAAAGTGTTCACTACAGCCATTTGCATCCTTGTTGCAAAGTGTACCACCATCTGTCACTCCAAGTTCCTTTCCTGGATGCCGTACTTACCCATCACTTTTTCATCACCCCTATTACCTTCACCAACATGTCCATTACAATCTGCACCAATTACGACTCTCTCTCTGTCTGGGATGCTCAGAACTACTTCGTCTAGCTCCTTCCAGAATTTCTCTTTCACCTCTAGGTCACATCCTACCTGTGGGGCATAGCCACTAATCACATTACACATAACACCCTCAATTTCAAGTTTCAGCCTCATCACTCGATCTGATACTCTTTTCACCTCCAAGACATTCTTAGCCATCTCTTCTTTTAAAATAACCCCGACTCCATTTCTCTTCCCATCTACACCATGGTAAAATAATTTAAACCCTGCCCCTAAACTTCTAGCCTTACTGCCTTTCCACCTGGTCTCCTGGACACACAATATATCAACCTTTCTCCTAATCATCATGTCAACCAACTCCCGAGATTTTCCTGTCATAGTCCCAACATTCGAAGTCCCCACATTCAATTCTAGGCTCTGTGCTTTCCTCTTCTCTTTCTGACAAAGAACCCGCTTTCCACCTCTTCTTCCTTTGACTTCGACCCACAGTAGCTGAATTTCCAATGGCGCCCTGCAGGTTGATGGCGCCGGTGGCGGACGTTGTTAACCCGGGCCACGACCGATACGGTATGGAATTCTTTGGATGAACGCTCATATTTGTTTGGCAAAGTTTTAAGCCGGATGCCCTTCCTGACGCAACCCTCTGCATTTATCCGGGCTTGGGACCGGCCTACAGTTTGCACTGACTTGTGCCCCCCCATAGAGCTGCATTTAAACATGACAGTTTTAAACACCAAATTGTTGATCCAACCATGTAATTCTGTTGAACGACATTCCGGTAGCTTAATGCCAGCATATAATGACAAACACCTTTTTATTATTTTTAATTTTTAATTATGAACTTAAAAAAACAACTGCTACTTTAACACACATGGAGCTGCAATATACATACAAACAGATCATACAGCAATATTCACAAGCATATATTTTCTCTACTGTGTGGGAACAGGGAATTAATACGGCTAAAAGTGGTACTGTTTTACACTCAAGAGGCATCTTCATCAACGGCATGGTGACAAAGTGGTTACGGGTTCGAATCCGAGCTCTGGCATTCCTTTGCATGTTCTCCCCATGCTTGTGAAGGTTTTCTGCAGGTACCCCGGATTTCTCCCACGTTCCAAAGCGTGTGAATGGTTTGTCTATCTCCAAATCCTCCACAACCACGAGGATAACAGGCAAAAAGAGAAGGAACTTTTTTTTGTTTTTTAATTTTTATGGCAAAATACTCTTTACAGCAGTGTTTCCCAAACTAGACAAGACACCCATACACAAGAATAATCACACGGCACACAACCAAACAAAAATACTGAACTAACAATGAAATCTAAATTTACTCTTAAATTGACTTACTCAGTGTGAAATTTGGACCTGTTGAATTGAACACAAAGCTTATGTACTTGCAGGCACCCATGAACAGGTATTTATTGTACCCGCTACCATCTAATGGAAGAGCAATCACACTTCAAAGTATGTTTAACGTCTGTGAGAAAGTGAGAAAACTAACGGTTACTGTTGGCCGTAACCACAGCAAGATAACATCAAACGACGTCCGCTCAACCACACTTCCACGGCGGAAGGCAGAAGGGTGTTTTTGTATGAAGGCGAAAGTTTCCCCAACACACTCTCACTCTCTCTTATTTAATCACAGGTCTACTGTATGTAATATAAGCTGTATTTTAAGGGTACAGCAATGTTTGAAGATTTTTTGTAAGTGTTTGAAATGCTATTGAATTGTTTTGGGATCATCGTTTGTGGTATATACTATTATAATACATTTTAGGGGACCGTCAATTAATCTCAGAAGTTCACTATTGGAGGTTGGGCTTGGTCAACTGTACACTTGAAGGCGTGCAACTCTAACTCTGGACTTGCCTGTATACTGTAAAAACGCATAAAAACAATTGCTTAAAATCTGCGATATATCGGAGACCACAAAAGATGGACCGCGATATAGCAGGTAGAACACTATTGTAGTTTTCCCGTTGGTTGGTCCCACTGTTCCCCCCCAAAAAATAGGGTAGGTTCACCTAATGCAATGCTATGTACGTGCTGCTGTGTTATACAGTATACAGTATACAGTATATAAGAAAAGCACCAAGTTTTCCCACTGATCTACATAATTCTCTACTTGCAATATCCCATCTTTATCATTATCAGTGCCAGGCTGGATTATTCATTCCTCTCTAATTCATTAGCCTTCGTCCCTGGCAGCAGCCGGGACTGTCGGCAGGACGACAGCATAGCCGATAGGAATTAGACTCTTGATAAAGCAAGCGAGTGGAATGTTGCATCGCAGGAAATTACAATCAATACTGACTCTCATATTCTCGCTGGATATCGACCGCCCGTAGGAACGAGAAGCACATTGTCAGGTATGGATGCGAGGGGTACATCCTCACCTCGCGACGCATAGTAACCAGAACAAGGAAACCATGAAGAACTTTTAAAAGGGCTTTTCATCACACACACTTACAGTGGACACAATTGTTGGGACACTTGGCCATGACACTTACAGTGACTTGAAATATGAAGCTTATTCTTGTGAAAGCACTGAATCGTGCAAAATTTCTTCGGAAGATGAAAGATGAAAAAGGGAACTAAAGGCTTCTTTCCAACCTATGACTAAGTACCTACTTGACCCTAGAGAGATGGCAGTGAGACTGGTCCCAAGACCATATATTTTATACAGTGCCGCCCCTAAATTGAGGCACAATGCCGTTTTTTTTTCACCTTTAAAACAACTGTAAAAATATGTCAAACACTGTTAAATCCCCACCACCCCCTGAAAAAAACATCACTTTTGAAATATTTGTTAAAATAGTCTTAACTTAATAGTAGTACATAACCATTATAATCTGCTGTCTTTGGTCCCATCTTGTGCCTCTAATTTGATAAATGAAACCATGCACAAGGAAAAACAACCAATCAGAGACAGAGGGCGTGATTTACGAGGTGTCGATCTTTTGTTAAACCTTGTTAAACCGGAAAAGAACCTTGTTCGTAATGGACTGTTACTGTAACACTAAATGTTAATGGATTGAAGTTTTATTTTTTGCCAGACCACGGGGGCGTGCCCGCGCTGACTGTGCCTGTAAGTGTGTAAAAAAAGATTGACATGGTTTCTTGGACAGAGAAAATTGGCAAAAATTTTGATGGTCCGTTCAAATATATAACCAGATATTGGACTAGTTTTAAAGAACAGGACTGATGAACAAAATTAATAGCTTTTAATAGTATAATTTTCAGATATAAAACCTTGGGTTCCTTAGAGAAATACCAAACGCACCCATGAGTGCTGCCAGAAATTACAAATGTTTGATGGCTAAATTTGGCTCTCTTTGTTTAATGAGGACTCCGCTGCAGACGTTTCAAGCTTTCATTTTATACTTCTTGCTGGTATGAGAAACGTTTTTGATTCATCTAGGAAGATAAAGATGCGTCATTTTCTTCCTTTCCCTCACAATCAGACAGTCCTCCTACTTCTTCCTATCTTTGTAAACACTCTGGGAAGTTCATCGGAAGTCATGAAAAATAATTGCCGGGAAACTTTTTTTTATCAAGGATGTTGCTGCTGTTGGAGGTTGAACTGTTTTAAGACATGTGCCTTTCATGATGGTGTTCAGAAGAGCACAGATGAATTTGATATGTAAGAGTGGGCAGCAATCAATACACTGACCTTTATCAGCATGACCAGTGCGTCCGTTTGCAACAAAAGTCTATGCGCTAAACATGGACAGTGGCCAAATGGTTCTGGCCGATGCAAATTGGGTTCCGGCGGCGCAAACATACTTTTATTAATATTTTTATTGCCTCAAGGCAGAAATTGTTGTTGTCGACCAATTTTTGTGGTCAACCGAGCCGATTTAGACGATTTTTTTTTCACAGCCTGAATTGTAACCCATTCCCTAAGGGCTTTTTGGATGTATATTCCTCCTACTCAATACCCCAGGATTAACACAAATCCCCGTTGAGAAATGTAATTTTCCTTCTAATTAATATTTCAATTAGTAAAGTCATTTCCTGAAGGCGGGAGGGTTGAAATGAAACTGACCTCCTATCCCGGTATTCAGCTCATTGCTATTGACCCTTGCATACAAAGCTTCAAATGTGGCTCAAGATGCCATTTAGGGCCGGCGTCAATGATTGACATTAAAGCAAGGCTTCAATTACCATAGGCATTAGCATAGACATTGCTCTTGTGGCTCGGAGGTGCTTTGGATGTCTTGTGAGAGTGACTGACCCACCCGGCGCCTCTGGCACACGGTCCAGAGGACACTAAAGTCTAATCAATATATACTTGAATTATAATGGTGCACAGCCTGCGGTTCTTCACGCTTGGGCGGTGTGCAATGCCACAGCTGATCCAGCGGGATCATTTCTGAGGCGCTGGCTTTTCACCGCCTCAGTAACTTGTCTCTTTTTTGCCAATGCCATTACAGACGGCAAATTGTCCTATCTTCTCCTTAGATTGGTAAAATGGGCCAATTAGTAGAGGTGGAGGGTACCTTTTTAATCTTTCTATAGCTTTTTCTGTGGTTCTGTCAGGGCACTGTGGCTCAAGTTGTTTGCAGCATACTGTATGTGGAGGACAGCTGCTATAAAATGAATTCATAATCTAACTGATGCGTGGTAAAAATCTTAGAGGACTAGATTGTTTCATCAAGAAAAATAATCATAATGTGATGGGTGTCTAAGCTCATATTTAACGGTAGTAGGCTGACTTTACACTTCCTTGATTGAAAATGGGATAATTAAATAACTATTTAAAAAAAATATTATTTTTAATGAGATGGGAGGCGCTCTCTGAATGAAGCACACCTTTCCATAGCTGATGTCATCTCTTCTTTAGACCATAATTTAGTTGAGCGACAATCAGCAATGCAAAATAATCCACTCAATTTTGCCTCAATTGCTTCAAAAAACGATTAAGCAGCTTGAATTCTTAACGATCCATTTTTTAAATTATTTTGCCAATCCCTGCTACCCCATCTTTCCACACCAGGACAACCATAGGATTAGTGTCTGATGCGCCTGTTTAATTCCTTTTCCCCCAAATGAGAATGCTATAAATAACCCCAAAAAACTATTCCATGTAAATGTGTTTGTGACACTGAACATCACTCCGTCCATTTGAACATCTGTCTAAGAAGAAAATGAATGTAGTCCATACCTCAGAGAATTCATAGCACAACTATCATGATCAACTCTTAAATGGATAGCGAGACACAAAGCCAGCATAGTGGTAAAGGATGGGGGAGGAAAGCAAATAATGCTAAGTCTGACTATCGGACTCTTTAAAATTATGACAATTATAGGACGATTTCTTATTCTTATTTGTAAATTTGTAGAACAAAAAACAGTGGAATAAAAGTGTAACTACATAGAAGTGACTAGTAGTGCGATAATCTGGGACAATGTCGATTGTGCAAATGTTGCAGATTCTACTCAGTCGATTGTGCAAATTGTGCAGCTGCTACTCAGGCACATGACTGGCCAGTATTGACCATGACCTATAGTAGATTTTTTGCTATATCGTAGGATTTTGCTGTGATAATTTTTCCACACAGAGTGTTACTGCAGACACATGTAGCCATAAGTGTGAGTCGGGAGAGCACATAAAAAAGAAGAAGAAAAAAAAGAGCACATAAAGAAAGAGAGAATGTCCAAAGTTTGGGATCATTTCAAACTTAAAACAAAGATCTACTCCAATGTGTCTACCACAAAGCAGAACTAGGTTACACAACAGCACATCCACGCTAGAGTAAACATCGTTAGCTAATTTAATATAGCCTACCATCGCTAGTTAAAATTAAATGTAATCCTTCCACAGGTGGTCAAGGATAGACCCAGCCGATGAGTCCCATGTCACTCATCAGGCCAGGTCCGACCTTTTACAGCCACATACATTCAAAGTCATAGATAGTACAGTGTGGAGCGTAAGGATGGCAACCCCAAGAGAAAAAAAATAATACCTGCACACACCTCACATACAGATTTTATATCAACATTATCAAGAAACTTCTAAAATATGTATAAATAATAAAATGACTTTTGGGTCTGTACTTCGCAGATTTTTGTCTATTGCGGAGGGTCCTGGAACGTAACCCTCACGATAAACGAGGGACTACTGTACTCTAAAAACAGCACTATAAGGATTATTTGAAAAGGTCACAACTGAATCAATGATCTGTATTAAAGCGTGACTGATGGTGTAACAGTCAGGTACACTTTGTTTGACTTTGCTGCAGGTGCTGTGGGTCAAGTTCCCACTTGGTGACAGCGTGAATGATCTTTCTCTATATGTGCACTGTGCTTGACTGGCGACCATTCCAGGATGTAGTCCACCTTTTGTCCAAAGTCAGCTGGGAAAGACTCCTGGTCTCCATGACCCTCAACTGGACAACAACCCCAAATGGAGTTATTATTGCATACAGCACATGTATTAGGTTTTGGGAAATTTACGGACAGTAAGGTCGGCTGGAACCTGCATCATCACAACTTGTAGTGTGATCATTTTATGTCTTTACACTCATCAGAACTCCCTTTTCCACCGAATGTGTGAAAACACATTCTGTACAGACTTTTTTTTATTTGGCCACTAGATGGTGAGCTTCCCCTACTGTCCATGAGAGAAAACCGGAGCTTGTCAGGCTCTGTGAGAGAGCGCCATCCAAATTTAGCCCAGTAGTTGACAGTGGTAAAAATCAAACCCTTAGAGCCTTGAGGCGATAACTGAAATTATTCTGCTGTTCATAGCACAAAAGTGAGTTGCAAGGCTAAAGAGAAAATGTCAGCTTGCCTTAAAGAATTTAGACTTCCTGCTCCTCGACACACAAATGCAGAGACGCCCTACTACTACTAGTATGATATTGTGCCTGAGGCGCTGAGAAAAATGTATTCCTGTAAGCAGGTAAGAAATCTGCCGATTGATGTTTTGTGTGGTCACTGGTCATTTATCTCCATTGTTTCTGTGAGGAGGCCTGAAAAGCAACATTAGAAGAGGATCAAAGCGCATGTGTCCCCTTTTAGAGCACCGCGCTCATTCATAATGACTCACTGCAGCAAGGTCTTATCATTGGTCTGCTTTGATCATATAGTCCATTTCGAAATCTCCAAATTCTTCTTTCTGCCGTTTTAGCAGGCAAGCAGGAGCTCTTTGTGGGTCAAGCACATGCATGCTCCATGATCGGCCTTTTCATCCAAATACAGAGCACCACCACCGTCATTCCACACTGTCCTCTTCATTCCAATTTTCCTACAGCTCTTTTCCCCCCAGTGACACCCAGCTATTTGTTCCTCTCCTGGGTTAAACAGGGTCATATCAAAGCCTTAATCCCCAAGTGTGTGTGTGCTCCTGTTTGGGCTAGATTATTCTGAGTTCCTGACCCCTGGGTGATGAGTGGGGCCCATGTTTGGCAACACAGGCACTTGTCTTTGTCTCCCAGGCCCAGCAGGGGAGCTCGGCCGGGGGGCCTCTCTTGTCACACTAGTCCACTAAAGCACACAGCCGGTTCGGGAGTACATCCTCTGATCCTTAGCACTATCTTAATATCAATATGGCGTGAACAGCAGCTGGTTGGGCACGACAACACTCCCTAGTTGCGATGAGTTTGGCTTTAGAGCAAAAACATTGATCCTGAGTCCCCGCACGGAGAGTTCATCTGGCCCCGATAGTCATTCAAGTGTATCTGCTTTATCTGATGTTTGCCGATAAAAGCGATTCCTCTCAGGATGTGTGTACACATGTGCATAGGCGTGTTGTGATATTGATTACTGAGCGACATGGAAGTATAGATCTGACGCAGCTGCTAAGATTTTAAATGAAGTGTGCAAATAGTATAATGTCCTGCAAATCAAACCAAATATTTATGCATTTTTCAGATTGTATTTTCACCCAAATCTCCCTTTATTACACTAAATGTACACTTTCAAGTAAAAAAATAACCACCTGAGATTGTATTTTCCCTCAAATGTGCCTCTATTACAGAAAATGTACACTTTCAAGTAAAAAAAAAATAACCACTAGGAAATAAAAGTCTTACGATGCCCTACATTAGGGAATTACTGCAATCCAGTGAGCCACCACATATTCTTGGCTCGGCATTCGTAAATTTACTTATTTGCAGATTTTTTGGGGAACCTATTCACTGTTTTTGTGCTCAGGCCAAAACATCAGTATTGTTTTTGCGTCATCGAGTGGCATCTTTGTGTCAAGAAGTATGTTGAAGTTAGTTGAGGAGTTTCATTTACACATTTTTGCCACCATCTTGTGGCCTATAGGCAATTACAAACCTTTTTAGGGGCTGCATCAGTTACTGGGAATTTGCACTATTCGCTGTGAATAGCAGGGGCTCACTGTAATTAAATATTCTAAGTTACCATAACTGGCAAAGAGTAACTTCTCACCATCTTGAAAGACAAGACAGGTAGATGGAGTTATAGTACAGAAGCTATTGTTATCGGGTGCTGTCTAAAAACCATGGTAATCCATCACCTTCCAGATGTTTTCAAAAGAAGCATTCCTTTAATTGTGAAAATCTTCATAGAGAAAAAGGAAATAATCACTTTTCCCTCAGCATGTAGTCCCCCAAATGTTGTTAAAACTGCTTTCTTCCATCATGCATGATTTTGTGCCCTTCCTGGCTGCGCCCTAGCAAGTCAGAGCGACACGTTCAGAGACCCAGAATGACAAAGTGTTTCTGATCTATCCCAAAAATATGGCCGCCACTGATCATAAAAAATCACCATGGGTGGGGCTTGTCAAGGAATTGTCCATAAATCAGGGAACGAAGCAGCAATCCTGATTAAATTCATTGGCGACATCTTGCACCATGTCTGGGCCATAAATGTCAAGCTTTGTGCACACATGCAAGGAATAGGAAATAAATAGTAGTACTTTCATCCAATGTCAACAATATTTATATTTATTAATTTGCTATATTAGCTTATCATTTATCATCTCAAAATCTTTAAGCTTGAAATTAATATTCATTTTCTTTTATTATGGACACATTTTTTGTTAGCTATATTTCAAACCGGCGGCACGGTGGTAGACTGGTTAGCACATCTGCCTCACTGTTCTGAGGACTGGGGTTCAAATCCCGGCCCCGCCTGTGTGGAGTTTGCATGTTCTCCCCGTGCCCGCGTGGGTTTTCTCCGGGTGATCCGGTTTCCTCCCACATCCCAAAAACATGCATGGTAGGTTGATTGAAGTCTCTAAATTGCCCCTAGGTGTGAATGTGTGCGCGAATGGTTGTTTGTTTATATGTGCCCTGTGATTAGCTGGCAACCAGTTCAGGGTGTACCCCGCCTAGCCTGGGCTAGTTTTAATAATAATATAATTACAATCACAAGATGTATATTTTTGTAATTGTACTTATTATACTCCTTTACTAAGTGCATGCTGAACAGTAGTAGAAAACCAATTTCACTGCATGTATCAATAATATCTGATTTATAGAAGAAGAGTGAGGCACTTTTCCATTAGACAAGTGTAATAAATGAAGTTTCGAATAATGATTAATATCCTTATTGCTACCTTTTTCACGGTTATTAATCATGACATTTATTTTCCAGTATGTCACAATGGATTAGATTCTATTCCGGTTCAATGGCAGGAGGGTACTGGATCAGAATATAAAGCTCGTACCTGTCATTTTTTTCATCGGATCGTCATAACACTGCAGATGTCTGTATTAAGAATTAATGTAACTGCTTGTGCTTATTAAAAAAAATTAAATAAAAAAAATCTACAAAGAATTCTTGATTCCATTATAACCCAGACCTCGTTGTAAAATGTCAAGGTTTGCATCAAACTAAACAAGTCTGACTCCTTTAGAGTAGGGCGGCAGAGTAGAAAGAGTTGAGTTGAAAAGAGAGGGGAAAAAAAGTTGGAAGACCCACTTAAAAGATGATCAGCGCGTGGGGGTGTAAAAGTTGCAGATCTCAATGATTGCGCAACAAAATGAAGGAGTCCTCCAGAGGACATGACGACAAAGGGCCTATTTTACACAAAATATGACACTGGTAGACACGTCAACTTCACTTAGAGAACTTGTCAGAATTATAACACAATTACAAAACTAACATATACGGCATAGTCAAATAAGATGAAGGGGACAGTTCAAAAACACATCCAGTTGCGTATACAGTATAAACTCGTCCTTGCTCATTGAAATTCAGTTGTCCCTGCGGGAATGGCTCGGGATGGTCCTCCATGTGGGACTCCTGCCATTCCTTCCAGATTTAGCCCATTTCTTTCCCCCAAGGACTGAGAAAATTTCAAATGTTGATTCCAAAAGGACTAATTCTTCAACACTCAAGGACTTTGAAAAATGTTGATACTTAGTACTTTTTGCCAGTTTTTTTTCCACTTAAGAACTTTTTTTTATTAACTTAAGCACAAAAGTCTTGGCTGGACTTCTGTTTTTTCTCTTTTTTTAAACTTAGAAAGAATTTTCATTACCAGAAGTAAAACTTAGACACATTTTTGAGAACAAAAACTGTAAGATTTTTAAGACCTAAAGCCTTGGGTGATTTTTCAGCATCGTAGTTCTTAGGCTAAATGTTTAATGTTTTCATGCAAATGATAGAAATTTGGGCGGAGCAGGACTCAGACTCAAGCTGGCCCCTCACTGGGTTTCACCGGTCCAATTTTGATCCACAACAACACTCGTGCCTGCGTTCGACCAATCAAACTACACCATGGCTCACCTCTTTTAAGCCAGTGATTTCTATCCAGTGTGCCGTGACCCATTAGTGTGCTGCAAAAAAATTATCCAATTTCTCTTAATTGGTCCAAAAAGTATTTTTCTATAAATAATGTATCGCTGCAATTGGCTGGCGACCGGTTCTGGGTGTACCCCGCCTCTAGCCCGACGTTAGCTGGGATAGGCTCCAACACGCCCGTGACCCTTGTGAGGATAAGTGGAGCGGAAGATGAATGAATGAAATAATAACTATCTATTCCAGCAGCATATACTGTAGTGACAGGCAGAACAATTACAAGCGCTTACGCTAGATGGCAGAAGTTACATAATTAACCTGTGTATCCACTTTTGGTGAGATTTTTTTCCAATGTAAAATATGTACCTTGGCTCAATAAAGTTTGGGACAGAAAGTTGGCTTTCCTCTCAACCCACTAGCAGAGATGAGAACAGGTAATGCATCCATGGCCCAGACAGACTGGTGAGTTTATATTATGGGATGGAGAGTAGCAGAAGGGGGAAAAACAAGAGGCGAGCGGGTGCGAGAAATGTATACAACAAGACGCCGCATCATGAGAAAGACGAAAAACGAGAATGATAAATGGTTGGAAAGAAAGAAGCAGACAAGACGAGGAGAGGGAGTTGGCCTGTCAATCCGATTATGAACCAATCATTTGCCAGAGAATTGCTTTGACCTGAAACCTGACGGATCACATTCTCTTCTAGACGCACATGCAGACACGCACACACACACAATATCACACACATTCCCAGATGCACTCAGCATAACTTACACACAGTTGCATCGAGATAAATGTGTCTCGCTTGCATCTAGTCTGGTGGTGTTAACCGTGTGTATGAGGGTGTATCAGCCTTGGTGTGTGTGTGTGCGTGCGTGTGCGCGTGTTTGTGTGTAAGTAAGCGAATCAGTAATGAGTAAGAGATGGATGGATGATAATGCACATTTAGCCTCTCTCACAAGGGATTGGGTGTCTCGTCTGGCTGGCACACACTTACAAAACGGGGATTTAAAAAAAATGTTTCATATCGTAGTGGCGTGAAAAGGGTGAGGTTGGGAGTGAGGGTGCAACTCTAACTTTTTCCACCACAAAATCCTACTGTCGCCCACACAAACTCATTATGGATGACCCCCCACCACAATCTGGACATTTGAAGGCATAACATAATCTCCTCCCTGCTCATTTTCTCTACTTGTTTAGCTCTTATTTAATCCATTTCCCGCTAGCACCCATATCTTAGACCTTTAAGTTGTCTCAATCCGTCTCTCTCACCCGTGCTGTCTGTCTCTTCGTAATGGAGCTAATTTGTTTAGCACACAAAGACTCTGTCCATTAGAGGAAGCATGTGTGTGCCTCGACAGATGGTGACGAATCACACCAACGTGTGTCTCTGTTGTACTGTATGTGTGGAGGAAAGTAGGCAGAGAAATGATGCAAATTCCTCAGCAGGCTTACTGTATTTGCAGTGAAGTTTTTTATTTTTGTGACAACTATGTGAAATAAAGGGCTTTTTAGGAGCATTGAGGCTCTTTAAAAATTCAAACAGGCAGAAAAGTGTTTACTGGCCTTCATCCTATTTCCAGTTCACTTTGTTCAATCATGCAGGTGCAGCTGCAAAGTCAGCTGCTCGTACATCTGAAAATGTAATTATTTTTCTGCGACCTTCTACTTTTTCAAGCTCTTGGCCTTCAGACAAAAGTGCAGTACACATAGTGGTCAAGCAAGAAGATTAGTAGTAAGTCTCAACGTTGGTTTCTTACGAAATCAGTCTTGTAACTTTGCTTGATTTTTTCCCCCAAGTTTCTAAACTTGTTGCATAGTCCATAGCAGCACTCCTTCCATTCACTGAAAGAAAACAAATGGAAACTCCTTTGATCCTTTGATCAGATTGGTATGGACTGAATAAACAAGACTAAACTTTATAAACACAAATCAATTTCAGTATCAGCAAAGGTTGAATTGAGGCAACTGGACAGTTGTTATTTGTTGAAGATGTTTCACCTTTGATTCAAAAGGCTTCTTCAGTTCTGAATTTTTGGGTGTGGAGTCTGTAGGGTGTGTCCCCTAGGGGTGGTCAACGATAGTTTAAAACTTTAGTTTAACTTTTAACCAAAATGCGGAATGCTAATCGGGTTTATCAGCTAGCGAAATTTAGGGATATTATGACCAAAATTCTTCGCCTACGATGCCAAAAACACTAAAAATAATACCCACAGCAAATTAGCATAAGATTGCCAGCACTTACGATTTATTTACTACTCTGTATTTTATCACTGACTACTCAGGCTTTTACTAGCCTCCAAATGCAATCCAGCGAGATCTATGGAGCCGCAAAGTCGCTTAGCAGCAACAGGGGAGCTAGCGGAGGCGGTGTGAGCGTAGGCAGAAGCGTGGCTGCCTAAAATTTCATTCCTAATGTGTCTTTACCATTATTGACCTAATCATATGAAAACGATCCTTATCTGTGTATTACAGTTTGATGTGGTCTTGTTATTATTTTCCACTTTTGCCAACAATGCACGTTTATTGATTTTTTTTCAGTAAGTTATGCGAGCATCTTAGTGCCAAAAATCAGATAGACATCCAGTTTGGTGCTGAACCAAATGACAGCTAACTCCTGCACGGATAAAATAGATAAATGACGTGACAACAATTCTATGCAGTATGACAGTGAAGCTCATATTCCAGTTTATATTGTACAAATACAGTTCATCCATGCATGCTTCAGTTATTTTCTCTTTAATTAAAATTGACTGTTAAAATGTTGAATATCGGTTGAACTGTTTCCCTCATCTTCGGTGCTGACTGTACATGTTTTGTCTTGTTTGCTAATAAGTCAGCTCAGGAAGGAAAGTGATCCATGCAAGGTCGATTCTTATTGATTGTTAAATCATTCCTTTGTTTGAGGATGACACAAGTGAGAGACACTGAGCGCTCGACCCTTTCACACTTAACGGAAATTTCCTTTCTCGAGGCGGAAAGCAACTTTCGCCGGGCCAACCAATCGCGGTTCATGTGTCCGTCAGTGTGTGCGCATGTAGCAAATGTTGGTGTCCAGCCTCCAGACTTTTTGGTGCTCTAAATACAGTTCAAATAAAAATGAATCTTAAATTGTTACAAATTATTATGTCTGTATTGCTGGCCATTTTTAATGAGATACCTTTTCTTTCATGTGGGTGAAGCTGGCAGAAACAGACAAATTTTAACAGATTTGATCTTTTTGGTCTGAGTGGCTGTCGGTACTAGAGGTTTCTGGGGCTCCAGAGACGATGCTTGATCAATTTGGTGCACACTCTCCATAAACTAACATTTTCTTCAATAATTCTGGTTGTGGCAGTTGCAACTTGAGCTTTGCTACTCTGGCGCAAGTGAAAATACTGTATGTGTAAGGCAATTTTGTATGACACATTTTCAGTTGTACTGTAGTCTTACACTGTACAGTCCATATACTGTATGAGTAACATGAACACTCTTTACTGTTACAAAAGTGTATAAATAAATTAACCACTGTTACTATTTAAAAAAAATAAGAACAATAATACACAATCTTAATTTGAATTTGTGGTTTTTTTTTTGAGGCAGCGTTTTAATAAATAGAATAAATTGGTCCAACTCACAGGACCCGAGTGGCATTTAACTTAAGAGGGACCTCTGCACCTGGAAAGCCTTGTTTTCATTTTAGAACTGTTACAAACTGTTTGAGAAGGGTCCAAAAATAACATAACCATACTAGTGGCAGTTTTTGGTACCCTCTGCTGGTTTACTAACCTCACTGGTAAGGTATAATGGTAGTCACTATCAATTGACATCTGAGGAAGCTGACCATGATTTATTTAAGGTGCAGGTTTTATGTATTGTATAAACCACTTTTTCTGGTTCTTATTTTACCTAATGACTAGCGATGAATTGCCTCCCTCCCAACTTTTCCTTGATTAGGATTGTGCAAGGTGGGGGGATGCTTCAAGTGTCAATGTGCCTGCAACCAAGACAGGAGGACAGACGGGGGCAGGGCGGGCTTTGTGCACCGGCCCTTTCCCACACTCCCTTTCACCTTTTGTTGTATGGGCACTCTGGGACTCTCTGACATGACGAATCGCTCTGCCTGCTTGCCCGAGACATGGTCGACGTAAAGTAAAAATGGAATGAAGTGATGAATGAAGGTGTGCATGCATGTCATGTGTGTGTGAAGCGCTTCAATCGCTGTACTTGAAAACGGTGCTGTTTCCCATCCAGCGCTCTGTGCCTGATGCTGGGAAATTAAAATCTCAAGGATTCAAGCTCTTGATGAGTCGGTCGACAAAAACCTGCATATGGACTCATGCCTCTGCCCAAATGCCAGCAGCAAGCTGTTGCCCATAAAGCATTTAGCCAGTCACAATGGAGACATTACCACATGAGTGAGTGGTTTTGAATGCCGCTAAGGGGTTGTGTGTATATAGAGTGTGGTGGCTAACGGGGGAAGGGGGCTAGTTCCTGACAAGGCAGACGACCCTATTATCACCTCCGACCCTTGTCAAACAAGCGCTCGCCGCCAATGGCGCATGCATGCGACACTCTCTCACACACACACACACACACACACACACATACACACGCTTACACGAACTTCAGCGACGCTCCTGTACTGTAGATTTAAACTTAAGATCTGTTCAAGGCACGTTTACATCAAGAGGTTCATTCAGTTTGGTTCGCCATGGTATGGTCTGGTATAGATATGATTGACTCAACAAAGAAGAGGAAGGCATATGGAGCAGTGTTGCATGTTGACATTATCACTACATGATGAGATGGTGAGATGAGTTTTCATAATTCACTGTATTCTTCAAAGTATACCTTTTGTTTGACAACAGCATGTCTAGTTTCACCCAACACAAGCGGCCTACCCTGCACTACAACAGCTGGTAGCCCGAGGACAGGCGCTACAAAGTGGGATGAAATGCGTCGGACAATTTGAGATGTTTTGCAATGGAAATGCTGAAAAATTCATAACTGTATCAAGCTTTATTGCTCGGTGGAAATGAGTCTTAAGCATAACATAATTGTCACAATCAAAACAACAATGCCAGACCACAGCACATTGTAGCATTTACCGAAACATTGTTTTCGTACTTCAAAAACAAAAGTAGCCGGCCCAGTGAAAGAGTGGTTAGCACATCTGCCTCACAGTTCTGGGGACTGGGGTTCAATTCTGGGCCCCGCCTGTGTGGAGTTTGCATGTTCTCCCCGTGCCTGGGTGGGTTTTCTCCAGGTTCCTCCCACATCCCAAAAACATGCGTGGTAGGTTGATTGAAGACTCTAAATTGCCCGTAGGTGTGAATGTGAGCGTAAATGGTTGTTTGTTTCTATGCGCCCTGCGATTGGCTGGCGACTGGTTCAGGGTGTACCCCGCCTCCTGCCTGAAGATAGCTGGGATAGGCTCCCTAGTGAGGATAAGCGGTAAAGAAAATGGATGGATGTGGAAAAACAAAAGTATTGAAAATATACTGTACGTGAGGACAAACAGTCAATGACTACTCAGAAAAAGATACTAGGTTTTCAAATGAAATTTCAGCATGAACCTAAACCTTTAGATGGGCAATTAATTTAATCTCTAACCTTTTGATTGCACATTTCCACTTGTTCAATATTTGAATAATTTCTACTATAATTTTTAACTTTCTGCTCTCTAACAAGGAGCTGAATGGCAAAATTCACAACAGGTATTTGATCCATGAATGGACCATTTATGGATGAGTGAGCACTGATCTTAGAGTTTCATCTGCAGGTTGCAACAGAGAGACTGGAAGATCATATGACTGGACGTCCTTGGAAATGTATTGGTCAATTCATAGATAAAACACCTGTTGTGAATTTGCTGTTCAGCTACTTAGACAGGAAAACAGCAAGTTTTACATAAACTACTGAAAAACGTGCATTCAAAAGTCAAAACAAGGTCAAATTAAGCTCAGCTCAAAAGGTTATTGTGCATTTTAGGTTCATCCTGATATTTCACCCAGAATTCGAATATCCCTAACTTTTTGTGAGGAGCATACGTGTAGTTTTCTATAGAGTACAAAGTCAATCACCGACTACTCGCAGGGCATGCATATCACAGCATTTTCATTGTTTATGCAGGTCTCTGTGAACAGAGGTAATTTATTTAATCTGAACGTGCCATTAATTTCCATTTTGTGTGCATCAGAGAGCAAATGAAAAAGATAAGCTGTGGACCAAATATTGAATGGCTGACCCAGTCAGGCCAAGCCGGTGAGGGGTGAGTCTGTCAAGGTTGACGGAGGAGTGATGAGATCACTTCTTTCCTTCCTAGAAATCATCCTCAGTCCAGACTGTGATTGTTTCCACAGGGAAATAAAGGACATACTTCAAATCTGTGACATAAGTGACGCTCACTCAACTATGACTGTGTTAATGTGTGTTGGCCTGAGGTGTTCGTATGCACTAGTGGTGCTTTACACTACAAGATGACTCTATACAAGCCATGTGAGTGAATATGTGTAGAGTGGAGGAACGTGTCACAGTGTTACTGCAGGGCTGTTAAGGCTTCTTTATACTAGCGCGGACAGCGACCGCGCTGACGTCACTGCGACTACCTGGCGCGTAGTTTGCCTTTATACTCGGGCGCAACCCGCGCGCGCAGTTTTGAAAACCTACTGCAGTTTACCTCCAAGTCGAGTGTGTCGCTACTGCTGGTATTGGCTAGCACACCACATGGGGGAGTTTCCTCTGCATTTTTTGGGCCATTTCCGGTAGCCGTTTTTCCTTTCCTTTCAGTAACAAGGAACAAAGCAACAACAAAGGCGACCGTGGAACAGTGTCTGCGAGAACAAATGGACCTAGATGACCAGATGATACGTTTAATGATGCTGCAAAATCGATCGAGAAGGCGACGGCGTAGATGGTATGTAGAACCAAGGGGCATGCTGAGTACGTCATCACAGCATGTGACTAAAATGGACCAATCACGAGAGATGTTCGCCGCCGCGTTTGACGCGCAGCAACTATTTTTGTCGAGTGTGCGGCAAGCTACGCAGAGGTGCTGCACGGGGCAATTCCTCAGTCACGTGACGCAATGTGTGTGCGACCGCGGTAGTATAAAGAGGCCTTAAGTAGGTGTCGTCACAACGACAAGGAATGCAGTGTCATGGCAGCAGAAGACGATGGAGGAGGGGAAAAAAGAGGACAGAAGCAGAGAGATGAGAGAAGAGTAGGGAAAAAACACTTTTCTTTCACCCACACGCTCAATGGGAAATTAGGTCATCCTAGCAAAACCATTGTAGCTAACAAATCATCATCATCATAATTGGATCCTTAACCAATCTGAGGGTGCTTCAGACACACACAAACCACAAAAGCTGTCACACGTTTCTAGAGCCCCTCACACGACCACAGGAGGGAGTAAAACAGAATTCCAGCATAAATCTGAGCTTGTTTGACAGTTTTATACCACATTCAGGAGCCTCGTTTGGAACAGGAGCATGATAGAGGAGCGTAATTTGTGCTATATGTAATTGTGGTCGCGATCTTTTCATAAATCACCATGTGCTTACAGCACACTCGCCTGATGCCTGTGAGGGAGGAAAAAATAAAGAACTGAGTCGTCCATCAGATCATCCATAGGACCATTGTACTCAGCCATGATGGGCATTCTGAGCAAGAAAACGGCATTAGATTAAAAAAAGAAGAAAAGAAAGTCTTTCCATTAAAATAAGAAACATGAGTGATTTGATGTGCAGTTGTAGAATTAATGATCTGAACCACATCATTGTGTATTAAAATATTTTTCCCCAGAAATGGATCACGTACCTGAAATAAAACAATCAAACAATTAACAAATTTAAAAAAATACATCCAAAATCTCCTTTTTTATTTTTATTTTTTTGACAGATTTGTTGCTGTCTTATTTAATTATTTTAACCTCACACTTTAGACGATGAACATTATTTCATTTGCTATTTTTATCATCTCAATTCTTCGCAATTTCTATATAACTATGGTGAGTATCATCATACTCCGTTTTGCTTCACTGTGCAGTGATGATAAAGGAATTCAATTCAATGTCACGCTCTTAGCAGCCACAGCCGTAGCTGCACCTTTAATTGACAATTTATTGAACTGATGAGAATCCCTTAAGGGGAAATTCAATTTACACTCCGCTGTATATTTTGTGTTGTACAGTAAACAGAAGCAGATCACACAGACGGAGGTATGGAAGAAGAGTGATGGATAATGCAAATGGTGCTGCGAACCACAGGTGAGGTTGGGGGTGGTTTGGTGCCTTGCTCAAGTGTACCTCGACAGTAGTCAGGATGCAGAGTAGCATTCGTAATAACTATCCATCCATCCATTTTCTGAACCGCTTCTCCTCACTAGGGTCGCGGGCGTGCTGGAGCCTATCCCAGCTATCATCGGGCAGGAGGCGGGGTACACCCTGAACTGGTTGCCAGCCAATCGCAGGGCACATACAAACAAACAACCATTCGCACACACATTCACACCTACGGGCAATTTAGAGTCGTCAATTAACCTAGCGTGCATGTTTTTGGGTTGTGGGAGGAAACCGGAGTGCCCGGAGAAAACCCACGCAGGCACGGGGAGAACATGCAAACTCCACACAGATTAGATTGGGATTGAACCCCGGCCCCCTATGACCTGCCCATGGCGATGGGTGTGCTGACAACGTTGACCAAAAGTGAATGCTTTTGATTTTGTAAAGGTGGAATTTTTCTCTAGGTGTACCTAATGTTGGGGCCAGTGAGCGTGTGCAGAAGCAGTTGATAAGTTAAATCCTCTTAAACAGCATCTTCTTACATCTGGGCCAAAGGTTTAGCCACAGGAGCCCTGTCAGCTGGCTATTGCATAAAGCGGTAAAAGACTGAGAGCTTGACCTCAGATCCTCGTCACACATTTTATATGAGGCTTCGCACATTATTTATTCATGTTTAAAGACAGTCGGTTGCTGGCATCCCAAGAGCTGCCAACACGCACACACCCCCTGCATCTAAACTGGAATCAAAGATGTGTAATACGGGCTGAATACATTTTCATGTTTTACGAGAATACATTGCATGTGTCAGCCTCAGCTTATGTTGGTGACATTTGCAGGAACCCTGTCAACAACTGTGAGAATACATTGAGAGGAAAGCCAGAGTTGACACTAATCCCCACAATAGCTTGTGCCCATGTTGCTTATAAAAATAATTGACAAGATTTTATACAGCAAGACACAAGCGTTTATCCTGGTCATACCCACACTGGCTATTGTGCATCTTAGCAACTGTGGCGCAGTAATGAGACGTCTGGAGTTGTTGCGGTGTCTTTGTGGCGGCGGTTACAAGCATCCATTTACTTTACTCCATTGTAATATAACAATCTCACTGCATTTGGACACACTGTTAATGTTGGATGATGTTTACACTACTGTACGTCCGATAGCCCTGTTTGCCCGAAACGTAGTTTGACCATTTTTAAAAATTCATTTTCAAGTTTTCGCACAGTCTATCACAGTATCCGTGATGGGCCCTGGCGGCTGCTGAGTTGCATTAAAGCAACTTTCCAAACTTTCTGGTCTTTTTGTATCATTGTTTATTTCAGTTATGCAAGTATATACTGGCCAAGCGATCCTCTTCCTACCTTTTCAAACTTTTGAAACAAAAATATATATGCTTTACTCTATATCTTTTTTATACACTTGTGCTTTTAATTGCTAAATTTTTTACAATATAGAAGTTCGCCAACTTTTTTTTGGGAATCTCACTCAAGTCTTTCAAGAGGGTCTGGTCTCACAGGATTGGTCCCTTATGCCCCCTAGTGGCCTGGCGCACTTCCAATTTGGCGGCGTGAACTTGCAGCATGTCTTGCAGTTGTTTTTGAGTTAGTGTGTTTTTGGTGTTCACGGCATTTTTCTTTTGCATTTGTTTTGCGATTTGTAAGTTTTTGCTTCTGCTTCGTTTCTGTGATTGCAGCATTTTTCTCTTGCAGCGTTTTTGTGTTGCATTTGTTTTATATTTTGTGTTTGCATCATTCCTGTGTTTGCAGCGTTTGGCCGTTTGCATGTCCATGTCGTCCATCGTACAATACTGTTGCATTTTATCTTTTAGAAATGTTTGTTTTCAAACATTTATATAGGTAAATTTGTTTGTGGTATTAGCTTTGCATATAGTGTAACATCACAATTACATTCTATCGCAAGTATGGATATAAGTAACTTCCCATCCCAAGTCCGTAACATTTTTGCACCAGCCAAGACATCGTGCTAGAAGTGGAGGTGCATCTGGTACTGTTCAAAGTAATGTGTGCACTCCTCATACAAACGTTGCCACACACTAAATGGTTATTCCACAATGTCATAAAATTCCATGATGCATTTTTATTTATTTATTTTTTTTTTTTTACTGGGAATGTCTTTCCAGCTTCCTTTTGGCTGTGAGATGTCCAGTTGTGGGAGGTAACAACGTCCTGGAATTTGTATTTTGTTAGTTTCCAACACTTTTTACTGGTGCTAAAGCGTTGGCTCCACCTGAAACAACGTGTTCCCTTAGCTTTGCTAATGTTGTAGAACTGAGGCCTGTATTTTCACGACCATAAGGCGCACTTAAAAGTTGTAAATATTCTCCAAAATCGATGGGGCGCCTTATAATGCGGTGCACCTTATGTTCCAAAATCTATAAATGCTGTTGTGTGATGAGCGCTCCGCTTCACTGACTGGGAGCATTTCCTGCCGACACGCTGCTTATACAGAGGAAAAGCGGACATGTCTGAGGACAGCATGCGGACGTAAAGGGGGAAGGGTGCGCCTGAAGGAGGACGCTAAAGGCACGCCCCCAGTAGGTATATTGCGCCGGTCAAGCCAGCCTCCACTCGTAAAGTAGCAATCAAGCAGCCCCTAATTTTGTTCATACTAGGCATTACGGTAACAAGTCGCCACCTTCAAAATAAAAGCTTCCCAATAATATGGACGTCAATGCTCTTCGGTTAAGGAATGCAACCAGCAAGGTTAATAAAAAACTGCACCTATGAAGAGACACGCTTACGAAGCACAGTTTAAACTGCAAGCTATCAGTTACGCGGAGGAACATGGGAATCGAGCAGCCGCGAGAGAATTCAAGAGCTTCGCAATTCAAGAGCAAACGAGCTTCGCCAAGTCAAGAAGACGAAGCTGAGTTTCCGCGGAAAAAAACGAAAAACAAAACGCGGAAACAAGGCGAGGTGGCCCGAGTTGGAAGACCAACTCGAGCAATGGATTAATGAACTCCAACCGCTGGACATCGGTGTAAACAGGGCGTTCAAAGTGATGTTGCGAGCGGCGTGGGAGCGATGGATGACAGATGGCGAACACAGCTTTACTAAGACATGGAGGCAGCGCCGGGCGAGTTACGCCACAATTTGTGAATGGATTGTGGATGCTTGTGCTCACGTGTCTGCTTGCACTGTTGTTCGAGCCTTCGTGAATGCCGGCATCATTTCTGAGGAGCCGCACGGCAACGAGACTGACTCGAACCTAGTGTGTTTGATGGAGAAATAACGTGAATACATTGCTAAATACTTCAATAAAGTACAACCGAACTCAGTTTTGCTCCCGCTGCGTTTTTAAAAACATTGTTTTAGCGTGCATGCATGCTACCGTATGTTTTAAGCTAGCGTATGTTTTACCATGCCTGCGCCCAATAATACGGTGCGCCTTATGTATGTGTTAAATACAGACATAGACCCCCATAACTGAGACTGTGGCTTTTAATACGGTGCGCCCTATGGTTGTGAAAATACGGTAGCTAAAAATGCTTTTACATAAGAATCTGTACTTCTACTCTAAAAGAGACAAAACCTTTTTCACTTCTGGACATTTCTCATTTGTCCTTATGTGTGCTTGAAACTGTTTCAATTCAAAGGAATAGGTTGGTGTTAATGTGGCACATTTGTTGTTCAACAGAGCAGTGATTATCCCTAGTGTCATAGTAAATAAGACTCACTTTGCAGCAGTGTGTGTGAGAGATCACAGGCTCCAAACAGCCAGGGGGCAGGCGGACGATTGCAAAGGTGGAAAAAGTATGTACGCTCTGTACTTAAGTTAGAAGCACAGATAATTGAGTAAAAAAAAAAAAAAAAAAAAAAGACTTTGGTAAAAGTAGAAGTATTGATTCAATTACTAAAGTAAAACAAAAGGTACAGATCCTGAATTGTGCTTAAGTACAAAAGTAAAAATGAATTTATACTGTCAATTATGTACAATACTAATTTGAACTTGTCACAAAGGGAAAAGAAACCATCTGCACACTAAATACTTTCTTTCTTTGATTAACTTGCATATATAGTTCTCATACTGAGAGGAGGGGGGGATCACTGGACACTATCAAAACAATGCGTTCCCATAGCTTCGCTAACGTTGTGAACTTGACTGACAAGATATGCTAAATTAGCTGATGATTACAACAACAACAAAATACACCTTACTTGTAATTCCCAAACACCGTCTAACGTAAGTCCGCCAGCTTAATGCTAGCACACAATAAAAATGCGGTAGATGGGCTAACAAAACTAGCATCGTTGTTGCTGCGGATAACCCTTTACGAACAGAAAATATAACAATACTCACAGACATATGTTCTTTATGTGTAAGAGTTGGCGGGTGGAGTCTGTGCAACCGGGGAAAGTGAGAGAGTGAGTGAGTGAGTGAGTGAGCGAGCAAGCGAGCGAGCCAGCTTGTTTTTGCAAGTGCGCACAGTGAGTTGACGACTGATTGATTAGCTTACTGAACATTGTGACCGTCTTCTCCATGTACTGTCGGTATGTGTGTATTATACTGCCCCCTGGTCGCCAAGGCATACACCAGAAGGAGCCGCACAATGAATGCATGAAATCATTATGCATAAATTGTTTAATTCTTGACATTCTATTTAACTATGTTGTTATTATATGTTTTATAAATATAAAGCACAATGCGGGTGTGTGCTTATTCAAAAAATGAAAACAAATTTGTATTTATTTTTTTTATTTTTTTTATGGGGGGACGGATTAAAGGCATTTCTATTCATTTCAATGGGCAAAGATGATTTGAGACCTTCTGTTTTCAAATGTAACTAAGCCTACAGTAACTAAGTATTTGTATTTCGTTACTTCCCGTCACTGAAAATAAGCTTCACTACTTTGGAGCATTGCGCGCGGGCGTCCACAAGCTCCCAAACATCCAGGAGGCCAGGCGGATGATTGACAGGCTAGCGACCCTCCTTCCCGTGGTCCCCACCACCTCCTCCTCCTTCTCCTCCTCTCCCTCGCTCTCTCTCCCTTCATCTCCCGGCTGCGCGCACACTCTCCACGCCGCCAACAGGGATGCATCGAGGGCGAAGCGCAGCCTGAAAAATGGCCCCGACTCCGCGCGTCTTGTGGATCTATCCTTCCCTTTTCCTGCTCACGTCCTCGGTGCTTTTTCACCTGTTGTCGCTGTGTGGAGCCTTAAGGAATTACCCGGACAATGAAGGTAAGTTGGAGTGGGGGCGGAGGGGGGAGGGTCACCGGAGATGTTGCAGAGGAAAGCCCCGTCTGGAGCGCCCGCTTGCCGGGCGACGAGCGCTGGAGCTTCCCGATGAAGTGCTTCGTTCAGTTATTAATCATGCATAAAGAGCCACAAAAAGAGCAAGGGAGACGCAGGAGGGAAGTCACGTTTCTTCCCCCTTTTCTCGGGATTTTGGCATTAATTTTGCACGACGTGACGAAAGAAGGCTGATGCGGACGAAACACGTCAAAGTGGGAGAACTTATAACAATTGAGCCCCTCAAACAACACTAATCTCATCCAGTCACGTTCATTAAAACACGCTGAGGGATGATGTTTTTTTTCCTTCTGTGGACTCAAGCCATCTGACTCAGTCTGCAAATGAGAGGCAGACTCTCTCTGTTATTATATTAACATCGATGTTGGCCAATACATTTAGTCGCTAACTACTCCTGACTGCTTCTCGGGCTGGAACATGTAAAATGGCTTGTTTACTGGCAAGTTGGAGGAGAGGAAAAAAAAAAAAAAGGACAACTAATCGCTCTGCATGGAGGCAGGCGGGGAGAATCATGATGAGCACTTTATTAAGCAACTTATTGGCGAGGAGAAGCGATGATCCTGTCAGGCAGTGTCAGTGCTGCGTTTGTGCTTTGACTAACTCCAGAAGTTTACAAATGGTAGAAGAAAAAAAAGGCAGAAGAAGAAGAGCATGCCATAGCAATCCTGAGAAGCAGTATAGGAAAGGGGAATCAGAGCAATCTGATTTGATGCTCTTCTGGTGATGCCATGGCATCACTGTTTAATTGTGTGTTTGCTCTTATTATGGGAAACAAAGCCAATATTTTGGATTAGGGATAGGCAATTTTCCTTGATTTGCTATGCAGAAAATCCTCCATCCATCCATTTTCTGAGCCGCTTCTCCTCACTAGGGTCGCAGGCTGCTGGAGCCTATCCCAGCTATAATCGGGCAGGAGGCGGGGTACACCCAGAATTGGTTGCCAGCCAATCGCAGGGCACATATAAAAAAACAACCATTCACACCTATGGGCAATTTAGAGTTGTCAATTAACCTACCAAGCATGTTTTTGGGATGTGGGAGGAAACTGGAGCGCCTGTGGAAACCCCACACAGGCAGGGCCGGGTATTGAACCCCGGTCCTCAGAACTATGCGGAAGACGCTCTAACCAGTCGGCCACCCTGCCGCATGTAGAAAATCAATACATTGCTTGGTTAATATGAGTGCAGGTATGTATTTTTAAAGCAGTGGTACCACCCAAAAAAAAAAATAATACTTAGCTCTTCAAGTACCACTATCATGACCAACCTTAAAATACACTAGCATGGTAGGCCTAGGTGCACACCAAAAACAAGATAGTGTTATTCCTAAAGTAAAGTATATTTAATTATTGTAAGACACTGTAACATGCACAGTATGAACAGCAACACCAGGCTTAACTATAGGGGGGGGGGGAACTATTTAAATAATGATTCAATAAAAATGTATTGCACAAAATATGTATCTAACCAACACTAAAAAAAAAAAAAAAAATGTTAAAGACTAAATGGCAATGTATTGCATTAGAAAGTTAAACACAACTGAATTGTATTCAGGCAGTGATTCCTTCACGTACCACTAGAGGCTGTCCACATGCCACTAGTGGTACTCGTACCACACCATGAGACTCACTGCTTTAGACTGCAAATTAGACAAATTAATTCGACGGAATCAACAGTGCGTCTGCTGGTAGTGCACTCCATTTTGTCACCATTGCCTGAAGACTGATGATTAATCAACAATCAATTGAATACAATCAACAGAATGATTTACAATCATTCAAGTTATATAAGTTATTCATGAAATTAAACACATTACACAGATAGAAATGGTAAAAAAGTGACATCTTATGTATTAGGTTATTTACTTTTTTACTACTTATATACTTTGGCAGTATTTCAAGGAGTGGCTTATAAACTGTTTAAAAAATATGAGGTGGAATAACAATAATAATTAAATGTGTTTGATGCTCAGGACTCACACAACAAATCAACTCAAACATGCACAACAAGCAGGCCACACCTCAGCCACCATGGTGTAAGTGTGTAAGTGCCATGCATAGGCACAATGCCCGGAGGAGTTCTTCTTGGCTCGGGAGGATAGACGGAAAAGAGGAGAGTCAGTCAGAGGAGAAGTGTTTCAAGAGGAGACAATGCAGAATGCACGTGATGAAATATTCATAGAGGTGAATGCCGAATGAAGGATGATGAATTGAAACTCCTGTTGATTTAGATAAACGAGCTGCAGTGTTTGCGGCGTATACGGCCAGCTCCAGTCCATGCCCGCTTTAATTGATATGAACACTGACTGACTTTCCAAGATTTTGTTCTCTCACTGTGCGGCTCATCCTCCTGTGACCACGCTATCCTGCTGTTTCACACATACTCGCCTAATTTGCACCTCAAGTACCACTTGTGTGTGGTAAACACCTTCTCTTCATGGCCACATCATTAGGTACACCTGCTCAGGCAGTTCACTGTAAGTTACTGAGAGGTGGTTCCAATATTTCGTCCCTCTCTAAGTTAAAAAACAAAAAACAATGCTAGAAATAGCTGTCAGTGTGATGCAGTGCACCCCTATAGAACTGTAATCGAAAGAAATATTGTTAAATTAATATCTTTTTGGCAGTGTCACTCCAAACTGAACATTAATATTTTTGTAATACATATTTTTTTATCCACCTTTCGTGCTGGATTATTAGATTGTGTATTTCATGTTGTGGCTTATGTTTGTATAAAGTGACGCATTTGTGTGCTCTCATAAAACCATTCAGGTCATTTTTAGCAACTTTACCACTTTGCTTTTACCTTTCTAGCATTCTGTAGCTTAGATATTGTTTGTCTTCAGTGTGTGTTTTTGTTTGTGTGTGTGATTGTGCACATTGTCTACCCACAGGACTCAGGGTGTCATAAAAACTGACGGTTCCCCGTTCAGCACCAATTAAAGACCAAAAGCCCTTGGATGGCGCTTTGATATTGTTAGCTAAAATCATGTTACAGTGTCAACAAGCTTTGTTTACTACGTGATCTCATGCGGAAATGTCGACATTTACAAGAAAAGCAGCTGCAAGAGTGGACAAGCAGAAACAAAGTGCTAGAGGGGGAATTGATAAGATTGCTTGAAATTGGTGGTTACTGCAGGCAAGGGAACATGATCCATAGTGGAAATGACCTTTTTCACAAGTCGCTTTTTAAAGTCTTTGTCAGCAGCACTAAAGAGACGAAGAGGATTACCAGCAGAGGGAGCCCCACACACTCACTCAGCAAAGTGTGAACCCTGAGGGCAAACTGATGTAACATGAGGGTGGGTGCCCCCAGGTCTGCACGTGTGTTTGCCTCCATCTTTACCATTTTTGCAGTTTAGAACCTCTTTTCCTCATTTCAGCATCTCTTACGTCTTTGTCTCCGCTGTTTTCTATTTTTGTGTTTCCAAATATGCAGGCCCCTCAATCCTAGAAAACAAACAACAAGGGCTTCCTTTTATGTTATGCTAATTAGAATATAGAATTTAAAGAATGATTCAACCAATACATTTGTGAGTTCAGGGCGTAATGAGACATTTTTGATAATTAAGAAGGGGGGAAGTATTCACCTGTGGTTTACGTTGGAGGTTTGGTAAGCACTTGGGCTAGGCGATTGGCCTAAAATTCATGTCACGGTAACACTGTATATTGCAATATAAACATGTGTACAAATTTAGTTTGTTACATATTCCTTTAGCAAAGCTAAAATGATAAATACAAGTTAAAAAAGATATAAACACATTTTGAGTGAAAGTATTGTGTAGATCTGGAAAGCCAAAACTCAGTACGCTATGGTACAAAAATCGTGCAAACAAACACAAATAATGGTATTATAAATACTTCATATACTAAATATTAATATACTTTTGACCTTATGGGCTGCTCCTCCGTGCTGACGTACTGTATGTGGTCGTGTACTGACAGTGTTGTAGCTGAACAAGGTCAATGAACGAAAGTTCATGAACTAGTCCATATTCTTGGCGAACGAGAACTGAACTTAGTTCATTTCTGCCTCACGAACGTAATTGAGAAGGCACTCATTCTAGCGTGAAAGAACGTTTTCAAACGAAAGGTCATTTTCCTTCAAGAGTGCCAGTTTTTGTTAGGGACTTCCAAGACTAAACCTGTCTGAACACATTATATACGAGCCTTCATATGTCAGGGGATTAGCGCTGTATTTGGCAACCGATTCAGCGCGGCCGTCATTTATGTTTGCATGCGCAATGTGCGTTCAGGGACACGCATATGGGAGAGAATGTGTCCTTTTTTAGGAAAATTATTTTTGGTATCAGAATGCTTTAGGCGGCACGGTGGCCGACTGGTTGGAGCGTCAGCCTCACAGTTCTGAGGTGCGGGATTCAATCCCCGTCCCCGCCTGTGTGGAGTTTGCATGTTCTCCCCGTGCCTGCGTGGGTTTTCTCCGGGCACTCCGGTTTCCTCCCACATCCCAAAAACATGCATTAATTGGAGACTCTAACTTGCCCGTAGGCATGACTGTGAGTGCGAATGGTTGTTTGTTTCTATGTGCCCTGCGATTGGCTGGCAACCAGTTCAGGGTGTACCCCGCCTCCTGCCCGATGACAGCTGGGATAGGCTCCAGCACGCCCGCGAGCCTAGTGAGGAGAAGCGGCTCAGATAATGGATGGATGGATGAATGCTTTAGTTAAAACACTGTATGATCACAGTGATTATATGGAATTATTTTTTTTTTTTGTAATATAAGAATAGATACATTATTTTGTTGTCAGCCAGCGCTGCGAGGAATGGAAAGTTATCAATGTCCTTTTACTATCGTTCCTGTCATACAGTGTTGCGTGTTAGTGTTTGTACATTAAGGTCAAAAGTGCTGTTTTTGTTTTAATTCCTCATTTAAAAAAAACACCATTCAAACAACATTTCTTTTCCTCGTTTTTGAGATTGTAGGGTGAAAGCTGCAGCTGACTACTAATGTGGACGGAATGGGTGGCAACAATGGGGAAAGGAAATGCCAGTATTTTAAGGGGAATAGCCCGCCAGCAACATATTGAGAAAAAGACCAAAAAAGAACTACAAACCAGTTCATTTTTGGAACTCAACACTGTGTACTGATTCATTCACGATTTCCAGATTTGTGTACGCTGTGTAGCTGTTGTATTATTTTCTCTCTAGACATTAATAATTTGCCTGCTGCTAGTTTGCTTTTCATAGTTAATACTCCCCACCGTTGCAATGCGGTTTCAGCCAGACTTCTGTTAAAAGTGTACCACATAAGCACTTATTCTGGTGTTTCGCTCATCTACATAGCACGTCAGCTTATCCATTAGCATGGCTTCTCATCTTCTCATCTTCTCATCTTGCTCGGTGTATTGCATGATTAGCTACGCCACATCCTCTATTAGTGATACAAATACTTGTGAGAAGTGTATCTTATTTGCCACCATGGAGGCAAGGAGTGGCCTCGGACAATGTTTAGCCGCATTAGCAAGTTAGCTCAGTGCCTAGCATTCTCCCGTAGTTCCCGAGCAGCAAGGAAAGCACGTCGCGATTGGTCGGTAGAGTCCAAATCTCTGCCATAGGCCAAATTCATAGCATCTACTCCAGATACCGCGCACCCCTAGCAACCACAATTGACTTTGGTGGCGGAGCTGGAGGAAGGTGGTAGCACGTGTGGCTGTATTGCTTTGTAACGTTAACAAGAGCAGTTATTGCAGAGACAAGCATATGTAAAACATGCCCTCTACTGACACACACGCGCCCACGCACGCACGCACCATCCTAATGATTCACACAAGATCCTGACTATATAATACAATGTAGGGTCAAAGAGCTCCTCTGCTTTAATTGCTTTAATCTATAAGGGTTGCTTGTAGTTATCGGCAGAGCCATAGCTCACAGTGAATGTGCCTTTGTGCGCCTGCGATGGCGGCGCCCCCGTGTAGCAACCATGACCTTGAACAGAAGAGGCTATAGATCGCTGTTGTCATAAGAGAGCAGTAAAAAAGAGAGGCACAAAAAAGCACAACCATCCACTTTTTTTTTTTTTTATATCCTTTTCTACAAACTCCATTCCTCTTATGTGCCCTACTTTGCTTTATCTCTCTCTTGGATTGTTTTCCCTTCTGCTCTTAGTTCAGCTCTTTCTCATGCAATCCACCCACCCCCTCCCTTAGTAACACTAATAGCACAGGATCTCCCAGCACTTGGAATAAGGTGGAGCTACATATGTGTAATACATAGGCACATCGAGGTTAGTGCCCATGGATTGTGCATGCACGCCCACAGACACTCATTCCATCCTAATGTATGGCTAGGGGGCCATTTGGTGGTCTTGGTCCAGCGAATAACGTCAGGTATTCCTGCGGCTGGCTGATAGATGAGGCTATAAATACAGCACAGTGACAGGGAATGATTCTAGTGTGAAGGCTAGGTACATATACTGTGTGTGTGTGTGTGTGAGTGTTATTTTCAATAAAAAAAAGCAAAATAAAAAAAACTAATCCACACAAGTGAGGTGAAACAAAAGAAACAAAGAGGGACGTGTTGTGGCAACACACACTGATTGTAAAACCCAATGAGGCTTTGTCTTGTGTTAATAAATAAACCAAAGGAATCGGCTTTTATTTTTTGTTATGTTTTTCATCTTCAGAAGGGAGCGGAGCACTCACCGCATTGATCTTTGCTCTTTGTTGTATGTTTTATTTGATGAATGCATCGGCAGATTCTAGCCGAGAGTGAAATGAAAACACTCTTAGTATACGCGTATCCAAACCTCAATAGGAACGTAAACGAAACAGCTGAGTAGATTAGCTTGGCACAACGAGCGGCAGTGTCTTACTAGCACCATCTATCAACATTGACTAACACGTTATATGCACATTTATTTTTTATTCTTAGCTCCAACTATATTATTCCTTCACCATCCAATAAAAACGCTGACACATAAAGCATGCGGACTGACAAAACTATATATTGACAAACTGAATATATTACCTACACTACACAGTTGTCTCAGGAGACACGTAGATGTAGACATGTTGTCAAGTTTACTGTAAAATAGCAACGGAATTTTCAGTTAGACACAATTCTTGGATGTTGGAAACTTTCCATGCATCCATGGAATGCAGTGGTACCTTGTCTAACAAGTAACCCAATTTGAGTTTATTAGGCCACTTTGCTTGGCAAATTTTTTTGACTTGCACGCAAAAATTTGGGATACGAGCGCTACATGGTGGTAGTGAACTCAACTCAGCTCACGTGACAACAAGCACATAGTGAAATATTATCAATACGTATATATATATAAATACTATATATATATATATATATATATATATATATCCATCCATTTTCTGAGACGCTTCTCCTCACTAGGGTCGCGGGCGTGCTGGAGCCTATCCCAGCTGTCATCGGGCAGGAGGCGGGGTACACCCTGAACTGGTTGCCAGGCAATTGCAGGGCACATTCAAACAAACAACCATTCACACTCACAGTCAAACCTACGGGCAATTTAGAGTCTCCAATTAATGCATGTTTATGGGATGTGGGAGGAAACCGGAGTGCCCGGAGAAAACCCACGCAGGCACGGGGAGAACATGCAAACTATATACTATATATATATATATATATATATAAAATACATAATATTAAAAAAAAAGTCTTCAAGCCTGTTTATTGCCACTCCCAGTTGAGGTTTACGGTCAAACTAAACATAAAATAAAGATAATTACACTTTGTGTGTTTAAAACAACCGCAACACGTTGAATGTCCGACAGCTTAATGCTAACACACAATGCAGAATGTCATAGAAAGGCTAACGAAGAGCATCAGTGTGGCGGTGTTATAACACATTAAGCAATGGGTATTTGAACACAAAAAGTGCAACAACACATTTAGACAGACGATGTAACAATACTCTCACGCAAGCTATCCTCAGGGAAAAATGACATCTTGCTGCTGTTTACTGAGTCACTTATTGATTTGTGATATGAGTGATTTTAGTTACAAGCGTGGTCACAGAACAAATTCAACTTGGAAGTCAAGGCACTATATATGTGAATTAGGTGTACACTGTATTTGCAAACTTGCAGGTTAGGTGTTTCAACATAAAAACAGTATAATCTTGGTTAAAACCACTTTTTTTTGCAAGTTAAGTAGAATTTCTGCTATGCACTTTGCCTCTCGGTCCCACGCACGCAAAACAAACAAACAACAACTTCCTGCTATTGAGGCTACTGAGCCCACACCCCCTGCATGCACTGTGAATTCTGCCATCATTTGCATTAATCATTTCTAAAATCCTGCACGCTACAGCAAAGTATTGAGGCCACACTACAGCATCTGAATCACGAGGAACATGTTTTATTCAGTATTTATCTTTTTGCTATTCAATAAATGAACTTGTCCAGTTTGCAGGAAGTTTCTCTAAAGTGTATTGGAAACACTGCACCCGTTTGTAGCCAGAATCATGAGGCTCTTCTGCAAGTTTCATATTTGATAGTTTGATCAGTTTCAATCTACATATGTGAGCCGAACTTACAGTTATTACATGTCATGCTTCGTGCTTTACAAGACAACTACACAGGTATTAAAGGCATTCGATGGAACCAACTCTAACATTTTAACAGTTTTAACACTAACTTGCATGTAAAAAGAAGAATAGCATCAAAAGTGTCTATAATTTACAGTCTACATAATATAGGTAGACCAGCCGGGAAAAACGCTCCACTCATGTTGTATCACCACCGGCATCAGTGCAAATGTAAAAGACATAATGGTATAACAAAGTTTGGGTCACGAATACATTCATTGGCTTGACTTCAATAGCTTTAAATTACGTTTTCTTTTTTTTTTTTTTTTTCTGGTTCACAAATGAATGCTTACTCCTGTCAATTGTATTCACCTTGTCAGTTCGAGTATGCATTTACGTTCCATTACTCTTGCGTGAGCCCTGGAGGGGAAATGTTATCAATTACTCCTTCTTGATTAGACATGAAGTCATTATTTGTGGCCAATCAAACATTGAACTGCAGTGGTTTTTAGGCTTGAATGACTCATGTCAGGTGCAGAGGTCATTAAAGTCTTTCTGTTCTCATACGTGGTTTAGATATGATGATCACAGGCCCTTCTCCTTTCTATAACCCCCACATTTATTCCCTCTCCTCAATATTCTTCCTCACTAACACCCATGTACAAGCCCCTACTCCCATTTTCCTGACCCCAAATGTGGCTTAATTTAATTAGTTTGCTTCCGCTCTCGCTGTAGTCCACTCTCTGTTTGCACTGCAGGCTTGACTCATGTGTGGTAGTGAAAGCGGGCATTAAGCATCTGGAAAAGCAAATACTCCAGGATTTACAGTGGGTCCAACATACAGTAGTTTTGGAATGTTTGCTGGCTGGTTTGTGTTCTGTAAGGATTAAGGTTCACAGCATAATACCTGAGAGTTGAAGTTCCATAGCCAGTCAGTATAGTGGCCACTGGTTCAATCCACAGGTAGACACCCAAGCATTGATTGTGTTGTCATAGAAAACTCTGATACACATAAATGCCAATCCTTAAAATTGTTTGGAATTGCCTATATTAATAGTTGAATCCATAAATATACCCCAAACTATGATCCCACAACAGTATATCTCTTCTTAAAACATTACTCTTAAAAATAGATGACTTAGACTATTTTGATTTTTTTAAAAATGCATAGGAAACACGCTCGTATATGCACGTGACAAAAACTTCCCGAAACTTCCACTAACAACCCAGGCTAAACTTAGCTCCTCCCTGACATACAAAGGATGTTAGTTCTCAGTTGAGATGTAGCATTTTGAAAATGCTTTATACCCTAACACCAATTATTAGTTTCTTATTAGCAAGGACTTTGGCACCACCTTGTGGCATATTTGGACATTACAGAAGGAGCACAAAAATACGTTAATAGGTGAGTTTTTCAGCAAGTAACTGAGGAGAGTTTCCAAAAAAACTGAATTTGTGAATCGCGACCTGCAAATAGGGGTTTCACTGTATGTCACATTTTCAAACATCATGCATGATCAGCAATTTAAAAAAATTGTTTTTTTAACAAAATTCCAAAATTTAAATTGTAGGAATATGCTGCAACAAGGCTTTTGGACAGAAGTCCTTTGGATGTCTGGCAGTGACAGACATTGCCGTGTGTGTGTGTGTCTGTGTTTGCGCGCATCGGTAGTAACAACCTGTCTGCAATGTGATTTCCTCTCCGTGTCAGCTGCTAAGGCCCACTGCTCTAATTTCCCCTCCTGTGGCCAACAACTGTGTGACAGAAGTGTGAGTCCACAGGCTATCAGGACTGCTCTCATCAGGAGAAATGTCTAACACTGTAAAAGGTCAAGAAGAAATTCACCGAAACAGCACCACAGACCTGAGCATGGCAATTTTAGTGGTGGAAACACATTGCATAGTCACAAAAGCTCATTTGGGAAAGTTTTCGTGCTCAGTCATTCTTTTAATTACTTCATTTGATTCACCAAATGAATGCTGGGAGTGTTGTGTGTCATGATGATAGTTTGTACTCCAAGTTGTGAATCCTCAAGGTCCTCTCTGCGTGTATGTGTGTATTGTGTGTACGTGACGGCATGCATGCGTGTGTGTGTCGCTCTTTGCCCTTGATGAGTTGTCGGCATCGTTTATTAAAGAAGAAACAAGTGTCTGACTCTGTGTCACAGTTCAACACAGCAAGCGCCCAACCAGCCGACAAACCCACGCGCACGCATGCACACATGTACGCACACACTCTGGAGTGTCTTGAAGCAACAAACAAGGGCAACGCTCTTGTCATAGTATGTCAGAATTTTTTTTGTGCTACGTTAGTGCTGTCAGTGGACAGACAACATACTGTATGAAATAGCAGCTAATACATCTTCTGGAAGAAGGAAAGCAATATCATCAGAATAATGTTATTGTTAGAAGATGTGCTGATCACAGCCCGTAGGGAGCATATGTACATTTGGGGGTTGTAATGATATGCTGTGATGTATTAATCGGTGTTACAGTCCTGCATTATATTCTTTCTTTGAATTAAATAATTTGTCTGATATTCAAGTGTAATTTCTGAAGGAAAAACAATTTTGAGTTATTTGTAGAATTACACATAAAGTCTTGTTGCGGCTGCCAAGCTAAGCACTGCTAAGAGTAGTGTCATTAATAAGAGTAATTGCCAGTTTCTCTCTACGTAAAATGCTTTGTTAAGATATATAAGTAACTGTGAACTGAAGTCATCGAATTAGTACATTTGGATCATCTTATCCTCTTTGCAACTGGCCCACGGTCTTACGCCTATATGAGAAAATAAGTTACCTGTTGTTACCTGATTTTTTTTATTTTTTTTTGTTTGTTTCAGACAATAATATTTCTGTAGGGAGGAAAGATGACAATATAGTGATGAAACTGGCCAGACTCAATGTAAACTTATCAAATAAAAACAAAGCAGAAAGCTGTGAAAACATGCCTGGAAGCAAAAAAAAAACCAAACAAACAAAAAATAAATCAAGCATGAACTGTATAGAAAATAGACTAGTGTTGCAGTGTCTGTATCCATCCATGTGCCTTTAAGAGGCGGAGCCTGGTGGGTTGCTGTGTGACATCAGCGAGTCTGCGTGTGTCTGGGTGAGAGCTGTGGCTAACCAGCTTCTGCGTGAGTTTTAGTGTTTTACTAAAAGTGTGCCAGTGACTGTTGCTCTCCTTTCCCCACATGCGAAGACATTACACTATGTACAAGCTTTGAGACACTTGATTTACATATGCAGGGAGTCTACATGATACAACTCCAATTCCAATGAAGTTGGGATGTTGTGTTAAACATAAAAAGTATACGATTTCAACCTATATTTAATTGAATACACAACAAAGACGGGTGGCACGGTTATCGACTGGTTAGAGCGTCTGCCTCACAGTTCTGAGGACCGGGGTTCAATCCCCGGCCCTGCCTGTGTGGCGTTTGACGAGACTGACTCTTGACGAGTACGAGAGGGAACCTGGCGTGTTTGATTGAGAACTTGCCCAGCTGTTCATTTCGGATACAGAAGATGAGGACTTTGATGGATTTGTGGATGAGGATTGATTAAAAAATAACGTGAGTACATTGTTAAATACTTCTATAACGTACAACTGAACGCAGTTTTGCTCCCGCTGACTTTTTAAAAACATACACTAGCATGCATGCTAGCCTATGTTTTAGCGTGCATGCATGCTACCGTATGTTTTAAGCTAGTGTATGTTTTACCATGCCTGCGCACAATAATACGGTGTACCTTATGGATGTGTTAAATACAGAAATAGACCCCGTAACTGGGCGGCACAGTGGACAACTGGTTAGAGCGTCTGCCTCACAATTCTGAGGACCGGGGGTTCAATCCCTGGCCCCGCCTGTGTGGAGTTTGCATGTTCTCCCCGTGCCTCCGTGGGTTTTCTCCAGGCACTCCGGTTTCCTCCCACATCCCAAAAACATGCGTGGTAGGTTAATTGACAACTCTAAATTGCCCGTAGGTGTGAATGTGAGTGCGAATGGTTGTTTGTTTGTATGTGCCCTGCAATTGGCTGGCAACCAGTTCAGGGTGTACCCTGCCTCCTGCCCGATGATAGCTGGGATAGGCTCCAGCACGCCCGCGACCCTAGTGAGGAGAAGTGGCTCAGAAAATGGATGGATGGACCCCGTAACTGAGACTGCCCCTTTTAATACGGTGCAGTTTATGGTCGTAAAAATACGGTAATCTTGTGGCAGTCTTTGCAACGTCGCATGAGGAAAACCAGTTTTGAAACAATCATGGAAAGTCACAAGGATACACACACACACACACACACACACACACACACACACACACACACAGCCTCCATTAAAGTGACATGACCGGAGGATGAGCGCGCAAAGAGATAACTAGGAGAAAAAGGAGTGCCGAGCCTGTGGTGGGTTCAGGATGAGTGGCGAGAGGACTGATGAAAAGACAGCAGTGAGTGGAGCGCTCCTGCTGCGAGGCTGCTTTATTCCTAAAGTTCATAGCTCAACTGTTTGCACTACTCAGTCCTGCTCTCCGTCGGCCCTTGTGTTGCCCTGACAACAACCTCGACCCTCGCCAGTCTCAACTGTCAGGCGATAGGAAGCACAGTGAAGTATGTGAATGAAAGGACCACAAGGACTCAGATATCACATGAACGTGGCTATAAAAATACATTCAAAGTAGTGCCATAAAACAACAATGGGTACCACTCAACAATCATCTACAAAAATGATCGCCCTCATGAAAGGTTTAAAATGTGTTATTTGTTTGTTAACACTTGACAGAAACTTCCATCCATCCATTTTCTGAGCCGCTTGTCCTCACTAGGGTCGCGGGCGTGCTGGAGCCTATCCCAGCTGTCATCGGGCAGGAGGCGGGGTACACCCTGAACTGGTTGCCAGCCAATCGCAGGGCACATAGGAACAAACAACCATTCGCACTCACAGTCATGCCGACGGGCAATTTAGAGTCTCCAATTCATGCATGTTTTTGGGATATGGGAGGAAACCGGAGTGCCCGGAGAAAACCCACTCAGGCACGGGGAGAACATGCAAACTCCACACAGGCGGGGCCGGGGATTGAACCCCGTTCCTCAGAACTGTGAGGCTGACGCTCTAACCAGTCGGCCACCGTGCCGCCTGACAGAAACTTAATTTATTTAATGATAACTGCGAGGGTTACCGGCTGCTTTCCAAATACGGTGGTACCTTGACGAGGTATCGCGTTACGAGCTGTCACTTGATACATTAATTTTTTTACCATACCAATACAAAAGGAGAATACTCGCAAGGAGCTGCTTTAGGCTGCAACTCACCCCCAGAAGCTCATACTGAAATAATCAGTGTAGGAAAGAACCCACGCAAGTAAAAATCTGTGCCATTGATACTAACATGATAAGAAACACACACAAATAAATCAATTATCGATAATTTTGTTAAAAACAAACACACATTGGCACCACATGTAATTCACCGCTCATTTGCTTGTTACTCTAAGAGGATATTTGAGTTTTTTTGGTCTTATTTTTGTGTGTGTGTGTGTGTGTGGGGGGGGGGGGGGGGGTGGGGTTGTTTGTTGTGTGTGTGTTTTGAATTTCATTTTCTTACAGAAATACCTAGATTGGCAGGGAAGAAAAAAAACAAAATAAAAACAATCAGAGCTGCATGGACAAAGTAGTAACTTGTCCCCTGTAGCCATGTGTTTGTAATTAATTAAAAAGAACCTAATTAACTATGTATGAAGTTATGTACTGTACTGTGCTTTGCATCTGCGGTGGTCTTATTTTCTTTTTGCATCATCTAACTATGTGCAGGCGTGTGTGTGTGTTTGTGTGCATGTGTATAAGCATCCTGGTTTCTTTGTGAGCCAGCCTGGCTGTTGGCATCGCTGTTTGAGTCTTGGCAGGTGCTGCCCAGCTCCACTAACGGATGCCCACAAGTGAGAGAGATAAACAGAGAGCGAAAGACATTATCAGACCGTGGAGCAAAGACAAAAAATTTCTGCGGGGGACGCAAATGTGAGAGGAATCGTAGACAGACACAGAATAACAGACTGAAAAAATGTTATGTTACACAATACAATGATATAAGTTAAGCATTTATTATATAGAACGGTACCACTGGAGGCAGCCCACTCGTGGTGCGCAAAAGAATCAATGCCTAAGTACAGTTCAGTTGTATTTAACTTTTTAGTACAGTACATTTAATCTTGAAAATGTGTTTGTTTTTTAAACTTTTATTCAGGTACAATGTCTTTTAAACTTTTACCTGCAAAAGTAATATTTTAATTTCATTATTATTACAGTTGTTTGTTTTCATTTTCCTATATTTAGGCGCAGTGTTGAAGTTCAAAGTTTGTATACATTTACAGTGGCTTATAATAATATTGCATAAAGCTTTCATGAATAAAACCTCTATGCTCCTGTATTTTCATACTGGTCATGATGGTTGTTCTTGGAGTATTCTTTAGGTGGCACATGGTGTAAAAAGTTTGAGAACCTCCAGTAGAGAGGAATGTCTTATCTTCATGTAGACATGCTACCTTATCCCCATCATCTTCATTATCTTTCACGATATAAAATGTTAATTTTGTGGTAAATAGGTACTGCAATAATCAAGCTACATGCACTTGTGTCGGGATTAGTACTACAAAGCAAAAGCTTTTAATCAAATCAATTGTAGCTCTTTTCATCATATACTGTACTGCTAAAATATATTAATGACATGTTTAACAAGTCATTTGAGCAATAGACTTCTTGAATAGTTCTCGCCTGCAAGCTGCAGACACACACAAGTCACAGAGAAGCGTGTTATTGTAAAAGTACAGTACTGTGTTAGAGTTACTCAACGGGCTTGGACCCATAACGCAACGCTTATTAGCAGCAACCCGCATCCCCACTGCAGTTAAGAGCCTGGAATTCTGGCAAGTTGACATGTCAGTGGATGTAACTTTTCTAGAAAATATTTAGGGCTCGTGCAAGTAAGCGCATGAATGAAAAAGCAAGGATGCAGAATTGTAAACAACCTATAGAAATATGTGCTCCAGTGGTTTTGCACTCAGCCTTCCTCTGGCATGCCACTTTATATGCTCGCCAATTGTGTGGACAGTAAGTGTGTCAGGGAGATAAGGAGAAAAAAAAACAAGTATATTGGTTAATTTGCTTAAAAGGTAGCAAAGAACCCACATAATTTGTCAGTCAGGGCTCAATCGAAAGGCCATTGTGATGTGTTCAACGGTTGTTTTGTTTAAAAATAGAAAATGGCTGGTATGTGATGTCATATTTAGATTCTCATTAAAGCAAAAATGTTGTGTTTGTCAGAGGCCGAGACTGGTCATCAAACAATGTGAACCTGTCTTAGGCACACAGACACACGCACACTCCATTAAAGGTCCGAGCAGGCGGAGAGAGAATGGTAGAAATGGAGAGAATCGTGCCAAGGCAAATATAGACACGGATGCTTGCTGATTTTTGTTTAAGGAAGAGTTGCATTCCCTCTCTAATTCATTAGTTCTACCTCCAATCAACATAAGAGCTCGGCCATGAATTCTGTAGGCATGACGCTTGTGATTTTACAATTTTTTTTCTCAATGTAATAACTCTGCTTTGTTTAGGGTGTAAGAGCACATGTGATTGAAATGTTACAACAAATGCTCCACGTTCATATTGAAGACTTATACACAGAGAATTATAAGCGTTGACAAAATGCTTACTTTGGACTTTGGACGTAATGCTATGTCAGCAGTCACGAAGGGAGCTACAGTAATACATAATTGACGAGTTCACCCGTTGATTATAAGTGATAAGTGGTATTGACAAGGTGTGTGAGGAGAAGCAGAAAAAGCGTGCTGCTTAATGTGTGTCTCTGTTTTTCCAAAGGATTGTGAAATGTGTTCGTGAAATATAAAACCTGTGTAGGTGATTGGGTGATCTTTTGAGATACAAAGCAAGAACTGGTGCCTTTACAAACATAAATGTTCACATTTTTGATTGGCATTATGTTGTAAGGGGGGGGGCACTCCATTCCGAAAATATACATTACTACTTTTCGGGTCATTAAAAAAATTTGTATTCGACACAGGATGATGTTCATTTTGTAAACTGGACCCATTTAGCTTAAATTGGATATAAAGCGCGTGACTTACTTGTGAGTGGCAGCTTGCTTCCTCAACTTCATGTCAGGCACCAAATAGTATTATACATACTGAAGATTATTAATGGGATTAAATAAACTACATATATTACAATCAAGGTCAAGTGAAACTGGAGTACAATTCCGCCGCACACCGAGCAACGCGGCCAAACGCGACTGAAGTGGACAATCGTGATTGAGCGCCGCACATTTCCGGACGCTGCCACAGAAAAACTGCAACCCTTTATTAGGTTTTGAGGTTACACATATACTGTAGTTTATTATTATAGTGTGTGGATATTTTGAGAGGCTGTTAGCATCGTCACATTCGCTGACTGCATTGGTGCGTTTTGGCGATAGACTCTCTTCGAACTTTGCTTTCTAGCCACAAGTACATATGAAAGTATAAATAGTTAAGTATAGTTAAGTATAGTTAAGTTAAGCATTATTGTAAAACACAATATATACAGTACATATATTGTATAAAGTGTCTAGATGACATTGGTACGGCTTGGCAGCACATTAGCGGTCGTTGGCTGGCTGGGTGTCGCTTAATGCTTCAAACCCGCAAACTTATTTTTTGGGGGTGAAAGCTCATGTGCATTTTTTTATTGGTTGTTACATCTGCGATGTTGCGACAACGTTCACTGGTGATTAAAATACTGAATCGCGGCAAAACCAGTGAACGATGGTCGGCCACTCGAGAAAACTAGATGCCAAAGCCCGCACACTGCGCGACAGTTCAGTCGGTTTTGGGCGTGTCGCTCGGTGAGCAGTTGGTCGAAAAGTACTGTAAATAAAAAGGACTGTTATGGAGAAATGTTGAGAAATGGTAAGAACTGATGCAGACACTATGAGGGCCAACTGATTCTGAAGACACAACTCTGTGGACATATGTCGGCTATTAGAAGTATGAAATACAGTACTAGAAATGCACGTGTTTGTTTCTATTTCTTCTATTTTATTTTGACAATTATTGGAGTAATTGAGAATGGGTTTTTCACAAACCCTACTGATATGTAGATTTGATCGCTGCACTGAACTATGACTGTGTGTGATTCGATACAGGGCCTTGATATCACATAATTATTTTATTAGCTTCTCATTCTCTTTATGGCACTTGACAGAGGGTGGCGGTTTAAATGGTCTTAATGTATGAGGCTGGAAGCTTCATGTGACCTTTTAACTGCTCAGCACCTCTCCTCCTCTGTTTTGTTGTCATTGCTTTCATTTCATCCAGCTTTCACGCTACGTACACACACACACACACACACACATATACACACAAATATAGACACGATTACTGCATGGCATCCCTTTCTGCTGTCAGCGTGTGTTGAGCTGAGAAGTGCATGGATGTTAGGGAGATGTTGCAAAACGTGTACGATTGTCTCTTTGTTGCATAAATGAGCTTGTAAACAGGCCTTATATGCCCCGTGTAGAAAATGTGACTACACAAGGTCTTTTTGGAACAGTTATGTAACAGAAGGATGCAATAGAGGAAGTATAAAATTCTGTAGTATTAGAAAATGCAAGGTAACAATGTGCCAAATCGCCAATTAGGTGATTTGCGTGCCACAACTGATCTCCCTGAAGTTTACAGCGTGCTACAGTATATAAAAGTTCCCCTAGGTACTAGCAGCCATACTGCAATCTGCATAACAGAGAAGCTTGACATGATGGCTGTTGAGTGGCGAGAAGAAAGAGAGAAGCAGGCGTCTCTGCATATGGATGCCAATTAAATATTGATGATCAGCAGCACTGAAGGCTCGATGAGGACCTGACTGAAAGAAGTACAGCCATACACATTCAAATGAATCAACACCTGCACACATAGCTGAAGAAGCACGTTTTCATTATGCCTCCTGCTGGTCAAGCTGCCGTCTTCCTCTCATCACCTGTCATCGTCACCTTCCTCCATCCTCCCTACACTTTCTGCTATCACACCGAGATCTTAAAAAGGATGCTTGCTGGCCTCTATGGACCCAAAACAAACTTCCATCATTTTCTATAGTACAGTGGTGCCTTTAGGTACGCGTGACCCAACCTAGGAATCTTTTAATACATGAGGCGTCATCGTATGGTGGCACACAACTTAACTCACTTCACAACAAGCAGCAGCTGGGCAGATGTTGAACAATTCTTCATGCTGTTTATTCCACTTCCAGGTGAAATGTACTGTCAAACTGAACATACAACAATGAGAATTACATGTTTTGTATTTAAAACAACCACTTTGCCTTTGGTAAGTCCATTTAGCCTAATGCTAACAAACAATGCAAAACCCCATAGACGGGCTCACAAAGAGCATCGGTGTAGCGGTGTTATAACCCTTTGAACAAACGGTACAGCAACACAGGCATATATTCTTTATCCTCTCCTACAACGACATAATTGCAACTTACTGATTGCTGTCTCCATGTTTATGTTTGTCTGTATTACCTCCCCCACATGGCCAAGGCACACACACCAGAAGGAGCAGCACAGTGTCCATTGAGTTGAAGCAAGTTCTTTTTTACTTCTTTACATTGTATTTAATTATGTCATTACTGTAATTTTTTAAAATAAACTACAATATTATACAGTGCTATTGCAGCATATTACAGAGGGCTGAAACGGATAAATGGTATTTCAATTCACTTTAATGGGAAAATATGATCTGCGATTCAAGTATTTTGAGTTATCAGCATTGTGACGGAATGGATTAAACTTGTGTCTCAAGGCACTGCTGTACCTGTAGCAATGGGAAGTATGAGTAGAGGATTGATTACACATACTCATGGATTGTTATATGTTTTTTACTATACTGTGTGCGTGACCAGTGTTACTTTATAGGATGGTCGGAGGGTTGGGGGGGTTCAGAAAACCAGTCAGTCTTGGTCTGTATATATATATATATATATATATATATATATAATATCAGTGACCACATGTGCTTTTCTGGATGCATGGATAAAGAAAAATGCCACAGACACACTCCAACATCTTGTACAAAGTTTATAGAGCTGCACTCAAGTGTGAATTATGAAAAAAGCTTATACTCCTTCTAAATTACAAAGTTGCTGCAGCCGTGTTCCACTGGTTGTGGTTGATATTGGAAAGAGCATCACTTCAGTGTTTAAACTCCAACTCTCTACATCCTGAGCCACTTTCAGTCTCGCTGAGTGACTTTCTGTCCCCGTTAAAACCACCAGCAGCTGCAAGGCCCACCACACTGAACGCAACATTGAAATTCTACAAAAGCTCTACCTCAACTGTTTCCCAACACAACAAAAGCCTTCCAGACGCGTGAAAACCCGTCCATGAAACACTGAGCTGGTGCATCCAAGGATATGCAAACACCTTAAAAGAATGGCTTCACATGTTTGTTTTCTCTCTTACAGTTACGTTGCTGGACTCCATGTCAGCCTTGGCCGACCTGGGCTGGGAGGCTTATCCTAATGAAGGGGTGAGTACGCACAGCACACATCACACACTCGCATATGCTCTCACAAACAAACATCACCCTTTCTTCATGCCTCCACCACATGTATAAGTTATGCACGTCATGTTTTATTTTAAGGGAATGAAGAAGACGGGACTTAGCAACCGCCGCAGTGCAGTGCGTGTTTGGAGAGAGCACTGAGTTCTTGAGCTCTCCTTGCTAAATCAGGAGTCTTCAGGGGGAATTTACAAATTATTTCCGCTGCGCTGAAAACTGTGCGCTGGAGCCACCATTCTTTTTTTTTTTTTTTTTAGGACAAGAGTAAAGAGATGGGTGGGAGGGGTAAATATTCTTATGTAAGCAAAAATGTAGATGTGTGTTGCTGTTTGCATGCATATATATGCGCGCACAAAAGGGTTGCATAATGCTCCTTTTGCAGGTAAAGGCAAAAGGCGAGTCCGGAGCGCCGTCACCTCACATCGGGGAGAAGTGAGAGGAAGCCTAGAGAGAACGAATGATGACGTGGATTCTATATAGAAATAAGAACGAGTTTGTACATCACGCAAGCAGAGAAGCCGTTGAATGGCACTGATTAGATTCTACTCGATTCCAACTTCCTCGTCGCTATTCAGCACGGGCGGCTTGAATTGCAGGATGCCACACACGGTTTCATGGTTGCGAGCAGCAAAGAGGCAGCTGAAGTGAGCGGAGCTTAGAGAGCTTGTTTTCTCAAGCAACCCGGGGTATCGGGTTCATGCGCTTGAAATGCATTGATTGTGTGGCCATATAGTTTATGTTTGTGTATGTTTTCTCTCAATGAGGTTCTCATAGAAGAGCGTAATGTGTTCCGTCTGTGACTCATTATGAACAAGTAAGAGCACACACTACACAGGTTATTTGTATTGACAATATGATTTGGTTTACATTGGCTTCCTGAAAGGCACATTTGTTCTTACTTTACAATTACAAATTACTGACTGGAGAGTGAAATCCATCTTTTTTTTAAATCAACTATCTTTGAAGAAAGGATTAGGCATCACCCCCCATAGAGGAAATTACGTAAGTGGTTGAAACTGGTAGTCTGTTTTTCGAGATCTGTACCTTTACTCTTACATAAACAGAGTTGTTGCTTCTTATTTGACTTGCCTAAGAAAATTTTATAAAGCTACATTGTGTGGATGTCTCTATAATTTACTAGTCATTTATGTTTTGCCATACAATGCAAATCATGTTTTTTTTCCCCGGAAAGAGGATCAGCAGGTTTAAGGAAATAACAACAAAATGCGTTCTTCATTTATGAATGCTATATAAATATGATGACCTAACAGCTTTGAAACTCTGATAAAATATAATAATATTCACTCAGTTAGTAGGACTGAGTCTAGTGAGGCAAGGGTGAGCTGGCACTTCTTCCATGAATTTGGTCAAAAGGACGGGTCCACCCTGGACTGGTCCCCAGCCAATCAGAGAGCACATTTAGACAAACAACCGTTCATACTCACATTCACACCTTTGGACAATTTAGTGTCTTCTTCGATTTTTATTCCACTTAGGAAGGCCATTGTCGAGATTCAGTCAAAACGTCAAACTGTGGGGCTGAAATGATAAATTGAATAATTCGTATACAAAAGAAACGGTGAAGTATAATCTCTGCCTCAAAGCTTCACAGTGATCACTTTTCCACAACGGGCTAATGTCACTGTAGAATCACGCTCCATTCCATGTAGAAATAAGTTGCAATGAGGAAAGCGTACACAACAATCAGAGAATCTCCAAAGTTTGGGATCATTTCGCACTTAAAGACTGCAAGGTGTCTACTGCAAAGCAGAACTAATGACCATACCGTGACAGCATGTCTCAGATTGGCAAGACAAGGAATGTATGTTAGCTAATTTAATACAGTTTTGTAGTACCCCCTCAAGGATAGACACAGCTACCAGTGCCACTTTCAATCACTAGATTCAGCAAACCATAACAAAATAAACACGTAATAAGCACATTCATGCATGACAGCCACAACTGACACCCAGGCATTTAACCCGCAGAGTGGTTACGGTTAGCTAATTAACACCCAGTCGTTAACTTGTGTTCACATCAGCCAACTCTACACTCTTATTCGTTGACTCCCATGTCACTCACCGGGCCTGGTCCCACCTTTTAAAGCCACACACACTCAAAGACACAGATACAGTATTTATAGTGTGGCCGTGAGGATGGTGATACCGGCTCTCGATTGATTGGGTGGGGTCGTGAGCCACCGCGGTACAGGCACAGCAATTACAGGACACTTCTGTCAGTCATTGTGCATGCGAAACAGTGTCAATTCATTTGCATGTTTCCGCAGGCACACACCCCTGGGACTTTTTCGCTGGGTGTGGGGCCGCTCACTTATTGCGACAAATAACTCATGAATATGCAAATTGTTTGGGTATGCCCTCACTCACACTCTCCTATAGACTTTTATAATTTACATAGCCACTCCCACCACACTTCAGTTTACAGCCGGGTTCACGACCCTTGTCCTGCTTGATTCCTCTCCTGTCCTTGTCCTGTCCTATCTTGTCCTGTCCTTCCCTCACAGGGTTCAGCACTACTGCCTCATACAACACTCATATCTAATATGCCATTGTTCTAGATATATAATGATTTACTTTCCTCTTCTTGTTTACAGTTAGTGCTTTGTCTTTTCTTGTCTTCTTTTCTCACTCCCCTCTCGAAACATTGTTCTGTTCGACTCATCGATTCAATAAATATCCATTATAATACTAAGAAACCACAGTGGCAGCTTAAAAACTTCACTGTGACACAGTAAATCTGTTCCGGCATAAAAGGGATACAGATCCTACTTTCTACTTGACCTAACAGCCGAATAGGACAAAAAAAAAAAAAAAAAAATCAATCAATGGGCTAATTGGTAGAATTATCGATTCTAAAAATATTCGATAGCTGCACCCCTACAGATGTGCTAACCACAAGGTCATCGTGCCGCCACAATCTCCTACTATTTCCATGATTTAATACAATCATGTTCCATATAATGATTGCACAGTTCCACTCTCACCATGAAGTTGCAATTTTTTTCTTTCTTTCTTTATTTTTTTTTTTTTACTTTGCTTATTGTACTCTATAAATCGACAGATTACAACACAAACCAATTCAGACTTCGGAAACAGGCCTGTGGTTTTGTAGTAATACATTATCTTGTGCTGTTTTGAAATCCATAAAAAAATATTTCCACTGATTACGGCCGCATGTCTATCTGTATCTCTATTTACTGTATTAGTGGCTTGTTTGTGGAAACATTCAGTAAATGTCATAATATGTGAAGAAAGTGGCTGAGAACAGAGGGAAGACGGTGTGGTTGCACAAACGTCTTGTGTTTCATATAATGGGTATTATCAAGTTGACCTTCGACCCTTTAAAACCTCGAGATTGGTTTCAGCGAGAGCCAATCCCAACCAATCTGAGACCACTGTCTACCTGAATTAGTCCGAAAACCACACTTGGCCCCGCAGGTCAATTTTAATCCGAGCCGTGCGGGGCCGGACGTGGTCGAGACGGAGCGGAGCGACCCACTTCTGTCACCGTGCGGGTTGGGGGGGGTGCGCGTCGTAAGGGACACAAAACAGATATGTCATAATGATGTTTGAAAATGAGGGGCCCCATAACATCTCCCCACCGCCTGAGGCTCTTCACCCCGTTCTAATTTGGTATCCCTAAACTAAGCCAGAGCTTTTCCCAAACTTTGGGAACCAATTATGTGCTCGTAGGTGTACACATCAGATGATTGCAGCACCAGGGATATTATGGTAAGCCAGTGAATGGCTGAACTTCGACCCCGATCTGAGATCTCTGCTTGACTTCAAAGCAATCAAGAGAGCTCTGTGCTGATTGGCTGCGTTGGGTGAGGGCTTAGCAAGCTGGGAGAGTTATATTTTATTTATTTTTTTTCTAAACGTCAATTAGCGTTCAGGCTGAACCCGCATTTCAACTCTGTGTGTGTGAGTTGGCGAGAACTCACAAACTATCCAATATACAGTGGTGCCTTGAGATAGTGTACAAGTTTAATTTGTTCCGTGACCACGGTTGAATCTCAAATCATCTGTTGCCTCTGAAATGAATGGAAATGCCATTAATCCGTTCAAAAACAATCATTTTGGTGTTCATGTTTTTAATAAGGAAAAGTAGCACTTTACAATACTGTACTTTATAAAAACGTAGAGTAATAACATAATTGAATAGAATGTGTGGAGTTTGTGCATTATGATTACATGCTACAATTCAATTCATTGTGCTGCTCCTTCTGTATGTTTAGCCACCGGAAGGCAGTATAATATAGACATGCAGGCACAAACAAAGAAGAATAGTAGGCCTACTGCTAGTACTACTGTGACTCAGCAAGATACTTAAATATTTGTCATTTTCCATAGAGAATAAAGCATATATACCTTAGTATTATTATATTATATGTCTACATTTGTTGCTCCACTGTTTGTGTTCAAATATGCGTTGCTTAAAGTGTTCTGAAACAGCGACTATCGATGCTGTTAGCATGTCAATGGCGTTTTCCATCATATGTTAGCATAAAGCTAAACGGACTCTCATAAGGCAAAGCTATATTTTTTAAATACAAACCAGGCAATTCTCTTTTTACGTTTAGTTTGACAGTAAACTTCAACTGGCACAGGCATTAAACAGCTTGAATACTCTTTTTTGAGGAATTGTTCACTATTTGCTCAACTGCTGCTTATTGTGAAGTGAGGTGATTTGAGTTCATACTGTATCTCAAGTTTACGCTGACAAGTCAAAGCAAAATCTTGACTGGACAGAGGCTCTTATCTTGAAAAAAAAAGTTGAATCACTCTTATCTCAAGGCACCACTATTTTCCCTGTTGTGCAGTTTTTCCCCCCCCCTCTCTCTGAAGCGGCAAGTGTATCATCAGCCATGCAATGAGAGGAGCGCAGGTTGCTTTCATTTTCGTAAATACACCTGTGCTCCGCAACTGGCAAAAAAGTGATGATGAACAGACGTGCCAACTGGGGAAATAAGTTGCTCGTTTGGAAGTGGCAGTAATCCGGCCACTCCAAACTCTGCCTACAAAGAAATAAACACAGACATTATAAAGCCCTCTTTATCCCTCAATGGCTATTCCCATAAATGCTTTAATCACTACTCCCGGGGGAGTGTTGTGTGCATGTGTGTGTGTCCGTCCTGTGATGTCCTACTGGTCTCAGTGCTGCACAGATGGGTCTATTTAGCTGCCAAGCGCGCCCGTAATTTACCAACATTTATTCCCTTCTCGCTTTTTCCCCCGTCCCACCAGTCTTTAGTTTTGCACTTCTAATTGGATCGAGTGCATTTGATCAGAAGGGCTCGCAGACGTTTCGTAGCTACGTTGTCTGTCAGGAATCCGATGATGAACCCTTTGAGGGCAATGGGCTAAGCTTTCACTGGTTTTCAGTTGGCTGCAGTAGCTTCAACAATCTTTTTTTTCCCCTCTCACACACACGGTCTCCTCCCTTGCCTCTGTTTCTCTGGTTAAAGTTGGGAGAAGATCCAGAGAGAGCTGGTTGTGCTCCAATTCATACACACTAGACATCTCGGTGGTGATTAAAAGCAGCTGAGTGTGAGGAAGTCTGCGTGAGAATGCCTGTCTTTATCTGTTTTGGTGCTCAAAACCGAGGTGAATGGCGTCAAGGATTTTATTGCCGCATTGTCGGAACGTCACATCACATTAACTTCCAGAAGCAGAGAGTTCCGTTTTGTGTCTTTAAGGTTGTTACTAGAATGGCTTTTCTTTTATTTCCCCTCGCCTCGTTGTGTCTTTACCGAAAGCAGCAATCTACTTTCCCCTTGATTTCAGAGCAGTACGGCATGACAGGTGGACATTTGATCTGTCTGTGAGCATTTTATACAAAAAAAAGGAAGTTTTTAGTAAGTACTAAAGTCTGAAAAAGCTTGTTTTTTAGTGTGTTCAGTTTGTTCATGATCTTTTTTTTCCCTTTATTTGTCACTATGCAGTAGTAGGTTTTCATTCACAAAATAATTGATTCTATGTAATTACTATAGTAGAAAGTAAATGTACAATTAAATATTTTAATAGAATTTAATAGAATTCACACTAACAGTAACTTTTAAGTACCGTATACATCATTAGTATAAAGATGCTTGAAAGGCTTCTTTTTTAGTATTTGTAATCAGTTTGTTTACTTTTTTCCTTTCTTGACAATTTAGTACGTTTTCTATACTGTAAATAATTTATAGTAGGTAAATAGTCAAAAATGTGCAGTTTACTGATGTAATACTTGTAGTATTGTAGTAAAAATTGTAGTATAACTATATAATATACTATATAATACTATTATGATAATTTAGTTTGACTTCACACTAAAGTACTGTTTTTTTTTTGTATTTAAAAAAAGTTAAAACAAGTCTTACTTTTTTTGCTTGTAATTAGCATGTGTTACACAACACGTTATCATCAGTACAATGATACAACATTTATCAAAATCATTAGTACAATATGCTTGTCATATTTGAGGTGCTTAAGGAGGCTATGTTATTTTTAATTATAATAAATACATTTTATGAAAATAATAATGCCAAACTTGAACCCACTAACTCCTGCTGTTTTAAAATTCAGGCAAAAATAAAATGTTTCCATGAAAAGAAATTTATCTAGAGGTGTGTGTCACGCCGGTGGAACAGCTGGACACTTAAGGATGTAATACAGTGTTAAAGTTTCGTATGACTAAATTCATGTGATGTTGCACTGCACATTTCCATGGTTATTTGGTGATATATCATCATCATCATCATAACTGTGGAGCGAGAGGATCAGGATGATGACAGGAGTGCAGAACAAATATGGTGGTCTCCTCACGGCCCACAAACATTTCTTCCACTGCATGTGTGTGTGTAAGTGTGTGTGTGTGTCCAGTTGGTTTCCCCTTCAATGGATCAGATATCCTTTAACACTGAAACCACATTGGTTTATTTTTCTTGTCTTTAAGGAATAGAAATGTTCTTTCTGTGCATGCCGACTGTACGTGTGTGTGCATGCGTGTGTTTGTGTGTGTGTAGATTGAAATGTTTTCCTGCTCATGCGAGAAGTGGTCTCAATTACTGCCTTCGTCACAAGTGGAAACAGATGGCAGAAAATGATGGGAGACAAAGTTGCTCTCTGTCTTACCTATACACACACACGCGCGCACACGCACTCCCATGATCCTTCGCCCGTAAGCACCTTCACTCGAGAACAATGCGCTTCCTACTTGCACATGTGCAGCACACACACAAGACAGTCCTTCAGTCATCCTGACACAGCTCATCACTCATAATCAGTCAGACTTCAAAACAGAACTTGTAGGTTGTGCTGCACTGCACTTGATTGAACGTGAACCCAGTTCTCCAAAAGCCAACCTTGAGGACTGATATCTCATTTATCCATGGACTGAGCCATGAAATAAGACCATCTCGCAGCTGTGCGTTGATGCTGTCAAGTAAACGTGTGCTGCTTGCTATGTCTTTCAAAAAAGAGGCTTTCTTTCCTCCACTTACCTCAAGTATTTCCGGTTTCATTCCACTTCCCGTTTCTTTTTTACCTCTTCTTATCCTTTTCAACATCCATGCCATGATAGACAGCCCTTGTTTTTCCTGCTTTTACTGTAAAATAATAAAAATGACATCAATTTGTGCCCAAGCACAACATGGTAATCCGACTTTACAATGTCTCTTACGTTCAGTGGGAGGAGATCAGCGTGATGGATGAGCGGAACACCCCGATGAGGACGTACCAGGTGTGTAATGTCATGCAGGCTAATCAGAACAACTGGCTGCGGACGCGCCACATCAGTCGGGAAGGAGCGCAGCGTGTTTACATCGAGATCAAATTTACCCTGCGCGACTGCAACAGCCTGCCCGGCGTCCCCGGTACCTGCAAAGAGGTTTGTGTCAACTCACATACACACACAAGCAACATACATGTGAACTTATCACTGGCTACAACAATTGCACAATCTAATGTGTTCCAACACAAGAGCTCCATCAAGTGTTTTGCATTTACAAAGACCATAATGCTAAGGTTTTGATCAGGGTGGGTCAAAATATCAATACAGTCAAACCTCGGTGCACAAACAAATAATTTTTTTCCCATTTGAATTACTGGAAGTAGAATGAATCCGTACCAGAACCAAATTGTGTTGACCTTGTTTTATGGGTGCCCCAAATTACGTTTCACGAGTTAAGAGCTGTTGCTTGGGTGCAGTCGAAAAAAAAAAGGAAAGTGACAGTTGCTGATGCACGTTCAATTGTTTCTATTTTAAAATGTTTTTATATTTACATATTATTCAGTTTCAAAAAATGCATTGGGTGGTCTTTGGCGGTCTGGAACGTATTTTTGGCATTTCAATTATTTTCAATGAGGAAAATTCATTTGATATACAAGTAAATTGAGTTACAAGCTCTGTTACGGAACAAATTCAACTTGTAAGTCAAGGTATCACTGTAAAGAAAAAAATCACAACCCAGTAGAAATGACAAAAATAAGCACATGAAAATTAGCCTTTTCCGATATTATAACCAGACAAACACCACCACCAACAATTTCTTTTTCCATTCATCCACACCAAAAATAAGTTTTCCACTTTTAGAATTTGAGGCTTTTTGTCACTCCTTTAGCCACATCAGCTACCTTAATTGCCTCTCTGTTCTTAAAAATAGTACAGATGATGGATTTCGCCAAACCAAACTGCATAGTGAGATCAGAAACATGAACACCATTCTCATGCATAGCTATTATGTCCTTCAACAGTAATAATATTATTCAGCTTCCTAATAGCACCATCATTTGAACTAGGTGACGCATGGCGAACGATGTTTGCGGTCTGCGAGCGAAAGCACAGCTGAGCGTTCCACTTGGATGCTGTGACTGTTTGTGAACAGAGTCAGGTTTTGGTGGAAAATCTTTTTCCGAAACAGATTTGTTAATGAACAGGCTTGTTCCTGAACCTACACTAAACAAAAATATAAACACAACACTTTTGGTTTTGATTTTTTTAATTCGGGTCATGAAAAATGGGAGCAAAACCAAAAACCTTTATATTTTTGCTCACTATAAGTTGGCAATATTAAATTAATAGGTTTATGACATTGTTAGTCGATTTTTGTCACAGTGATAGCTAGTGACCTTATTGAACTGCATTATAGGGGAAAAATTATAAGCTAACATGCAGCAGAATTCTCGACCCAACTGCAACCACACGTCAACACGGCTAATTTGTTAATATTTTTTTTCCTGGAGCTTCATGGATTTGATCATGCAGATGTACTTAATTTTGAGGATATTAAGTAGAGTAAATTAGTTTAGTGCTTACTGCAGCAGTAAAAAAAATTAATTAAAAAAACTTAAAAAAAAAAAAAAAGGCATTTTTCAATATTATTTCCCTCTTTATCTTTTCAATTCCAAAAACGTAAGAAACAATGTTCCAGAGACTCTTTCTGGAGCTCCTTGTATATTTTAATTCCCGATACCGGTATATATTTTTTCACAGGCCCCCTTTCAGTTATATCTGTGATTTTACTGTTCATCTGTATTCACTTCACTCCACTTTGTCTGTCTCCTGCACTCAGTCACTGACATAACATCTCTCGAATGAGTAGTGGAGAGATGATATGAGATTGCACAGAGCAGCCTTTTCAAAGAACTGCAGATAGTCTGTGACTGGTTATCGAGACAGATGGACAGACTTGAGAGGAGAGGGCGGCGAGCTTGTTAAAATTTCACATTGGGTGGACTGGTGTGTGCCCAAGTGTTCTCAAAATGTACAGTACTACATGTGTAGAAGTTGATGTAGGCGGTTTGTTTTGCAGACATTCAACATGTACTACTATGAGTCGAACAACGCCAACCTGTGGTTCATCAAGGAAAGTCAGTATGTCAAGATCGATACTATTGCTGCAGATGAAAGCTTCACGCAGGTATGGACATACATACGCGCACACAAACAAATAAATAAAAAATACAGCACTTGGGGAAAAAAACCCACAAAAAAATATATTAATTCAGAAAGCAATTTACTGACCCTGTATTGAACAATACAGTGTTCCCTAGCTACATCCATTTTGGGTGAGGTCACGTGTACACCCTGCAACTGGAAGGGTCGTCGGTTCGTATCCCTGCCCGAGCGCATATCGATGCGTCCCTGGGCAAGACACTTAACACACATTGTCCATGTATGCATGCGGTAGGATGTTTGGTGGTGGTCAGAGGGGCCGTAGGCGCAGAATGGCAGCCACACTTCTGTCAGACTGCTCCAGGGCAGCTGTGGTTACACAATTAACTTACCACCACCAAGTGTGACTCTGGAGTGAAGGACGTTCTATGAAAAGCGCTATATAAATCGAATGCATTATTATAATTATTGTTCACACCCCCGCTATAGCGCAGATTCTATCAGTCTGCCCAAGGAAATCCACGGTATTTCATGAAGGTATACAGTTTTTAGCCATCACTTTTATGGGTGTTTACATAGACTTAGTTACTGCAATGCCCTCACATGTCAGAAAGTTGAGCCACAGTCACCAATGCACTTTTCAGAAGATTGTTTTGAACTATGGGAAAACAGTAAAACACAGTGAGCACACTCATGCAGAAGCTGCTGTTGGCCACAGCTCACATCCAGATTTTTTTTTTCAATACACTTCCATCCATCTATTTTCTGAACCGCTTATCCTCACTAGGGTCGCGGTGTGCTGGAGCCTATCCCAGTTGACTTTGGGTGAGAGGCAGGGTACACCCTGAACTGGTCGTCAGCCAGTCGCAGGGCACATAGAGACAGATAACCACTCGTACTCACATTCACACCCATGGGCAATTTAGAGTTTTCAATTAACCTACCATGCATGTTTTTGGGATGTGGGAGGAAACTGAAGTACCCGGAGAAAACCCATGCAGGCATGGGGAGAACATGCAAACTCCACAGAGGTGAGGCCGGATTTGAACCCAGGTCCTCAGAACTGTGAGGCAGACGTGCTAACCAGTCATCCGATGTGCTAACCAGTCATCCACCTACAATACAATTAATGCTTTCTATTTTTAAAGTGCTCAAATACATTTACAAACAGTTTATATAAGTGTGTGTGTGCGTGTGTTTGTATACACTGAACTGGTTGCCAGCCAATCGCAGTATATATATAAGCGAAACGTAAGATAAATGAATATATATATATATATATATATATATTTTGTGGATTGTTGCAAGAGTTTTATCAGGTCCAACTGTCCGTGAGACCATGAAGTGTCTGTGTGTTATTTGTGATTGGATAGGTTAATAGGTGGTCGGGGCGACTGGAAGGAGGAAGAAGAGCTTGCTGTGTGTCTGCGGGATGAAGGCTTGAGCTACATACTAGTTGTTGACGACATTAACCTTTCATTTTTACAATAAAGAGGTTATTGATCGACCACCGTATATTGTGTCATTTCACTACTACAAGAGGGCGTTTAGTGAATTTGCTTGATGGATGACATGAGGATTTAGGCCTTTTCGTCAGCTAGTGTTAGTGGATGCCTTTCCAGATGGGCGTTCATCATCGTACTTGTGCTTTTGTTACATTTAAGGATGGACTTGCCTATTTTGCAAGTGACCAAGCTATTTGTCTAATTTTTCTGTGAAATATTTCCGCGCATCTGGCCCTGCTTAGTATGCTGCACTGACTGACCACCTGTTGAATTCAGCGGGGCCTCCATGTTGTTAAAGCCAAAACACATGATTGACAATTAATTTATTTCAAGATATAATTACCATTGCGAAGTGAAGTCAACGCCGCAACTAGTCATTTCAACCCCTACTGATGTCTAGATATGTTGTATATTTGCTTGCGAAATGAGATGTACTGTATAGTAGTGTTTTTCTAATAATACAATATTTCCTTTCCATAGGTGGATGTTGGCGACCGTGTGATGAAGCTAAATACAGAAATGCGCGACATCAGCAACCTAAGTAAAAAAGGCTTCTACCTGGCCTTCCAGGACCTGGGCGCTTGCATCGCTCTGGTTTCGGTCAGGGTCTTCTACAAGAAGTGTCCACTCACTGTGCTTAATTTGGCCCAGTTCCCTGACACGATAACAGGGGGAGACACAGCCCTGGTCGAGGTGCACGGAGCATGTGTGAATGCCTCAGAGGAGTTTGAGGCTCCAAAGATGTACTGCAGCGCAGACGGAGGCTGGCTGGTTCCTATCGGGAGGTGTGTGTGTAAACCGGGCTTCGAGGAGAACAAGGACATCTGCCAATGTGAGTGGACTGTTTGTGTCTGAAATGTGTATGTGTTCTGGCTCTCTATTGTGACAGGATGGAATGGTGGTGTATTTTGGTAAGCAGTGCAATTTGTGTGCATATTTGTGCAATTTTGTGAGTGCCGTCCCTTCGAAAAGCGTCCCTCAACACAGACAGATCTTGCAGAGAACTCTAGGAGTTGCTTTGAGGCATCTTCTCCTCTATTTAAGAGTTTCTGTTTGTCTTTGTCCATCTTGAATATCAAATTTTCCCTGCTGAGCTGAGTAGAGCACAGTGAATGTGTTTGAGAAAGTGTTTATTGTTATGTATGTGTGTGTGTGTCTGTGTTTGTGTTGAAAGAGGAAAAGGTATGCCTGAGGAAGACGGTTATTGAGTCGTAAAACTCCACAGATGGCATATGCAATGTGCGCCGTGTTTGTGTGCCTGCTCTGCCTGCATGTATTTGGGAGAGCAAGCTCTATTAGATAGACGCCTTCCCACCGTCTCCCCACAGGCTCACTTTCCTCCAGGAAAGAAAAACAAAACCATCGATATTTATCCTCGCAAACTTGCAATCTGAGCACATAGTGCAATCTCAGTTGTTTTGGCGAAGCGGCCGCCAAGACACCTTGGCAGTGGGGCCTTAGAGACAAGCGAATAAGTACAAGCTGTACACTGCAGCCTGCACACTGGTAATGTGCACAGATTGTGTCGGAATGCTGGCTGCATCTCAATCGCAGTTGAGCTTCACGTCTGTCTGTTGCTTGTTTTATGACGACCAAGTTTAGGGATTTCATTTCTTACTCTGTGCCGGTCCCTTTCCCGATGTTACAATGTACACTCTACAGGCAGTCGTCTATTTATGACCTATGAAGCTTAGGTCTGTTCAACTTTACGACAGCGTTTACGGCTAGGACGCCTCTCGCATACAGTCAGTTGCGCTACTTTTTTTCCCCTTTTAATGGCCATTATTTCACTAACCCAGTGATTCCAAACCATCGTGCCATTAGAGATCAACTCTCTTTCTCTCTCTCTCTCTCTCTCTCTATATATATATATATATATATATATATGTATATATATATATATATATAATAAATAATAAATGATCCAATACCACTTATGTAATTGGTCAGAGAAGGTTAGCCCTTTGTCACCGACTCTGTTCATAACTTTTATGGACAGAATTTCTAGGCACAGCTGAGGCCTAGAGGGGGTCCAGTTTGGTGGCCTCAGTATTGCATCTCTGCTTTTTGGAGATGGTGTGGTTCTGTTGGCTTCATCGGGCCGTGATCTCTAACTCTCACTGCAGGAGTACACACCCAAGTGTGAAGCGGCTGGGATGAGAATCAGCACCTCCAAATCTGAGACCATGGTCCTCAGTCGGAAAAGGGCGGAGTGTCCCCTCCGGATCGGGGATGAGATGCTGCCCCAAGTGGAGGAGTTCAAATATCTTGGGGTATTGTTCACGGGTGAGGGAAGAATGGAATGGGAGATTGATAGGCGGATCCGTGCAGCGTCTGCAGTGAGGCGGATTTTGTATCGGTCCGTTGTGGTGAAGAAGGAGCTAAGCCGAAAAGCGAAGCTCTCGATTTCCGGTCGATCTACGCTCCTACCCCCATATATGGTCATGAGCTGTGGGTCGTGACCGAAAGAACAGGATCCCAGATACAAGCGGCTAGAATGAGTATCCTCCTCTCCCTTAGAGATAGGGTGAGAAGCTCCGCATTGAGAGGAGCCAGATGAGGTGGCTCGAGCATCTGATTAGGATGCCTCCCGGATGCCTCCCTGGTGAGGTGTTCCGGGCACGTCCCACCGGGAGGAGACCCCGCGGACGACCCACGACACGCTGGAGAGACTACGTCTCTCGGCTGGCCTGGGAACGCCTCGGGATCCCCTCGGAAGAGCTGGAGGTAGTGGCTGGGGAGGGGGACGTCTGGGCTTCCTTGCTGAGGCTGCTGCGCCCGCGACCTGACGTCGGGTAAGCGGAGGAAAATGGAAGGATGGAATTATTTATTTACTAAAAATAATGTGTATTGGGTCATCTATCTATGACAGCGACATACAGTCACAGGCAAAACAATTCAATGCTCTTCCATTAGCTGAGGATAAGAATAATAGAATAATAGTTTTGTGTTCAATTAAACAGGCCTGGATTTCACACTGAGTAAGTGAATTTGTCAGTAAATTGAGATATCATCATTATTTCATTATATAGTAGTACTTTACTGTTAGTACTGTGACATTTGTGTTTGGTGGTGTGCTGGGTGATTTTTCTCAAGTAAAATATGGGCCTTGGCTCAAAAAAGGTTTTGAAACACTGCACTAACCTACAGTAAAGTGTGTCTGGCAAGAGACTGTCACTACTCTATCACTGAGTCGTGAAAAAGAAGGGAAAAAAGGCCATAGATCTCGACCAAGTTATTTGAAATGAGGCTCTCTGAAGGTAGGGAAGATGTCTTCCAACTGATGAATCCACAGGAAAATGGGGAAAAAATGTGCCCCGTGCAGCAACAACAACTTCCACTCTTCTTGGAAAATGTTCTACAAGGTACAGTTATGCTCATAAGTTTACATGCCCTGGCAGAATTTATAGGATGTGTGTACAATTATTCATCCATCCATTTTCTCTACCGCTTATCCTCACTAGTGTCACGGGCTGCTGGAGCCTATCCCAGCTATCTTCGGGCGGGAGGCGGGGTACACCCTGAACCGGTCGGCAGCCAATCGCAGGGCACATAGAAACAAACAAACAAACAAACAAACACTCACATTCACACCTAAGGGCAATTTAAGTCCACAATCAACCTACCACACGTGTTTTTGGGATGTGGGAGGAAACCGGAGAGCCCAGAGAAAACCCATCCAGGCATGGGGAGAACATGCAAACTCCACACAGGCGGGGGCGGGATTTGAACCCCGGTCTCCAGAACTGTGAGGGAGATGTGCTAACCAGTCTTTCACCGTGCCGAAGTGTGTACAATTATTTAAAGAAAATAATTTTATTTTTAATATTATTCAAATTAAATAAGTAAATATAAGGCATTCCAGAATAGCACAATAATTAAGTAAAGCATAGCGATAAAGACAATAATATATATTTTCGCCAAACTTGCTAATGTTTCACAAATTTTGCCAGGGTATTTAAACTTATGAGCAAATATGTATGTGTATTTGTTGTTTATTCATCCAGAAGAACCTTTGTGAGGTCTTAGGTAACTGATGTGGATGATGGAAGGGGAGTCGGTGCTGAGGTTTCGGTTCAGAGAGACTCCTCCAATTGCCTTTGTGCCCTGGTTAATACTGGAAAATGGTTAATACTTCCCGAAATTGTTTCCACAAAGCTGAAAACATAGAATAAGATTAGAAAAACTAATCGTGAAGAGTTCTAGTCCATCTAAGATTGAATGAAGTCCCAAGAGTTTTGCCTTTGTGGTGTCTCTAACGGCGGCGCGATGTAGCAAAGCAGTTGACCTGTATGATCCCTATGACCTCATAGGCTTACTTGCCATGTTTTAGTAGACTGCAGAGAATATAACAAGCGACCTTCCACCTTTAACAAGCTGGCTTCAACTTAATAATAGTGCACTTGTGTATATGTGTGTGGGTGTGTATGTTGTTGTCACAACAATGAGGGAGTCTAATTGATAGACTAAGGTCATAGAGCAGGAATCATATGACCCTTGTGTTGTATAATAATTTATGGGGAGTGGATTATTGGTCGACAGGCTTTCGTTGTTTCCCATAAATGCTTTTTAGTTCGAGTTCAAGTGAAAGCATATTTGCTTATGTGGTGATTATTCTAGAAACAATCAACGGGTACTTGCCAAACAATTTCAGTTCCCTTATGATGATTAGAAGCATATCGGCTGCAGGCTTTCCTTCACCACCTACTCAGTCTTAGCAAATGTATTTTGGGCAATTTAGACATTGTATTTTGCACATGGAATCAACATCGCAATTAATTTGGGTCAGCTAATTGTATGGGAGCACGACTAGGCAAATAATGCCAATTTTATTTTAACTTTGATCCAAATCAGTATTGTTTGACCTCAGTGGTGTGTGCCATTCGAATTGTAAATGTAGTTTAGAGTAATAAAAACATTATCATTACCCCTCTGACAGTGTCAATCAAAACATTACTTTCATGCATTACTCTCTTTGTGAAAGGGTCGATATAACTATAAAGTGCCTTTGGTGTCCTCATTAGAATCAGAGTCATCATGGAAATGTACCAGAATAAATTCTGAGGTCTAGTTCTAAGTGGCCAAAGATTTTCACACATACTAGTAAAATGATGTCTCTTAAAATGTGCTTCCTTCATTTATACAATTTTTCCCCCCATAGGATGTACATGATTTTGGCACATCCGCTTTGCTAACTACAGATTGTGTAATAAGTGATTAAATAATACTAAATCATATTTTTTTACATGGTTTTATTGTTCCCAACAAGTTGTTTGATAATGCAAGTCATTTTGATCATGTACTGTATATCCCATTTCCATAATCATATTGAACATGTCACGTTACGATGGTATAATTTTACTCTGGACCCAGAAGCAAATGGAGGCTGTGAGGGTTGTGGTAAAAGGTTTATTGGAGGAGAATTATCAAGGTGGATCCGTGGGGCGTATTGGCAGGTCGTCGGGACAAGGAACTTGCGGCAGGTGGTGGCGTGAGCAGATGGATGGCTTGGCGGCGTGGTGCACGGAAGGACCATTGAGGACAAGGAAGAACACGGAGGTCACAGGTATAGCAAAAACTGGCGTAGCTTACATGCAGGTTTGAGAGCCATTGTGCCACAGGAGAATTTTAATACTCTGACGAGAGTTTCCGGGATGTGGCAGGCTTTTATGCAAGTGATGATGAGGGCTGATTGATGACAGGTGCACGGCCGAGGTGGTGCTGATTAGAGGGAGAGAGAGAGGGCGACAAGATCGCAAAGCGCCACCCAAGCTCCAGCAAAAGAACTGTAGAGCACAGCTCATGACAGTATCCCCCTCTCAACGGACGCACCCTACCAGGTTTCCTCGGGTGAGCCGCATAAAAGTCCATATTAAGGGAGTCGTCCAATATCAGCTTACGGGAAATCCAGGAGACTTCCTCCGGACCATACCCCTCCCAGTCTACCACGTTCGGCGGGAGATAGACGACGGGAAAAGAAGGCACATGGATGAAGTTTTTGGGAAGAGGGGTCCCGCTGTGAGAGAACGGCCCCTGCCCCAGTGTCCGAGGTGTCAACCTCCACCACGAACTGGAGGGAGGGGTCGGGATGTCGGAGGATGGAAGCAGTGGTGAAAAGGGTTTTGGTCGAAGGCTTGGGATGCTGCCAGGGTCCATTGAAACGGAGAGCTGGTGGATGTAAGGTTAGTGAGAGGGATTGCGACTTTACTGTAATTGCGGATGAAGCGACAGTAGAAAGTGAATCCAAGCGAACCTTGTAGTTCTTTGGTGGGAGTGGGTCAGTTAACGAAAATTGCTTGGATCTTGGCAGGGTCGGGTTGCAGTTGTCCTTTGGAGATGATGCAGCCTAAGAAGTGTACGGAGAAGAGGTGGAATTCACATTTTTCGGGTTTGACACACAGGCGGTTTTCAAGGTTTACATGACTGAAGTAAACGAAAACAAACCGGTTCAACATATCGCAGAGGACGTCATTGATGAAGGTTTGGAAGACAGTTGGTTAATCCGAATGGCATGACTTGGTATTCGAAGTGTCCGAGAGGGGTATTGAAAGCAGTTTTCCATTCATCCCCCTCTCGGATACGGATGAGCTGGTTGGCATTTCGTAGGTCCAATTTGGTGAATATCTGGGCGTCACATAGGGGTTCAAATGGCCAGGTCTTTCCTGAAAACAGATAGGGGAGAGATCATGATAGTACTCAGGTACCCGGCAGAGGTCAACAGGTGTGGCAGGTGGTGGTGGTTTACAGGAGGGCGGTATTTCAGAAAGCAGGTAGTGTAAATGGCAGTGAGGGCTCCATCCAGTGATTGACAAGTGTATCCAGTCTATGGCGGGGTTATGTTTCTTTAGCCAGGGAATTCAGAGGACTAGTGGGGTCTCAGGGGAAGGGATGACAAAAAGAGTTATGTCTTCACAGTGATTTCCAGAAATCAGCAGGGTGAATGGAACTGTTGGGTGGGTGACAGGGGATATAACACGCCCATCCAGGGCTGTGATTTTCTTGGGAAACGGGAGTGGTTGGAGAGGGAGTTGGAGCTGATGTGCCAATCCTATATGAATGAAGTTATCGTCAGCTCCCGAATCAATGAGGGCAACTATGGGTGTATTGTGGGTGGGACCAAGAATCCAAGCGGGAATGGTCATACGGGAAGAAGAGCTTGGGGAAGTCGTGGTTTGGCTCAGGAATGCGGGATCGAAAGGAGGACTTACGGGAGGGTGGTCGGACTGCATTCTTGAGGAAAGGAGGGAAACTTGCTGTGTGAGAGAGTGTAATGATTCTGTGATGTTTTGAAGAACTTTATTCTGTTTACCTATGTGGGTGCCTTGGAGGGAGAGTGCTTGTCTTAGCGCCTCCGGGGTTGCTGGGTCCATGGTGTGGCCAGAGTATTCTGTCACGTTAGAATGCTATAATTTTACCCAGCAGCAAGCGGAGGCTGAGAGGGTTGTGGTGAAAGGTTTATTGGAGGAGAATTATCAAGGTGGATCCCTGGGGCGCATTGGCAGGTCGTCGGCATAGGAAACGTGTGGCAGGCGGTGGCGTGAGCAGGTGGATGGCTAGGTGGCGTGGTGGAGGAGGTCAGCACGGCGGGGAACACGGAAGGAGCACTGAGCACAAGGAAGAACACGGACGTCAGAGGTATAGCAAAAACTGGCGTAGCTTACGTGCAGGTTTGAGAGCCGTTGTACCACAGGATAACGTTAATACTCTGTCGAGAGTTTCCGGGATCTGGCAGGCTTTTATGCAGGTGATGATGAGGGCTGATGATGACAGGTGCGTGGCCGAGGTGGTGCTGATTAGAGAGAGAGGGTGAGAGGAGGGCAAAGCGCAATCCAAGCTCCAACAAAAGAACTGCAGGGCACAGTTCATGACAGAGCATTGTGCATTGACGCTGAAATTAATGTCCATGCTGTCATCATGGGTACACTGCCCCTTTAAGAAAAAACCCTCTGACATTTTCAGCGTTTTGTCTTTCTTCAGTGAAGGCTGAAACAGTGGCTTGTTGCATGATATTTACACTTAATTAATTTTCATCATATTATGTCTGTAGTTGGATGTTGTCAAGCTTAACATGTCCACACTGTCATAGTGAAATATCAAGTGATATAAAAACCTTTCAGAAATTCGAATGCATTTGTTAAACAGTACACAGTACATAGAAACAGAAACGTAACTTTTTGGGGGGTGAAATTGGGAAATTTCAAAGGCACCTTATGGTGATATTGACTCATAGGCACAATTTATGTGCACATATACATGTTTTCTCCCCTAAATTATAGCTAATTATAATACAGTTCTCAACATAATTGAGTGCACTTCAACAAATGTATTGGAAAACCTTGAGTTTCCTCTTTTTCTATATCACATTGTACTAATACCAACACAAATATTTGCTATCAATTGCAAATGGTATTTCCAAAGGTGCACAGCCAAAAATGTCATTGTGATCACTGAGAAAGGGATAAATACATTATTTTTCAGAGGGTGTGCACTCATTGGTGTTAAGCACTGTATCTGCATCCATGCCGCATTTAAAAAAGACGTGAGAGGATGCATAGAAATGTGAGCTAGTGCGTTACGCTTTAATGTGTCCCACTGAGAGGCGGCCAGGCTCTGCCGCGTCCTCTCAGACCTCTGCGGTGGCTCTAAACAAAATGTTCCTGCCCTGACACATTCTGAAGGTACTCCACTGGGAACACACACACTGCTAATGCATTTAAATCACCCTCTCGCGCTGGCTTTCACACAAAGAGTTGGGGGAGGAAATGGATGGGCATTTGTGACTCTCGTTGTGCAGGTGAACAAGTCTAGTAATGGCCACTTTGAATTCCTTCTCTCTTGTTCCTTGTTGCCATTTAGCTGCTCTGACGCTCATTGTTTTTTTTGTGCTAATGTTCTGTATGGATCTCCTCCTTTTTGGCCCCTTGAGCGGCCTCATTTTGTCTCACTGTTTGTCTCTGACTCCCATCCGCTCTCCCCCGTAGCTTCCCTCTTTGTGTCCCCATCTCTCTCTCTTTCTCTCTCAGTGTGGGGCGCTAATGGAACCATTACTAGCTTTTCTGTGTTAGACAAACAGCAGACACCTCCAATTACTGCCCCTTTTTTCCCTGAAACCCCAGTTTATTCTACATGTAACCTCGCTCTGGTGTCTCTCTATAATAGGCCTAGTCTTCCCCTACAGTCCTCACCAGTTTCTTATTATATTGTCTTCTCTTTTCCACCTTGCTGTCTTTCACCCCTTTCGCTCTTTTTAAACATGTACAGATGTCTCCCGTGTCTTATTATTAAGTCTCATTCCTCACTAGTGAACCCGTAGGAAGGGTCATTATCCCCAGCTACATTAGACCGTTTGGTGCACTATACGCAATATAAATAAGTCATTTTTTTGCAAAGATATTGTAAAATTCAGTCCATAGAGTGCACTGTTATATATAAGCTCCAGCCATTAAATACATTTAAAAAATATTAACTTTTTTCCCTCCGAAGCCTCATCTCTAGACTATGATGAAATAAACACAAGTTGAAACAGCAGAAAACAACACAGAAGTAAAAATACTGCCATTGTCACAGCAAAAACATGCACAACCAAAATAAGGTTAAGAAACTTAAGATGCCATTTAGTCAACATCGTCCTGTTCACTGAATCCACTGAAATCTTCTTTGGTTACGTCGTAGGCATTACATCACGTTTTCGGCGTGATGAGCGTGTGCGCTTGAGTAGGCAGCTGTGAATACAGTTGAGCTGTGAAATACGAGTGACCCGACACTCACAATGAAGCTACACATAAAACAAAGAGAAATACATGTGTTTAAAACAACCACATAACTTTGCGTTCGTCTGTTAGCTTAATGCAAACAGAAAATGGGAAACGCCAAAGACAGGCTAACGGTGATCACCTACGTGGCAGTGTTATAACGCTGTTAGCAACAGATATTTGAACACAAACGATGCAGAAAAACATATGACAGCAGAAAATATAACAATACTCCCAGGCATATATTCTGTATCTTCTGCAAAAATTGACTAATATTACAGCAGCTTATTGAGTCACTTACAGTAGTTGTTTATTGTACTGCCCCTGGTGGCTTAAGGGTTTTTTATACTCGCGCGGGTGGCAACCACACTGCAGTCACTGCGGCTATCCCGCGCGCAGTTTGCCTTTATGCTCGAGCGCAACCCACGTGCGCTGTTTTGAAAATGTTCTGCAGTTCTCCTCCAAGTCAGGGGTGTCGCTACGGGTGGTATTGGCTAGGACACTGCAGGGTGGAGTTTTCCTCTGCATTTTATGGCCATTTCCGGTAGCCGTTTTTTCTTTCCTTTCTGGAACAAGGAACAAAGCAACAACAATGGCGACTGTGGAACAGTGTCTGCTAGAACAAATGGACCTAGATGACCAGATTATACGTTTAATTATACTGCAAAAATAACCCTGAGTACGTCATCACAGCATGTGACTAAAACGGACCAATCACGAGAGATAATCTCCGCGGCATTCTGCGCGCGGCGACAGTTTTTGGCGTGTGCCGCATAGGGCCGCGTCGATCACGTGATGCAATGCGGACGCTGTCGGCTGCGCGAGTGTGGGAGTATAAACCCTTTAGTCGCGCACACCACAAGGAGCCGCAATGAATTAATCAATATGCACCAACTTTTAAATGCTTTACAATCTATTTTTGGTTGTTATTAGGATACATTTTTATAAAGTACAATATTACAGTGAGCCAGTTAGCTTTTTATTTTTATTTTTTTTTAAAAAGACTACAAAAAAGTTTTTCTTTTCAGCAGAGGATGGAATGGATTAATAACATTGCCATTCATTTCAATGGGGAAAGAGGATTTGAGATAAGTGTTCTGAGATATGAATACAGTCACGGAACTAATTACTCATCTCAAGTCACCACTGTATTGATCAAAATGCTTCTCTGTGTGCAGATTTCATTTTAAAACGTGAACAGTTAATAGGCTAATTGAACATGGAGCTCAATGAGAAATTCATCAACAGTTAAATTGATTTTAGTGCATTAAAGAGAAGCTAAAAATAGACGAAAGTGTGGCGCTCCTGTGATCTGGGAAAAAAAAGATCGCAAATATACCGGCTTTGTTCAAGCCGCAGGGGTTAAAACTGGGGAAAATAGTTTATCGGCTTATAGTCTGAATTTTACTGGAGTATTATAGCTTAGACCTTAGCAACCTCATAGCTAGCTAGTATTAAACGACTTAAATAGGGCTGGGGGTGTGTACTGTAAAGTGAGTAGAAGACAGTAAAGGAGGAAGAAAGGCACCCAACTGTGTCAAGTCACCAGTTGCAAATCTGACTTTTAGAATTATGACCACGCATGACTGCTTCCACTATTACCTCCACATATGTTTTTACTTTTCAATGCTGCAACTTCACGTCGCCTCAGACTGAAAGATCCAACTACATCAAAAGGTCGATAGATACTGTATAGATAGATAGATAGATAGATAGATAGATAGATAGATAGATAGATAGATAGATAGATAGATAGATAGATAGATAGATAGATAGATATAGCTTGTGTAATGCTGTTATGTAGGTGTTATATCACTCATGTGTGCCGTCCGTGAGCTGAGGCGTGTTAGCAAAACAACACTGTGGCTCTATCACATGAAATCATACTGATGCGCTTTGTCACTTCATGGGGACTTACACAATCTCTCGCTCACTCCCACTCAACCAACATTTGCACACTCCACGAGGCTATCACCGCTTTCAGACAAGCTTTTTTTGTTTTCGCTTACACGTTCTGTTCCCATCTGCCATTACTCCCTCCATTCTTGCTTTGCGCTCCTTCGCCGTCCCCTGCTTTCTCACAGCTGGAAGGAGGCATAGTAAAATCTCTTCTCAGACCTCTTTAAGTCCAAGAGATACACGTTGAAGGACAGGAGTGTGTGTATGTATGTGTGTTCTGTCCTTTTCTGTGTGTCTGACAGCACCAATTACTTCCTCAGATGGAGGAAAGAGGGGAGAGAAGGACAGACACCTGTCACCTCAACACAAGTCCTCACAAGACCTCCTCTAACTCTCTTTTCTTTAATATGCAGGAGTGCTTAAAGCTCTGTGTGGCGCTCCTATTTGTTGCATAGACCATTGTAGTTACCATCTTTTTCCTCATGCATTTGGCATCTGTTTGGTTCTGGAATAATGATATATAACAGCCAAATTTACAGGAGGAAAGTAAAAGACGCAATACACAGATTCTATTTCCCGTTCTGAAAAACTGGACTAAATGCAAACATGAATGAGGGAGGAGTTCAAGGCTCGGGCACTGCTGATAAACTGAATATGCAGTATGAATCTTAAAGATCTCCACTGAAATTATAAAATAGCACTCAGACCAAGAGCAGTGGACTTATGCCAAGGCTTAATGTTTTTCATCTGAAAAACATCTAACATCTAAGAGCACAGAGGACACAAAGTTTCATCTGGATCCACAATTTCTTATGAATCAAGGGAATAAAGTGTTATATTATCCGATAAACGCACAGCAAATTACAATGTGATCTGATGAGGTTTGACAACAAATATACCGTATTTTAACGATCATAAGGCGCACCGCATTAAAAGGTGCAGTCTCAGTTACGGGGTCTATTTCTGTGTTTAACACATACATAAGGCGCAGCGTATTTTTGGGCGCAGGCATGGTAAAACATACGCTAGCTTAAAACATACGGTAGCATGCATGCACACTAAAACAATGTTTTTAAAAAGGCAGCAGGAGCAAAACTGAGTTCGGTTGTACTTTATTGAAGCATTTAACAATGTATTCACGTTATTTTTTGATCAATCCTCATCCACAAATCTATCTGTATCCGAAATGAACAGCTGGGCAAGTTCTCAATCAAACACGCCAGGTTCCCTCTCGTACTCGTCGGAGTCAGTCTCGTTGCCATGCGGCTCCTCAGAAATGATGGCGGCTTTTACGAACAACAGTGCAAGCATCCGCAATCCATTCACAAATTGTGGCGTAACTCGCCCGGCGCTGCCTCCTAGTCTTAGTAAAGCTGTGTTTGCCATCTGTCATCCATGGCTCCCACGCCGATCACTTCACTTTGAACGCCCTGTTTACACGGATGTCCAGCGGTTCGTCAAGCCTCCCGGAATGATGGCAAGCTTCCTCACTTGCTGCACATGGCAGAGTTATTGCACTCAGTCGAATGGTGACTTGAGACGCTTCTCCCGGCTGTTCTTTGCTCATGAATCCATTGCTCGAGTTGGTCCAACTCGGGCCACCTCACCTTGTTTCCGCATTTTGTTTTTCTTTTTTTCCCCGCGGAAACTCAGCTTCGTCTTCTTGATTTGGCGAAGCTCGCTTTCCTGCTTCCTCGACTAGCGAACCATGGATTTGTTGATCTTGAAATCTCTCGCGGGTGCTCGATTCCCATGTTCCTCCGCGTAACTGATAGCTTGCAGTTTAAACTGTGCTTCGTAAGCGTGTCTCTTCTAGGTGCCATTTTCGGGGGTCCTTAGCCAAACCGATGTTGTTTTGCACAATTCACACCCTGGAGCTATACACCTAATGGGGGCGTGGCTTTAGCATCCTCCTTCACATTCACATCCATTCTGCTAGACTGCACTTTGGATTAGTGCCGTCCAGTCTGGGACTCTTGCTGTTTCTTATTTATATTATATTTATATTTTATTGAGAATAATTCCTTTTGCATTTATCGAAAGTGTTATATTGAAATGCATTTGTCAAAAAAAAGGTCTGCCCCCTAAATATGTCTAATCCTTAAATGCTTCTATAAAAGGATCATCTTTATCAGCCAAATATGTTAAAACACAAGGAATTTATCTCCAGCAGTTGGGGCCTCTCTAGTACTACAACAAACAAGACACAATCACAAAATATATATTTAGAACATAAACACAAAAGTACATAGAGTCATTAGGCAATCTAAAGTGTTCAGTAGTGCATTAATACAGATACCACAACAAATATGCAAATGATGCAGTCATACTGATCAGCAACAACTGAGAATGATACTAGATCGTGTAACAAAGCTACAAGGATGAATGAAGCAATATTGGCACTACAGATTGTCAGTCGCTATGAAATTATAAGTCAACTGTTTAAGAAGTTAATCGGAATGGGGAAAGAAACTATTGGAATGCCTGCTGGTTTTAGTGTAGACTGCTCGATAATATGTCTCTATATGAATAAATATTGGTTATAGGACAAAATACAAATGGCATAGTAAAAAGTCACTACCAAATATAACTGTATGTTTATGGTAAAGTGACAATGTAACATTGCCTTGTTAAAAGTTATTTGCAACTGTTTTATCACGTCAAATGGTTTATATGTGCAATTTTAAGGATTTGGCCTTTAGCTTTGAAGGATATCCACCGGAACTCAGCATTTTGGCACAAAAATAACACGACACCGGTAAAAACGAAAGTAAAACGAGACGCAAGAAAAAGAGTAATGAATGGAACCCACTGCTCTGTAAAATGTTGATTCCTTTACCTACCCACCGATGAGACACAAGGTTAATGTTTGCGATACTGTGAGACGTTTTTGTCAATTTTGTCTCAATTCATTGAGATGTAAAGTTGTTAGTTTGACCTTTGGTGAAGTTTTAGCTCAACGTTAAGCTTGTAATTCGATTGTCCATCCGTCCATCCATTTTCTTCATCCTCACTAGGGTCGCGGGCTGCTGGAGCCAATCCCAGCTATCTTCGGGTGGGAGGCGGGGTACACCCTAAACCGGTCGCCAGCCAATCGCAGGGCACATAGAAACAAACAACCATTTGCACTCACATTCACACCTAAGGGCAATTTAGAGTCTTTAATCAACCTACCACGCATTTTTTTGGGATGTGGGAGGAAACCGGAGTTCACGGAGAAAATCCACGCAGGCACAGGGAGAACATGCAAACTCCACACAGGCGTGGCTGGGATTTGAACCCCGGTCCTCAGGACTGTGAGGCAGATGTGCCAGCCAGTCGGCAACCGTGCCGGCTAATTCGATTGTTTCTACTTTATTTCCAGTATGGTAAAGTAATCAAAATTTTATTTTGGTGTCTGCCATCAGCTCTTACGTTGGTTTGAAGACGAGAATAAACGCTAAAAACCATCAGTACAAGACTGTAACCCATCGTTTAACTTGTTAGCTGCCTCAATGTTGGTATAGATGTATTTTATTGGTTCACTCACCCAAGTGACTTCACTGAAGTTCCGTGCGGTGTAGGCTGAGGCTCGTAGCGAGAGGGAGCGCGTCAGACTTCTACACAGTGTAAGCCTCCTTTGCACAATATAATCTTAATCCAAGTGTTGCAATGAGGTGACTGGTCATTTATTTAAACATTGTTAAGACACACTTTTGTTCGCCGCTGTTGGGCAGAACAACGTCTTCGTGCGCGTTCGTCTTCGCTGGTTTTTACCACTTTCTTCTTTGGGGTAGGCATGGAAACTGGAAACCAAAATATTTTAATTTGAATGATTCCCGGGAGAATTGGAATGTTAGTCCCGGTTCCAATCGGTTCTCGATTCTCGATGCCCAACCCAAGTCAGGTGACCTTATATTACAGCATTATGGTTCAGATAAAACGCCACCTTGGTAGCCACAATGTTGAAGTAGGTGGACACAAGGACAGACCCCAGATGCTGCCCTAAATCATGCCCACTTGAGACATCACTATAAATTAACCATCTATAATTTATCGGTAATGTTTTTTGACTCTAAAACTCAGAGTTTTTGACTCAGGGGGTTCCTCTTGGACACACACTTCACCCGTCCAACACAGTTTCATTGAAAGTGACGGATAAACCAACTGCTATGAAAACATATCGTCTTTGGCAGAGAACCCGTCTATTAAGGGCTGGCCATGTGCAAAAGTCAGGCAAACATCACTTTTACACACCATAAAGTCCACTTGGCTGCGGCTATGAGATCATAACTTCAGGGAGGCAACGCTAAAGTCTGCGCAATGTCATTTGCAGAATAGTTTTGGAAAATGTTGCCCAAGCTGTGAGGGGAATTCGGCTTTCCGTTTGTTCAGTGACGGGCCGCGATCAAAGGGCTGCTTCTCAGCTGTTAGGACAATCAGACTTTGGTTATGACCGCAGACCCGAAGGAAAAGAAAACTGTTTATTCACAGTGAAAAAAAGGCAACAAGCCAAGGGTTATAAGACTTGGATTCAGTAAGGCTTTAATCAAGATATGCCCTTAGATGCACAAGATAAAAGATTTTGCACTTAAAAGGCCTGCGCACACATGTACACACACGCACGCACGTACACCATCGTCATATGTCATAAGAAGATTTCAGCCTCTGTTCACAATAAAAGGTTTTAGCAAAGAAAAGATGTAGACTAAGACTAATCTTTATACCTGTAAAAGAAATTGATCATTTTCAGGGAACTGCATGTGTGTGTGTGTTTGTGTGTGTATGTAAAGCTCAGTGGGGAACCTGCTTCACTTCATTGCCTCTTCCACACAGAACCTGAACTCTGTCTCCATCCCACTCGCAGTGAGTGTGTGTTGTGTGCTCGGTAAAGTGAGCAATTTTGTGTTCACTGCGTAGAGACGTTTGAAGGTCAATGCCCCCGCCCCGCACATCCAATTTTCCATGTTCAAACACATGCTGTTCTTTGGGGTCTGTGCTCCTCTCTTGGTGGCAGCTCAGGGGGCTTGAGAGAATAAAGGTGAGAGGAGGCGGGAGGGGGCGGCAACAAAAGGATTTAAACATCGAGTCAAGAAGCTCTCTTGAGTATGCACTAGATGTAATGTGACTAGATGTAAACTGACTGTGATATTTACTATAATTTCATATCGCTGGCAGAATCCTTGCATCTCCAAAACCATCACTTTTTAGGAAAACAAAAAAAGGCCATGTTTGTTGAGCCATTAACATTGCATCATCAAAGAGAGCAAGCCATTTTCAACACTGGACTGGTCAGTAACTTGTAAAAATAAGATACACATGGGGATTGACCAATAGTGTAGATTTGTGGAAAAAAAAATATGAAATTGACCAAATTTTGACATATGAGGTTTCTGCCCAACATTGACGATATATACCTGTGGCTAGAAACCAAAGCGTGGAGAGTCTCTGCTAGCAAAATCCACAGGTCCTCTCAAAATATCCAAACTTCATTGTCACCCGTTCCCTCTCTTTGTGGCAATAGGCTTCTTCCTTGACAATCGCTCCATATGTTTGCAGTTCAATAAAAAAATAATACACTCAAGTATATTATATTTGGTGCCTTAAAACACAACGCAGGTCATAGTTTTTCTGTTGCAGCTTGGCAAAGAGTTGGACTGTACATTTTCCACGATGCTCCACTTTAGTTGGATGTGCGGTGGGACTAATGTCTGAAAGAGGCCATGATTTAAAATCCCAGTAGTTCATCGCAAAGGTGTTTGATGGGGTGTTATTCCACACCAAACTCATCCAAGCATGCCTATGGACCTTACTTTGTGGACTGCGGCACAGTCAAGGCCTTTCTCCCAATGCTTTCCCACAAAGTTAGGGGCAGAGTAATGTCAGGAATCTCTGAGAAATTAAGATTCAGGTGGAACTAAAGATTTTAGCGGAACCTTTGATTGATTAATTAATTGATAAGCGGTATGCACCAAAACTGGAACAAGAAAAGGCTAGTTATCTCTACAGTATCATCTACCTGTCTGTCCTCTCAACCTGCTTTATCTGTCTGGCAAAATGTTTCACAATACCGCACAGAATTTTGCTTTTATCTCCTTTTTCTACACGTCTACCTGACCTCCACCCCCTTTTCATTCTCCCCTGTTCCATTTCCCCTCCTTTGTGTTTGAAAAAATGACACACATCGTTACAAAAGCTTTTGTAAGCCACACAATAGTCGTCATCTACATATCCATGTGGCATTGATGCAGACAATGTCGAATTACACTGTGCCTAAAGGCTCACAGCCTCTTTTGCCACAGTGGATCACCTGCCACACTCAAGCGTGGTGTTGGTGGACTAAAAGCAGTGGTCATGGTGTAACCCAAAGGCATGAATGTGGCTCGGCTCAGTCCGGAGCAGTGGGCTGATCTGTAAACGAACACACAGTGAAAACGGAGAAAAGCGGGATAAGAACTGAGAAACCGTTAACACGTGTGTTTCCATCTCCTGGTGCCGTAATATAGCCCTATCCCCCACAGATAGGGGGGCTATGGAGGCACAGAGCGGAGACTCCTCTGGGTACAGTCGCCATTAATTGGCTGTGATTCATATGCTGCTGAGTTCCATTTAGTTAAACAAGCGCACATTTCTGTAGTGTTGAGTCAGTTTTAGGTTTGCTCCATTTAAGATCTAAAGGCTTTTCAAGATGGCAGAGCTGGAGAGCCAGCAGGTCTGTCGAGCAGGAAGCACAGACACAGGAAGGCAGCCATTGACCCTTTACCCTTATTCCCCCTCCCTCTCTTTCTAGTTTATGGATGGTTTCCAGATGTACGATCAGCCTGTCAGAATGATAGGGCAAACGTTAACCAGCAGCAAACATGACATGCAAATGTAGTAGAGGTCAAAGTCCAATTTGTTGAGGGTTTAGTTGGTTGAGTGGCTCACACCATTCAACTCTTTAGAACATGCTGATTGGTGGAATTTATTGATGAATGTGACGTTAAGCCAGCAGCCACCAAGACAACCGCAATGCATGGAATGACAGCACACAGTCAGCAGTGGAAGAAAAGGCTGAGAGCGCTGATAAGGGAACCACGACAGTCGACATATGAGGGTGCAGATATCTTTTCTTGGCATGAGCTTTGTAGTATAGTTCCACAGCATTGAGACAAAGGGATTTTTGTGATGGAATTTTATTTTTCCTCAAATAATGAATACACCTGCTGGCACAAGGTACACTTATAATAGCTAATTGACTTTTGCGTTCCGAAATGCACTTTTCAGAAAAGCGAACAGGAAAGCTGTTGTTTGTTCTCTTTTCTAGCCGCTGATGAGAAAATCTCTCCAATTAGCAGCAATCGAAACGTTGATTAAGAAAAAGGGGAAAAAAGAGCACTATTGTTGATGCATGGCTGCACATCTGATTATTCCTGTATAAATACAGAACAAAAAGTTTGACTTCTTTCATAAATTGTGTCAATACTGAGAGAGAATTGAAAGGCTGATGAAAAAAAATGGAAACATTTGCAATACATCACAACATATTTATGAAATGACCATACATATTTCCCCAACTTTCCCCCATGAACAGTAATGACCAAATCATGTCATGAAGGATGTTGTGGAACAGCAACAACCCAAACTGTACATTGTGAACACTCCATCGCAGGTGATTACCTGAAAAACAGTGCTAAAGATCCCACAGTGTATCCCCAACTAGTTTTTTTGAAATTAATTATTAAATCTTATCTTTCAATTTCTTGCACAAACGTTCAATATTTCAGAATGCATAAGGTTGAGAAAAGTAAAAATGTATCCATCCATCCATTTACTGCCGCTTATCCAAGGTCAGGTCGCGGGGACGGTAGCTGAAGCAGGGAAGCCCAGACTTTCCTCTCCCCAGCCACTTCGTCCAGCTCTTCAGGGGGGATCCCGAGACCTTCCCGAGCCAGCCGGGAGACATAGTTGCTCCAGCATGTCCTGGGTTGGTCCCAGGGACTTCTTCCGGTGGGACGTGCCCAGAACACCTCACCAAGGAGGCGTCAGGGAGCATCTTAACCAGATGCCTGAGCCACCTTATCTGGCTCCTCTAAATGCAGAGGACCAGCGGCTCCCCCTTGGGCCTTGCCACTTTTTAATCACCTCAGTGACTTCAACCCTACAGATAGGGAAACCCGCCTCAGAGTCCCCAGACTCTGCTTCCTCCTGTCGGTAGAATTGAGGACGTCTTCGAAGTATTCGGCCCACCGACTCACAACATCCCGAGTTGCGGTCAGCAGCTCCCCATCCCCACTAAACACAGTGTTAAGCTTTCACTGCTTCCCCCTCCTGAGATGCCAGATCTTGGACCAGAATTCCCTCAAAGCCGTTCAGAATTCGTTTTCGATGGCATCACCAAACTCCTCCCAGGCCCGGGTTTTTGCCTCAGCAACAACCAAAGCTGCGTTCCGCTTAGGCAGCCAGTACTCATCAGCTACCTCCGGAGTCCCACAGGCCGAAAAGGCCCGACAGGACTCCTTCTTAAGCTTGATGGCATCCCTTACCGCTGGTGTCCACCAACGGGTATGGTGATTGCCGCCACGACAGGCACCTACTACACTATGGTCACAGCTCCAGTCAGCCGCCTCAACAATGGCGCGGAACATGGTCCACCTGGACTCAATGTCCCCCGCCTCCCCTGGGACATGTGCAAAGTTCTGCCGGAGGTGGGAGTTGAAACTCCTTCTGATAGGAGGCGTTCCCAGCAGACCCTCACAATACGTTTGGGTCTGCCAGGTTGGAGTGGCGTCTTCCCCCGCCATCGTAGCCTATTCTCCACCAGGTGGTGATCGTTTGACAGCTCCACCCCTCTCTTCACCCAAGTCTCCAAGACATGCAGCCGTAAGTCCGATGACACGACCTTAGAAATCCTCCTTAGCTGAATGCTTGCACATGATGCAAAATGCCATACATGGGTTAACAAAAGTAGCATCAATGTCACAGTGGTATAACCCTTTAATCAACAGATATTTGAAAACAATCGGTGAAGCAACACATGTAGACAGACAATAACAAAAGTCCCATATTTTTATGTATTTTTACATACATATTACACGTTACATGTTTTTGTGCAAAAAATGACCAATATTACTATTTTACAATTTAATGATTTAGCTGTAAATGTATTCTTCATGTGTGTCTCTGTTTCTATTATACTGCTCCCTAGTGGCCAAGGCACATACATCAGAAGGAACACATGAACTGGAACGGATTAATGGCATTTGCATTCATTTCAATGGGGACAGATGATTTGAGATGCAAGTGTTTTGAGTGGTCACAGAACAAATTAAATTCAAATTTAAATAAGACAAAGCACCACTGTAAAAAAAAAAAAGTTAGATTTTGTTGCACAATAACATTTACCTGAATGCTCAGTGAGCTGTTTATGTTGTAATCCTTCAAGGCTGTAAACAGGGCTGATAGAAATTTTAATTGTTTGTATACGCTTACAGTATTTGTCAGTTGTGAAGCTCCCGTGGTCCTTGGTACCAAAATGGACACAAATGAGCCGCTCTCCACTTCCGGCGTGGTGCTAAATGAAAGCTTTGGTCGCAAAACCATTTCAACCATTTCCCTGTTGCTGCCATCAATATTACGTGCTCACCAGCAAGAAGTTGGCCTTCCACTTGACAGGTGTGCACTTGTGGGTGTGTTTGCCATGTATGCGTGTTTCCGAGAATCAGACACCGGGCTGACGTTTAAACCTCTGCCTGAGAGAATGAATTATTGAGAGTGATGAACTGAAAATAACCACGGAAAAGAGAGCATGTGCACAGCTCCTCCCACTCTCACTCAGCTGGTATGGATGACGTGGGCACTTTGCGAGGATGTATCATGGGAGACAAGAAACACGTTTGTGCTCTCTGTGGGTTGAATTAAATTGAATATGTTGAAGCTACATGTGCGCCACGATGACGTGACTAAATAGGAAAATGTATAGATGGGAGAATAAGCTATTCAGACTGTGAACCAAACTCCCACTAGACTCCTGTGGGCCTGTCAGGTTCTCTCTCTCGCTCTCCCTCTCTTTCTTTCTTTCTTTGGGCATCGCTCGCCCATGACCCCTCACACACGGACACGCACACACATGCATACACACCTGGCATGTATTTAATCTTTTTTTAGACTCCGGGATAATCACCTCGACTTGAAATTAGTGAGCCATCCGCTTGGATTACTGCCAGAAAGGCAAAAGTGTGTATGTATGGGTGTGTGTGTTTGCTATAATTGCACTGAAATTGAGCTTTCTGTGCGCGTGCGCGGGTGTGTGTGTGCCTGTCAGTGAGAGGGTAAATATTTGTGCAGGAGCTCTGGAGAAGGTCAGGGTCAACGTATGACAGACAATCCACTGGGAAATAAAAAACACACAAACACACGCACGACCCCACACACACACGCACAAAGAATGAAATGGGTGTCCAAAAAAAGAACATGAAAAATAGACAGGAGGGCAAACAGAGACCTGTAGAGGGGAAAACACAGTAGCAGCATCATAGATGAAAGACAGAGATGGACAGAACAAGGAGGGAGACGACAAGCTTCATCCAGTGGTTCCCCTCCACCGCGCTCGGTAATTGGCCGGCTACACAGAGGACACACACGGCGTACTCCTGTGCTTCATGTGCTTGGACATCATGAACCGTTTCATATCCGGTCCTGAGTGTGCGAGTCTGAGAAGTCATATGAAGCCATAAACACTTGAGAGGGTGTGTGTGAGGAGGTGTCAGTCATAACGTTCTTTCCGGACACCACGCACACACACAAACCTCTTGCGGGTGTACCTAATTGATGCCATACATGCATCTCTGCTTTACACAATACCCCAATGGCCTACTTGGAGCACCTTTTTATGTGAATGAAATACAAAATTGGAGACTACAAAGGATACAGTTACAATATACAGACTTGAATATAAATGACATAATTATGTGTATTTTTTCCTCCCACATCTGGGATAATATTCTTTTACCCACATCAAACTTCGCAAACGCACATGCCCGTTGAAGTCTAAACATACCATCGGAACCGCCGTTCATTTTCTCCATGTGCCTTGTATTAATTTACTGTAGATGTGCCACAAAAGTATATTTTCTTGCAACGCGGTCGGCACTATTTCAATGTAAAGTCTTTGAGGGATAGTTTTCCTGCCGAGATCCACTTATTGATGGGGAATAATTAAAATAATTGGTTCTAAAATGACTTCAACATAATATCAATTATTACAGTATTATGCAATATATTGTCTATATTTATATATACAGTATTTATCTGCTTCGCAGTCACAAATTCCCATGAAAAAAATTCAATGATCCAACAATACATTATTCCCTTTACATTCTCAACATTAGGGACATCCGTACAATCATGATCGAATAGTTACTTAACTAAATGTGCAGACATTATAACAACAAATTCCTCTGTCTTGCAGGAGTAAAAAATAAAATAAAATAAATAAATAAATTAGCAGCTGTCTTTAGTAAAGCAATCTATTTTGGATTCACCCTTAACTTTGAACTTGCCCCTTGGGAAGCAAGTCATTGACTTTTTGACATGCTTGATTGTCATACAAGAGTAAAAAGTTGTCCGCTGCCATTAGTAACACTTTAAAATAATAGAACTCATCTTTAGCGGCAAGGTGACAAACTCTATTGCGCTAAGGCATCAATTTTACATTAAGAAAAATCTCTCAATTTACTCACTAATTGACTTGGTGTGAAATTTGGGTGTGTTTAATTGGACGCAAAGCTGATCAAACTCACAGGAAGGCACGATTTCTTCTGTTGTATGAATGGCAACAGGTGGATATGCAAGATTAATGAACCTTTTGCCATCTAATGGAAGTGCCTTTAATTGTTCTGCCTGTCACTATACGTCACTGGCATAAATAGATGAACATTATTTGTAGTAAATCATTTTCAGATTCAAATTAAGTGAAAATTGGATAATAATAACGTGCCTCAATTCTGAATTGTACTACCTCAAAAGAACCTACCCCACTGTAGACGATGCAACTTATGGAAAACTATCCCAAGAGAAGTTTAAAAACAACACAATTCCTTTAGGAAGAGAAATCTAATTGGTCCAAGGGAGCCAGCATTTTACAAGGCATTAGGGTGTTAAAAATAGGTATGAGCACTGGTCTCAGCAGAGCACTTGACATCGCTATTCCCCACACAAAGACGCTGTCATACGCACGTCCGAACGGAGTCACCTCGCATATTCCTCTGCAACTTTTCACGAGCTAACAGGATTCCATGTTTTAATATCTGCAAATTGCTTCAAAACCTTTGTAATGATTACTCGTGAACACTACGCCATTCTGGAGTCAGTGTTAGGTGTTGTTAATGTGGGCCCTATGTTTGTTGAGCATGAGGACATGTCAATTCGAGTGTAAACATGTTTCACAGCTATATGCACTTGAGCACAAACATGCACAGAGATGCGACCCTAGTGGCAGCAACGGATGTCACATTTAATCTCATCACATTTCTCCACTGACGCTTGACATATCAATTTTTAAGTAGCTGGCCTCTGCTAACGCCTGGATCGCCTACACACACACACACACACACACACACACGCACACACACACTTTGGTTCAGGAGCTGTGACACTCAAGGGGTACTAGGGGGGTTCCAGCTTGAAAACCCGTTGCCATGGTGACCATTATGGAGCTCATCTCCTGGGGGCCACCGGGCTTTACACAACTTCCCTATCAAAAAAATACACACACACACACACACACACATACCCACATTTGCTCGCACACTCAATCCACCTCCCGCCCACCCAGAAACACACACACACTTTTCTCCCTTTTCAGTGCTTTGTGCCAAACCTGATGGCAAGCCAATGTTTGCCTTGAACCGATTGTCTCAGAGGGCCAGGAAAGGAGCAATTAACGGTCTAACTAGTGCAAGAGTCTGGAAGTAGACGAAGGCACACAGTCTCAGCAACCACCTGTTTAAATGTAATTATAAAGTATTGACTGGGAGATATTGGCTTTGTGCTTGTGTGCATGTCTGCATTTGCTTATAAATATTCAGACAACCTTTAACAAACCATTTCCTGGTTCGCAGAATGTGTACAACCCTAGTCATTTACTCAATCAAACACTATCATTACGCTACCACTGTGTAAACATCCACATACATAAGCTTGAGCACCCCTTATTGTGGCCTATCACGGTAAAAGGACAATACATTAAGTACAGTGGTGCCTTGACTTTTGAGAGATACAAGCTGTCACTTGGCCAATTTTTTTTACCTATAGTTGCAAGAAAAAAATTTGCGTTACGAACAACAACAAGCAGCGAATGATTCTTTGAAAGAGTGCAAGTGCTTGCTTCAAGCTATTAAGCGTGTTACTATACTGTAAGATAATATCAACATTTCCATCCATCCATCCATTTTCTGAGCCGCTTTTCCTCACTAGGGTCGCGGGCGTACTGGAGCCTATCCCAGCTATCGTCGGGCAGGAGGCGGGGTACACCCTGAACTGGTTGCCAGCCAATCACAGGGCAAATACAAACAAACATTCGCACTCACATTCACACCGACGGGCAATTTAGAGTTGTCAATTAACCTATCATGCCATCATGTTTTTGGGATGTGGGAGGAAACCGGAGTGCCCGGAGAGAACCCACGCAGGCACGGGGAGAACATGCAAACTCCACACAGGCGGGGCCGGGGATTGAACCCCAGTCCACAGAACTGTGAGGCAGACGCTCTAACCAGTCTAATCAGATAGTGCCGCACTATCAACATTTCCATTAAACGTAATTAAAAATGTGCTGCCACCTCGTTTTTTTTGTTTTTGTTTGTCTGTTTATATTATGCTTATCCAAATTGCCATTTTGGAGTATTGAACATACTTTACAATAAAGTCACGACATTTAGCAGGATGTTTATTAGTGTGGAAAATTTGTGAGGATCATGGACATAAACCCCCCAAATTAGCAAGGTAGCACCCTACAAAAAAAAAATCGTGAATAATTACTGCTTGTAAATTTAATGTCATAATGATCTTTTTTTCAGGTAGCAACAGTTTGTGTTTGAATAAATGGGAACAATGCTTTGCTATCCTGTTCATTTGTTATTCATTTTCAGGTACTAAATTGTTAATGTGTGCTCCCCAATAAACTGTTGTAATTATAAACACATTCATTTAATGTTGGGCTTGTGGTTTTCATTAAACCAAGAATAAATATGAATAACCGTGAACGATATTGAAAAGAAAATAATTAAAACGTTTCCCATCCACATTCAAGTCAAACTAATAAACTTGACTCTGAAGTGACTTGCAGGGAGAGCACATGATAGGAAGTTAATAACCTTTAGAGTCATTTATCAAGCAAAAGCAATATTAACTTGAGAGCAGCGGAACAAGCAAAAACTGACATTTCATCGCCTTTTCCCAGCTAATATGGCTTCAGCGTTAACACCATTCTATTGGTTTTAAGCACCTCCAGATGTCCCCTGACACAGAGCAACTTTATAGTTTCAAGGAAATTGTGTTTCTGGAGGTTTGACAAATGCACTCACTCTGGTTTAATCTTAGTTCAAGTCACAATTTAAAACTGGAAAAAATGTCTCATTTGCTGCTTAATGTTCCACAGCCTAGCTAGTTGCTTCCTGTGTCTGCCTGTTATTTGGTATAGTAGCAACCCACCCGTAAATCAATTTTCTATACCGCTTGTCCTCATTATGGTTGCGGCTGAGCTCGAGCCTAATGCGGCTTACTTTGAGTAGGAAGCCGGGTACACCCTGGCTTGGTCGCCAGGAAATCGCAGGGCACAAAGAAACAACCATTCACACTCACATTCACACCTACGGGCAATTTAGAGTCTTCATGTATGTTGTACCTCAAGTGCATGTTTTTGGAATGTGGGAGGAAGCTGGAGTACCTGAAGAAAACGTACATAAGCACCGGAGGAACATGCAAGCTGCACATAGGAAGGCCGGAGACTTGATTCGAAATAAAAATATTTGGAAATAATATGTATATCCATTTTTATCTGGACATACCTACATACCAACGGCTCGGTCTCTGTGAGGCGGATGTGCTTACGGTTCTGCTGCCGGGCTATGATTTCTGTAGGGAGAATCCTAGAGCAAATAAACAGAATTCTTATTTTTCCAATATGTTGCAATTGACTCACACTCCAGTGTGGATCCAGAGGAGACAGACGGGCTGTTCCCTCCTCAATCAGAGCGTGTGTGTCCTGAGTAGCTCTACTACATCATATCTAAGAGCTATCGATTGGCATAAATACAGAGAGTCTCTCTGGTGACCAGATAAATATTTAATAAGACACTGGATCTGAGGCCATTCTTTGTCGTTAGAAGAAACACACTCACGCCGCCGCATCCGCACACAGCCCCCTCACAAAAAGAAAGTCATTGGGCATTTACTGGCACAATAGCTTGTCACATGGGTGATACCCTTATTAGCCACGAAGCTGAATTCAGCTTGTCATGGGAACATTTGTGAGCGTCAACTCTGATCTGGCTAGAATGCTATTCGATGTCTCAATAGCACGTAAATAGTGTACGTGATGTATGTTGCACATAAATAGTGTGACATCACAGCAGGGTACCACGCATACAGTATGGCTACTTGTCTCTCTGATTTGTGTTCATATTTTCTCATTAAGTGCAGGATAGCTGTTCTTCTTGCGGAACCTCTGCTTCAATGTTAGGTTCTCGACCTGCTGTCTCAGTTGGCAAATTTCCTTTGGGGGAGTTGCGTTTCGGTCTAGTGCCAAGTGGACAACAGCCGGATCATGACCCAAGCCCTAGTCATGGTCCATGAAGACAACTGGTTAAAACACAGAGCGACGCAGGTTGTGCGCCAACCTTAAGAGAGACGGAACGGAACAGAAGCTAACTACACAAGTTAACATGCAAAAAACAGACGACAACAACACAAGCTAATTACACAAATTGGCAACACAAGAAATAAGAAAACAGAAGGCTACTTACACACGTCTGCGAAAATAGGAAGGGAAATACCGGAATATAACTACGATGAGAAAACAGGCATGAGGCAATTGGTGATGAAAAGCAGAAATGTCCGGCGACTGTCCCCTGTTACTCCTGTGCTAAAAAGCCACGATGATTGTGGACAGGAGGCTCCGCCCCTCCATGACAGCAACTGTAAACAACCAAAACACAGACCAGGCAGGATCACAGGCTCACGTTCCAATAAACGTTAATAAAAATGAAAATAAAATAATAACACTATCGTACTTACTAAAAGCCTGACACAAAAGCGCACGTCCATGCTCGGCAGTAGTGTCTCGAGTTCACTGAAACGTGAACTCTTTCATTTTCCTTCTGGAGCGTTGCGTCAACTAGCAGCAGGTAGCATTGCGAAAAAAATAACAAAATGCTGAAGAGTGGTGACTACCGGAAATAGGAAATAGTTGGGCTTGGTGAGATTTAATGTGGAAGCGCCGAGGTCCAGCGCTGGGACAGTCGATTGTACTGTTTCAAATCTAGCACAACATCATTTAATTGCTCTGTCCTTCACCATATGTTGCTGGCATAAAAGATAAATGAACAACGACACATTATTTGTATTGTAACCCCTAAATGATACTTTTCGGACCAATTACAACCAACCAGGGTTCTAATAGTTTTGAATTTTCCATTATACAGTAGTTAATTTTTATTTCATTTTGACTTTTCTTTTTCAAATTCAGTTTTAATTAGTTTTATTAGTTTCAGTTTTGGCTATAGTTTTTTTTTTTTTTATTCAGTGTATTTGTCAAGTGTGAGATAAAAAAGATCACAGTGAGTATTATGTAATAAAAACAACAAAAAATCTAATAAAAATAATAATATATTAACTTAGTGGCGGCATGGTGAGGGACTGGTTAGCACATCTGCCTCACAGTTTCTCAGGACCCGGGTCCAAATCCGGCCTCACATGTGTGGAGTTTGTATATTCTCCCCGTGCCACCGAGTACTCCAGTCTCCTCCCACATCCCAAAAACATGCATGGTAGGTTCATTGAAAAACTAAATTGCTCGTAGGTGTGAATGTGAGTGCGAATGGTTGTTTGTTTATATGTGCCCTGTGATTGGCTGCCGACCTGTTCAGGGTGTATCCCGCCTCTCGCCCAAAGATAGCTGGGATAGCCTCCAGCTCGCTCGCGACCCTAGTGAGGAGAAGCGGTACAGAAGATGAATGAATGAATGAATGAATGAATATTAACTTACTAACAGATGAACAACCATCCACAAATCAAATACAGGTACTTTATAACAGTCCACCGAATTTGAAGTGCACTACGTGCAGTGCATAATACTGCTTCTAATGTTTGATCAGATCACAACGTACAGTAAAACCACTCAGGAGACACGTGCTGTAGTATGGCCTTTTTAAAAATGTGTTTATGTTTAAGTTACGAAAAAAAATCAAGTTCTATTTGCATGTTTTCCTTGTTGCTAAATTGCAAACTTCTCAAGTGGACTTTCAGACTTGTGGCTGAAAGATAGAAAGTAAGCTTGATTTTACCTCCTGTATTTCCAGTGAAAGTGCATCCAGTCTGTTTTCTTGTGGACTCCAAGATGATTGTGACAAAGCCTTTCAAGTTTTCCTGCTGTTGCTTAAGTAGTCATGTGAAAATGCCCTGTTGTTGTAGTAGTTCAATCACCTGCTGTGTCAAAGAGACAAACTCCTTGTCTGCCTTTCGTGGCAGGAAACCAGAGCATTTTGAGACTCTCTGCAGATGTCCGTTTCTCTGAGCTTTCCCCAAAATATGAATAACTGATGTGAACGATCCGTGAAGGCACTAGCTAGTGGGTAACAGTCTAAGCCATTTCAGTTAGCAACACATAGCAACAAAAACAGCTTGGACGTAAAAGTTAGCTTTCGGGCAAAACTAGTAGTAATAGTAACTAATAACTAGTAGTAAGTACACTACAATTCCCAAAGGACTGTTCAACCTTCCTTCCGTATCCGTTCTGTATCTATGTATTTATCCGAAATAAATACAATTAAACTCAATGCTGAAAGCTCATGTATGAAATTAATCGACAAAGACGAAAACAAAGGACATTTTTGCTATAATTATAGCTTTAGTTATCGTTTTTATTTTAGTTTGTTTACGAAAATGGTTTTTCAATGTTAGTTTTAGTTTTTTTTTTTACTATAATAAGTCTGCAAACAACATTGGATAATCTCAATGGCACACAAATTTGCCATGGCACAGTGGTTAAGAATCACTGCTCTACAATATTAACCAAACAACAGACTGCAGTGTATCTAGCTCCACCATTTAAGTACCTTACCACTAATATTAGTAACTGTTTCACCTATCCCAGGTAAAATAATTGGTCATATAATGTGCCCCATTAGTGTAGATTTTACCATGATCCTGTTATAGTATAATCCAAATTTGGAGTTCTCGTCATTCCAGAGCATAGTTTTAGGAGCTGAACTTCTAGTCTCTAGTGTGACTGCTTCGTGTGCAAGGTTGTGCTTGTGCGTCTGTCTTTTCTTATCTGTGACAAGGCATTAATCATAATGGAACCCCGTTAGGTAGTGAATATCTCATGGGGGAAAAGAGGGCAGAAGAAAAAAGAAGAGTGACTGTGTGAGAGACATAAAGCGGGATGAGGTACAGCAGCGAGACAAAAAAAATTGGGAGAGCAAAGAGCTACTCAAAGACGCCAAGTTCTTGCACGCACTTTGATCAGGCAGTTGCTGGGACACCAGGCCTGGCAAGAGCCAGGATGCTCCGGATGAGACGCCCCTGGAGAATAGCTGCTGGCCCACCCTACAACTCAGTCAAAGGACACGCACGGACACACGCACGCACGCACATACACACACACACACACACACACACAGAGGACTTGGGCACCCATTATCTTGCAAGATGACGGCAAGGAGGAAGGAGGCCAGAACGTCCTTCCTTTGAGAATATTCACTTCCTGTCCTTCCTTCGCCTTAACTTTTGTTTTCCTTCTTTTTTACCGGCACGTCTCCTGTTCCAGCACTCTCAGGTCTTTGGGGGATTGCGCTGGTGGACCTTGCTCCCAATATGATGAATGTTTTGCCTAAAAATACATTCTGTTCGCAAGCGAGCGAGCGCCGCATCCAGGTGGAAGAACTTACCTCCACTTTGAGAAATCACACCGCTTTTAGGCCGCATTTCCATTCCTCTCTCTGCAGGTGAAATCCTACTGCCTTGCATATATGTAGGGTGCATGTGTAAGTGTGTGTGAGTATGCGCATTAGAGTGATAATTTACAGCTTTCCTGGGATGAGTGGATTGTACCATGATTAAATCCGTGACCTTCACCACCGGCACAAGCAATCAGTAGGCGCACAGACTCGCTTACACACGCACACACACATACATATTAACCGCATACTTAACACACAAGTGTCGGGAACACCAACATACAATTAGTGCCAGGTGGATTCTTTTGCATCAGAGGCCAAAGTTATTCTGCTATTTCCCAGACAAATATGCATAAGCGCACTCGCAGGGGCGGGGGGCGTAGGTGGGTGGGGTGGGGGGGTTGGTTGTTTGACTCAGACACCCTTATTTTCATTACATGGAATTTTGTGGACTGTAATACTATTTACGAGAGAGGAAGTGTGTAATTGTGAGGATCTGAATACTACGTCTACATATGTAAAGCGGCTGGAATAAGTATTTATAACGTCACCATTTTTCTCACTAAATATACTTCCAAAGGTCTTGGGTTTCCATGCCTTTTTACACCTCCCTTTCTTCATGTGTTCAATACTTTTTTCCCTGTGTCATTTCACATTATTACACACAACTTAATTTCTCATCTTATTTGTTCTACTTTCTTTGTATGTATGGATTACTTGGGTTGTTCCCAACATCTGTTGAAATTTTCAGGTCAATAGCACCTTTGGAAAAATATTTAATGAGAAAAATGGCTACGTGTTAAATACTTATTTCAGCCGCTGTATAACAATCCATCCATCCATTTTCTGTACTGCTTATCCTCACTAGGGTCGCAGGCGTGTTGGAGCCTATCCCAGCTGACTTCGGGCGAGAGGCGGGGTACACACTGAACACATATAAACAAACAACCATTCACACCTCACATTTACACCTACGGGCAATTTAGAGTCTTCAATTAACCTACTCTGCATGTTTTCGGGATGTGGGAGGAAACCGGAGTACCCGGAGAAAACCCACACAGGCACGGGGAGAACTAATATGCGGCCAGGACCAAGCAACAGTCATGTCATGTTACTGCCAGAGTCGCTGTGCCTGCGTATTTGTGCCTCCCCAGTAGCCTGAAGAGCTAATGCTCATCCAAGAGGAGTGACAGTCGGGATGCTGTTGGGCTGTGTTTAGTACATTACGACCCCGCGGTTCTCCCGCCTGATGTAGAAAGATCTCACGTAGACCAAATGCCACAATGCATTAAATCAGACTCTTGTTTTCGTGTCCGTTCCCATGGGTGCTGCACGACACATCGTATGATCTGTCAGTTTCTCTCGTGCCTCTGCCGCACCACGACTCCTCTAGTTATTGTGCCCTTGGTTACTTTTTCTAGACAGTTTCAGTCTTCTTTCAGTATGTATATCTCCTTGTATTTATTTTTATTTTTTTGTTATTACAAGGTCTAAACAATATAGTCATGGTATTTTGTAACTAAAGTGGGTTCTCCCTACCAACCAACAGAGAAAAATAATGACTGTAATTAATAAAATGCATATTAAATTATATCAGAATGAATTTAATTGAGATCATTTAGTATTTTGATGGCAAATCGTATTATGTAATTACATATAATTCAAACCTGATGACATTACATTACATTTAACAGCTGTCATATAATTATGAATTGCGTAATTAACATGACATTTATAAATCACCTCCTATAGATCCTTTCCACAAAGATAGAACTGTATTATATATATTACGATGTAATATTTTGGTGATGTTCTATAGCTACATGGAAGGGGGAACATGTTCTCGCAGTATGATGCACAACACATCTACACAACCAAAATAATAAATAAATTGTCAAATGAATATCTCTGTATCAGTGTCTGTCTATTCTGAACTGAGCTTTATCATCACTGTAGAATTATCCTAATACTTCATAATATTGTACTTTATACAGAAAATGGATGGATGGATTGATTAAAAAGATATACAGTAATGACATAAATAGAATTCAAAAGAATTAAACAGTTTACGTAACACTGCATTACTTGAATAGCCATTGTGCTTCTCTCTAGTGTGCCCACCTTGGCCATATGGGGACAGTGTAAGACAGTACGGTACTAATAGTCATTATTTTCAGAGGGTCAACAATATATGACTGTGGGTGGGGTACTGTTATATTGTCTGACTACATGTGATGCTGCACGACGTGTGTTTAATCCATTGCTTCAAAGGTTATAGTACCGCAACATAGATGCTATTCAGCCTTGAGTTCACTGCCACCAGAAAGCGCTCGTCTCTCAAATCTGCACTCACAAGTCAAAGCAAAAATCACCTGACAAGTTATCAAGGAATCTCTGTAATGGTATCAACAACATTTAGCAGCCATCAGTTATTGCAACATTTGTGGCATTTAAAACTGAATTTCTTTGTCTTTATGTTTGATGTTTCGTGAATGTCATCTGGACCTTTCGTGGCTGCATTGACTCCTCTATTAACTTTGTGTTTGCATCTTTCTGCTCGACCCAGCATGCCGACCTGGAACCTACAAGGCCTCGGCCACAGACGCCTACTGCAACAAATGTCCTCCTCACAGCTCGTCTCCTCATGAGCAAGCCACGGAGTGCATTTGCGAGAAAGGCTTTTACCGGGCCGACAGCGATCCACGCTCGATGGCGTGCACACGTGAGTGAGCCCTATGCAGAAAAATTAACAAATAAACACACACTCACACACATACACACATGGAGATGAAAGTTAATTTCATAGCATGCTGCACCAAACTACGGCTTTAAGTTAGAACTATTGGATTACATTAAATTTAATTAGTTGGTAATGTGTTCTTGTAAGGATTTACAGTGCATGACAGCTTTCCAATTTTATGTTTCGAAATAACCCAAGCGTGCTGTTTCCCTTTTCCTTCGGCTTTGCCTGCTCTACACACCTGAAACACATGAAACACACGCATCCATGCGTGTTAGCTGAGTGTTTGTAGGTCACTGTGTTGTGAGAACATATGAGGCTGATACTCTTATCACAAGCACGTAGGAAATTTCTTGACCTTTCCATCTCACGCACACATACGCGCGCACACACACACACACACACACACACACACACACACTGCCAAAGGGTTTAACTTTGTCCGATTAGTAGGGAGGAGAGAACACTACACGCAAAGAGATGGCTTGATAGAAGGATGTGTGAAGAGGAGAGGCGGAAAAGGACAGTGACACAATGACAAAGACTTGGAGAGAAGACGAGCCCGCACCTTCCACACGGAAACACCCCAGAGCGCACACTCACAAGCGTAGACCCATTATCAGGTTATGGTAGATTACACTCATTAATCGTTGTAGCAGGTGAGATGTGACAGGCGTTATCTGCTGGAAATGACTAATGCCTCGTTCAAATATGTATGCTCCCCTAAATGGGAACGAGGAAGGAGCAGGAGAGAGAGGGGAAATTGATCAAATAAGGAGAAAAGGTGACATATAAGTCATGAGGAGACATGTGGAATGACACTTAAGACAGGAGAAAGGAATAGAACAGTCGGGCATTTTAGTGGACGAGCACAGGAACATGATCTCAAATGATTATGACGGACAGTTATGCGTGGCCGACGGAAGTGGGAGATGCGGAAAAGAAAATGACAGAATTAGCAGGATAAATCAGCTCGCTCTTCTGACAGATTTATTACAGACAGCTTCAATTATCCCCATCATGGCCTCCTATCGCAGTCGCCGAGCTTTCCGACACTCACTCCCTGCGTCCCTGAGATTCTCACCACTGGGAAGGCTAATCAGGAAAGGCCCAGGCTGCGCCAGGGTTCCCCAGGGCTCAGCTATGACCTGATGACATGTCATCAGAGTGTACAGTCATCTGCGCTTTAATTTCTTTATGCTTGAATTAACGGCTGCACATTGTGCTGTGAGTAGTCATAATCACTGGACTTCTGCGTGAGTCGTTTCCTAATAGAAACGGTAAACATTCAGTTTGAAATGTGATTTATCCTTGCTGACATTACAAGGTGTGTCAGAAAGGTTCCAGGACTGGTGTCACCAAAGATACTGTATATTTCAACCACAAGCTTTGAGTTTTCTTCCTCAATACGGGCCAGACGATCAACCAGCATGTCGACAAAGACATCCTGTGGTGTTTTCTTCATTCATTGCACGAGAAGAGGCGAATGTTATGGCAGGACAACGCACAAGCTCACAACGCCCTGACCATTTGACAGTCCCCAGCCGAAAATAACTTTTCCATGCTGGAACAATCTCCTAACTTACCTGACCTGGCTTCATATTACAAAACAGCAAACAGATTCTTCATGAAGTCATTTAAGCGAATAAAGCAAATAATGTTTCTGTAGGGCCCAATGTATGCGTTGTTGGTTTTTGGGCAGTTTAAAATTGAAATGGTGGCAGGTGTGTGTCGACTCCCATATATTATTATTATTTTTATTTGATGTTCATGTACTGATTTAAAAAAATAAATAAATCAGGTTGCTCACAAGTTACTCTTTACTTTTGAGTATTTTTTTCATTGAGTACTTTCTTACTCTTACTCAAGTAAATATTTGGATGACTACTTTTTACTTTTACTTGAGTCATATTATTCTAAAGTAACAGTACTCTTACTTGAGTACAATATTTGGCTACTCTACCCACCTCTGGTCACCAAGGGGATCTGTTTTGAAGAGATGTTTGGCCGTGTTGATGGAGCTGCAAAGGATCCCGGAAGAATTCTTCTAGGGGTGCCTGAAGATGTGGCAGAGAAGGCTGGGAAAGTGCATTCAACACTTGGGGGATTTACTTTGAAAGGAAAACACTTGTGTATAATAGTTTGGATTTTAAATATATCTTTAGTGACAGCAGTCCTGGAACCTTTCTGACAAACATTTGAAAATAAATAAACATAATGAGCCGTACCAACACTAATCCAAAATGATTTATACGATACAGGATCTGATTAGTGTACCTAATGTTGTGTCCATTGAGTGATAAACTGCCGTGCTTGCGTTGTAGTGCTCAATACATTTTCAAAGTGCACTGGACTTGTAGGATCATACATCAACATATGTATTGTTGGTACCTGCAGCTACATGCTCTCAACAGCAGCTTGCTTTCTTATTTAGTTTTCTGCCAGAGGTTAAGCACAGAATGTTTTGATATGATCACAAATTTAGCTTCAAGGCGCTTCAGAAATATATATATTTGTTTTGAAACCTAAACTGCTCATGCATTCATGATCCAGCTCTCATCTGTGATTCACACATACCTGCTTGTCACTAAAGATTGTGGCATCACATTTTGGGTGACTATTAGCATACAACGAAATTATAGTGCCTCTATCTATGTAGGAATGTGACAGAGAGCCACAAAACAGCTCAAATGTCAAAATATAACTCAATGAAATGAAGTGTCAACCTTTTAGAATGATTGCAGTCCCACTTTTCAGACTTTGACAAGTGTCATAAATTCACATTTTAAACTGTTCAGACTGAGATTAATATAAAGTCTTCTAAATCAAAAGATATACCTGACTCATAAGAAATTGACTCTCCTGGCGCTTTCTATGGATGAAATGGTCATCAGTGGATTATTTATTCTCCCACGAATCAGCAAGAGCCAACTGAATTGTGGCTTTCAACTATTGTAAGAGTTCACTGTAGTATTTCATGCTTAGACTGTTTTTATTATAACCAGCCATCGTCTTTTCAAAGATATTAATTAATAAAATCCCAAGTCTCTACCCTCTGGCTGTAGCTACTCAAATGATTCATTTTTAGTTTATATAATTGACTAATTATAAAAGATTTGGTGTGATCAGTTATAAGCACGAAGATGATAATTGGAGGTACAATTGCAAAGTAAATATCCCATGTGAGTCTGTTTTCACACAAAACAATCTGTAGAAAGTAACTTTAATTACTAGAAAACTCACAGCATTATTGGGATTAATTGCTGCTGCCTATTTTCTTTACTTTTGTGAAGAGGGAGGGATGCTCATGTTTCTGGAAAATAGTCCAATTTATTTTTTTTATACTCCATATTATATATGATATATTCCATACAATAGGCTCCAGCGCTCCCGTGACCCTTGTGAGGTTAAGCGGCTCAGAGAATGGGTGGATGGATGGATATTCCATACAGCCGTATTTTTTATAGTTGTTGCATTTTGTGCAGATGGCAGTCCTGAACTACAGTGGTGCCTTGAAATACAAGTGACCTGACTTTGGAGTTTTTCCAGATATGAGGCGTCCTTCGGCCTTTTTTTATTTTTTTTTTTTTTGCTGTGTCTTATAGATATGAAGGCTGTATGGTAGCAGTGAAGTCCAGTCAGCACAATCTATGACAAGTAGCAGTTTGGCAAATATTAAAGAATTCATCAAAAATGAGGCTTCAAGCTGTTTAATGCCACTCCAAGTTGAAGTTTAAAACAAAGAGAATTACAGGTTCTGTATATAAGACAACCAAACAACGTTGCCTTAAGAAAGACCTGTTTGGCTTAATTCTAACAAACAATCCAAAACACCTTTGACATGCTAATGGTTAGCATTGATCGTTGCGTTTTTTTTTTTTTTTTTTTAAGTAATGGATATTTGAACACAAATGGAGGAAAAGCACATGCAGACAGATAATATAACAATACTCACAGTCATATACAGCATTATTTATCCTCTATGAAAAATGACAAATACTACAGCATCTTACTGAGTCACTTACAGGAGTAGTAGAAGTACTCTTCTTCTTTGTTTGTGTCTGTATGACTGTATTATACTGCCCTGTGGTGGCCAAAGTGGGCACACCATAAGGAGCAGCGTGATGAATTAAATTGCAGCATTAAATCATGTTGCACAAACTTTTTTATTATTTACGTTCTGTTTAATTATTTTATCACTATGTTTTTTTAAATTACAATATTATAGAGTGCTGCATTTTCTTCATGAAAACCCATTCCTGGGGGGTGACGGATTAATGGCATTTCTATTCATTTAAATGGGGAGATATGATTTGAGTATTTTGAGTTAGAAACGTCACAGAACACAAACTCATACATTCAAGGCACCGCTTTATTAGTATGTTTTCTTACAAAATTCCTTTACTGCATATCAACTTTCTATAATTCTTTACTCAGGTCCCCCATCTGGTCCAGAAAACCCGATCTCCACAGTGAACGAGACCTGCGTCACCCTGGAGTGGTCATCCCCTCGAGACACAGGAGGACGCGGGGACATCACTTACAGCCTTCATTGCAGGAAGTGCTCTGGCGAGGGCAAACAGTGTGTACCCTGTGGAAGCAGTGTCCACTTTGTGCCCCGACAATTTGGCCTCTCATCCGCCACTGTCATCGTCACCGACCTGCAGCCAGACTCCAACTACAGTTTCATCATCGAGAGCCAGAACGGCGTGTCAGACTTGAGTCCAGCGCCGAAAGGAAGAGCAGTGATTAATATTACCACATCGCAGACTGGTGAGAGTGTCTTAGTGGTTCACGTGCTACCCTTTTGTATTCGCTTGTTGCGCTGTGGTTCACATTGCTGGCTTTTGTTCTGTTTGCTCATACGCATTTCTCCAACAACCAATCCTAATTTCTGTATTTATGTCCACTACGTGATTCAGAACATTCAAAACAGACCTACCAAAGTCCTTCAGGGCTGAGCCAGTACCACTTACTATTTTTGGCATTTTGTAACAGAATATAGATTTTGCAGTTTGAATTAATTAAGGATATACAACAGAGTGACTTACACCATATGTTCCTAACATTCAAAGGACAATTGGATTGCGTTCCTGCTGCTCCTTGGCTCAAACAAGCCACTAGATTTTCGGGGCACTTCCAAGACTTTCCATTTCTTTTCAGACTGGTGTCAGGGTGCATTCACACTGGCACACTTTAGTCCATTTTAAACAACTCCAGTTAATTTTCTCCTTTGATGCTGTTGACTTGGTCCGATGTGTGTGAACACGCCAGGCCTGTAAATATTTTCATTCATCCAGGTCATTTCATTCTCCAGGCATTGAATTGATTGCAACCGGACTGTTGTGGTTGTCTTAGGTTTCGTCAGTTCATGCTCAAGGCTAGGTAGCACAACACTGGCCTGATCCGACCTTTCCTCATCTTCTAAAACAAACACAATAGTCCCGTTTGCGATCAATTTAATGCCCTGAGAACTCAATGAGAAAGATCGTGTGCAGACGAAGCCGTCTAGTTCTATACAAACTTAGCTCTTTGGTTGTGCTGTAGTGATAAATTGATATATCTCGATCGTCTTCAAAAGGCAAATGAACAGGCTTTTACTAGTTCATCAGGTTTGACCCTAAATGGCCTAATTGTGACAGATCTACAGCTAGCAAGTGGTGAAACTGGTGACTTAGCAAACATTGGGTCATCATATGATTGGATTGGTTATGTTATTGTTTATCAAGACGCGAATGCAATCGAACATTTGCTGGTGTACTTTAGTCTCCTGGACTGTCCAAAAAACACGCACAAAAAATGTGTGGGTTCCGTCAAAGAAAGAAATCCATACAATGGTCGCAGGACTAACTGATGAAACAGGAATTCATCAGGTGCATGTTTAAATAAAGCATGCAAAGAAAAGAGCACTATAAAGATTATTAAACATGGAGGCCAAACATTGTCATGTTCTCGGGCTGCTTTGCTACATGTCTTGAATTTGTGCAAGGTAAAATGAAATTCCGCAGTGAAATGTGCCGCCCAGTCTTAGAAAGCGTTGTCTGTGCCACACATCAATAGGTCTTCCGACAGGATAATGTTCTAACTAAGCAACAGCAGAAAAAGAAAAAGACTAAAGTTAAGTTACAGAAAGTGTTCAAGTGCAGTGATTGTCACAATGGGTTGTACAAAAATCTTCCTTATGTCTGTTTGTAAGTGCTCCATTTTTTTCAGTTTTGCTCTATGGAACATTTCTTAATCACCTTTTTCCCTGGTTACTTCCTTGCAACCCAGGAATTTAATCTGTCACTCATCTTTTTAATTGCATGTACTGTACATCTTACTCATTGTGGTGGTGTTGAAAATGTGTGCAACAGAAGGGGATATGACAGGGTGGTTATAACGAATAGACACGTAGGAGGTTGTAACCCTCATTAAGAACCCGACACATGCCACTCTCAGCGTCATGCGCATTCACACCCGCACTCATATCTACTGTACATATATGGCACATATGGCATGTGCCCCAAAGTGGGAAGGGAGCCTAGAAAATGAAAGGGTTTGAGATTTGCATTAATAACTAGTAGATCGTCATCACACACATACTGTATGCTGTTATGGCAAATACATAAAACACCTTGTAAATAGTACCATTTGGCATCATTTTATGAGGTGCATGTTTTTTTGTAATGGAACAGTTGGTATCCATCTAATATATCCCTCCTCCCCCACAAATGTTCACCCTTCTTTACCTTCAGTGTGACTCAATGCTCCTGCCTCACCATCTTATTCTATCTTTCCTTCCCCGCAGTGAGTGTTGTGTTGAAGGAGAGGCGCAGCAAGGACAGCGTGACCTTGGCCTGGCAAGGCCCAGAGAGACCCAAAGGTGCGATAGTCGAGTACGAGGTCATCTACTATGAGAAGGTGAGAGAAAACTTATTTTTAAAGGTGCCCTACCAGTGTATGTTTGCCTGGCATTACTACATACTGTATCACGTTCAATTATAAAACCTTAGTTTATTAGATTAACCTTGCCACAATATGGAGAACCTTTGGTAAAATGCTTCAAAAATAGTTCTCCTTGGAGGACTGAGTAGGAAAACGATTAATACTAGAGGGGATGTGAACTCATCTATTTCTTGCCAATGTGTTATTTTTACACCTTTAAACAACGGGTGCTATGTGCTGTCAGTCAACAAATGTGGTGACATTTTAATTGTTTACTGGCACTTACTGTATATTCTAGTTGTCCACTTGAACACTATTGGACGGGGCAAGGAAATTTCTGAAACAAAACGTTTCTCTCCTCTTGACTTATTGGTTGTGTGTTTTAGCTTGCGGGCTTGCTCCTCTCCTACAGCTCACAGCATGTCAATTACTCACACATCTGTTGGACAAACCTTGTAAAACATCGTCAAGGTGATGACATTAAGCCTCAGTGCTTGTACGAGTGTGTATGTGTGATGGCATGCATGAGCAATGAAATAGTCTTAATCCATGCTGTAGAGTGTCTTCCATTAGGGAATGAGCTGCCTCTCTGCAGGGCTCCAGCTAACTGACACACTTATACTTTATTCATCCTCCTAGACACGTACACACTTGAACACGCACACGCAGACATCTAATGTAATCATGAACCGAAGAATGGCAAAACTTGATTGCATACTGTCCACAAGTGTAGGCATGATATTTTGCCATTGCGTCCGAATAGACATGATGAACACATTTCATATCAACAGAGTGCATTGTGTTTCGCCCCAAATTTTAGATAACATACCACTGTGGTTCATAACCTAAAGAAGGGCGTTAAAATGTGCAATGGTCCAAAAGACAAGGTACCCTTCACAACTTTTGACAGTGAAGGACAAAAAAAAAATACAATCATCACAACAAATTGAACAGTATTGCTTGATAGAAAAGGGACTTAATGTGGCCCCTGGCAATATTTGAGAGGAGCTTTTAAGTTTTTTTTATTTGTTGGTTGGTTAGTAAGTTTTTTTTAGTTAGCAGGATTGCACAAAACCTACAATATACACCATCGAATTTTGCAGTTACATTTATACCAGACTGCTGATTCTTGATAATGGCATTACGAGAGGGGCAGCAAGGACAATTGTCATGAAAAGGTTTTATTTTTAACAAACATTTTTCTTGAACATGGCACGTTTTGCTCAAATATAACACTTTTTAGAGTAAAAAGTTGTCATTACAGTTTGATTACATTAACAAAATAAATCCCATACTACAAAAAAATAATAAAGAATCATTATTACTGTGATTATATAGTGTGCGTTAGCTAAAGTATTCTCATATAAATGTTGATTCCCCTTGTAATCTGTAACAATACAGATGGATATTTTTTTCTCGAAATCATATGAATGTATTTGTCAATGGACGGGAGGGTTGTCCCTTGATTGAGAGTGTCATGTTTTTACCCTGCGTTCGGCGCCCCTGTACAGAAGTACTGTATTGGCACCGATACCCGATACGGGTATCCCAAAAACATGCATGGTAGGTTGATTGAAGACTCTAAATTGCCCTTAGGTGTGAATGTGAGTGCACATGGTTCTTTGTTTGTGTCTGCCCTGCGATTGGCTGGCAACCAGTTCGGGGTGTACCCCGCGTCTCGCCCGAGGATGGCTGGGATGGGCTCCAGCAAACCCGCGAATGAGGATAAGCGGGTACAGAAAATGGATGGATGGATGGATCGTCTTGAAGGAGGTCTTCACTCTCCTGAGTGCATTATATCTGCTCCGGATAATATTTATTAATTGCCTCCACTTTCTATTATCTCTACTTCAGAACCAGCGGGAGCAGAACTACACTGTTTTAAAAACTCGATCCAACATGATGACAGTGGACGGGCTTAAACCAGGCACCACCTACGTGTTCCGGGTCAGGGCTCGAACTGACGGTGGATACGGCAGCTATGGTGGAGAAATTGAACTGGAAACGAGCCATGAAGGTACACATTTTGAATTAATTATCTCTGTGCCGCAACCAGTATGACTATTTCACAGTCATGTGTAACGCAAACGTTCAACCAGAACCAAATTCAAAGAGCAGGTGAGCAAGAAGGACAAAGATGAAGTGCAAATAGTGTGGCTCAATTATATCTCCATGTGGTGATTTGTTCCTGCTGGAGTTTAAAATCAATCCAGCGGATGGATATTAAATAGTCCACTTTTCATCTAAATGGCTTCCTCAGTTCTCTTGTCATCTGGGTATGCAAGAAGATTTATTCAATAAAAAAGTGAGCTTGTAAGTTCAGAACTATCACACTTGGAAGTGTTCTCTTAAGAAGCAAACCTGATGACTTCCTAAACTGCTTGTAAACTGCAATCCACATCACTTAAATACATATTTTGAAAAAAAATTTAGTACCCTTACGTCGAAAAAGAAAAACCCACAATAGTCACTGAGATAACTTGAAACTGATGAGACTGGAATTTAGACGTGCAACATTTAATTGATTAATTGACAACTAATTGATTACACTGGGGAACAATTAAAAAACAAAATCTGTTGAGTTAGATTTTTATGCTGATTAAAACTAAAATTTGCAGTCAGTTTTTTTCTAGCACATCAAGTTTACCCTCTCGATACCCTCCAGATAAGCAAAATTCCACTGATTAGCTGTAGTAAGACTTTCCAGTTGATTATGATTGGACTACAGCTACGTGGCAACTTGTTTGTGCAGTCACAATTGAGACAGTGCGGTGAGAGATGTGTGCAGCTCACAATAGGTCAGTCAGTACTATCAATATCTGCATACAGAAAGCTATCAAAGTAGGAATTAAGAGGATTTGTGCTGGCTTTTCGCTTAACCTTTGTAACTTCTATTTCATTTTATGCATTTTTTTTTAGTTTTCATAGCATGTAACTATTCCATCTTAGTGTTTTATTTACATAGATACATACATTTTTCCTATTTTTTAAGAAAATGGGGATCCTATAGTTCAAAAACTTGACGTGATAGAGAAAAACTGAGATCAGTTTTGGATTCCGCACCCAAAAATTTGTGAAAAACAGCTGTCTGACCTAACTCAACAAAAATTGTGTTCCCCAGTGTTATCAAATTAATTATTATTACTATTTTCAAAAGTAAAATATTCTCAGATTTCAGAATCTTCTCATATTACGGACAAAACATGCAACTGAATAAAAAAATAATTATTTTTGTGCATTTTCTGCACTGTCAATTTAAAATAATGTCGTATTCTTTAAGAAAGGGATGGAAATTAAAAAATGTTTTTTTTTTTGTTCGAGTCATTGAAAAAATAATGGGCAGATTAACTGATAATTAAAATAATCGTTAGTTGCAACTCTACTGGAATTGGCCAAAATACGACAAGCCACAAAACTTCTGCGAGATTAGACAACATTGGAGCTTCTCTGAAAGTCATATCAGCGTTATGTTTTCAGAAAGAAAAATTAAGTATACAAAGCCAAAAACCCTGTAGCTACTGTAAAACATGGAGGCTTAGTTATGTGCTGTTAGGTTCACGTGGTAGTGTGATCGTCTCACAACCCGGAGGTTGTGGGTTTGATCCTGAGCCCCCTGTGACCATGTCGAAGTGTCCTTGATACTGAACCTCCAGTTGATCCTGGTGCTGCATCATCAGTAGGTGAATAAGGACAATGTTAAAGCTCTTTGAGTACCTTGAAGGTAGAAAAGCACACAATCTTGGTATGCTGGAGGGAAATTTGCTGCCAAGTGTTAGCGAGTTGACCTTTGTCACAGGTCATGGGTACTCCAACAGGATAAAGGCAAAATAACAACAACAAAAATAACGCTAACGAGGTGGGGAGAAGAGAGGAGAATTGGCAGTAAAACAGGCCAAAATCCAAATTGCATTTTAGGAGTTATATTGAGGAGTGAAAAAATAAGTCGAGTCGAGATTGAAACATTTCTAGAGGTAGCTACTCTAATTTCCAAGGGTCGGGCATAAGTCTTATTGAGAGTTACTGAAATATTTGGATTTTAGTGACTGCCTCAAAAGGCTATGCAATAAAATATTTAGTTAAGGGTACCGTCATTTTTGTCCAGGACAGTTTCATTAGTTTTTCTTTATAAAAAAAAATAAAAATAATTATATTGGACAACAAAAAAAGAATGCCAGGTTTTCATTAGTGATTGTTGATTTTTTTTTTTTAGTAAATGTGAATTCAATATTACTTTTGTCAGCTTCAAACTATTTTAAAATTGTGATTCACCCCCCCCCCCCCCCATTCTTTAACAGAAGGCTACCAACAATTTAGTCCTCTTGTAATATCACTGCCACCGTGTTGTCAAACTCACTTTCCCTCACTTTGCCCTTTTGCTAGCTGTCATTTTCTTGTATTGTCACTTCATCATGGGAAAACGATTTCCTTGCAATAATCTGCTCTTCAAAGTGCACATCGATTCTCAGATGGCCGGGCATAGAGGGCTATAAATCTCAATGTATAGCAGTGTGGATATAGCTCGTGCGACATACAGTGGGAACACATTAGCCTACTAATCCCTGAATAATCAATAAATATGCTTCAAAGAAGGCTTTCTGCTACAGCCCTGCAACATGCTGTATATCTGGAAAGCAAACAACAAGAAAATGTTGTTAACATTGTGATTGTGATTTTTGTTTGTTAACATTTCACTGTAAAATTCACACACAAGTTCATTTCAATGCTGTATTACACACACTGGACACTTGATCGTGTACATTTGGGGAGGAAAAAAAACCTAATGAGGTAAAGAGCTTACGTATTATACCACCATTTGTGGTCTTGTGATATAACTTGGTGTGCAGTGTTTTAAACATATTGGAAACACCTCCATGCAGCACAGTGTTAATATATCGTGTTTGTTTCCCTAATATAGTGTCAGATGAGTGTGCATGAGGCCAGTTACACTTCAGTCATACCAATGTCATCAAATCAGATCAGTGGTATTGGTTATTAAAGAATATGTGTGCCAGTAAATGTAAGGGATCGGTAACTGTGCTTACTTGAGGGAATTAATTTGCCAACAGACACATACACACGCAGATACGCCAGATAAACGGGGGTATTTGTTTTAATTAATTGCTCGATCGGTGTGGTGTAGGTGAGAAATTTTTTTTTTAAAAATCGATATGTTCGGAAGGTTCTGGGCAGTAGTCTTGTTATATGCAACATTGGACAGCACCGGGCCGAGTGGGAATTGCTTTCACTTCTTCTCCCTGAGCCTCACAGGCAGGCAATGCAGGAAGTGCTTTTCATCAGGAACATTGCTTACTATTCCATCTCGCTCCCTCGCTCACTTTTATCACTTTGCTGCTGTCTTTTTTTATTTATTCATTCGCAATTGCTCCTGCTGGTTTTATTAAATCTGCCATCCTGCCTCTGTTCACTCCCTACAGACGTCTTTGCTATTGGAGACCCGAACCAGACCACCATCCTGGCCATATCCATCTCAGGTGGCGTCGTTCTCCTCATCTTCCTGGTGACATGCTTCGTCGTTAGCGGAAGGTGAGGTCAAACATGCAAGATCATAATGCGATAGAACACAATGTTGCCCTTTCCAACCAAGAGACAAGATTGAAAATAAATTGATCGTCTTGATGTGTAAGAGGTGAGGTGCGTTTCACACTGTCGAGGTTTGCCATGGTCTAATCACATGAAGAGGTACTAACTGCACACGGCCCCTCGCTCTTTTTTATATTTTGGTCCACAGAAACGCCTCCAACTTTGACATTTAAGACCAACTAAAGGCTGTGAAGAACATAGAGCCACTAACAGTGCCTCTTTTCAGGGTTGATCCCGTGTCTCAAGGAAGGCCACACAGGGGAAGGAGGAGTAAACAAAATAAAAAGAATGCAGACTGGAGAGAGTGGAGAAGATGAAAGGAACTGAATTACAATAGGTTCTTTGGAGTAAGAGGGGGAGGAGTGTTTGGAAAGAAGAAAAAATGATTTTTTTTTTTTTTTTAGAAAGAAAATCAATTTACAAAAGAAAATTAACAAAAAGACATTGCTACAACATTTAACATGACAACAAAACTAGCACTGGACTTCAGGAGAGTTAAATTAAATCCCTTCATGTCCCCACATCTCCCCAATAAATATATATAAGTCCCTTCTCGTCTTGTAGAAGCAAAATTCCAGTTTTAACCTCACCTTCAGGTTACACTTACTCAAGGCCACAGCATTCAAGTTAGGGCCAAAGTGCAATTTGTCTCTTTGACTTATATACAATAAATAGCCAACTTGGCTTCCCCAATTAAAAAAGAGCTACAACTCAAATTCTTCTTCTTTCCTTTGTCTTCCTTTGTTCTTCTTGTATTTGGCCCCAACAATAAACATTTAAATGTTAAAAACATTCATAAGAAGCGTAAAGAAAGCTTTTAGTCTCCTAAACTCAACAAAAACATGAAAAACATGTTTATCCAAATCACAGAATGGACACTTGTTTACACCTGTCTGACTTTATAGAGATATGAGAAGATGAGGAGCAAATTAAAGGATATAACACAAATTAAAAGGAAACCGGAGAGAAGGATAATTACTGCAGTTACTCTTTCCAATTCCAATCTTTACAAGAATATGAGGAGATGAGTGTGAGATGTAAGGAAATGTTAAAGTAAGGAACACGAAGAAGAGCATGAGATGAGGAGGAAAGAAAAGAAAGCCACAGAAGAGCAGATGAGGAGTAGGAGGGAAGGAGAGAGCAAGAGATGCAAGGAGAAGGCAGGATGAGGAAGAAGGAAAGTAGGAGGAGTTAATCAGAGGCGAGGAAAGAAAAGGAAGACAAGATGAGTGGCTAAGGAGGAAAGGAATACTGTACAGGTAAACCAAAGCAAGTGGAGATGAGGTTAGAAGAGGAAGAACGCATCGAGATGAGACAATGATGAAGAGAAGAAAGGAGAGAAAAAGAGGAAGAATAGGTGATGAGAGGCGCAGAAGGAAATAAAAGAAAGGGAGAGATTAAGGAGAAGATGAACGGGTAAAAGGAGGATGAAAACAGGGATGACATCTGTTCCTTACAGTGGTGGTTAAGTAAAAGTTTAACCGATGAGCTCTAACTAGATTAACAACAGGTTAAGAACAACACACACCTGTGCACGCGCACACATGGACACACACTAACGAACACACACTAAAAACATTAGTATTGATTGAGGTGATTGCTTATTAGATGGAGTGCTCTATTCACTATTGAGTCGCAGCGACGTAATCAGGCCAAGACCACACGCACAAACAAGCACACACACACGCACACATTTCACAGATACAGAGCACGTCAACCTTTCTTTTAACCAAAGTGGGAATTATGAGCTTGCGTGCGTGAGACGTAAAAAAACAAGCCGTTAAATGTACCATGTTTTATACACACGTGATGTCACACGCACACAGAGTCACACTCACACCCGGCTAATAAGCTCTCACAAGCCAGGAGTTGTTAACTGAGTTTTACAGGAGGGTCGATGCACTGACATCAATTTTAGGTCGCTTCCTTTGTCGCTGTCTCCCTCCATCTTCCCGCTGCTTAAACACGGGGGGCGCACCAGGGAGGAAGCAGTGTTGATTACTGCTCTCGATTAAACAGCATCTGTGCAGCTGTCAAAGGTTGTGCGCCCGCGTGCATTAGGCGGGGATCGGAGTTGTGTGTTTTATGTCGGGGGAAGGAGGCGGGGATCAAAGCCGCGTCGCTGGGGGGCAAAAAGAAGCGGCAGAGGAGCTTGAGTACTGCGATAGACAGAAAGGAAGGAAAGGAGAAGCAGAAGCGGAGGATGGGGTGAGATGCATTTCATTCCATGAATTCCAATCTGAACTGTATGTGCCAACGGAGAGGTAATCTTGAAGAGGAGCCTGGGGAGGAATGGGAACAAAATGACATCGAGGTGAGAGGGAAACAGGAAGAAGGAATGCGAGATGACAAGTGTGGCTGAGAGAGGGGAGAAGAGCGAGAGTTATTCAGATTTGAAGACACCGGATAAGAACTATACGGCAGACATGCTAACCGCACGACCGACGTGCTGCCCGATATGTATTGAACCCACAATAAGTCCATGAGCTTATGTGAATATGATTATACAGTGGAACCTGGGTTTTCGTCCGTTCCAAAATGTCTGACTAAAACCGAATCATATAAAAGCTGAAGTAGTAGTTCCCATGAGAATGAATACAAATAATCAACTTAACTCTTTATCTTCAGTGCTGTGCATACTGTACATTGCTGATTGCTCTTTTCTCCCTCTGAATGTGCACATTTCTACTGCAAGGAACAGCAGACTTTCAATGCGTCTGAGTGGGTTGGACTGGACGAGCTGCAATTTGCTGCAAATTGCTGGTTTGAGCATTGCGTTTTGCAAACGCAGACCAAGACAGACTCTTGTGTGTTTCTCAAGTGCCAAGTGAAGTTCTTGTAGGCTGAAATGCTGACATTATTAGGCAGACACATGACAGCACATGACATAGCGGTTCTTTTTTTGTAGTCCATCCATTTATCTCGAAGGTAAATATAGATTTCTGCCACATAAATGAGTCACTGCGTGGGTCTGGGACCATGGTGACTGTGTGCGGTCATGTGACTGTTCGGCTTTGTTTGATTGGTGAAATGGAGTCAAATGTCACAAGTACTTATGTTGGATTGGTGAAACACAAATCTCTCGAACAAACTAAAATGGAACGCCCAGGCAAGAATAAACCTCATCCATCCATCCATTTTCTGAGCCGCTTCTCCTCACTAGGGTCGTGGGCGTGCTGGAGTCTATCCCAGCTATCATCAGGCAGGAGGCGGGGAACATCCCGAACTGGTTGCCACCCAATCGCAGGGCACATACAAACAAACAACCATTCGCACTCACATTCACACTTATGGGTAATTTAGAGTCTCCAATTCATGCATGTTTTTGGGATGTGGGAGGAAACCGAAGTGCCCGGAGAAAACCCACGCAGGCACAGGGGGAACATGCAAACTCCACACAGGCGGGGCCGAGGATTGAACCCCGGTCTTCAGAACTGTGAGGCTGACGCTCTAACCAGTCGTCCACCGTGCCGCCAAGAATAAATCTGTAAATTAAAATACAAGTAGCAAGTGGAAAGTAGCTCAATGTAATGGATTCAAAGTACCGTTTGTTCTTGACAAAAAATATTACATTAAATAACTAAAACTAAAATGTTTACGGAACAAGAAATAACGGAATAAATGTAGCTCTCATTTTTAGGCTATTGTTCCAGCATGAGGAGAAATATTAAAAACTGTCAAAAGCTCTTCAGATGCTGTGCGGCTCTGACAAATCACACCAGTTACACTTGTGTGGGTGCCATTATTGCTCTGCAAGCGCAGGCGTGGAAGTATGTGTTTGTGTGAGAAGTTGCCACTTTTGTCCTCCTGAGGGGGGCTTTGGCAGGCTGGCAGGTGTGAGTGGTGGGTGGCGAGCGAACTACTGCCATAACCATGAATTCACCAGATGGCCTTTGACTCTGTGTGTGCTAGCCCGCACCCTCTAGGTCCTCACTTTATTTCGCTCCTCGTTAAACATGTTACAGCTTTTGCCTGGCAACATCTGTGTGTGCCGTCTAATGACTCTACAGTCGTCGTCTTCTTTAAATGTCGGGATGGTTTGTTTTCCTGACACACTGCTTTGTGTTAACTATGTCCAAATGTGTTGATTACATTTGTTGGTAGGATTGGCAGAGGTGAGAAGTAATCACACTCTGTACTTGAGCAGAAGTAAAAATTCTTGTGTAAAAAAAAATACAGGTGCTAGTCTTCACAAATTAAACTCCTGTACCTGTACTAAAAGTCAAAAAGTACAGACTCTGAAATGTACTTAAATAAAAAAAGTATTTTTTTTTATTTTTTTTTGCATTCAACTATACATGACAGTAGTTCTCAAACTTTTTACTCCAAGTACCACCTAAAATATGCTTAGCTTTACAAGTACCACCATAATGACCAACATTGAAATACAGTGGTGTAAATGCATTTTACTTAAAGGTTAAAAACAAATGAACTGTAACTGTAACTTATCTTCCTTCATTTTCTTGCCATCATTGATAAGATATTTTCATTCTTTGTAATTTGTTGAGATTTATTTCATGTTTTAAATGTATTTTATTTTATTTGTATTTAATTCAATGATTTTTACCTGTACCACACTTCGAGAATGACTGACATATAATATTTGTTAATAATGCAAAATCAGCTAATGATCAACTGAAAAAAATAATATACATACATATATCTGTTTTCAAATATAGGGAGTAAAAGTAACAACGTGTTCCTAAAATACACATAGTACAGATATCTGAAAAATCTACTTAGGTGCAGGATTTGCTTTTCGTATTTCCCATCACTGAGGATTGGACCTAGGAAATGTAAAAGAAAAAGTCAAAGAAATACACAATATGGATGTAGGTTTATTATAGGAACATGTCCTTTGCACCTAAAGGAAGTGGAAAAGGGAAAAAACATGCGTTTGGTCCTTGTGATTCCTTGTGATCACAAATAGTGTGGTAATATCGCTATGTTTTAGCACAGCTTTAGCATATTGTGTCAATGCCGATGTTTGCGCGGGTAAGCTCTTTTACCTCGACAGCATCTGTTGTTCAGCCTAAGGTTGTTCTTAAAAATTTAATGACGCAGAAGGGATGAAAAAGAAAGGGAGGCTTTGAGAGAAGTGGAAGTGGAGTATGCCATGAAATAGACATTCTGAGAAATGGAATTTACAAAGATAATCGTCATTGCTGACGATGGTTTGTGACTTTGATGAGGGAAACAGAAGTGTTTTTCTGTGAATTATAATTTTAGCGAAATCAACAAAGCCTCATGTGGGTGTTGCTATGTTTTTTTCAATAATAGCGTGAATAAAGTTTTGGCATCCAAGGCATTGTGCGCAGGAGACACTCGAAAAAATAACATGCAAGTGCATTGTGTATATGTGGGATGTGATGATATCGGTGTGATGTTATTAGACACATTCGGATGTTTTGCTTGGACGCTTTCAATTAAACTGGAGGGTGTAGCCCGACCGATCTTTGTGTGCAGAGCGCCTGCAAAGTACTGCAGTCCTAGAATCTTGTTGCCTCTGGTGCAAAACAATTTCACTCAGGCTTTATGCAAATGAGCAGATGTTGCAATGGGATTGATCAAACAGCCAATAAAAAAATTTAACCTGTTGGGTTTTTTGTTCCAATTTGAAAGTGTATAGTCTATTGAGATGTATTTATTAGGGATTTTACAATCATGACCTCATCAAGTAAGTGACATCATTAGTGGTATTACACTGATCTACATACTAATCTATTTGCATACTGTATATAAAAATACACTTCACTTGATGATTCTCTTTTTCCTTTGACCATATAAATCCCGCTATGTTCCCGTATTCCAGCTCCTTCCCGCCCCCTTCTTCGTTTTATCCATTTCCATTCCCCTTAATGAGAAGGAGCTAATTGAAATGTTTCCAAACAGGGTGCTAATGAAACATAGACAGATTTATTAGTAATAACTCTTCCACTAATCATTTCCCCGTCTTCATAATTAGACTGCGCTGAGTAAATCTTTTTACACTGTGGTCAGAGATCGTTGAGCCGGTGCCAGACAGATAAGATGAAGATTGGCTCGGAATGGACTTTATGTTAGAACACCCACACTTACTGTTTATCGTTATTTTGTTGTTGTTATTGTTAGTTCAAGTTCCATGCTATTGAGACGCTAAATTCATTACGGTGGTATCTGGACAAAGAATGTGTTTGGTCATTTAGGTGGCGTGCCCAGACACATTTTCGCTGTGAAATAACAAGATGGTGAATTTAATCCATTGATTTCATTCTCAGTAATTAGTTTTAATTTAATAGTTTGATATTAAATGGAATCACCGCAAGTAATGAAAACAGCAGTGTGTGTGTGTGTGTATGGTTGTCAGAGGAGGTGGTGAGGAAAGCAGGATAGATGTGTCATGCTGGAGGGGTGACTAACGATGTACTGATTTTATTTTTCTCGTCGTTCTGATTAGCAGAGGGAAAATAATGTGACGAGACACGAAATGAAAGCGGGAAGGCGACGGGAGTAAAGCGATGTGAAAGACTTTGTTCATATAGGGGTGCACCCAAGCCCTTCCCTTGTTCCAGACGACATCAATTTCTCCTATCATATCCCGGCTAGCAGCCTGACTCTAATCCTATCAAATGCGGCCAGTCATATAAAGCAAAGCAGGTGATGTGACACCGCGCTGAACTACAAACACTTTATTAGCTGCAAGTGTCTCAGGCTAACATCAGTCCAAGGTTATTCATTAGCATGAAGCCACACACACAATGTCTATCTAGTCGGCCTATCTCCACACACACAGTGGATATAAAAAGTATAAACACCCCTGTTCAAACGCTAGGATTTTGTGATATAAGAAAAATGAGCCCAAGATAAATCATTTCAAAACCTTTCCCAGAATTTATGTGACCTATAACCTGAGCAGCTCAATTAAAACGATCTTTGAGAGGGGAAGTAAAAATAATCAACTGAAATATGGTTGCAAAAGTGTGCACACCCACTTACAACTGAACTCATTTAGTGCCAGAGACGTATTAATACGTTTTCACAAATCCATCTATTTAGTGCCAAAGACTTATTAATACGTTTTCCGTATATTGTTTTTTTTTTTTAATTTAAATTGTAATGCCAAAGCCTCGGCGGAGCCCCACAATATGTATCAAAGGCTTGGGAAGGATTTTAGTGTGATCAATCAACAATAGATGGCAGCAGTGACTTTGATCAGAGCTTTGACAGCTTGATCAGAGGTGAATCCAGATGTGTCCTAAGATTCACTTGCATGTGTCTGCAGACACACACCCCTGGGACTTATTCGCTGGGTGTGGGGCCACTCACTCTATGCGACAAATAATTTATAACTATGCGAATTTCTTGGGTATCCCCTCACTTACACTCTGGTCCTACAGATGTTTATAATTTACATAGCCACTCCCACCTCACTTCAGTTGTACAGCTGGGTCCACAACCCCTGTCTTGCATGCTTCCCCTCCCTGTCCTATATTGTCCTCCTGGCACTAGTGACCCATACAACACTCGAATCCAATGTGTCATTGTACTAGTTAAATAATTATTTACTTTCCTCATCTGGTTTATAGCTAGTGCTTTGTGTTTTGTTGTCTTCATTTCTTATATTATTTAGTTATCTTTTCACTCCCTCTCCTTTGTTTTTTCTGTCACTCCCCTTTAAAAACTTTGTTCTGTTTGACTGAACGACTGTAATTCTCAATAAATATCGATCAGAATACAAAGAGACCAGAGTGGCAGCTGAAAAAGTCCACTGTGACAAAACTGTTCTGGCATAAAAGAGATACATATCTTCCTTTCTGCTTGACCTAACAGCCGAACAGGACAAAAGAAAAAAGAAAAAGAAGAAAGCACGATCACAGGAAGACGACATCCGAAGACCGTTCATGTGGGGAGGGTGGAGTGTTGTAGCAGCGTGGTTGAGAAAGCGAGAGATGGTGATCGTCAAGTTAGAGCGAAAATACATGGATAAATACAGACAGCTTACTCCTAAACTGAGTTTTGCGGATGCCAAAAAGGATAACGACTTCACCATGGTTAACTGTCGGTATTGTGTTCTATTGGTGATAAGCAGTGTTGTTTTTGTGCCCAACGTAGCTTTTGGAATTACGGCCAATAAATGTTACTTTTGAATGTGATTGGTTAATTCTGAACATAACCACAACCACATTACTGCAAGTGCTTATTTGTACTTCATTGCTCAAAAAAAAATAATTTTCCAGTGAGTTTTACAGTTCCCATTAATGGTGCAAAAGGGTTGAAATGATTTATTTATGGATTTAATTATTTATTTATTTAAGGGTAAGAAGTACAAAAAATTTATTTATTTGTTTCAGGATAAGCAGTACGGAAAACAGATGGATTGATGGATTTCTTTATTTATAGCCACTGTCCATAAAAACAAGACAACTTTCACGTTTCAATGTCAGTCAATCACATTTCTCTCCTTTTAATGCTAGGGGAAAAAATATAAAATTCTGTCTTTCTGATCATTACTGTGATAGTTCTGATCAAACTCCTGCAATGCTGCAACAGCATATTCAAAAACTTGTGTACAGGTTTGCTGTCACTTTTTGCTTTTTTGCTCATCTGTACCCCATTGGTGTTTAATGACATGGATTGGATGGATTAAAAAGATCCATCGATTTACTGTTCACATGCACACACTTAATTTTTTTTCATTTGCTTTTTAAAAAATTATTTTTAACATCTGTCCTCTTTTACAGTCTTCTAGTAGTAGTTCTAGTTTTTTATTGTTTAAATATAATACAATTGTATCTCTGTATACAAGCTACAATATACGTATATTAGCAATACATGACAGTTGTGCATGTGGATTGGTCGAGTCCTTTCTAACGGGGCCTTTTCTGTCTACCCACCCAGTCCTATCCGAGTGGAGGACCTTAAAATCTACAATAATATAATATAATAGAATAATAATATTATTCTAGTATAATAATAGAATTATGCAGCTGTGTTTTAAAGTTTCTAAGAAAGTATGAATCAGTAGAGTAGGTGTCCATTCTCATGACTAACTTGAGCGACAGTGAAGCAGCAGCATTAGCTTAGCCTGAGGCAAATGAAAACTTGGCAAAATCGGGAGACAATCTAGAAATTGAGCGGCCTGTTTTGAGATAGATAGAGAGAAAAAATATTCACTTTATACTGCTACCTATTGCTTGACAAATGTTTGAAATGCAAGTTATATGCAATATACAATACCAACTGTGTGTCCTTACTTGACATATGTATCGGTTTAGATTTAGAATTTTCAAATTGTAAGCAGCGGGACGGTGAGGGACTGGTTAGCACATCTGCCTCACAGTTCTGAGGACCGGGGTTCAAATCCCAGACTCGTCTGTGTGGAGTTTGCATGCTCTCCCTGTGCCTTCGTGGGTTTCCTCCCACATCCCAAAAACATGCATGGTAGGTTAATTGAAGACTCTAAATTGCCCATAGTTGTGAATGTGAGTGTGAATGGTTGTTTGTTTATATGTGCCCTTCGATTGGCTGGCGACCAGTTCAGGGTGCACCCTGCCTCCTGCCCAAAGATAGCTGTGATAGGCTCCAGCACGCCCGCGACCCTTGTGAGGATAAGCGGTACATAAAATGGATGGACGGAAATTGTAAGCAGGCAGCACGGTGTACTATTGGTGAGCACATCTGCCTCACAGTTCTGAGGACTGGGTTTCAAATCCCGGCCCCACCTGTGTGGAGTTTGCATTTTCTCCCCATGCCTGCGTGGGTTTTTCTCCGGGTACTCCGGTTTCCTCCCACATCCCAAAAACATGCGTGGTAGGTTGATTGAAGACTCTAAATTCCCCATAAATGTGAATGTGAGTGCGAACAGCTGTTTGTCTATATGTACCCTGTGATTGGCTGGCGACCAGTTCAAGGTGTACCCCGCCTCTCGCCCGAGCTGGGATAAGCTCCAGCACGCCTGCAACCCTAGTGAGGATAAGCGGTACGGGAAATGGATGGATGGATGAAATTGTAAGCAATGCCAATTCTTGGTAGTCTCGTAAAAATGTACACTTTGATGGATAACTGACTGTGATGTGTGTGCAAAAATCCGCCAGTAATTGATACACCACCTAAAAAGGTTTATAATTGTCTACAGATGTCACAGTATGGCATTACTTTTATATTAAACAGGGCGATCACTTGTCTAAATGAAGCTCCTCCCCTTATCTAAACATAGTTTCTTGGTGCGAAGATGGTCCAAAGCAACACTTTTATATTAGACAAGTCTTTGGCCTCAGCCAAAACAGAGAATAGTTTTTTTTTCAGCAAATAAGAGAATAGGACCCCACAAAAAATAATAATCTGTGACTATGTGAATTTTTTTTCAGTTTTAAGTTTCCGTTTTCATTTAACAACTGTTTTGTGAAAATGACCCCTTACACTCGCAGGGGTGTCAAACTAATTTTTGTCACGGGCCAGACTGTAGTTACTGTTTTGCTTAGAGGGCAGTTATGACTGTGAAAACATTAAATAAATGTTTCATCTCTTCATTGTAGTATTACATATATAAAAGTTTTACATATACACAACAAATTGATGGATACATAGATTTGAAATCAGAAGTCAAGGATAATAGTTTGTTCAACTACTATTCAAGTTACAGTAAAGGGGTGTTTGGTAACCCAAAAAATGCTTGCAATATCTCTGTATATTTAGTTATTATTTCTTACATATGACGATTTGAAATTGAGCAAGAATCATGAAAGTTGATGCAAATTATTTTCTTTCGGGGGCCACATAAAATGGTTTGGCGGGCCGGATGTGGCCCTCGGGCCTAGTGTTTCACACCAGCTGTCTAAGGGCTGTTTTTCTTTTCTTTTTATATTTATGAGCAAAAGTAATAATATGTCTCCCAAAATGAAGGTGAGAGAATCCCATAATTTCAACCAGGCAGGCCTGCAATCACAAATATACATAAAAGCAACATCCAACATCTCCATTCCACTTTACTATAGCATATTTATTCTAAAAACATTCTCCTAGTTGTAATAGTTGTTCTCATGCCGGCCACGTTACTGCGGCACAAGTACTGCCTCACCCTCTGTCTTTCCACATCCCTTATGTCACTCCTTTGCCATTTTTTTTCCCTATGGCTCCCTCCCTGCGCTCTTCACTCCCCCCTATGTGATTGCTTGTTAGTTGGTATGCAGGCATGGAACCCCATTGTGCTTTCTTGCCTGTCAGCACTCCTTCGTATCTCACTCCTTTGCTTCCTTTCTTTCTCTTTCTTTTTTCTGTTCCAGTTCCTTTTGTCCACTCTTTCTTTCAAAAACACAGCACAACCTCTGAGGAGCAGAAAGCACAGGAAAGGACCAGAGTGGACAAATGGATGGATGCCTGAGGAAGAAAGCTGTGATATATGTTGTATTGGACAAGGGAATGTTTTCAGTAAAAGACGGAATTATGAAAATACCCCGAGAGAGATAAGGGCCGTAAGAGTGAGAATGACAGGACGACGGGGGGGGTGGGGGCGGGGGGGGGGGGGGGGGGGGGGGGTGCTACGGCAATAATATTATGTGAATCGAGTTCTGTGAGGGAAGCTTGCTAGCAGAATGACAAATGGGTCTCAACTGACAGAGTATTATATTAAAAAGTAAATTGATATGCAAATGTGGAGTGTGTAGCATTGGAGTACAGGGATAGCCTGTTGTCATCACTGAAGTGGAACGGAGAGAAAGGTGATGGCTCGGCTGGGACTATTAGTGTGTGTGTGCGAGTGTGTGTGTGGCGTGCGCAGAATGCAACAACAACATATAGTGCACTTGCGCGTCAGCAAAGTAGCAGACAGGAATACATCCCACGATGGCAAAACTCTACCAACTAACTGCAGGGCATCGGCATAAAGAATCAGCTGTTGGGAATGCAGACATCCTCATTATAAACTAACTCATGACTGTAAATGTCAGGAAAAATAAATACCTGTGGAATCTTAATCTATACAGGACATTTGCATTTTTGGGGCAAATTTATTGGCCAAATTTGACAATCTGTTAAGGCAAAAAAAAATAGATAATAATAACCTCCCCTGGCGAACTATGGTAAGCAAATGCTGGTTTGCATAAATGATGTGCCATGTACGTTTCCTGCGGTCTTGTAAATTTGACATCCTTGCATGACTGACATGTAAGAGCAGAGGACTTTGTGTCTGTGGCCCGCATGATTCTGCCTTTAGGCTATTGTCATAAACTAGCCAGACAAAGCGACAAACATGAATGAGGATTTAAGCATTTGGAACTCGAGCTGACATTATTTAAATATCTAGGTTAGGAAAACCTGGTTATGGCTGCGATGTACCACAGAGGAGCTTGTTTGGTACAGATAAATGCTTGAAGACACAAAACTGAGTTTTGTTTTTACGACACCTACACATTGTCTGCTTCAACACATCAAACAGTCTGCTGTGAAAATGAATACATAATTGGCCATTGAACTGAGACGTTACATCATAGAGACAAATAGGGCTTGTGGCTAAGTAAGAGAATCATAACATAACAAGTTCTCCACATTTATATTCCTGAAAATATCAATATGCTCTCACAATAGTTGAGTACACTAATGGACTATTTTCCAGCTAAATGCACTAACAGAGAAACTTAAAAGAGCACAACCCTGACAAATAGTGAGTCCTAATGCAAAATACCCCCCCCCCCCAAAACATGACACGAAGGTTAACATTATTTTCATGAAATTTCTGAGTTAAAATAGCAGCCAAAAAAATGTGTAATAGAAAAGGTCTTTGTAGATTCTCAGTCATCCATTTCATGCTAATCCACAACAGTTGAATCGAACTGAAGCTTTTTGGATGAAAGGTGAAACTTCTCCAACAAACAGGGAAAATCCAGTTGCCTCGATTCTGCTTTTTCAGCTTTGTATTGTAATTTTATGTCTCACTATTATTCACCGGAGACGTGCAAACATGAATACAAATCTGCAAAAATAAGCTTGTTTAGTCAGGACGACTATGATATGCAGCAGATGATGTCAGAATAAACATTACAGAAGTTGCAAATACATTGGTAATTAATTTGACATTTTCTTTAAATTCTATTAAGATTTTTTTTGAACAATACTGTTTAATAGTACTGTATAAAATAACAGTGGTGCCTTGACTTACACGTTTTTCGTTCTGTGACCACACTCATAATGCAAAAAACACTTATATCTGAAATCATGTTTCCCCTTTGAAATTATTGGAAATGCCATTAATCTGTTGAAGCCCCACATTATGCTCTTTCTAATGTACACATATTAGGCACCAGGTGGCACTATAATACAGCCACACAGACACACACAGAGAAGAGTTTCACAACTGACTCAGTAAGTTCCAGTAATATTAGGCTTTTTTTGCAGAGGATAAAAATATTGTATATGCTTGTGAGGATTGTTATATTGTCAGTCTACATGTGTTGCTGCACAATTTGTGTTCAAATATTTGTTGCTTAAAATGGTCATAACACTGCGGCATTGATGCTATTTGTTAGCCAGTATGTGGTGTTTTGCATCTTTTGTTAGCATGAAGCTCAGTGACTTTCCCAAATGTATGAGGTTGTATTAACTACGCAATGTTTAATTATCTTTGTTTTATGTTTAGTTTGACAGTAAACTTCAACTGGGAGTAGCAAGAAATAGTTTGAAGTCTCTTTTTGGCAGAACGTTCATTCTTCCAAATTGCTGCTTGGTATGAAGTGAGTTGAGTTGAGCTCCCTGCCACAATCTACTGCTTTCTCAAATCATTGCTTGGTAGTTAAAATAATAATTGAAAAAAACGGCCAACCTTCTTTTACAGATCATCTGCTTATAGCATCTATCAGAATCCGAATCAGAATCATCTTTATTTGCCAAGTATGTCCAAATAACACACAAGGAATTTGTCTCCGGTAGTTGGAGCCGCTCTAGTGCGACAACAGACAGTCAATTGACAGAGAACACTTTTGAGACAAGACATTGACAAAAAAACAGTCACTGAGCAATAAAGGGTTAATAGTTATCTGGGGCGGCACGGTGGCCGACTGGTTAGAGCGTCAGCCTCACAGTTCTGAGGACCCGGGTTCAATCCGCGGCCCCGCCTGTGTGGAGTTTGCATGTTCTCCCCGTGCCTGCGTGGGTTTTCTCCGGGCACTCCGGTTTCCTCCCACATCCCAAAAAACATGCATTAAATGGAGACTCTAAATTGCCCGTAGGCATGACTGTGAGTGCGAATGGTTGTTTGTTTCTATGTGCCCTGCGATTGGCTGGCAACCAGTTCAGGGTGTACCCCGCCTCCTGCCCGATGACAGCTGGGATAGGCTCCAGCACGCCCACGACCTAGTGAAGAGAAGCGGCTCAGAAAATGGATGGATGGATGGATAGTTATCTGGTAATGCCGGTACATTTTTTATTTTATTTTTTGACAATTGTGCAAAAGATGCAGAGTCCTCTAGCACTTAGACCAGTTCGAATGACTAATATAGCAATAGTCCGGTGCTATTTACTGTATACAGTTAGTTGCTAGTAATTATGATACGTTACTTTGTATACACACGGTGTGAACTGTACTGATACGGTTTGGCGGCAGCAGGCTGGATCTCGTTTACCCTTTTTGTGAAAGCTCATGTGCATCATATCTGTTATGTTGTAACTCCGTTTATCTGTGATAAAAAATTTTAATCACAGAAAAACTAGTCTCTGACAGTCAGCCACTTGTGCAAACTCGTTGCAGCACAAGCATACTGCGGAGAGTTCAGTTGCGTTCTGCCATATCGCCCGGCTTAAAACTGAGCCCAGATAAATGTCGCCGATTCTCCCCACTTTATTACCATTTGTCAACCCTTAAAGCAGGTACCAGTCTTTGAAGCATTTTGAGATTAAAGAGAAAAGAGAACAATGGGAAACCATATTATTATCTATGTTTACGCTATTATTTTACATGAACTCCCCAAATATGTCAACTAATATGAATAAATTACGTTTTGTGTAAAATTCTTCTAAATTATCTTAAGAATGGGCTCAAGGTTGAGAGATGCAGAATTGGAGAAGAGGTGCTTCTTTTAAATTCTCTGCCATTTGGTGTTTAATCCATGTGTTGATTTCACACAGCTGACTGCATGTGTACGCGTTTGGGGAATACACACACACACACGGACAGACACACACAAACAAATAAGCCGGTCGAGATTTGTATTTGGGGCAGTTAAAGCAAGGTGGGGGTGTGTCACCTGGATATCAGCTGGGCACAAGCCCGTCGATCACCATGAGACGATCATTACCGCCTTGACACACACACATACTGCTTCAGGACATGTTTAGAACATATGGGGAATGGGGGACACTGAGTCACACCTCTGTGATTGTCCCATGGGGGCACGGTGCAACGCATGTTCAGAACATACATGTTCTGTGAAACCAAAAGCACGCCTCTGCTGCTTCGCTTTAATTGCAGTGTGTGTACGTGTGTGTGAGCATGCAGCGGATAGTTACAGATGTGAGTGTGTCTGATGGGAAATGAACACATTTCCATAGTAATTACAGAGAGACTCATTTCTCCTCTCCAGTTAAAAGTGTCATGAATCATTAGCGTTACAGTCTGAAACATGCCGTGAAACCTGACACGGCTCCGCCTTTTGTTTTCCCCTGTCCTCTGTGCTGGGGCGCCAAAAACTGTTAGCAACATGACCTGATAGCCACACGCTACCCAGTCAACTATTAAAGGTTCGGCCGCTGGAGTCCATTTTCAAATGATGGACATCTTGTTAAAATACCTTGTTAAGTATGGAGACTTCACTGCACCATATGGCATGATCATTAACATATGTAGTAGCTTCAAAAGTTACATACATCAGAACATATTTTTTAAGCCTGTTCTCTCAGCTGTAGTTTGTTTTACGATAATATTTAACTGCAGTATATGTATAATATCATTTACCTGTGGCTAAAAAGTGAAAAGAAGAGAGTCTGACACCAAAATGTAAAAATACAGTCAGTAAATGTATAATTTAACATATAATACAGCTACACTGGCCAGGGTAATCCGCTTGTTTCTCGACAACTGTGCCATGTTGTTTGTGTTTCAATTAAAAAACAAAACAAAACAAAAACAAAAAAACACAGTATATGCGGAGCCTCAAAACATTGTTTCCTGATAAGAACACCAGGAATGGCAGTTTTTCGTTGCAGCGAAGTTGCTTGCGATTGTCCAGTTCAGTCGTGTTCAGCCATGTTACTCGGTGTTGGCCTTAAGGTAAGTATAGACAAGCAAAATACAATGCAATCAAGACAGAATAAAGGAAAACTCAATTCCCTAAACCAACAGATGGAAGAGGCCATGTTGTATTTAAATCATTTTTAGTCCATCATTAAGTGAAATTGCTTTTTTATTTTATGGGTTTGGGCCTGAAATATTTGTGCTGAATCTAAAAGAGTAGCAAGTCTCACATGTTTATGGGTGATGGGGCCATTAAACCAGTATCTGGATAAACGGAGAGACGCACACAAACACAAACACACACACACGTATGTATCACCCCCTGCAAGGTCGGCATAACACAATCAGTTAAACACTTCCTCGCAGCTGGACAACAGGCTGGTTGATCAATTGATCAATACTTTGGTCGTTGCACAGAGACCACGCTGCAGGGTGTGCGCACAGACGGGTAGGGGGTCAGAATAGGGTCTTGGAGTGTGTGTGTCATAGTGAGAGTGTGACCCGTAGTAAATCTGGAGGCAGTCATGGCCAGAGGCGCTGTAGAGCGTTAATGCGGTCAATGTGTGTGTCTCTATAGGAACATCTGTGACTCACACGTGCTGAATATTTGGTAAAAAGCAATTTTGAGAGTGCAACTGACAAGGAGAATGGGAGGAAATGAAACAACACAAAGGTTTGCTGTACTTTTAGAGGCTAGTCTTTTTAAATAAATGTATTTAATACAGACAGAATAATACATTTAAAACAATGTTTTGAATACATTTGTATATGGTTCACACATTGTAACCTCATTAAAAAGTATTTTGCACTGTCAGCTCTCACTCCCTTGCTCAATTCTCCAAATAAGAGGCAAAGTGTTCTTGCGTCAAGCTGTTCAATATTTTTGTCACTTCGTGGTGAAGTTTACTGGAAATAATAGAACAGTTTAACACCAAAATGTTCAACCAAACCATACTGTTTCATCTAAGCAAAGTCTACTAGGTTAATACTAACACTGAATGCAAAACACCATAGGTGGGCTAACGAAAATGAGCACAACTTGAACCTTCAAACAACTGTTACTTTTACTGTAAAAATATTAAAAAACAATCTCTTAAAAATCTGCAAGTGTGGGTTTACTGTAATATAAATATAATAATATTAATATTTAATGTAAATTTGTACAATGTATGCAAGTCTCATTAGAAAGGATTGCGATGAAATGTTAATTTTTTACGTTCATGTACACTGTAAGTAAGTGTGTCAAACAAGAACATGTTGGCTAAGAATGAAGAGAAAGATGACTTTAGAGAAGGAGGATTTTCTCTGTCATGAGTTTTATTCTGCTGGAGAAAGTGCGTGTGTGTGTGTGTGTGTTTGTGTGTGTGTGCATGTGCGTGGAAGCATGCGTGTGTACAGCAAGATTGTAACCCAGCTGGGTATTTGTTTTGCAGGCACTGTGGATATATCAAAGCCAAGCAAGACCCTGACGAAGAGAAGATGCAGTTCCAGCATGGTCGAGGTAATAATGTCACGTTAATAGACTTCACCGTACAAACACTAAAGAATACATAATACACAGACGCATGCGCTTGTTTTTTTAAACGTTTTGCACTGCTTCCGCTATAACTACCTTGCATATTAGCAGATATTAATGCATTACATTTCGGTTAAAAAAAAAAAAAAAAAAAAAAAAGGCTTAAATTTCCATACAATGTTTAGTTATGTAAGCCTCCCCTATTTATTTCCCAACTAAAATGGTAAAGAACGACATTGGTGACATTTATGTTGGCTTAAACACGTTTTGCGCAAATGTTTTCTTGTAGGATGAGGTTCCTTATGGGTTTCTGTTAAAATTATGAGTCATTTCATCACCACAACTAACAAAGTAGTTATGTGTCTTAATTATAATGTAACCATTTTAACACCATCTGAGCACAGTACTCACATTTCACCATGGACAGTCTTACTGCAGGGACTTTTATTAAACCCCATAAACCCAATATGCTAATCTTCCTGTAACATTTAGGAGATGTGGAAGTACAATTGACGTTTGCTCACTCTCCTTTTCTTCCACATTTGCATGTGCATAGTCAAGCTTCCTGGCAGTAGAACTTACATCCATCCTCACACCTATGAAGACCCCAACCAGGCTGTCAGAGACTTCGCCAAAGAGATCGATGCTACCAATATTCGCATCGAGAGAGTTATTGGAGCTGGTATGATCACATCTTGAAAACATATTCATGTATTTCACTTTGCTCTTGGGTATTATAAAACGAATACAGTGAATCCCTGTTTATCGCTGGAGATGTGTTCCAGAACCACCTACAATAGGTGAAATCTGTGATATAGAGAGACCATATAAAAAAACATTTTTTATATTTGTACCCCTCCCTTAAGCTTTAAATGAATATAAACACACTTAAACTTATAGAAACACGTAGTTTGAAGTATTCCTTAGCACCTGTTCTCACTCTCTTACTGTAAAGAAATGGGAAACTATCGTAAAACAGACTATAGATTCTTTGAATCTCACATAAAGAGGTAAAGAGTTAGAGGTAAAAGACACTTGCGTAAAAATGTTTATTTGTCACTCCCAGTTGACGTTTGCTGTAAAACTGCTACACCATGGATGGGCTAACATAAATTAGCTTAGATGTTACAGTAATTAGAAACCTTCAAACAATTGCTGATTTAAAGGCCTTTTCACACTGCACTTGCTCAGTGAGAAAGGCCCCTGCATCAAAACGCAACGACAACGGGAACAGGATTCTGGCTATCCCATATTTAGAAGTGGTGACGTAACAGCCTAGAAGGGGAGTCGGGAGGCTTTCCCCGCTCAGTGGACCGCAACTCAGCAATATGTATTTGTCATTGTTGGAAAAGAAGGCTGCAACTTTGTTTATTTTAAGGAGGAGGAGGTGACACAGTAGCAAAAAATAAAAGGAAACCTGAATATCCCATACTAATTTCACAGCAGCTGCAGAGACTATGTCTCCCGGCTGGCCTTGGAATGCCTCGGGATCCCCCCGGAAGAGCTGGATGAAGTGACTGGGGAGAGGGAAGTGTGGGCGTCCCTGCTAAAGCTACTGCCCCCGTGACCCGACCTCGGATAAGCGGAAGAAAAAAAAATAATAATAATTTCACGGCAGGATCTCTGAGTTTAAACTCGTTCATGAACTTTCTAGTTCGAGGAAAAGTGCTTCGAGATGTATTTCTGGCTGAGCAGGGAGCTTTGAAAGGGAGTTTGAAAGCCTCCCGCTGAGACATATATATATACATCGGTATATAATTTTTCTATTGGCCCAAAATTCGGGATAGTGGGACACCGTAATTATTATGCCTTCCTCCATATCCCCCTTACAGTTTACAGTACAAGTCAGCCATAATTGTACTCAGAAATCACTCCGCCAGCCCCTCTCCAATTGGAGGAGCTATTGACATCACCACGTCAATGCTCCAGAATAGAAAATTGTTCTATCCAGATGCCTTGCCAAATAGTGAAAAGGCCTTTTCACACATGTAGCCGCAACATACAAACAGCATACAACAGTACTTACAGACATTTATCGCATCTATGCCTCTTCTTCTTGCTCTTATTACAATGTATCTATATCCAGTAGAGCCCAGTGTTGCCTGGCATGTTGCGACACGTGGTACTACACTGAAGGCATAAAAACTTAAATTCAGACTTGCCTTTATAATGTAAAAGCCTGTAAAAAAAACAATTGCTTGAAGATATGTGCAATAGAGTGGGCTATTGTGTGATATAGCAGGAGTTCACTGTAGTCTGATTTAACTTTAAAGTTAATATTTTGTGTGCGCGTGCATGCGTCCGTATAGGAGAGTTTGGAGAAGTGTGCAGCGGGCGGCTACGAGTGCAAGGAAAGCGAGAGATCTACGTGGCCATCAAGAGTCTGAAGGCAGGCTACTCCGACAAACAGAGGCGGGACTTCCTGTCAGAGGCCTCCATCATGGGACAGTTTGACCACCCAAACATCATCAGGCTGGAGGGAGTCGTCACAAAATGTGAGTCAAGTTTAGCAGTCTTTTAACTACAATGGAACCTCAGATCACTGACTTAATTAGTTCAACAAATATTTAGTGGTAATAGGAGGCTGCAAATTTAGGGCTGCAATGATTAGTCGAATAATTCCACTACAAAAAGGGTAGAAGCAAAATCTCGGCCTCAAAGGTTTACAGTGATGATTTTTCCACGCGGAGCAGAAATAAGCATGTCTACTATTGGCGCCAAAAGGTAATGTAAACATCTAATTTAATTTTGCCTACCACTGCTATTTCGAAGGTATTTTAATAGCCCCACAGGTGGTCAATGATAGACCCAGCCAGCGGGGCATTTTCAATCGCTGTACTGAACTAATGGTAACAAAATAAACACTTAAGCACATTCATCCATGAGCTGCTACGGCCACAACAGACACTCAATGCACGGACTGGCTAACAGTTAACAGCTAGCCGCTAATCTGAGCCCACAACAGTCAACTTTACACTCTCATTCGCTGACTCCCATGTCACTCACCAGTGCACGTCCCACCTTTTAAAGCCAAACACATTCAAAGTCACAGATACTACACTGCTGAATGTGAGGATGGTGAATCCAAGTGGACAAAAAATATTTGCACCTCACATGCATATTTTGCATTGGTATTGTTGTTTAATAATGCAAAATAACTAAAATCTAAAAAATATTTGATCACTGGAGCCCTAGTGACCTCAAAGGCTTCATTTATTTCTATATTTCTTTGTATGTACATCGCAAAAGAACAAGATAAACATAAGTTGGTTCTGGGGCTGGAAAAATTGCTTCAGTTCGCGAACATTTCAGTTCACGAACAGCGTCTCTGAATGAATTAAGTTTATGAACAGAGGTACCAATTTCTCTGAAACACGTGACGCATGAAGCGAATGATGTTTATGCTGTGTGAGAAATTTTTTTTGTTCATAAACCGATTGTAAACCAAGGTTCCACTGCACTCATCCAAATGGTGTACTGTAGCAGGTGTAAATAGGAGGTGACCCTCGATCTGATAAAGCTCCATTACCATGGTTACACCTTCATGACGCATGCCAACTGCGACTGTCCGCGCCCCCCAAACAGCCACTTGTTTACTTCACATGATTGTGTTAGAGCCACTGTGCGTGTGTGTGTGTGTGTGTGTGTGTGTGTGTGTGAGAGAGAGAGACAGGCCAGGTTCAACAACAGAGCTGATTGGTTATCTCTGGCACCCGCTCTCACAATCACTCTCTCCCTTTCCATCTTCTTGTCTCATATGTCCATCTCACGCTGCAGCTTTCTCCCTCAGTGTTCATCTTATCTTCTCATTTAGTCACTCCTCTCTCTCTCTGTCTTTCAGTCAATCTCTTCATCTTCGTATCTCACTCCCTACCTTTTCACCAGCAGATGACATCCCCTGATGTTGTGTTAATGAAAGCAGGAACAAGTAAAACACTATTTGTTGCAGTAGAGACCGCCTCATATCGATCATAATTTAGTAGGCCTTTGTACAAAAAGGTAATGCACTGTAATTAAAGTGACACCTTAAAGGTTGAACACGATTGGTTCCTGGACTCTTATTGACCTCTGATTTGTTCAGTATATTTTTTTATTTGCTCCAGGGTTAAACTGTTGCCATCATAAAAACTATGTATTGCGTAAGAAAACAAAATAACTGTTTAGGTATTATATAAAATGTTTTTAATCACTAAATATTAGGACAACAACGTGCTACAACCCTTTAACTACTTTAATGTTATGCATATTATAGCCTTTTTGTGGCTAAATTATTTCAGCATGACATGTTCCCTCTATTGGTGGAGTATTTGAAAATGAGCATAAACATAAAACATTGTAATTGAGTCCCCCTTAAAATGTCTTAAACTAAATATAAACTGTGGCACGGTGGACAACTGGTTAGAGCGTTAGCCTCACAGTTCTGAGGAGGGGGGTTCAATCCCCGGCCCCGCCTTTGTGGAGTTTGGATGTTCTCCCCTTACCTTCGTGGGTTTTCTCCGGGCACTCCGGTTTCCTCCCACATCCCAAAAACATGCATGCTAGGTTAATTGACGACTCTAAATTGCCCGTAGGACATCAATTATTACCAAAAAAAATTTTTAAATCCACATTGCATTGTGGAATGTCTCGACTTAACATCACATATTCTTGTTCACGTAAACATTAACAGCTAGCTTTGTGAGCGATGACGCAAATAGTTACACGGCGGGCCGACTGTGCACTGTCTGGGCTTCCTTTATGTTAGTCTGGTTTAGTCAGTGTAGTGTTCTCAAGAATCAGTCTTGTACCGTATTTCTTTTTGTATTCACGTTATTTACCAGTCGATCATCACACAGCTAACATCTGTTTAACATGAAACTACATGTCCTGTCCTTTGCCTTTTTTGACGTAATATTTGACATAGTGCCCCCTAGTGTTCCGACTGAGATACCACAGTTGGATACAATTGTACCTTCATAACAAGATGACAAACTTGCGTTCCTCTTTTTTTAAATTAATGCTTTACGTTTTTGATACAAAAAAATACCAAGTTTAAACTGAGATCTATTTATATTTGTGTTTGAAATAGCCTCACGAGAAATGTTTCTCTTGTGTATTCATAAGTGCTCTTTAATCAAGCAAAATATATATTTTATTCTTATGCTTGGTTATTCCGATAGAATTGTAGAATTGTCAGTTCAATACTTGATTACTAATTCCAGCACTAATGGATGAAAATTCTCATTTGTGACAGGTCTGTTTAATGTCACTTCAGAAATAAAGTGAGAAAAAGTAAGTCATAGCATAGCATTGTCATAGAATAAGTGAAAACCTACTATTAATTAGTTTTGAAGGGGCAATAAACTAAACCTTGACGATTGGTTTTGAAGGTGCAAAAATTTAGATCAACCACCTAGTTTTCTTATAAGCGTTCAATGCACTTGTTTATCAAATTTGTTTTGCTAAATAAATATGGATTTTAAAATATATTAAATATATAAATGCAGTATATAATATATACATATTAATTAAGCAAATATTGTATATATTAAGGAGGCACGGTGGATGACTGGTTAGAGCATCTGCCTCACAGTTCTGAGGACCGGGGTTCAATCTCCGGCCCCGCCTGTGTGGAGTTTGCATGTTCTCCCCGTGCCTGCGTGGGTTTTCTCCGGGCACTCAGGTTTCCTCCCACATCCCAAAAACTTGCGTGGTAGGTTAATTGACAACTCTAAATTCCCCGTAGGTGTGAATGTGAGTGCGAATGGTTGTTTGTTTGTATGTGCCCTGCGATTGGCTGGAAACCGGTTCAGGGTGTACCCCGGCTCAGAAAATGATGGATGGAGGGATGTATATACTTTTATTTTGTTGGTAAAATGACTTGAAAGGAGTCGAAACTCAAAGTGTTGGACTTGAAACAGGACTTGTATATCTCGACTTGAGACTTGACTCTGGACTTGAGGGCAAAGCCTTGAGACTTGTGATTTGCAAAGCAATGACTTCTCCCACCTCTGCCAGCGGAAACCCTGTTTCTTTTGATATGAAGTTGAGTTTGTGAGATATGTGGTCAAACAAATACGCAGCCTACATGTTAACTAGGCTGAGGTGCTGTTAAGTTTTAAAGACATATTCGCAAGTCATGACAATAATGAATGGAGTTACAGCTGTTATGCCACTTAGACCTTGCACAAAGCCTCCCATTCATAGAGTTGGTGCTGTGGAATGATGGTGTTGATGCTGTGTGCCAGTAGTAGAATCAAGGGAGCCAACATGCAACACTTGATGGGTCAGTGTTATTTAGAAACCGAAAGGTGATTGTACATGTCCAAAGTATAAGAGTTGGCAACAAGAGACACTCCCCTGCCAAATAATGAGCTCTTGTTTTGCAACAAGAATAGTGAGATCTGGAAAACAATGACATGTACCCAGTGAAGAACTGGTGGCCTTTAATGTTAAGAGGGTGTATCGCTTACAAATAGAATCATGTTCTTTAGACTATTCTGCACTCCATAGAATGTTCTACTCGAGCTGTATATTGAAGTCTGGAGAGAGGGCAGACGCATAATTAACATAAGCAGACTGGAAAATATTCATCACATTGAAACGTGACCAAACAGCATATGAGCTTTGTTATTTGGGCAAAGATAAAAATGAACACCAGCGCCTAATGTTTTTTAACTACATTGCATTTTCTAAATTATCTGCTTTGGGTGGATGTTTGCTGCATATGCTCATCGCTCTTGGTGCTTTAATAACGTCTTCCTCTTAAAAGTAGCACAATAAGAAGGCACCTGTCCAAGTAAAGAGTTCAGCCCAGCACGCACGAAAGCTCTGCGGTACTCCGGTCAGCAACAAAAGAGCAAATGCGTATGCATGACTATCAATGATTCATAACATTAATTGGATGTGTTTTTTTTAACCTAATGAATATTCACCAGTGTGCATATAATTGATTAAAAAAACACTTATTAATTTCCTCCTGCTTTGTCTAAATAATAATGTTAAATGTGACCTTTGGTGTGCAAGATGGAGGCAGGTTGTAGACTACCTAAATAGTTTTGTTATGTAATTGTGGCTATTCATTGTCATTTGGAAATAATTCAAGAATTCTGACTAAATTAATGTGAAGAGTACTGATGGACAAGCCAGGACACCTCCCATGTTGTGTTCGTGCTAATGTTGTGTGCGTTACAATACAACCATTTGTGTTAGCGTTCATTGGTTTGTCATTTGTAGTGATTACAGTTTCTGCAGTACCCACCCTGACAAGAACGAGGCAATATGACTTAACAATGTAAGTAGTTTATTGTGAAGCCCCACAAAAACATAACTCGTTAACTCTTATAGTGGCCAACCTCTACAATCTGTATTCTGCAACTCCACTGTAACTCAAACAATGGAATAAAATTTTTGCGTGGGCATGTTTGCGTGCATCATTACTTCATAAGACCACACTCCATAACTGAAATTGTCCTGACTTTGTGGCGTCGTTCTACTCATTTCTATTTTGGCTGTTATCATTAATACCCGGTGGAAGTAAATGCATTGATGATACAACACTTCCAGTTCGGGTAGCCATGGTGCAAAAGCAAGTTTGCCAGGTCCAAGACAATCTCTGGTACTGGGGCCACAAAAGTGTGAGCGCTCTAACTAGTTAGACAAACTGGACTTTATGCGATAAGCACACCCTATCATAATAGGAACTGCCATGTGTATGTGTGTGTCAGTGTGCCGTAACCGCAAAACATGTAACTTTCACACTCATGCTTTCATAGACAGTGACGCCCCAATAGGTGAAATTCAGGGATATAGCGACACTGTATTCAAAAAAATTAAATTACATTTTTGTTTTGTTTTTTTAAACCTTGAAACCCCTATCCCCATGCTTTAAACACATTAAAACATGTCTGGACTTATTAAAACACATTTTTTAAAGTCTTCCTTAGCACTGGTTCTCACTGTAAAGAAATGGGAGACTATCATATAACATCTCTTTCAGGAATCGAAAAGAAGAGTCTCCTGCTTGCCCAGTTCTCCAAATAAGATACGAAGTGTTTACTTCAAGCTATTTATTCGTCACTCTCAGTTGAAGTTTACCGTTAAACTGACACAGAAAAGAATTAAGCATTGTATATTTAAACATCAAAACATTCACCCAAACCAAGTCATTTCGTCTAACGAGTGTATGCTAACGCGCTAATGGAAATTAGCATAGATGTTACATAGTTATAAACGTTCAGCAACACATACCAACTGAGCTTACAACAATACTCACAGGCATTTAGTCTCTCTTCTATATGGGAACAATCAACATTAAAACAGGACAACATGATACTGTAATATATGGAAGGGGCGTCGTATTTTTCTTGCTGTTAATTACATTGCGTCTCTTTCAATAGAACTCGGTGCTGCTTGGCATGTTGCAGGACAACCTGGTACTACACTGAAGGCACGCAACTCTAAATTCGGACTTGCCTGGATACTGTAAAAACCCATAGATAATGATCGTTTAAAAATCTGTGAAATAGCACGGGTGCACTGTTACTTTACTGTTACTATATAGCCGGTGAGAAAAATAATTTCGATGCGTGTGCGCATTTAATTGTTTTCTTTTTTTTCATTTTAACATTGGTTTATTCAGTTCAGCCGCCGTCACGGCACATTGAGAGGGTGATAGAGCTCCTCTCAAGCAAATCTCACTAGCAGGATATCATTTCACAGGTCACAGCCTAAGGTGTGCATATGTGAGCTGGGTGGGTGGATGATGGCCCAGTTCAGATGGGTCAATAATTCCTTCAGGCTCTTTTCTCTGGCACCAGCTGGTCCCTTTACACCAAATTCAGTATGTAATCACGCCGGCTGACCCAGCATGCACTGGGCTCAGGTGGGTTCAAGAGGGCTGAGTAGCTAACTAGACTTCAATGTGGGAAGGAGTCATTGCAGTCACAATTCTGCAGTAACACAGAAAGTCTTGGAGGAAATTGGACTAAATTGTGGTATAAAGGCAACACAAAATGTTATTTTATATGTGAACCATTTATTTGTATGGTGCAAAGAAATGCATGTGCACAAGAACACACAGCAATTTACTGCATTTGTCAGCACAAAACCTGTGTGGTGCATTATTAAAATATGTGATATCTTGGCAAAGGCTTACCAATATTTACATAATTTTAAAGTCTCCTTGGCTCAATGACCGCTGGTATTCATTGCATTGCACCTCATACCACTATGCAGATGGCAGGTGACGAATAAACATGGTTAATGTAATTCATTTGCAGCTTACTAACTCACTGATTAATTCTTTAATGTATCCAATACATTTACCGCTTCTAGGGGTGCAAATGAATGAACAAATGTCAAATATATCAATTATACAAATTACAAATACTGTGGTGCCTTGAGATACAAGTGTAATTAATTCTGTGACTACGCTCGTAATTCCAAACACTTATTTTTTATATCCTCAATCCCTATTGAAATCAATTGAAATGCAATCCATCTGTTCCAGCCTCCCAAAAAAAGTGTCATTTTCACTCTGTAATAGCACTCTGTAATACTATACTTTATAAAAACATACAGTAATGACATAAATAGGATTAAACAGAATGTCTCTTATTCATTTCAATGCACATTATGCTGCTTATTCTGGTGTGTGCGTCTTGGCCACCTGAGAGCAGTATAATCAGAATCAGAATCATCTTCATTTGCCAAGTATGTCCAAAAGCACACAAGGAATTTGTCTCCGGTAAGACAGACATGGACATACATGGAGACAGGAGACATCAATCTTCAGCAGTAAGAGCAGTCGTTCTTTACAGGGGATAAGGAATATATGATTGAAAGTACTATTATATTGTCTGTCTACCTGTGCTGCTGCACAGTTTGTGTTCAAATATCTGTTTCTTCAAGGGTTGTAAGACCACCATATAGATGCTAATCGTTGCCTATGGCATTTCCCATTATGTTTTAGCAGTAGCATACCACTAGCAGACTAATACACAACATGTAATTCTTTTTATGTTTAGTTTGATAGTAAAATTCAACTGAGAGTGGCAATAAACAACCTGAATCCTCATTTTGTATTAATATTTACTAATTTTATCTGACAAACAGCTGCTTGTTGTGAAGCAAATTGAGTCACTGGTACCATACACTGCTCGTATCTCAAGTTTGCGATCGCGAGTCAAAGTAAAAAAAGTTGGCTGTACAATGTCAGATCTCGAAAAACTCAGGTAAGTCGGGTTACTCATATATCAAGGCACCAATGTACTAAGAAATGTAGCTCACAAATTTGCTATGTGTTGTTAAAAAATAAAATCCCTTTTGCACAAAGTTTCTAAACTTTAAAACCATTCTCAGTTATTGTTCTCGATGACACGAAAATGCTATTTGTTGTAATTTTGCAAAGCAGTATTTTGTGTCACGTCTGTGCTGAAGTGCGTTTTGGTGCAATCTTTTCAATTCCTGCGTTTGTCATCTTTATGCGTGCGTTCTGTCGGCTTACAAGCACATAAGCCTTCAGCTCCTGTCGTGCTCCACCCTAATAAGCATCTCTGCTGTCTGTCATCTGATTGTTGCTATTGTCTTACTTATTGGTGGGCCACATGTGGGAAAAGCGAGAGAGAAAAAAAAGACACCCTTTCTCTCTATCTGCAAATCAGGGGAAAAAAACATCACAATCCGCTCCCCTCCTCCCATCATCCCTTCATTTCATTCCCCACTTCTCTCTAATTTGATCCACCGCCGCTCATGCGTTTTTAAAAATGCTGCGACAATCAGCTCATTGGAGAGAGCCCTCAATTATGCCACTCCATCACATCTACAGATTTTAAATACATATGCATCATCAAGCTGTTCCACAAAGGTGCAGTCAAAGCAGCAAAGCTTTATTCCACTTGTCCTGTCTCTGTACAAACTAGTGATTAGCTCTACATGTGCGTCTTTGCTTGTAGAACAATACGTCAAAAGTGGTTGCAATTGTTCATATGCAGATCTGTGGAGATGTGACTGCAGAGGCAAATGAGGGGGAGTTAAGATGGAAGGAGGAAAAGGTGATGATGGTTGCAGGATGGAGGGAAGATGGGGGGTGGATGAGATGAGATGGAATACAAGAGTGAGGAAATTAGACAAGATAGGACTTGAGAACAAATGAGGGCGACGGGGAAGATGTGCACAGAGATTTGAGCACAAGAAGGGCGGGCAGGCGAGAGGACGGATGGTGAGGAGATGAACGTAAGGGAAATGAGAGGAGAGGTAGGTGGAGAGGAGGTGGAGAGAGGCCAGGAGATAAGCTTATTGAGTTTCTGTCTACCTGTTCCCCCCCCATGCGGCCTCGCATGGCGCTTCACAGAACACAGATCTTTCCTGTTTTAAAGCTGTATATCACTTAGTTCAGAGCCTTAACATTAATCAATAGGGCAATTATTCAATTTTCTCTTTTATACTTTGGACCTCATTCAATAACGCCACAACGCAGGCCATTGGCACACACATACACATCCACTCATAATGTAATTACCGGTAAGCTCATGTATGCGCACACTCTTCACTTTTATTTACACTCCCAACACTTGCTTGTGCACAGAAACAGGCACTCATAATGAGATTTACCAGACAGACATATGTATTGTTTAATCACTTCTAATGCTGCTTTTTCCACAGGACAGTTACGGGTCGACTCAACTAAGTTTGGTGTTTTCTGCTTCAAAATAGTAGCGCAGTTTTCCAAGCTGTTTATTTGTCACTCCCAGTTGAACTTAACTGTAAAACTGACACATAAAACAAAAGAGAATTAACCATTAACTATTTAAACACCACAAAGTTCAACCAAACAATACACAATGGACTCCCGCTATTCACGGGGGATAATAGGGACCAGGCCCGACCGTGAATAGCGAATATCCGTGGATTGTAATTGTTATATTATAATTGCTTTGATTTTGTATTATTTGTTTTTAATTCTCAAATAAGCAGGAATAAACTGCCACTAAGAGTTCAGGGAGGTGGTTTCCCCCAAAAAAGAAAGAAAAAATACTTATTTTTTTCTTTTTTTTAATCCACAACTAGGTGAATCCACAGGTGCCAAATCCCGAGTATGTGAGAACCCACTGTAATTGCGTCTAACAAAAGTCAGATGGCATAATGCTAACATGTAATTGAAACACCATTGATGGGCTAACAGAAATGAGCATAGATGATAAAGTAATTATAAACATTCAAGCAACTGCTCCTTAAACACATGGAGGAGTAAACCAGACTGAACAATACTCACAGAAATACTGTTGCCTGTTGAAACAACTATTACTGGAGCTTGGGATAAATACACTAGTATCTCAAATCAACTATCCTCATTAAAAATGAATAAATTGCCATTAATCCATTCAAGCCTCTCCCAAAAATGTTTTACATTTTTTTGGGAATTAAAAAAATATCACTCTATAATATTGTACTTTTCAGAAACAAAGTAATGACATAATTTAAAAGAATATAAAGAAATTAAACAGTTATTCCAAATTGTTTGCTTTAATTCACATTGTGTTACTCCTTCTGGTGTGCATGCTTTGGCCACCTGGGGGAAGTATAATACATCCATCCATCCATCCATTTTCTGAGCCGCTGCTCCTCACTCGGGTCGCGGGCGTGCTGGAGCCTATCCCAGCTGTCATCGGGCAGGAGGCGGGGTACACCCTGAGCTGGTTGCCAGCCAATCGCAGGGCACATAGAAACTAACAACCATTTGCACTCACAGTCATGCCTACGGGCAATTTAGAGTCTCCAATTAATGCATGTTTTTGGGATGTGGGAGGAAACCGGAGTGCCCGGAGAAAACCCACGCAGGCACGGGGAGAACATGCAAACTCCACACAGGCGGGGACGGGGATTGAACCCCACACCTCAGAACTGTGAGGCTGACGCTCTAACCAGTCGGCCACCGTGCCGCCCCCAAGTATAATACAGACATAACCATATATGGAGACAATATTAGCCTCTTAGTAAGCTGCTGTCATATTAGTCATTTTGTGGAGAAGAAAAGCAATATATGCCTGTGAGTATTGTTATCTGTCTATATTTGCTGCTCCACCGTTTGTGTTCAAATATCCGTTGTTTAAAGGGTTATAACACGGCAGCACCGATGCTCTTCATTTGCCCATCTATGGCCAGTATGTGTTAGCATTAAGCTAGCGGACTTTAATGCAAAATGATGTTGCTAATTTGAATTCACAAAATGTGTAATTCTCTTTATGTTTCTGTATATAGTCTCTATGAATGAGAAAGCAGCAGTGGTTTCAACTCACACACAAACAAACTCAAAGCATCACGCAAGGTTATGATGATTATCGCTTTATGGCCAGGAAAGGTTAGACAAGACTTACTTCCATTTAATGCAGCACTGTAAAGACGAGGGAAATTGTCTCTGATCCATTCCATGACACACTTCACCTGGCAGAATGTCAATAGCTAATCTGCACATGGAGGCACAAGCACACACACCCCTTTCAGCTCTTTGACTTATTTCTCAGCGTAATGAAAGGCATTGAATATGAGTCAATAGGAACGTGATTAGTTAATTATGTGCTTTCAGGAGTATTTGGCAAAGTGGGTCTTCGTGACATGCTCCAACCTGCAAGTGTTTGCTATTTTTGTTTGAAAAGTGGATGAAGTCGCTTTGGGAAATGAAAAGGATTCATCGTGTTGCAGTGTGTGTGGGTGTGCGTGCGCACCTGAGTCAACGAGAAGGACCATGCGAAAGTGCTGAGCTGGAGTGTGTTTGGTCGACTTTATTGGTAACCTCTGTTATCTGTCACTTGCAAGGATAATTTAGTATGGCAGGTGTCCAGATGATGGCTGGTGATGGTGTGTGTCACTGTGTGTGTGGCGCACGCATACGTGCGTTCATGTTGATCGTCCCGGCCAAGACAACAGGATGAATGTATTTCATTGTGCCTCCCTCCCGGCACAGCTAATACCTTCAGCCTACAGGTAATATTGTAGACTTCACCGGCAATATATGACTCATATAGCATATGAGTTTACACATACACGCACACACACACACAAGGTGTGTTCTGTTCTTCATTTTTTTGCTGTCAGTGTTGGAAGGAATGATATTGGGAGGTATGACTTGTTATGGATGTTGTGTTCACCTCACTTATCCTCAGTGGTAGAAGGTAACAAAGTACAAATACTGTGTTACTGTACTTCATTAGGTTTTACATGTATCTGTACTTTACTTGAATATTTATTTTTAATTGAATCCCTAGATTTGAAAACATCTGTTCTTTGTACTCCTTTGTCAAAAAAGGCTTGTGATTCGCGAATGATGACACAATGTAAAAAAACAAGACAAATGGCTCGCACTTCGCGGATGACAACAATGCATAAAAAGACAAATAGAGAGAAGTCAGTCACGGTTGAGAATTTGATTGAATGATTGGTAGATTGAGTTCTTGGACTTGAACGTGAACCAGGGAGCATTAATATTGATCCAACAGATTTGGAGAAGAAAAATATTCCCCATTCATGGCCTTACTTAAGAGAATTGTTTGATGTTGTCGGTTCTCAGTCTTAACATTATTTATCTTCGAACGACCCCTCCTGTAAGTCGTCACCTTATCGTGGTGGAGGGGTTTGTGTGTCCCAATGATCCTAGGAGCCAAGTTATCTGGGGCTTCACGACCCTGGTAGGGTCACCCATGGTAAACAGATCCTAGGTGAGGGACCAGACAAAGCACGGCTAAAAGACTCCTATGATGAAAAATATAAGTGGATTGAGGTTTCTCTTTCCCGGACGTGGGTCACCGGGGCCCCCCTCTGGAGCCGGGCCTGGAGGTGGGGCTCAAAGACGAGCGCCTGGTGGCCGGGCCTGCACCCATGGCTCCCGGCCGGGCAAAGCCCGAAAGGGTAACGGGGGACCTCCTTTCCATGGGCTCACCACCTGTGGGAGGGGCCATAGGGGTCGGGTGCAGTGCGAGCTGGGTGGTGGCCAAAGGCAGGGACCTTGGCGATCCGATCCCCGGCTACAGAAATTGGCTCTAGGGACGTAGAATGTCACCTCACTGGCAGGGAAGGAGCCCGAGCTGGTGTGTGAGGTCGGGCTCGCCTCCACACACGGTTTGGGCTCTGGTACCAGTCCTCTCGAGAGGGGTTGGACTCTCTTCCATTCTGGAGTTGCCCACGGTGGAGGCACCAAGCAAGTGTGGGTATACTTATTGACCCCCGGCTCGGCGCCTGTACGTTGGGGTTCACCCCGGTAGACGAGAGGGTAGCCTCCCTCCGCCTTCGGGTGGGGGGACGGGTCCTTACTGTTGTTTGTACCTATGCACCAAACAGGAGTTCAGAATACTCACCCTTTTTTGAGTCCTTAGAGGGGTGCTGGAGAGCGCTCCCGCTGGGGACTCCATTGTTCTGCTGGGGGACTTCAATGCTCACGTGGGCAATGACAGTGAGACCTGGAACGGCGTGATTGTGAGGAATGGCCCCCGATCAGAACCCGAGCGGTGTTCTGCTATTGGACTTTTGTGCTCATCACGGATTGTCCATAACGAACGCTATGTTCAAGCATAAGGGTGTCCATACGTGCACTTCGCACTAAGACACCCTAAGACCCTGCTGACCTCGACTCTGGACGTTGTGAGTCGGTGGGGAGAATACTTTGAAGACCTCCTCAATTCACTGACACGTCTTCCCATGACAGAGTCTGGGTTCTGTGAGGCGGGCTCTCCTCCAACCTCTGGGGTTGAGGTCACCGAGGTGGTTAAAAAGCTCCTCGGTGGCAAGGCCGCGGGGGTGGATGAGATTCGCCCGGAGTTCCTAAAGGCTCTGGATGTTGTGGGGGTGTCAAGCCAATCTCTAACTCTCACTGGAGCGGTTCGCAGCCGAGTGTGAAGCGGCTGGGATGAGAATCAGCACCTCCAAAGCTGAGACTATGTTCCTCAGTCGGAAAAGGGTGGCTTGCCCTCTACAGGTCGGGGATGAGATCCTGCCCCAAGTAGGGGAGTTCAAGTATCTTGGGGTCTCGTTCAGGAGTGAGGGAAGAATGGAACGGGAGATCGACAGGCGGATCGGTGCAGAATCTGCAGTGATGCAGACTTTGTATCGGTCCGTTGTGGTAAAGAAGGAGCTAAGCCGAAAGGCAAAGCTCTCTATTTACCAGTCGATCCATGTTCCTACCCTCACCTATGAGGACCCACAGCTCGTGACCGAAAGAACAAGATCCCGGATACAAGCGGCCGAAATGAGTTTCCTCCGCAGGGTGTCCGGGCTCTCCCTTAGAGATAGGGTGAGAAGCTCATCCGGGAGGGGCTCAGAGTAGAGCCGCTGCTCCTGCACATTGAGAGGAGCCAGATGAGCTGGCTCGGGCATCTGTTTAGGACGCTTCCTGGACGCCTCCCTGGTGAGGTGTTCCGGGCACGTCTCACCGGCAGGAGACCCCGGGGACGACTGAGGACACGCTAGAGAGACTACGTCTCTCGACTGCGATCTTTTTGCCAACATATATCGTGACTTATGGGCTGCAAAGCGTCAAGTCCCTTTCCATCACTGTAAATCCCACTAACTGTTGTTCGAACACTTTTGTTGTCTCCATTTCCACTTGCCATGACCTGAAACCAGTTCTCAGACACAATATATAGGGAAGAACACAGGGACATAGAGTAATAAACACTACATAAACAAATACAAAGCAACACACAATCCAGGCCCCGTGTGGAGATAAATGTGACCAGCAGTGCTCACCCCCAGCAGAAGGAAATCCAATTCTCTTTCACTTTTATCCCTGAGACTAATGTTACTGTCAAAGAAGACACCACCACCAGAGAACCACGGCTCTCTGTGTGTGTCCTAATGTGTGTGTCTTTGCACCGATAGTGAATTCATTTAAGGTGATGCATTGCTGCCTTTACCTACAATCTAACTTGAGGCCTCTGTGGTGTTGTTCTGCCTTCCCGTGACAAGATTTTGACCCCAACTCCCTCACATCTGCTCTTTATATAGATGTCATCCCCTTTCACCTCTCATCTCCTTTCTTTACAATTTCTTCTAATTCTCATTTCCTTTCTGTATCAGCTCATCTTTCATCTTTCTTATCTGCTCTCTTGCCTGTTGTAGGGGTTGAACGCATCAACTTTACTAATGTGCAATGACAGCTATAGCTTGAGATTGATTAATCAGCAATGATGTGTTTTGAAGCAACATTGACACCTTGCTGAAATCAATGGATGGGGGGGGGGTTCGCACAGCAGCATTGCCTCAAGCGTATGGCAATATTGTACTAATCATGAGAAGTTCTATCCTCAAATATATCAAAAGCACAGGTGCTAATGTTACCAAAAGAAAAACAGAAATGCAACTAGCGTCCCGGTCAACTGTCAACCTTTATATCACAGACGCACGCAATCTTCTTACTCTCAGTGTTGCCAACTCCTCAGTAGGGAAAGTAGCTATTGGCTGTCCTAAAGGTCGTTAGATGATGTCACAACCTCATTTACATAATTAATTGCAATGGACACTGTATAACCCCTACTCTCATCCACTTGCTATTTATCCCATCTGATCTTTTTTTCATTCTTATTCCCTTTAATCTCATTCGCATTGGTTCTACTTCTAATTTAATCTTTTCCTGTTTGGCTTCTCATCTGTTATTTTTTTCCCCTGTCCCTTTTCACCTCAACTGTTTCCTTCCAAAACTCATTTGATCTCATTCTCAGTCCTTCTCATCTCCCATCTCTCTCGTTCTCCCCTCATTTCTTCTTCTCATGTGTTCACCTCTTCTCTGTCCATTCTCATCTCCTTTCCATCTTATTTCTTTAGTTTTTGCTCCACCGTATGACTCTTTCCTGTGTTAAGGTCTCCCATCCTATACCCTCATTTCCTCCCTTCGTCCACTTTGCTTCTCACAGTGTATTGAGAATCTTGCCTTATATCTTCACTTACATCTCCATATTTTCTGTAATTGACAACAAATTACAATAACAACCACATGTTGGCAATTAAAGTTAATTAAATCATTAATTTAGTGTACATAAAGATTTGACAAGAAAAGGCTGCTCGCATGAAGCTCCTGAAAATAGAAAGGTAGAAAATAACAGTCTTTCAATTAAAAGACACACAAAATGGTTTGTACATGTTTGTTTGTGATTGGCAAAGCAGGGCTGTAGGGGGCCGTGCCTTTGGAGACCCCCGCCGAAAAGGAACGCCTGCTGTTTAAATGTGTGTGTGTGTGTTTGTGTGTGTGTGTGCGTGTGTTTGTGTGTGTGTGTGTGTGCCTGCGTTTGTATACATGTGATTGCATCTACTTTGTTAGTCATTTGTAAGCCTGACCAGATGCCAAGCAGAGGCGCATAGTGCACATGGCCTGTCAGTCAACCTTACAGACACACATGCAAACATACATGTGTGCAGGTGCACAGTGATTAAACCGCAACAGCCCCACCCACATCTCCTCTCCCTTGAGGCTGATTAGTATTCATGAGATCTCAGGAGGACCCCTTAAAACACCCTCTCTATCTCTCTCTCTTTCTCACACATACACACACACACTCACACACAAATATTCTGGTGGATCAGTCCATTCTAATTATCTCCTTGCGTTCATGGAGAGGCTTGATTAGAAGCTGTCAGTATGACTGATGATGACACGCCGCGTTATCCCCCAGAGAGATGAGCCAGGGCCAGAGAAGAAGGCCGGTCACAGCTGTGGGCTGCACCGCTTCTCTGTCCTCGTTTCTTTATAGTCAGCGTCTTTGTTCCACATAATTGCGCTTCATTACAGCTGCCTTGTTATGTCTTCTTCTAGGTAAGCCGGTGATGATCATAACAGAGTTCATGGAGAATGGATCACTGGACACCTTCCTCAAGGTGAGTCAGCGCAAAGCAACAAGCAGAAGCACTCTCAGACTTTCAAGGTCAAGGATGTCAACTCCTGGTAGAAGATGATGTCCCTGCTGTAAAGTCGTCCAAATTGTAGTTTGCCCCCAAAAGTTCAATCAAAATTGGCTTTCAACTCATAAAGGAAGAGAATTTAACAGGTGGAGGTCCACCAAAGACTTGTTGGGCATTCACAACTCAACACTATTTCAGTCACTTATGAAACCTATGTTAATGCGATCACCACAAAAAAACACTTGTTTAATTAACCCTCCATCAGCATTAAGTTGTATTTAAGTGGAAACTATTTTAAAATAAATTACACGGTGATGATCAACAAAATGTTGGTCCTGTGAAATCATCAATATTGAGTACATGTCCACAATAAAATACAGTGAAAACTGTAACAAACAGGTAATAATAAAGAAATTGCGCTTTCTGCACAAAATCTTAGGATACAATGATGGATAGTTAATATAGTATTATTGTTAAGCTTTTCAAAATTTGGGCAAAATGCATGACTGAAAAGGGAGCTATTTACTCATATAGTGTTAACACACTTTCAGAAGTAGGCTGCCACTCCCTAAAGATTTTATTTAATTAATGCCTTAAAATGTATTCATTGCATGTCATTCATGTGAGCCTTTGAAACAAGGGATGTCATTTTATTTGTGTTTTTTTTTTTTTAATGATTTGTACCTGAATGATTGCAAGTCCGTTGCATAAATCCATAATAAATTGAGTTTTGCAGCTCTGGTTGACTTCATGCTCCTAAAAATCACTGCCATGCACCAGAGACTGCGATGATGAGCCCAGAGCAAAATACAATAGATGGCCATCTCATCAGCACTACTGAGGCAAAATACATGGGAACTGATATCCTAAAACAACCAAAACAAAACACACAGTCACAAAATCACACACTGATTAAAAAAAAAAAAAAGTTGTGTATAGCAGTTTGCATTATAACAAGGGTCGTAAAGAGTGTCCACTGTGCCTCAATATAATAATGGAACATGTTTTATGTTTTTTACAGCTGATCTGTGCTACAGGCCACCATATGTGTCTTTAATTATGCTGACCATTTATTAAACAGCTGTCCCTGAGAAAATACAAAACCACTGATCTGTCAGGGAAGGTCTCACTCGCTCATTAACATCCTCGTATCCTCCTGGATTGAATTTTGCCCAAAAAGCCACACAAATGTGCTCAATTATAACGCTATACAGTATATACCCTGTCCTACAATGCACAATAGATCGTTTGAGCATCGTCATTGCAATGTACATGTGCGCAATAGTTGCATCGCAGGGTCCTGTGGGACCTGGTTGGACAAGGTAATAAGATTAGCAGCGTTGTTACAATAAATTATAACCAATCAACTAACACACAGAGAATTGTTTTTTTAATAACAATTAATGAGGACACGGGAAACAATTACATGCCTGCATTTAATCTCTCACTCTCTTCAGAATTTGACGAACAAATGTATGTCGCAACAGATTATACTTGAGGGGATGGGGGGGAAAGCCACATAATTATTGAAGGGAGAAACTTCAGGTGTACACAATGTGTTTTGCTTAAACTAATGCACTTAAATAAAGAAATAATAATGCATATGTCCCGCGACCCTAGAGGGGATAAGTGGAACGGAAGATGAATGAATGAATGAATAATGCATATGCTAAAACATAGGTGTAAAATAACATTTTGATTAAAACAAATGAATAGTGTTAAGAATGTGCTATTGACTACAGTATAACTGGGGATGAAAACAAATGATTTTAACTAAATGTCTGGCAGCACTAGTGCTCTATACTACTACTACTTCATACAAATTACTCCGTATTCCTCTCTCTCTCACTATATATATATATATATATATATATATATATATATATATATATATATATATGTATATATATATATATATATATGTATATGTATATATATATATATATGTATATATATGTATATATATATAAATATATATATATATGTATATGTATATGTATATATATATATATATATATATGTATATATATATGTATATATATGTATATATATATGTATATATATATATATATATATATGTATATGTATATATATGTATATGTATATATATATATATATATATGTATATGTATATATATATATATACAGTGTGTGTGTATGCATACATATATAATTCTGTTGTTCCTCATTAATCTCCTTCCCGACCAGCCTAGCAATACAATGTAGTGGGCAGATTGATAGAGGAATTCAGTAGGTTTGTTAGACACACCAATCAATCAGCATCTCACAAAACCACCAGCTAATTAACTTACTCCACAGCTGCTGAGGGGGGAGACAGGCAAAGAACCATAGTTGTTGGTAGAGGGCAGTGTGCGGATTCAGGAAGATGATGGCTACAAGATAAATGGATATGTGGAGACTGAATCCACCTAATAGAGAGTTCTCTCTGTCTCTGAGACAAGAAGCCATGAATAGATATGGATGGAGGGAACACTGAAACAGAGGGGAGGAGAGATTAAATGAAGGAAAAAGGGTGACCAATAACATGGATGGGTTTTTAATGGGTACCACTGGCAGAAATAATTTGCAGAGGAAGGTAAGGTGGACTGTCATCAATCAACAGGCTCTTCTTCCCTGACAAAGACACAAAAACTGGACTCGGGTGAGCACTGCTTGGACGAATTCCGGATCCTCCATGGGTCTGTGGCCGAAAAATAAAATCATCTTTCATTGACACCCATCAGATAGAGGCCAAAGTTCAGAGTTAGCGAGAGGTAGCATGAATTTGAAATGTTGCTCTGGGACACTTCAGAAGAGTTGTTTTGCTTTTGTTTTGTTTTTTTGCCAGAAGCTTGAAATTCTAGTTGAAGGAGGCAGCATCCATTACATCATCCTGCTGCTGCTCAGTGAGAGCTTTTACACTGTATTGCTGTGTATTAATTCATCTTTCACCTTGTCTCTCCCCACAGAAACACGACGGCCAGTTCACAGTAATCCAGCTGGTCGGCATGCTGCGTGGCATTGCCTCAGGCATGAAGTACCTGTCAGACATGAGCTACGTTCATCGGGATCTCGCTGCACGAAACATCCTGGTCAACAGCAACCTTGTGTGTAAGGTGTCTGACTTTGGCCTGAGTCGGGTTCTGGAGGACGACCCAGAGGCTGCATACACCACTAGGGTAAGACAGATTCAAATGAGCTGCCAATGCTGCAGAGTGAAGCGAGTGACAAGCATTTAGGTTTCACAGCCTCAGAGTCTAACTTATCACAAACCATTAAGATGCAACATGACTCAATGACTCACGGGATGATGCAACATGACTCTTTGTGGAATTTTCTAAAATACATAGAATGAGCACTTCAAACACCTCTAGAATACTCCATAACAAATAAATTCATTAAAAAAAAACAATATATGACTTAAGTACATGACCTATATTCTACTGCCCACACTACTCTTCTCACGAACAATGTTCATTTTGCGTTATTTACATCTGTTTTTTTGGGCAAGTGACGACATTTGAAATTTCACGTTGCGTCGACTTGGAGAACCCCTCAGAATTTCGGCCTGTAGGACCTTGTTGATGGATGTTTTTAACTGAAACTTGTCAGCCAATTGGAGCTGGAGTCCTCCGAGTAGCTGATCCATCCATCCATCCATTTTCTGAGCCGCTTATCCTCACTAGGAGTGCTGGAGCCTATCCCAGCTATCAACGGGCAGGAGTCGGGGTACACCCTGAACTGGTTGCCAGCCAATCGCAAGGCACATTTAAACAAACAACCATTCACACTCACATTCACACCTACGGGCAATTTAGAGTCTTCAATCAACCTACCATGCGTGTTTTTGGGATGTGGGAGGAATCCGGAGTGCCCGGAGAAAACCCACGCAGGCACGGGGAGAACATGCAAACTCCACACAGGTTAGGCCGGGGATTGAACCGTGGTCCTCAGAACTGTGAGGCAGACGATCTAACCAGTCGTCCACTGTGCCGCTCCGAGTAGCTGATAAAATGAAAATGTTGAGGAGATATGTTAAGAAATAATAACATTATCCTGTTTTAATGTAATTCGAAGGCATTTTTTGACCAGATTTTATATGTGATATGACAAAAACCTTCCCGCAAAAGGTCCTTATCGCAGACGCAAAAAAAATACATTTCTCCGGAACTTTCTAAATTCTTGGTGTGTTGTACTTAGGTTGATGTGGCCATTCCAACCAGACTTGGTTAGACAGACTTTGACATTTTGACAACCATTGTCATTTTAGTGAAATCTTCTCTTGTTGCTACTTAACCGTATATTACAAGATAATAGTAGTAAGTATTCAAAAAAGATTGGCAGCACATTTGCCGCATAGTCAAGGGTTTCAAATCTCCGCTTTGACTTTTCTGTGTGGCGTTAGCATGTTTTCCCAATGCTTGCACAGGTTTCTGCAGGTACTCTGGTTTCTCCCATATTCTAAAAGCAAGTATGCAAGTTAATTGAAAACTCTATGTTGCCCATAGGTATGAATGTGAGTGTAAATTGTTGTCTATGTCTGCCCTGTGATTGACTGGTGACCAGTCCAGAGTGTAACCCTCTTGCCCAAAGTGAGTTGGGACAGCCTCCAGCTCACCCGTGACCCTGATAAGGATAAGTGGTAGAAAATTGAGGAATGGATGAATCAACCAAGGGAGGGAGAAGACCCCCTATTAGCCCTGAATTCCTAATTCTCATTGAGTCAGTTTGCAACGTTGTGGAAAGTGAGGAATGTCCTTTTCCGTTCCAGCATGACTTTACCCCAGTGCCCAAAGCAAGGTCTCTTAAGGCATGGTTGAATGGTCCAGTACCTTTGTCCGTATAATGTGTTTATCAGAACCAAAAAGAAAATTCTGGTGTCAGAAACGACGTGTACATCACCAATCCTTAGGTAGAGAGAGCAGATTACCCATGAACACAAGAGTAAGAGCTCAAAGACAGAGCCTAAGGCCCAAAAAAATACAGGAAAAGAACAGGATCCCGATAAGACCAAATGTTTTACATAAATGACCTATGATAAGGACCTGGTCACAAGACATCTGGTGGTTTAAGACGTTACACGTCAGCTGGTTTGTTTAAAAAAAAATAAAAAATCACATCCCTGAAATCCTTTGAGTCTCTTAAAGATACAGTATTTGGCACAATAGATCCACAGTGTTGAGAATGCTGGACAATGGCAAATATATTCATAGGTGCATGCAAATAAACTCCATGTTTTTGCGGACTTATTGTCAAACTGGAGACATTTTTGGTCGCACAACCATCCTCGCACAGAGCCGTCGTCAGTGAGTTAAGCCATGGCGGAGTAGCTCATCTAAAATGCCCACAAGGAGATGGCATTATTCATATGCATAGGAAGAACTGTCGAGGATGTTATTTTTAATATGGCATTAGCATTGCCCTGGGACGGGTGCATCAGCCGCAGACTGCTCCACTGCAATCAGACACACACCCACTTAATGTCAGGAGACGTCGATGGAGAGCTGGAGGCGATGGGAGGGGGCGGGGCAAGAGGCAGAGGTGGAGATATGGAAGACATCGAGAGAGGAGCAGGAATCAAATAAGGCTGAGAGGGAACAAGGGAAGGATCCAGTGAGAGCAGTGAAGAGATAAGAGAGGATGTTTAGGGACAGACAAGGGGGCGATGGAAAATAAAGTACAGTGCAGAGTGACTTGGCAGCTTTGTCTTTTATTTGACTTTGACCAAGCAGAGCAGAGATGGGGAATGTTTGGCAGTGCAGAGGCAGCTGCTGCATGTTAAAAGGACAAGCCTTGGTAGTTATTGTGCGTGTGTCTGCTCGTTGGAGCGAGACGGCGCGGGTCCCCAATTGTGTCGATACAGTGGCTCTTTATAGAACATATTTGATCTGTGCAAGCTCAACAAAGGCACAACAAGTAGGATGAAAGCAGAAAAAGGAAATTTGACAGAACGACTTGCTGGAGTAAACATGGCGAAGTCAGTGCTGATTTCCCCACCTCTGTCCTTGATGTCAACACAGTTCAGAGCTTTTTATTATTGCTTTTCATTTATTATGCTACTGAGGCAAATCCCCATGATAGCGTTTCAATATTTAAAGACTTAACGTTCAGTGTGACATAGTATTCAGCGTGAAGCTGTTGCTAAGAATACAGTATATCGATTCTGTTAACTATTTGCAGGGAGGGAAGATCCCCATCAGGTGGACCGCTCCCGAGGCCATTGCCTACAGGAAGTTCACCTCAGCCAGTGATGTGTGGAGTTATGGTATCGTCATGTGGGAGGTGATTTCATATGGCGAGAGACCCTACTGGGAGATGTCCAACCAGGATGTGAGTCACAAACACAACAACATACTCAACCCCAAAGTTGTAATCATTAGAGTAGGCATCCAACCCCTAAAGTTACATTTTCATCAGACTTGATTTCTTGGCCTCTTTTCTTTTTGTAGGTAATAAAAGCAATAGATGAAGGCTACCGTCTTCCTGCACCAATGGACTGTCCAGTGGTTCTGCACCAGCTCATGTTGGACTGCTGGGAGAAGGGACGCAGTGAGCGACCCAAGTTTGGACAGATCGTCACAATCCTGGACAAGCTCATCAGAAACCCTGCCAGCCTAAGAGAGCTGGCTAACAGCCCAGCAGGGTCAGTGAGAGAGAGCTGAATAAATACATCATCACTGCTTTAGATTTAATTTGGTGCCTGTTCAAGGGGCAGATTTTCTTTTCAGATACATCAGACATTAGTTGCTGCGAAGACGCAACAAGTCTAAAACCATAAGGCATCCAGCTGTACATATGTTTTTTTCTCATGCAGTTAAATACAAGAGTGGATAAAAGCACAATTAGTGTATTTGCTCTACCGAGTGGGGAAGTTACAAAAGTACATCAACCAAAAATATCATACATGTATCAAAATGGAAGAAATACAATTTTGAGTCCACTTTAAGATCTCAAGTACTGCTGAAAATGCACGTGAGCAACTGCCAAACTACTCATTTGTATCCCAACAGCGAGGAGCTGACCACTCCAGAATTCAGTGTGAGCACTGTGGATGAGTGGTTGGAGGCCATCAAGATGGGCCACTATAAGGATAACTTTTCCAGCGCTGGATACATCAGCTTGGACTCAATACTCTACATCAGTGTCAGGTAAAAAAGGGATTGTTCCTCTGCATCTTAATGACACTGTCTGTAAAAGATGTCGCCCATTTCAGAATGAGTGTTATGTGAAATGCACTAACCTACAGTCGACAGCCTCATTTTGGCATAGGCATGGGCTTGTTACCCGTTTCAAGGTATACCACATTTTTAAAGTCTGGTTGCCAGAACTGGTTGCCAGCCAATCGCAGGGCACACATAAACAAACAACCATTCACACTAACATTCACACCTAGGGGCAATTTAGAGACGTCAATTAACCTACCATGGATGTTCTTGGGATGTGGGAGGAAACCGGAGTGCCCGGAGAAAACCCACGCAGCCACGGAGAGAACATGCAAACTCCACACAGGCGGGGCCGGGGATTGAACCCCGGTCCTCAGAACTGTAAGGGAGACGCTCTAACCAGTCGTCCACCGTGCTGCCGGTTTCAAAACCACTAAAACTTAATATCAGTGGTATGAGCTGAGTTTTTCTTGACTCGTCAGTGCCGACAAAGTGACTCGAAGGAAGGAAGGAACACAGAAGGTACACTACCACTCCCGATGTTGGTGCAAGCAATCAGTGAGACCAACAGATTTTTCCATCCATCCATCCATTTTCTACCGCTTATCCGAGGTCAGGTCGCGGGGGCAGTAGCTTGAGCATGGACGCCCAGACTTCCCTCTGCCCAGCCACTTCATCCAGCTCTTCCGGGGGAATCCCAAGGCGTTCCCAGGCCAGAAAACGAGTCTGACTTACTGCCGGATATGCGGACCAAACTCTGACTCCGGTCGTACAGGGACCGAACAGCCCGAACAGATTTTTCCTTTCTCGAAAAAGTCGTCTCTTTGGGGATTTTTGAGGGGACACCGTGCCTTGGTAGAGGAAGTTTATTCAAAACATGCTTACAAAGATCGGATGCACATATTGGAGGCAATACTTCCAAAACGATATATCACATTTACAAGAGTGCTCACGGTCACACTTCAACAAATTCAAGGTAACAATAATATACTGTATAACTGTAACATTGTCTTGAAATTAACATATGCAACCAGCTACGATAGCGTGTCTATAATTGATGAAGTAAATACTACGCTACTGAGGCAGATAACATGGCTAACTAGCATCGCTAACAACAATTCATCTCCGCTCTGACGTTACTTCACAAAGTGGAGAAGAGCAGAGAGACATATTTTCTGAGAAATAAGTAATTTTACTGTCCTACTACATTATGATTTATTTTAGAAAAATTCAATTGTAGTCGCTGATGGTGTAGTGGTACATTTGCCTGACTTCAATGCAGGCAGCGAGGGTTCAGTTCCCACTCAGTGACGTCACTGCAAATGGTTGTCCGTGTCTATACAGTATGTACCCTGCGACTGACTGGCGACCCACTGATGGTGTAGTGGTACACTCGCCTGACTTTGGTGCAGGCAGCGTGGGTTCAGTTCCCACTCAGTGACGGTGTGAATGTGAGTGCGAATGGTTGTCCGTGTCTATATGTGCCCTGCAACTGGCTGGCGACCAGTTCGGGGTGTGGTCCGCCTTTCGCCCGAAGTCAGCTGGCATAGGCTCCAGCGTCCCGCGACCCTAACCAGGATAAGCGCTGTTGAAAATGGATGGATGGATGGATGACTGGAGACCAGCTCAGGGTGTAGTCTGTCTTTCGCCAGAAGTAAGCTGGGATAGGCTCCAGTGCCCCGTGACCCTAAATAGGATAAGTGGTGGAGAGAATGGATCGTACGTTTACTAATGTACCTACAAAGTGCGTTCAATGGGGGGAAAAAAGTCATTTACTCAAATATTTCAAAATAATACATTTTAGAGCTGTAATTGAAATACCAAGATATCGTGAATATTTTTGCTTACAGGTATAATACTGTCTGAATCTATTATGCTTATTTTGGCATTCAGTGGACTCTTATTATTGTATTTTCTTACAGAGTTTTACACCTGTAGTATTTTTGTCTCTTGCAGTGAATTGGCTAAAATGGGGGTGACTCTAGCCGGCCACCAGAAGAAGATTTTATCCAGTGTGCAGAGCCTGCAGACCCAGGGGACACATGTGCAAGTATAACACTCTTCACATTAACACACATTGAGCGAGCACCAAGGGTTTGGATGCCCATGTTAAGATTTTCCCCACTAAAATGGAGACTGGATACGCCATTTTTTTATTTACGCCGTTTTAACAGTCACTGAGTTGGAGGACAACATGGACGATTGCCTCGTTTACATTCTTACACCATTCTTCCCCCCCTCAATGGACACTACCAGCTTTGGAGTCCCCAGCAGCAACACAACCACCAATACAGACCAACATCTACAGCATCATTCACATTGCAACAGCTAAAAAAAAGGAAAAAAAAGGACTCAGAAAGGAAGGACAAGAAAATAGAATCTAATTCTCATGTGATGTTTACTGTTGGTTTTGTTGTATTCTTGTTTCTGCTTTCACCTTGAAGAGTTGAAGCGATGCCACGAGTACATGTAATTTACAGTATATGTGTAGATGTATGTTTATAGGTGGGGTTGAATCCCACACCCGTATAGATGGACCTAACGTTTGTTTTGGTTTCAAGATTTGTATGCTAGTTTCTACCTAGTATGTGTGCAGCCTCCTCCATTCCTCAGTCATAGACAATGAGGAATGACCTGAATATTTGGGTGTGAGGGGAACTGGACCTAAAGAGTAAGTATTGCAACTGGTAACATTTGTGTACAAGGATGAGTGCTTCCCTCGAGACAGATTGGACATTGGCCATTCATGATGTCCAAAGAACCTCCTGAATGTTCATGTGGTGCCATTTTTCTTCCATTCCATTGTTTCCAGCAATATTCAGAACAATGCTGGTCAGTTGAGGCATTTTCTATCACACGATGAAAGGAGAAGTTTGCAATTTTAAAACTGGTAGCAAGATTTGAACGTAGCCTCACTTCACAAAAAATTAAAAGAGAGGTGATAAGCTTACCTGTTGAGAAGAAATGTTGCTAATTCCGCGTCGCTCCTGAATCCTCTCAGCTGCCTGAGGTCCCTTCGCTCTGCTTCTGTATGCTAGTCTTTTGTCCAGTTGTTAGCAAATGAGGGATGGACTTTTTTTTATGGAGGTAGATATTCCAGCAGCGTTTCATCAAAGCGCCTGAACCCCAAGCTCAAGCCAATGTGAGTGCAAATGGTTGTTTGTTTGTAAGTGCCCTGCGATTGGCTGGCAACCAGTTCAGGGTGTACCCCGCCTCCTGCCCGATGATAGCTGGGATAGGCTCCAGCACGCCCCCGACCCTGGTGAGGAGAAGCGGCTCAGAAAATGGATGGATGGATGGATGGATGGATGGATTGTCGTCTCCTGTCTCTGATTAGCTGCACTTGCCCGGGCACTGTGGCTTCTTAAGAATCAAAGTAGAGGTAAAAGATGGGAACAGAGAGTGATTTTTTTTTTCTTTCTTTTTACAGATCATACTACTAACTGTCAGGTTTATACTGACAGTATTAAAAAATGTGACAGTGTTTTGTTTTGTTTTTTTGTGGAAAACTGCAAACTTCCCCTTTTTTAATGAAGGTAAAAGTGTTTAGGTGTATAGCTAAAGTCAAAATCAAGTTGACACTTGAGCTTTGTTGCTGAAGGGTCCAACAATGGCTGGTATACTTTAATTTCCGCTCGTATGGCTGGATGGTTACACAAGGCTTGTCACCATAATTGCAGTGCTTCCTCTCCCCCAAATAATCTCCTAAAATGAAGTTGCACATTTAAAACCAACGTATTTCAAATAAACACACAATGTAAGTTTGACAGAGCAAAAGGCTGATTGTCTGTGAGAAAATGTCAATCGTTTGCCCAGCAGTTAGTTATCAGGTGAAGAGAAACGGGACCTTTTTAATGGCACTCAATCTGGTTTTCAGTGTTTTATTGTGTAGAACTCTAAAAGACAGAGTGACATAACACACCATATATATGATTGTACCATACTGTAAATATGTACAGTGTTGCTTTCCAATATTAGAATGTTTGTAATGATAATGACTATGATGTACTTTTGTTATGAAAAAGAGATTTGTGAGTGCTTGTTCAGGGGAAGGGCATACTGGACAAAAGTGTGAGGCGCTTTATTTGTTTGAACGAACGAATGTGGCATGGGTAAGAAGCTTCATCTTTGACTGACAGGCAACAGTGACCGCAGTTTCTACATTAACTTGGAATAAGTAGAATGGACTTCATCCGATTTAAATCCAGGAATTTCATTGGCTTCTTAAGTGTAATTACACAGGCTCCTGCTGTACACAGTGATTCCATTATTGTGGTTGAGCATGCAGGAGTTAAATGTGAAGTTTGACTGTTGGGGTGTATATACAGATATATATATATATGGCACAGTGGACGACTGGTTAGCACATCTTCCTCACAGTTCTGAGGACCGGGGTTCAAATCCCGGCCCCCCCCCCTGTGTGGAGTTTGCATGTTCTCCCCGTGCCTGCGTGGGTTTTCTCCAGGTACACCGGTTTCCTCCCACATCCCAAAAACATGCATGATAGGTTAATTGAAGACTCTAATTATACACACACACACACACACACACACACACACACACATACATACAACTCACACTACAGGACCATTTGGGCAGATAATCCCCTAAAAGTCAGCCCAGTTGTTTAAATTTAGGGAATGGAGAGTTGAAGTGAAGTATTAATACTATATTATTATTACTGTATTATTTACAGCCTTTCAAAAACAGAATCAACGGCTAATAATTCAGAACACAGATAACATACAGAGTCACAGCCCAATAAACTTTGATTTATTTATCACTGCCAAACCCTTACACTGTATATCAAAAATAATATAATCTGACAGTATGAGCACATTCTACTCATACTAAATTTATAATTTCATGGATTTGGTGGAGTGCGCTTGAATGGTGGCCTTTTGGATGCCTTATTTTGCTCTTGGTCTTTTTGTTGCTCTATAGAGGCTATTATAAAGAGTAAAGTATATGTACAGGAAGTATTTATCTGGTCTTCAAATGTCCACGCATCACACACACTTTTATTCTAACCAATGATTTTGTTATCTCAAGTGGGGAAACATTTTGCAGAGAAACAACTTTTTTTGCAGAAATGGACAGTATTGTTATTTATTTGAGTGGTAATGTTCTGTGATCTAAACAAATAAGAATGTGATTGACTGACGCACCCTTGGTCTATTTGGTTACATATTGTATTTTAATCAATTACAAGGTTGCAACATGATTAACTATCTCCCCAACAGATACGGTTGGAACAGATGCAACCCTCCAATGAACTCATTCACTGCCAGCAGTTTTAATGCATTTTGATTGATCTTTCAAAACATACCGAATATAATGTTGTTATAACATAATCTCTGAACCTACCAAAGAAAGAATAGACTTTCTTCTTTCAACAGAAAAAAAAGTTTGTTTCTAACTTTTTCCATTCTTTAGTAATTTGCAGAAGAACATGGCTTGGTTTCATCAAAAATATTGGTTTTCACACCAAAAAGCATGGTAAACAAGCTTTTTGTAAAAAGAAATATGTCAAGCAGAACAATACCTTTTGTTTATGTGACAAAAGGTAAGTTATAAAACAACAAGACAGAGAAAAGACTTTTGATGGCAAAATAATTTATTTCCAGATCTGCAACTAAGAAACAAGCCGTGAGTGACAGTGAGTCACTGCATTGATCGACTGTGGCTTTTTTACATGGCGTTCGCCATTCACTCCATGAGCTGCGTCATCTTTTCTTGTGATCGCGACACACAATTTCTACTACATATCGCGACACATAACTCTGTTCGAGTGTGAGTCACCTAAACTCGTCCGTCTTTCAACATGTTGGCATTTCTGTCTCATAATCGACGTGAAAAGATGAGATTCACCCCATAATCTTAATCTTCAACTCAAAGGCTGTGCAGATCTCAAATCCAAAAGCGATGGAACACCTCCATCTACAGGCACGTTAGTCATTAGAGTGGTTTAAAAACCTGAATTTCACAGACAAGCGTTGCAAGACCCTCTTCCATGCCTTACTTTCGAAAAACTTAAATTATGAATATATTCATCAGTGGCAGTAAAAAGTTGGATTCCAGTAGACAAATATATATATATATATATATATATATATCCGTGGCAGTGAATGAGTTATGATGCCTACACACTAATTTTCAGTCTTTGTCCTCCATCTTCCTTAATGTGAATGTTCATGAGTGACTCTCAGTTGAACTTCTCACTTTTCCTTTCTTTGGCCACCAAACAATGTTTATTGACCACAAAGCCAGTTCCTTCTGCCATGCTTGTTGTAAAGGGTGTAGGCATTCTCATGTCTTTCATGTTGCTGTAATAAATATGCTAATATTTCTAATTTCTCAGCTGTAGCCTCTATTGTCTCTTTCTTTCATTTCACCACAAACAAAAACACACACACACACAGCAATTCACATGCATAATTCCAGAGATACCGTACACAATTCAAAGTGCCTTTACAGGAAGGTAATACGAGAACCTCGCTTAATTATTTTCGCTGCTAAAAAGCCTGCAAGTATCAAATGATTTGTTGAGTGCTGACCAGTCAGCATAAAAGGTTGCTTGGTTAACTGATCCAACCCCCCACCACCCACCCCCACGCCCACCACCCCAACTGCCCTTCACTCCCCAGCTAGGCTGCAATGCTGATAGTGGGGTAAAATTATGCCATAATATTAGTGCATGGAAAACAGTGTCCCGCCTGTGACCACATCTTCATTCACAGACTGTGCATTGTGTTCCATAAGGAGAGATAATTTTGTCTCTTGAGAGGGGGAAGGTCAGTGACTCCTGGCCTTAGTTAACCCCTTAATGCAGTGGCCCAGTTGCTGTCGCTCTATGTTACCGCCATTACACCTCATTTATTCCATCATATTAGAGTTCATATGCCCATATCAGTCACTCCCCCACCACTCTCAACACACACACAAATACACACACACACACACACGGCAAGACGTACAAAACTCCTTGCAGGGGTGTCTCTCCGTTTACTCTATATCTCTGTCGTCCGGCTACTGCAATCTTTCCACTGGCCTTGTGCGCTCCCATCCTGACTGTTTCTATTCATCCGGTGCAAACACAGAGAAATGTAGCAGTTCGTCTTCAGACGTAGACTTAGCTGTTATCTTCACCTCATTTTCAAATGTTTCCCCGCCACCATCCATCCATCAATCAATCCATCCATTCTGCTAAAAGGTTTTCCTATCAAGCAACACAGGGGTCCTTGGATAGGATCTTGTCCTATAACACCAATGTTACCCAAATCTGAATGTAGGTCGCACAGGTAGTGTTCCCCTGCAATATTGCAGTTTATCGTTAGCAACCCCACTATATCATGCATTTTTAAGCAATCATTTTTAATGGGTTTTTACAGCATATTTACTTACTTAATGCCCTCGCATATGGGAAAGGAGATTGTTTTAATATGTTTACATTTATTTAAAAAGTGTAGGATGGGTAAAACTATTTTAAAAAATGTTTTTGATCTCTCTATATTGCAGCTTTACATCTATTGCAGGTGGGGCTAAAGTGTATCCCCCGGGGTAAACAAGGGTTCATTGTAGTCTTGATTGCAATAATTCCCAAAATGAGGCCAATTTGGTCAAAATTTGGTCAAATCTTTACTTTTGAGGGGCAAAAAGTTCAATCAGCAATTACTACTTATTCCCTGCATATTTCACAATCACATCTCGATAGACCTACCAGTATGAGGTACACAGCAGAGATCCCATAAAATAGCTGCATCAGAGAATTAAAAGAAGTTAGTCATGAAGCCGCTTTTGCTTTTTACACAGAATGCAGTGAAAGTAGTATATTATTGCAACTGTGTGCCGCCATTCCTTTTACACAGGCGTCGTCTCCCACCTTTGTTATGGTTTGCACACTACCTGATATACCTTCTGACACTAGCTAGTGGAAGGTACACGTCTTTTGAGAGTAGGGGCGTTATGTGTCCAAGGTGACAACGAGGCAGCGTCTATTAGAGGGGAGGCATTATTAGGCGAGATGAAAGCCAAACAATAAGATAGCTGCTTTCATCTTGACATGGGGAAAATGTCATTTCATGTGTTTAGTCAGGATAACACAGAGGTTGGTGCGATCTCGTCGCAGGCAATTGATTCATCCCACAGCTGCTATTGGCATCAAGTGAAAAGGTCACGTGTCCCTATGGAGAACACTTTAAAAGGCCATAGATGACTGATGAGCCCATCATGTTTCTATCATATACATGTACAAGTGCCCAGTCTCTGGCTCTCGCAGGCAAAATCCCAAAGGAATGGTAATTGGTGCGCTCATTCATGCTGTCATGGGTGGATTTGACTGTCCCCTCTGCAGCATCAGAACGCATTTAGTCGGAAACATACGAGACCCAAAGATCATAGCTCTATTAGGACCTCTGCAGGGTGGAGAGAAAAAAAAACTGAAGAAATCACATCTAAACCTTAATAAATGTTCCATGAGACGCTTATTAAACCTGCCGTTGAGTCATTTTGTGTTTGCTTTACCTGTGTCCACTCTCTAATCAAATAAGGCTCAGTGTATGTCGTTCCACACTCACACGCACACTCCTGCGCTCTGCTGTCTCACCGGATTTTTGTTTGCCATCAAGGCGATTTCCTGTCTCAAATTTTCAACAGTAATCAAAGTTCCTGATTGAATTTGAAAACTGAGCTTGGCTCTGTCAATCATATTACAAGCCTCACTCTCACCACGCCGGACCACAGGAATGAGAAGTCACTCTATGTCAGTATCATGACTTGCGTGTGTGTTTGTGTGTGCGTGTGTGTGTGTGTGTGTGTGTGTGTGTGTGTGTGCGTGCATGCTTGTGACTGCACTGGAAAATGGATGTTGACAGAACACTGTGATCTGAGCCATGCAAATGGTAAATGGAGGACAGAAAAGATAACACACCTGGGTTTAGTTGTCTGCGGCACCGCTTCTTGGCGCTTGTTTTAACCTCCAGTGGGTGACACCTGGGTGGAGTTCAGCGAGAATGGCAAATGGCAAATAGAGTAAAGGGAATTTAGTAGAAAAAAATAAATACATTTGGGAAGCTTGTCAAGTTGGAACCAAAATCTTCTTAAAATAAAACAAGAGAAAGGCACAAGAATTCCTCAACCCACTTGTATCCAAATCAAATGAAAAAGGGTGGACAAAGGAGTCAATTTCTGTCACTCAAAGTACAATCTACAGTCTTCTTCTTTTCCTTTCGGCTTGTCCCTTTAGGGGTCGCCACAGCGCATCATCCTTTTCCATGTAACCCTATCTCCTGCATCCTCCTCTCGAACACCAACTGCCCTCATGTCTTCCCTCACGACATCCATCAACCTTCTCTTTGGTCTTCCTCTAGCTCTCTTGCCTGGCAGCTCCATCCTCATCATCCTTCTACCAATATACTCACTATTTCTCCTTTGGACGTGTCAAAACCATCGAACCTCGGCTGTCCCTCTGATGAGCTCATTTCTAATTTTATCCAACCTGGTCACTCCGAGAGCGAACCTCAACATCGTCATATTCCGCCACCTCCAGCTCTGCTTCCTGTTGTCTCTTCAGTGCCACTGTCTCTAATCCGTGCATCACGGCTGGCCTCACCACTGTTTTATAAACTTTGCCCTTCATCCTAGCAGAGACTCTTCTGTCACATAACACACCTGACACCTTCCTCCACCCGTTCCAACCTGCTTGGACCCATTTCTTCACTTCCTGACCACACTCACCATTGCTCTGGACGGTTGACCCCAAGTATTTAAAGTCCTCCACCCTTGCTATCTCTTCTCCCTGTAGCCTCACTCTTCCCCCACCACCCCTCTCATTCATGCACATATATTCTGTCTTACTTCAGCTAATCTTCATTCCTCTGCTTTCCAGTGCATGACTCCACCTTTCTAACTGTTCCTCCACCTGCTCCCTGCTTTCACTGCAGATCACAATGTCATCTGGAAACATCATGGTCCACGGGGATTCCAGTCAAACCTCATCTGTCAGCCTATCCATCACCGCTGCAAACAGGACAGGGCTCAGGGCTGATCCCTGATGCAGTCCCACCTCCACCTTAAATTCGTCTGTCACACCTACAGCACACCTCACCGCTGTTCTGCTGCCCTCGTACGTGTCTTGTATTATTCTAACATACTTCTCTGCCACTCCAGACTTCCGCATGCAGTACCACAGTTCCTCTCTGGGTACTCTGTCATAGGCTTTCTCTAGATCTACAAAGACACAATGTAGCTCCTTCTGACCTTCTCTGTACTTTTCCATCACCATCCTCAAGGCAAGTAATGCATCTGTGGTACTCTGTCTAGGCATGAAACCATACTGTTGCTCGCAAATAGTCACTTCTGTCCTGAGTCTAGCCTCCACTACTCTTTCCCATAACTTCATTGTGGGGCTCATCAACTTTATTCCTCTATAGTATCCACAGCTCTGCACATCACCCTTGTTCTTAAAAATGGGCACCAGCACACTTTTCCTCCATTCCTCAGGCATCTTCTCACGCGCTAGAATTCTATGGAACAAGCTGGTCAAAAACTCCACAGCCACCTCTCCTAGATGCTTCCATACCTCCACAGGAATGTCATCAGGACCAACTGCCTTTCCATTTTTCATCCTCTTTAATGCCTTTCTAACTTCCCCCTTACTAATCATTGCCACTTCCTGGTCCACCACACTTGCCTCTTTTACGCTCCCTTCTCTCTCATTTTCCTCATTCATCAACTCCTCGAAGTATTCTTTCCATCTACCTAGCACACTACTTGCACCAGTCAACATATTTCCATCTCTATCCTTAATCACCCTAACCTGCTGCACATCCTTCCCATCTCTATCCCTCTGTCTGGCCAGCCTGTATAGATCCTTTTCTCCTTCTTTAGTGTCCAACCTGCCATAGATGTCATCATATGCCTCTTGTTTGGCCTTTGCCACCTCTACCTTTGCCCTGTGTCACATATCAATGTATTCCTTTCGCCTCTCCTTGGTCCTCTCAGTGTCTCACTTCTTCTTAGGTAACCTTTTTCCTTGTATGATTTCCTGTACTGTATGGTTCCACCACCAAGTCTCCTTCTCTCCTTTCCTGCCAGAAGATACACCAAGTACTCTTCTGCCTGCCTCTCTGATCACCTTGGCTGCAGTGGTCCAGTCTTCTGGAAGCTCCTCCCGTCCTGTCTCACCTCTTCCCGAGAAGCTGCACAACACTCGTCCTGTCTCAGCTTCCACCACATGGTTCTCTGCTCTGCCTTTGTCTTCCTAATTTTCCTCCCCACCACCAGAGTCATCTTACACACCACCATCCTATGCTGTCTAGCCACACTCTCCCCTACCACTACCTTACAGTCGTAACCTCCTTCAGATTACATCATCTGCACAAGATGTAATCCACCTGCGTGCTTCTACCTCCGCTCTTGTAGGTCACCCTATGTTCCTGCCTCTTCTGGAAAAAAAGTGTTCACTACAGCCATTTGCATCCTTGTTGCAAAGTCTACCACCATCTGTCCCTCCAAGTTCCTTTCCTGGATGCCGTACTTACCCATAACTTCTTCATCACCCCTATTACCTTCACCAACATGTCCATTACAATCTGCACCAATTACGACTCTTTCTCTGTCTGGGATGCTCAGAGCTACTTCATCTAGCTCCTTCCAGAATTTCTCTTTCACCTCTAGGTCACATCCTACCTGTGGGGCATAGCCACTAATCACATTACACATAACACCCTCAATTTCAAATTTCAGCCTCATCACTCGATCTGATACTCTTTTCACCTCCAAGACATTCTTAGCCAACTCTTCTTTTAAAATAACCCGGACTCCATTTCTCTTCCCATCTACACCATGGTAAAATAATTTAAACACTGCCCCTAAACTTCTAGCCTTACTGCCTTTCCACCTGGTCTCCTGGACACACAATATATCAACCTTTCTCCTAATCATCATGTCAACCAACTCCCGAGATTTTCCTGTCGTAGTCCCAACATTCAAAGTCCCCACATTCAGTTCTAGGCTCTGTGTTTTCCTCTTCTCTTTCTGCCGAAGAACCCGCTTTCCACTTCTTCTTCTTCTTTGACTTCGACCCACAGTAGCTGAATTTCCAACGGCGCCCCGCAGGTTGACGGCGCCGGTGGCGGACGTTGTTAACCCGGGCCACGACCGATCCGGTATGGAATTCTTTGGATGAACGCTCATATTTGTTTGGCAAGGTTTTAAGCCGGATGCCCTTCCTGACGCAACCCTCTGCATTTATCCGGGCTTGGGACCAGCCTACAGTTTGCACTGACTTGTGCGCCCCATAGGGCTGCATTAATGTGTTATTATTCCTATAATAGAGCTAATAATAACTGCATTCTAAAGTACCCTTTGGAACCTTTTCCACAGCTAGATATCTTCCATTGTGTGAAATACAACTGACAAAAGCTGAACCCTTGAAGCCACCCCACCAAGTCACAAGTCATTTAAAAGCCCTAAAGTTACAATGATATATATTTCTACTGAGTGCACTCACACAAAAAAAAAAAAAAAAAAAACCCAGCAGGAATAATACCTGACTTGGACAACTGTCACCACCTAAAATCGGAAGCAGATTTAGAGACGAAGCAGCAGCAGATGAACAGACTAAAAGGGATAAAAGACCAAGCTGTGTGATCTGAAAAAAAAGTGGGAAAAGCAAGATGAGAGTGGAGGGACTGAGATAATTTTGACCACATAATCCCTCACATATGTGGAAATCCTTCTTCAATGTGGCATATCATGCTGAACTGCTGTTGGATGACTTCTACCAAAGAAAAATCAATCATCCCTTGCTCAAATCTTGCGCTTCATCTGCACGTTTATTGATATTGTGCATTTGGAGCACATCATGAGCACTACTGTAGGTCAGAGGTATTTTCCTCTTCACGCTGCCATGAATGATTTTGGAATTGTGCCACATTGTAACATTTTGGAATTGTGTCTCTGAATCTTGTGCAAATCCTGGGTGGATAGATGGACGGACGGATAGAGACAGAAACACGGACAGTTGAGGATGATGAGGAGGAAAGTTAAATAAATGGTATAAAGGACGGTGTCACGGTTCAAATAGAACACGTAATACTTTCTTTTTTATTCTTTTTTATTGACTTGGCTCTTATTTTGAAATTCACAGCCCTACTTTTATTTAGTAAATTAGAAAACACACAGTTGTGCTCATATGTTTGATTACCCAGGCAGAATTTGTAAGATGGGTACAATTCTTTATAGAATATATGAAGGGCTAGGCGTAACATATTTTATTTTATTTTAATGGGATTCAAATTAAACAGTCAAGCATTTCAGAAAAGCATTATCATTAAACAAAACATAACCATAAATAAATTAATGATGGTTGTTGTTCAGTCCATCCATCTATCCATCCATCCATTTTCTAAGCCGCTTCTCCTCACTAGGGTTGCGGGCATGCTGGAGCCTATTCCAGCTATCGGGCAGGAGCGGGGTACACCCTGAACTGGTTGCCAGCCAATCGCAGGGCACATACAAACAAACAACCATTCGCACTCACATTCACACCTATGCGCAATTTAGAGTTGTCAATTAACCTACCACGCATGTTTTTGGGATGTGGGAGGAAACCGGAGTGCCCGGAGAAAACCCACGCAGGCACGGGGAGAACATGCAAACTCCACACAGGCGGGGCCGGGGATTGAACCCTGGTCCTCAGAACTGTGAGGCAGAGGCTCTAACCAGTCGGCCACCGTGCCGCCGTTGTTCAGTCATCAGTCATATTTTTTTCAAAAAACTTTCACAAATTCTGCCAGGGTATGTAAATATATGAGCACAACTGTACATATATACAGTCATACGTACTCCTGTCATATTTGAATGAAAGGGTAGGGTACACCTTTTTTATAACCACTAGGTGGCGGTGGCATTTTGGAATGAAAGTGTGCAGCTTTTTCATAACAAGTAGATGGCATTTATAAAATGTGAAAGTTTTTTTTTTCCATTTGCCTACCTTTGTAAAGGTATAGGGGCAATTGTTTTTTTTTGGGGGGGGGGGGGGGAAATGCACGAGAAATTACGGTATGTTTATTGTCGCATTAACAAATTTGAAGTTATTGCCGTTCTGTTTTTATAGTATGCACAGCATTGTCTTAAAATGTATTAAAGTTAAATACTTTAGGGGCAGCCCAAGAGCAAAAACACTGAAAACTATCCCTCGCTTAATTTAACTGTACACGTGCAACTGAACTGATATAATTTCTCAAAGGTTTTGTTTCGCTCAGAATCCAGTGGGGAATGTTTATGGCAACTAATTTAAAGATGTGAATTTTTTTAGTTGGTGTATATAGGTTGTGCTCTTTTCCAATATGGGCGTTTTCTATCAAGTAAAATCCAGCAAAGCTTTTCTAAAATCATCCATCAAGTTTTCATGACAAGATGGGCAGCCTTAAACCCACAGATCCACCCTCTATGGGCTATGAGTCGGCGCCAGGAAAGACTGTTGCAATGTTCATGGACTCATAGGAAATGTTTTCTAAAATCAAACAGAGGTGTAAATCCTCACAGCCCTGCATTAAAAAAATAAATTCAGCATACTACTGACATGTCTTAACTGGTGCAAACAGACACTGAAGCATCAAAAGACAATGGTGGACCACTGATCTTCACTCTCCATATTCATACGACTTTCATCATCTCCTCCCCTGCATTATTGGCTACTTTGTTTCTCCTCTGAAAAATATGAAGCTATGCAACCATTCAAAGCAGAAAAAACTTAAGTGCGAGCAACCCCACAACTGCACAATGTTCTAGCGATAAATATACATGATACATACTCTCCAGGGACCTGACTTAGCAAGGTTGCATACACACAAAACAGGGACTGAATGATGGATATGTAACTTCCCGCGCAAAGTATGTCCATCCATCCATCCATTTTCCATACCACTTAACCTCGCTAGGGTCGCGGGGGTGCTGGAGCCTATCCCAGCTGACACGGGTACTCTCTGAACTGGTGACCAGCAAATCTCAGGGCAAATACAGTGCCCTCCAAAAGTATCAATTCCTTTGTTTTTGTTGTATACTGAAGATATTTGGGTTTCAGATTGGAAGATGAATATGAGACAAAAGGAAAGAGCACCTTTTGTTTGAAGCCCCCCACTTTTCAAGTGAGCAAAAGTATTGGAACAGACAAATCAACTTAAAGTGAATAACATTTCATATTTGGTGGCATAACCCTGACTTGCAATAACTGCATCAAGCCTGCGACCCATTGACTTCACCAGAATGTTGTATTCTTCATTTGAAATGCTTTTCCAGGACTTTACTGTAGCCTCTTTCAGTTGCTTCTGGGGGTTTCTCCTTTCAGTCTCCTCTTCACAAGGTAAAATGCATGCTCAATTGGGTTAAGGTCCGGTGACTGACTTGGCCAGACCTTCACCCTTTTCCCCCTGATGAAGTCCTCTGTTGTGTTGGCAGTGTGTTTTAGGTCATTGTCTTGTTGAATGATGATGTTTCTCCCGATTAGTTTGGATGCATTTTTCTGGAAATTGCCAGACAAAATTGTTTTGTAAACTTCAGAATTCATTCTGCTGCTGCCATCATAACTTACATCATCAATAAAGACTAGTGACTTCCAGAAGCAGCCATGCAAGCCCAAGCCATGACATTACCTTCACCATGATCTGGATCCAAAGCAGATCCTTTATTTCTCCATGCATTGGTCTTTCCATCACTTTGGTCGAGGTTAATCTTGGTCTCATCAGTCCATAAAACTTTTATGGCTTTTATTTATTTGCAAAATCCAATCTGGCCTTTGTGAGGATAAGGCAAATATTATAAATAAAGAAATAATTATATAATATTCCAGTTAATCAAATAACCATAACAGCTAACATTGCAAAAATAATAGCTAACATTGTGTCCAAGAAGGGGAAGTACTCTCATATGATTTTGGCCATAAACATAGACGTATTGGCAATATGCTGGCAAGTGTAGTTTTTATATCGTTGTCACAGAAGGGCGGAAGTCACAGGAGGTCTCAGATGTTAAAAGAAGTGGACCTGGATGACAGCTGACGAACTGAAAAGAAGTCAGGCGCTTGACAACACAAGCAAGAGTACCTGCATCACCCGCTCTTGGGCCACGCTTATCACAAACAGCCAGATGGGGCGTGGGCACAGCAAGAACATCTAGAAGTGTCTAAGCATGAACTATAAATGTTAGGGCTATGAGGGAGAGGCGCTCTTTTTCCCTGTCTACTAGTGACAGGACTTTTGGACAAGGAAAAATGGCCCCGGAATTCCGTGAGTGTGTCTGTGACGTAATCATACTGACCTCTGTGACATAAATACGGATCAAATTGCAACGAGTCTGAGTTCATTCTTTGGTTATCTTTCATTGGAAAAGCAATGAACACGCAGCGGGAAGTTGTGGCAAGAGTTGTTCAATAAGGGTAAGGAATAGACAAACACTTTCAACACCTTCCGATTCTGTTTGCTGATGAGTGTTTTGCATCTTGTGGTTTGGCCTGTATATTTATTTTCTCGAAGTCTTCTTCGAACAGTGGATTGTTATACCTTCACTCCTGTCCTGTGGTGGTTGGCAGGGATGTCACTGACTTTGGGTGATTCTTTACAGCGCTCACATTTTTGTCATCAACTGCTGTTGATACACTTGGCCGACCTGTTCCATGTCTGTTGCTCAATACACCAGTAGTTTCTTTCTTTTTCAAGACATTCCAAATTGTTGTATTGGTTCTGCCCAATGTTTGTGCAATCGCTCTTTTTTTCCCTCCTCTCAGCTTCAAAATGGTTTGCTTTTCTCCCATAGACAGCTCTCTGGTCTTCATGTTTTCTAAACAGCAAAGGCAGTTTTTACAGGTAAAACCCAAAGCCAAAAACAAGCACTATCTAATGTTTAAACAATCAATCTAAAAGGAAAAACCTGAGCAACTAGAAACAATCATCAGTCACATTCTAATACTTTTGCTCACTTGAAAAGTGGGTGGGTTCAAACAAAAGGTGCTCTGTCCTGAGTTGTTTAACGTATCTAGATGTAAATACCATGAAATAAAAGCTGGACTTCTGAACTTTTGTCTCATAGTCATCTTTTGATCTGAAACCCAAATGTCTTAAGCATACAACAAAAACAAAGAAATTGACCTTTCCGTTCCAATACCTTTGGAGGGGACTTGTATAAACAAATAACCATTCGACTCACGTTCACACCTACAGACAATTTAGAGTCTTCAATTAACCTACCGTGCATGTTTTTGGGATGTGGGAGGAAACCAAACTACCTGGAGAAAACCCACAAAGGCACGGGGAGACCATGCAAATGCCACACAGGGGAGTCCGAATTTGAACCCGGGTCCTCAGAACTGTGAGGCAGATGTGCTAACCAGTCGCCGTCGGCACAAAGTATGTGACAAAGTATGTGGGGTGCAACTAATAATCGATTAAGCCCCATTTCCAGCCCTTTATTTAAAAAAATGTGACATAATTTTAAATTGGCAGTGCAGAAAGGTGCACAAACAGGTTGCTGCATGAACATCCCAGAGCTCTTAAAGTAAAAAAATTGTGATTTAAAGAAACAACAGCTAAATGTTGAGCTCAAATAGCTTTACAATAGCCCATGGACTAACACACAAAAACATAAAAATATATGCTAAACGATATCTGCTCAAAATATTGTTTTATCAGCCTCTGTTACTACACCTTCTGTCTCCTCGGTCTCAACTGCCAGATCAAGATTTTCATGCATGTGTATCACATCACCAGTTTCTCTGTGAATCTAGTAATAAAACAGTCCCATTCTCACTCTTGAACTCTTATGCATTCCATTTAGATCTTACAGAATATATTAAATTGATGAAAGCAAACCAAGAAGTAAAAACACGATTTGAAAACATACCTCTTATCTCATTTTGCTCCTCATTTTCTGAATTCAAGGATTCAGTCAAGTTCGGATAACTATCCATTTACCAAACGTTCAAGGAAGTCTCCAACTTTACACACTACAAGAACAGTATGTACAAATTATATAAATAAAAATTATAATCATTAATAAATAAACGGTGACACCATACTTTACCTATGAAAAATTTACATATATTTTGTTCATTTATATACTGCACAGCGCTACACTGTGTTTCCACAGATGCCCACTGGGTAGCACACAGACTTTGAAAAGGAAATCCACGTCATACTTAAAATTATACTGAGGGCAAGTTCATTTGGCTAGCATACCATGAATGTGTATTTTTTTATCAAAAATGAGGACTTATCTTTGCCTGGTATATGAGCAGCCATTAAATCTCAGGCATCAGGAATTTATTGTGATTGGTTAATCAGGATTCATCATTAACCAGCAGTGCTAATCATCCAAATCATCCAAATTCAGCGTATTGATTGGTTTAAAGACGCAAATATGTCATGCCCATGAGAGAAGCCTCTGGGTCCACCACTGTGTACAATGCATCGGGTTACTGACGTAATAATCACAACAAAACAAATCGATCATGAAATTTGTTGCCAGCACTTCGATTTTTATCAATTTTATTGATTCGTTGTTGCAGCTGTGGTACGCACATTTAGGAGACTGGGAAATTTAGTGAGGCAGTTGTTGAGTTTGTGAATTGAAGCCAGATTGTATATTGATGCCTCACACACATCCAGTTTCACTTAATATTAAACGTTAATCATGGATTATACTGTATACAGATTTTTACACCATGTGTACACTTTTATGTTATCTTGTTCATCCTTTCTTTATATTGCGCCGCTACAATTAACAAATGATTGGTTTAATTGATTGAATGATTAAATGACTGATTGGTAGATGGATTGATCGGATTGATATGGACCTGCATGCCGCAATCATAATGCCAAGATGTGAACAAATCAGTCTAACTGGCGTAGGCATATACAGTAAATACCGCGTTGACATTCATGCATAATGTCGCATGATGCGCTTCTGGCACCGATTAAAAGATGTTGTAGATGAAGAGTTGCAAGAATTAGGAGGGAGCGAGCATTCAGGGACCGCAAAGCAGCAACAACACTAAATGGGCTGCAATTCTTTTTTTGCATCCACATTTTTTTTTTAATTTCTTCTGTTGTTTTCCCTGGCAACCGCAGCAGTGACCACCAGCCACTTAATGTATTTGTGGTTTGTTTGTTTGTTATGCTGTTGCCAAGTCCGCCAAACACTATTCCCCTCATCGCCACCACCTTGCAGATAAGCACCTTAATTTTGGTCTCTGAGAAATTACGTTTCTTTGCCGTTTTGCTCATCGCCACGATTCACCGTTCACAGATAGCATTGCTCAGCATGGTTCATTTATAATCATGTGGTGCTTTGCATTGAGCCTATATGGTTGAATTTGGGCGGCATTTGGATATTCCCTCTCTCCGCCCTCTTTGCCTTTTTCGGAGAGGAAATTAGTCCATCGGCGCATTTTTAAAGGGATTGCTGCTATCATATTGAAGGTGTTTCTCAATGCAAATGGGGCTAAACGTGTGCAAGTGTGGCAGTTTAGAACAGGTGGGAATTAACAACACTCACCCCACCCATTTTCTGAGCCGCCTATCCTCACTAGGGTCGCGGGAGTGCTCGGCTCGAGCCTATCCCAGCCATCATCGGGCAGGAGGCGGGGTACACCCTAAACTGGTTGCCAGCCAATCGCAGGGCACACATAAACAAACAACCATTCGCACTCACATTCACACCTACGGGCAATTTAGAGTCTTCAATCAACCTACCATGCATGTTTTTGGGATGTGGGAGGAAACCGGAGTGCCCGGAGAAAACCCACGCAGGCACGGGGAGAACATGCAAACTCTACACAGGCGGGGCTGGGGATTGAACCCCGGTCCTCAGAACTGTGAGGCAGACGCTCTAACCAGTCTTCCGCTGTGCCGCGATTTAACAACACACATTACTGTATTACACGACATGGCCACATGTTTGATAAACACGGATGTCTTTTTACTTCCACACATTCAAAATTTTAGTCCTATGAACGAATTTAGAACCTGCTCTACACTCTCTTTGATAAATGAGTACCCAGGTCTTTGTTGACATTTTCTTCAAGGCGGTAACTCTCTCTCCATCATTTCTATGACAGGTGCAACTAACAAGCGGGCAAGTCTTTTTAAAATTGATCGGTAAAGACCTCAAGGGGATGTGACGAGAGACAAGTGAGTTTTTGTGAACTTTTTTTTGCTGTGAAGTGGGGACACAGCATAAAAATAACATGATCATGTATTAAAAGCAAGTATAGGTGACTTTCTTTAACAGACCACATTCAGGATTGAACAGCTAGTGCACTTGCCAGCCTGCTTAATGCACTGAAGCAGATGACGAGGACAATTGGTCGTGTTGCGTCAATAACCAATCGACTACATTATACTCCTCATGCACCTTCTATTTATGGTACTTAAGTAATCCAGCCTGACAAAATCAAAGATCCAAAAATTAATTACACTGCAATCATTAAGTAAGTGTGTTCAGTTGTTTTGATTTCCATTTTAAAAAATGACACATTTCCATTTTGAAAAATGCCCTAGTTTCGAGCATCATATTGAATTAAGTAATGCACTGGTTGAATATTTTAGCAGATTGAAAAAATCCTAACGGCGTACAACATTTTTAAACTTCATCATCAAGAATTATTGTGTCTTCTGTATGTTTTTTGTTTTTGAAAGTTGCACAGATGGTTGCCATTTGGTTAATGTCAAAGAATCTGTTTAAGACATATGCTGATTCATTTTAATGGTCATTAATGTGTCACTCTTCTGTGCTGGTTATACTAAAGAGTCTTTCTGAAACTGGGGATGACACCTACAAGTAAGGATATAGTCTACAACAGCTGCACCAGCCGTATATTTTCTTAATATAATTAAACGTCTCGTGATTGCAAAATCACAGTCTTGCATTTGAACTCTCAGGGGGTGGTGGTCAAATTACAAGTTAAAACAGTTTTGGTAGCGTAAAACCACAATCACATGGCTGGTAAAATGTCATGGAAATTTAAGGGCAACTTTGTGATGCACATCAACACACGCACCGCAATCCATAACCACTAGCCATGCAGTTAACACACACAAGATGAACAGAGGGAGCGCCGACACAGCGAGCGGTCCATTTCACTAAATATACAAATGCCCTTCTCTTTTTTAGCCGTCACCATTGTCACATTCTGCATTGAGTGAAGAACGAATTCGTTTGCGTACATTTGTGCGCACACATGTCTGAGGCACAAACGCAGCGGTTAGTGGAGGCAGTTGAGGCTCTAAATCATCCCCGCGCTTTCTAACAGAGGTTTGACCCAAATAACATTGTAATTTATGAAGGCTTTTAGGCTTTCAGGCAGCCATGGAAATAGAACAGAGAATAATGAGAGTCACACCCAAGCTATATTGCTTTAGTTTATGTCCCAGTCTTTTACAAGGACACACGTCTGCTGTTCTAAATGATAGAGACACAGTAAACACAATGTTAATGGACACTGAGTCTACAAAGATGTGCTATCTGCAAACATGTTGCCATGTGCACATTTAGATATACAAACACAGCATTGACCTGGTAGCGACAGACTACAAACAGAGACAATAAATGTTATGTGACAAATTATAGGAAAAAGAGGACATTATCAAGCCTAAACGAGCTGCCTGGAAGGGTTGATGCATCTTGATGCATACCACACTGAGATATTCTTGATATTGATAGCTACAGTAATAAATGTGATTGTTGTGATGTTATGATTCTGTGTGACATGCAGTTAAGATGTAATCCCTGGTCAATTGGCAATATCTTCACTCACAGAGACAAATTCACTGGTCTGTGTTTATCCATAAAAAACTCTCCGGTAAGACCTGACCCTATCTTCGCTCTCTGCTCACCATGCATACCACCAACCCCACTCTCTGTTTCAGCATTTTTGTTAATTTAAACGTTAGCGAGGGATATTGTCCATGATCACTGCACCGATTTTTAGCCTGTTTGTAACCTTTTATTCATATTGCGGTATGATGTAATGTATTATGTAACAATATCCCATTGTACAGTTTGTTGTGATTGTATTTGCTTTTATTTAAATACATAAATGAATAAAAGAGAAATCCATCCATCCATTTTCTGTACCGATTATCCTCACTAGGGTCGCGGCCGTGCTGGAGCCTATCCCAGCTATCTTTGGGCAAGAGGCGGGGTACACCCTGAACTGGTCAGCAGCCAATCGCAGTTAAAGAGAAATTACTTTTCAAAACATGACAAATAAACAAATAAATGTACTTGTTTTTTTCTTTAATAATTTTTCTATACTTGATTTTTGTATGTTTATAGACGAAAGCAAAATTGTCCACACCACCCACACAGGGATTACAGTCCTGTGTCAAGCTGCTCTGTATATGCAGTAACATACAGTACATAAAGTTATTTTACGTAACAGTGTTTTATTGATCCTATTTACATCTTTTTTCAGTGGAACCTATCCCTATTCATAATTTTTGTGCTATTTCTGAAATCCCCTAAAATGCCGCTAAAGTGCATGCGGTCTAGATACGAATGTAATACAGTAACTGATGTCAAGGAAGTATATTAAAGTGATACATCTTGACTGAGAGATTTGCATATTTTTATGTTGGGGATGAGATTATTTTAGCCTGGATTTTTAGTGAAGGTTTTCATTGCATGAACATGCGCACTTAGGGTGTATTCAAAATCAAATCGTCTATATGGAATTCAATATTTCTAAAATCATGTCATGTATGCTAAACTTAACATCAACTATTCTGTAGTTGTACAACTGTGTTGAGATCTGGGGGCAGTAAAGATCAAAGCATATGACCCCCTATGAGTCTCAAAGTCTTCAAATCATCCAGTGACAGTCATGTCCCCTACATCAAGGAGGAGTCGGCATGTTCTACACCCATTTTGTCAGGTTTTCCTATCACCCTTGTGTAGGCCTTGAGGCACTGATGAACCACTGAGATGGTGACATACTGAACCAGCAAGATCATTAGTGTTCCACTGTCAGCTCTTATCCTCAGGCAGGGTTATAGGTCTGAATGAACTGTTGGCAGCAACTAGAAAAGGAGACATCTCAAGCAGGCCCAGAAGATGAGCCAAAGAAATCCATGTGCTTGTGTGTTCTTGTGCGTGGGCCTGTATGCATGTGCAAGCCTCCTGCACTCCAACGGGTCATTTGAGTTAGTGTTTGAAGTGGAGATGCAACTCCATGGATCAGGCCTCTGTCACAGTTCTACAGATCAGAAAGACAAGCCAAGCTGTCATGAAAGAGGAGGTCGTCCAAAGGCACGCAAATGAGATGACTTAAGTTCCCACATGAGATCTGCATTCACATTTGAGACTGTGACAGTGACACAGTGACATCATTACTGAAAAAAGGCTAAACCTCCTCCTCTTGTTCTGCAATCTTTATGTCAAATCGTGTCATTTTGACACAAATCAACTGATGATTTGGAGCTCTTTTGGACATTTTTATGGAAGTAGTCAGAGACAAAAACGAAGCGCACTCAGAGTTAACCTCCGACAAGGCTTATATGTCACCAGCATCAGTTGTGATTGAAATGTTGACATTTTGTTCCCCTGCCATCAGCTGGAAGGTACCCAATTACAATCCTCCAATCCGGTCCTATAGGTGGTGGCAATGGGTATTTATTGCAATGGGTATTACAGCATTAAGTAGAACATAAAGTAGAAGAAGCCATGTCTAATGCCCAACTGGAACTAATGACTGATTCGATAATTAAACAATGACTGAAAAGACAGCCACACTGCATATGGGCAACTAGCTTTCATGAGTAGCTGACCATTGGCCACTACTTTTGCTGCAATTAATACACAACGTTGCAAATGTAACAGCCAATAAAAAAAATTATGAGCTTTCACAAAAAAAAAATAATAATAATAATACCACGAAGATGCCAAACGTTTACACTAATACTTAACTATATTTATAGTTCCATCGAGTCGGTACGGAAAGTATTCAGAGCCCCTTACATTTTTCACTCTTTGTCATATTGCAGCCATTTGCTAAAATCATTTAAGTTCATTTATGGAATTGTTGAAATTTTTGCAGATTTATTAAAAAAGAAACACTGAAATATCACACAGCCATAAATATTCAGACCCTTTGCTCAGTATTTAGTAGAATCACCCTTTTGAGCTAATACAGCCATGAGTCTTTTTGGGAATGATGCAACAAGTTTTTCACACCTGGATTTGGGGATCATCTGCCATTCCTCCTTTCAGATCCTGAGGAGAGGCTTCCGTCGGGCCACTCTGCCATAAAGCCCCGACTGGTAGAGGGCTGCAGTGATGGTTGACTTTCTAGAACTTTATCCCATCTTCCACCTGCATCTCTGCAGCTCAGCTACAGTGATCTTTGGGTTCTTCTTTACCTCTTTAACCAAGGCTCTTCTCCCCTGATTGCTCAGTTTGGCTGGAAGGCCAGCTCCTAGAAGGGTTCTGGTTGTCCCAAACGTCTTCCATTTAAGGATTATGGAGGCCACTGTGCTCTTGGGAACCTTTAGTCCAGCAGAAATATTTTTGTAACCTTGGCCAGATCTGTGCCTTGCCACAATTCTGTCTCTGAGCTCTTCAGGCAGTTCCTTTGACCTCATGATTCTCATTTGCTCTGACATCCACTGTGAGCTGTAAGGTCTTGTATAGACAGGTGTGTGGCTTTCCTAATCCAGTCCAATCAATATAATCAAACACAGCTGGACTCCAATGAAGGTGTAGAACCATCTCAAGGATGATCAGAAGAAATGGACAGCACCCGAATTAAATACGAGTGTCATAGCAAAGGGTCTGAATACTTATGGCTGTGTGATATTTCAGTGTTTCTTTTTTAATAAATCTGCAAAAATTTCAACAATTCCGTTTTTTTCCTGTCAATATGAGGTACTGTGTGCACATTAATGAGAAAGAAAATTTACTTAAATGATTTTAGCAAATAGCTGCAATGTAACAAAGCGTGAAACATTTTAAGGGTGTCTGAATACTTTCCGTACCCATTGTATGTACCTGTGGCTAGAAAGCAAAGCATGGACAATGTCACAAGAATGCACAGGTGCAGTCTGTGAATGGGGCGATCTAACATTGCCAACAGCCTCTCAAAATATCCACACATTCTCCTTTATTCTCATCCGTTTCCGTAAAATTTTCTGGCACCATGTAACAGTCAATTTTTTAAAATTGAATTGAATTTACAAAGAATCACAGTGGCAGTACAAAAGAAACTACACTGTTGCACAGTACAATTGTTCCAGAATATAAGGGATGCAGATCCTCCATTTTGCATCACCTAGCAGCCAAACAGGACAGGCAAAAAAAAGAAAAAAAAAAAAAACTTAATTGAATTATTTGTGGCAATCTGCTTCTTCCTTGACAATCACCCCATGGTTTTGTGGGTCAAATAAAAAATGAATACTAGCCAATAATTAGCATATTATGCTGTTCGGCCGATCGCCTTTAATCTCATAATTCGCCAATCTGATCAATGACGGCATCGGTCGGCTCCGCAAAAGACATTTACTCTGCGTCGCTCTCATGTATGAATCCAAAAGCTAGTTTATTCATAGCCTTGTCACGTGTATTGTGACAAAGTACTGTAAATATCTGACAGCCAATAATGTTTTGGGTTGTTTTTCAGTATTGTTGGTCAAAAAACATGTGCGGTGTGGGACTTTTTTGCGGTGTCTCAGACAGACAACATAGAAGTCATTTGCAACCTGTGCAAAACTGAAGTACCTCATGGGGGAACGTCATGTAAATGCTTCAACAGAACAAATTTGTTCAGGCAATGAACACGAGGAGGAGTATGCCGCGTTGCAATGCAGCATAGAAAAGGAAACGCTAACAACCAAATGGATGCTGACGCAAACTCTGGACAACACGCGTCCATATAGCCAGGACAGTGACAAAGTTAGAGTTAGAATGTCATTAACAGTATTTGTTAAAGTAATTTAATTACAATAAAGTAATTTAATTAGAGTAAGTTAGCACCCATTGTTTCTGTCTCAAGTAATGTTGGTTTGACCTGACTGATCTTTAAACTTGTGTCAGTGGCTAATTCTTGAATGCCGCCTCGAGGTCATTGATGTTTTACCTTTTGTCTAAAATGCTAGAAAATACTTCTGAAGATACTCAGTATACAGTACCCAAGTATATATAGTAAATGAACAAGTCATTTAAATAGACACATTGCTCCATCTTGTGATCGGATCGGTGATAATTTTTTTAAAACTCTCTGACCGGTGATCGGCCCCAAAAACCCTGATCGAGTAAAGCCTAATGAATACAGTACAGTATGCTGTATGTGGAGCGTCAAAGTCCAATAAAGGGTCCCAGTTTTTCCGTTGCAGCGTGTTGGTAGCTATGTGGTACTCAATCGCTAGTTGTGCGGGTGGAAGTTGCCAACTGTAATTTTTTATCAACGGTCCACTTCAGTCATGTTCAGCCGGGTTGCTCGGCGTGCAGCGTGCTAAGACAAGCAAAAACCCAAGTACAGCTAAACGGAACGTGTGCTGACTGAGATTTTGAAATCCCAGTGCCACTTTTTGCAGGTCTGTCTGGTCACCACAAGGTTATATCACTGTAATTTGTGCTACAGGGATTGTAAAGTATAATAGGGGGGGTTAGGGGGAGAAACTGTGTGTTCTCACATTTTGCTCCGAGTTATCGGAAAACAAATTATAACCTGCTTTCTGCTGATAAGGTTGTCACATTTGGGAGTGATCCATGACAAAACTTCTGAGAAAGCCCTCCATACATGTATTGTCATTCTTTGGAATGTTCCAAACATGTATATTCCTTAATTGATGAGTCATAACCATTATTTCAATTTCACAGCATAATCCAAGCATATAGATTACCACGTCAATTGTCTCCCTGAAGAGAAATGTTGCCGTAAACACGCGGTCATTCTGACATATTCATATTAAGACGATGTCAAAAAAAAGTTGCACATAAAAGGTTTGTCCAAAAGCAGAGTGTTTGTTGAATGAAGATGAATATGTCGGTTTGTACTGAAGGTGATATTCTATTTAGGATCAGACGCTTTCTGTTTGGTAATGTACCAGACACTCTCACAACAACATGACAGCCCTGGGAAATGGATATTGATTAGAAAGGCTGATGCAATACCCCAACACCCGTCCAACACACACACATTCAGAGTCCCCCAGCACCCTGTGTTCTTTCCTGCTTATATTCACACCCTCCTCCCTCCTTTCTATTTTACACTTTTTAATATGCCTCCTCCCTTCTCCTCTATACTGAGGGGCTGCACTGTGTGACGAGCTATAAAGCAAGATTGATGCCAGGGGCTGATTTTAAGGCCCCGAGCGCTTTAGGGCTCCCGACCAAATTCCCGACATGTACAATATGTGTTATTTTGCGTGCGCATGAGCGTGCACTAGATCTATATTCATGATGGATAGAGAGAGCAGAATAGAGCGAGGCTTGTCTGTGCGCGCAGAGGAGAAGTGAGGAATTTGCAACACCAAAAGCATGAAGATGTGGCCCACCCTTGGAATGATACATTATATTTTCCTTGTTTTGTTACATTGAAACCGAGATAAAAGGCTCCACCAAATCAATTACTTGTGGTTTAGCAACACTAGTATCTAACCATCTATTGTATCTAAATACCTTCAAATCGTAGGATTTTTTTCAGGACGCAGCTTTTTTCTTTATGTAGTAACAATCCATGACGTACAAATGGGCGCTAGTGTAAGAGTATTGCCTTGCATGGCATGATTTTTCAACCAAACAAGACAGACAGACATGTTCAGGATTGTTCAGCCTTCTAGACATTTACTATGCACTATATCAGTTTTAATGTTTTGATTTTTAAACTGTCCATCTAAAATAATTTGATTGCAACTTGCAAATGGTTAGAGGATTAGGAAGGAATTTCAATTCCAATTATAAAAGACATATATACAACCTGACATGATACTGAAGTTGTATATAAAAAAGATATGCCCATTACCTAAAACTGCTCCATTTCGATTGACAATGTCAGTACATGCATATTAACAATATGTTTTCAACTGCAGTAATATTATTACCTTTGTAAAGCTACCTTTTTTGAGTACACTAGGCAAGTGTGCCTAATGTTATGGTCAGCCTATTACACGTTGTCATTACCTTTGAACATACACACAGTATTTTTTTTCCACAAAAGAATGAATAGATTCAAAATCAATTACTCACGTATTTGTTCAAATGAAAACTGTAATGAAACTGTCATGTGACTCATTCCCAAGAATACAAACACTGATTATGACTACTTTGCACCAAGAAAGGGCGATACTAGCCACGTGAATAGTCAGTCGGTGGTGATATTGAAACCATTTTTATAAATGCACACACATACCTTGTAGCATCATTTCTCATCCTTACGCCTTGATTACTATTCGTTGATGATAACCTCTCCTGAGCAGACGCTATCAAATGGTCAGAAGGATTATTGTTTCTGACAGGTCCAATTAATAGAGACCTAACTATAGTAATCAATAGCATTGATTGCACATGGCAGGAAAATTCATAAATGCATGAAGGAGAAAGGTCAAATGGCTTTAATAAATCTTAATATAACATTAAAGACCACTCATGCTCAATCCTTTGATGGTCTTTCTATTATGATAATTGTTTGAGTCTTTCTGACTGTCCTTTTTGCGTCCAATGTTTGGAGCAAGTGGTTGAAAATAATTGATTTATTTTTTCCGATTTGATGCAGGCAGGTATTAATATTTACGTCAAATGCATTATCATTATTTTTAGCATGTCATTTTCATTTGCTAGGAATCATTAAAAGTTGCAAAAAAATTGGAAGCAAAATTCTCCTTAAACGTGTTAAAAGTCCCTGTAAATTGAAAATATCTGGAAAAATAGTGCTACTTCGCCTTGCATCTTTCTCTTCCCTACACATAACTACGTTTGGGCCGCAAAAATACAGTACATCCACTTAAAGCCTCCGTTGGTTGGAAAATATATCCACTCTTACGCCTTTCTCTGGGTGACGCCAACAGACTATCCGAAGGAAAAATGCCTTTTAACTGCACACTGCAATTGCGCCAGATAATCGCTGATGTGTAAGAAGTCGCTAACGCCCTTATATAGTGCAGGAGGGGGATTCATGCTTGACTCCAAAGTGTGTCTTGTCATTTTAGCTGGACCCCCCCCCCAAAAAATCTGGAAAACTGAAATGATGAAAAACAGTTTAATTTCTATATCTCCACAATTGAGTAGTACATAGTTTTTAGCCTTTGCACATTTTCAGCAATTACATCTATAACGTATTTAGAAACAAATTTCTGAATTCACTTAACAGGGTCGTTACACATAGAATATAGAGTGTATTTCTGTTTACTTATTGTGCAACAAAACTGTTTGCAATCTTGATGAAAAATAAATATGTCTAAAAAAATCATTGTGATATTTTCGCGACTGTTGGAAAAATACATGACAACACAGTAACATATCACAAGTTACTACTCTGTGATTCGCACCCCTACTGCCTATTAGGCAGGGTGTACTGTAGAAGTTTTTTTAATCAATACATTTTTAGCAATTCTAAGGCATTACTTTTTTGTATGACATTCTCCAAAATTTTCATGACAACAGGTTGAAGGGAGATATAATAATTGACTAAATTAAAACACTTTCAATACATTTTGGATAATGTATGCACAAGGTAGGAAATGTATCGTTTCAGTTTACCAAACAGTAAAAGCCTCTCGATCACACCTGAGAATAACAATAGTCAGATTTATTCCCTTGAGGGAAAATACTCTTTACCTCGTCAACAACTGATATCTAAATCTTGAATCCAGTTGAACCACACACCACAGCAACTACACAGAACACCCAGTCATGTGCAGCTCTTCATCAACCGCTTCAACGCAGACGCCACCTTCAATACCGAGTCACGTTGGCCGGCAGAAAGACTTTGATTGCTTGCTTGAGTCAAATACACTTAACTGCCTTTTTGGCAGCCAGCAGTAGGGTCATCACGATCTGTTTTCTTTCGACTTGCTCACAGCAGATAAAAGGCTACTGCACTGTGAGCGATGCTCATAGGAAACCAGTATAAATAGTTTAAAATCTTCACAGTCGCTCCACAAAATAATCAATTCTGGAGCTTCCATAATAAGCGTGGAGTGGAGCTGATTATTCATGTAGCTATTTTTGCAATTACATTATTTGACATCCACTTTAAAACTTGCAACACAGACATTTCTCAAAGCGATTTTTGCGCGTCTGTGAGGGTATGGATTTTTGTGTCATGCTAATGATGAATAGTCTTAAGATACGAATAGTGCTTTTTCCAGTACCCCTTCACATGATAATTGTGCTGGATGTCATATTTTGAACCAGGCCTGTGACTGTTATCATCAAGATGAGTGAAAAGAAAAATAATAAACTTGAAGCTGGACATTTATCAAAATGCATATCCGCAGTAGGATGAGCAGGATTCTCAGTTTCTTACTTTAGTGACAGGTTGATGATCAGTGTTTAGGCACATCATCAATAAAAGCCGTTTAATTTGATTGTGCAAATGTTTTTGTCTGCTCCTGATAAAGAACTATACACACTGAAATCACCTATTTACTGAGTTTCTCTCCAAATGTGAGAAAGCGGCTTCTGGTCTCAGGCTGCAAATTTGACATCTACTTTTATGAATTAATTAGGATTATAACTTTTTTCCATTCCTTTTTCATTTACACAAGCTGTTTGAGAATGTTATAAAACCAGTTAAGTGAAGGTCAGCATTTGACAAGACTGCCAATTCATAATATCAGTACAATTGAAAAATGTGTTTTCTGAAAGAATACTGCTTTGAAGATGATGTAATTTGGGTGCTTCTTGCAAATCTTGGTCTCATTCGATTAATTCATTTGAACTTCTTTTTAGACAGAAAGCCTGCTCTTACAGTATTTCTAAAGTCAAGCATAAGCATTACAATGACAGCCGTGACAATGGTTTACGCATGCTACTGTGTTTGAGAGTTTCTTAAAATGAAAAAAATGCAAGCGGCCCTTACTCAGTACTTCAGTAAAAACATCTTGCTTCATCCTTGCATAAGTAAAATATGGTGACGTACACCGTGCAAATAAAGGCAATAAGGGAGGCAAGTCTAATTAATATGCTACTAATATTGTAGATATTGCCGATGAAGCTTTTGTTCAGCTCTTCAATGTAACTGCAAGGCTGAGAAGTGACATTTTTCTGAATAGCATCAAAGTTTCATATCCAACTTTGCCGTTTTTAAGATCAGTGTCAATAGGCAAATGGTTTAACGAGTGTGTGTTTCTTGACAGAGAAAGGGCAGGGAGGGTTGCAGACCTGTCAGATGAGACAGCAGGGGCACACGCAAAAGCAGAGCGTCATGAGGAAAGTGACATTTGCACAGTGGGAACCAAACATGACTCAACTGCGAATAAAGTCCGCTTTTACCTTAGCCGAATTTGAGGTGAAATTAAGAGTACACTCTGGACTGGTTGCCAGTCCATTGCAGTACATATAGAAACAAACAATCATTCGCACTCACATTCACACCTACGGGCAATTTAGGGTCTTCAATTAACCTACCATGCATGTTTTTGGGATGTGGGAGGAAACCGGAGTGCCTGGAGAAAACCCACGGAGGCACGGGGAGAACATGCAAACTCCACACAGGCGGAGCCGGGGATTGAACCTCAGTCCTCAGAACTGTGAGGCAGACGCTCTAACCAGTCACCCACCGTTCCACTGTGCCAAACATACCTTTTGGAATTATGGCCAAAAAGTTCAACCTTGGTTTCATCGGACCATAACACATTTGAAAAACTTGGACATAGGACATTTAGAGAAGGTCAGCTTAAGGTGAACTTAACACCTGTAAAGGTTGTAATTTATTATGCCCAAGGGCACCACAGGTGGTGTTGAGAACCACTTGGCCACAGCTGCCCACGAGCAAAACACAATGTTGCAAGAGAATCTGGATTAATACAACTATATCTATACAGATGCACACACATTCATATTGTTGATACACATTGTATCTTCAAAAATAAATAAAAACTAAAAGAAATCATTGGTCTGACCTGAGCTTTCCCTTGGCTTAACTTACATTCTGGTCAAAGAGTGCTCTAATGTAGCCTCCTCTTTATATTGACATAGAGCAAGCCAGAGGCTGCTGTGAAGCAGTGGAGCACAGCATCGCTCTGCATCTCAATAACAGATGTCCATGGGCTGGCAATGACTCAAACAGACTGGTCAGGAATTAATGGGAAGCCTGCATCTGTGTGCGTTAATGTGAATTAATTAGTTGTGTGTGTACCATTAAGTATCAAGATAATCAAACTCAGCCGACATCATATCATTGACTGTCATTTGTGCTTGTGTTAATAATTTGATGGGAGAAATCTACGAGTCTCATGTGGTGTTTCTATCTAGGGTGGCATTTTCCTAAGGTCATTTGGAAAGCAGACCATGTCGCTGCAATAGCGATATCTTGGCCTAACAATATTCTGTTGTAAACCAACAAATTATGTGTAACGCTCCCATGCCTGTACCTTGGACTCGGCTCAACTGACTTGTGTGATACATAGAAAATGTGCATGAGGCGCACTTTGCTGAAAGAGATGAAGTCTTGTTGTGGATGGATATAATCTATGTATAATCAGAATGGATAATAAATGGAAATATATGTATGCATCAATAAACCTGTTTATAATGGATGGATGATTGCTAGAAGATATAAAGTATACACATATACAGTATATACATATACACACACATACAGTACGTACATTCAGTACATGCATACACTGCCGCACTGTATTTATGGCATTAAAATACAAAATATTTGACCATGTTTAGCCCATGTTTACAGCCAACACCATTTTGACTTATTGCGCATAGTTTCTGCACATGTACACTGTTGTAGCTCCACCTAAATCGCTGCATAAAGGTTGTTTAAAATAAATAAATAAATAAATAATAATAAGAAGCAGCTGCTCGTCTTTCCGGGACACAAATGTGGAAGTCTGCAGTTGGTTGTAACGTCCACACACTTGACTTTCATCTTTCTACTTCTTGTCGCCAACATCATTCCACTCAGCTCGGACAATAATAATTTCATAAAAATTTCAATAAATACATTTCCATTGCAGGCGGCACGGTGGACGACTGGTTAGAGCGTCAGCCTCACAGTTCTGAGGACCTGGGTTCAATCCCCGGCCCCGCCTGTGTGGAGTTTGCATGTTCTCCCCGTGCCTGCGTGGGTTTTCTCCGGGCACTCCGGTTTCCTCCCACATCCCAGAAACATGCATGAATTGGAGACTCTAAATTGCCCGTAGGCATGACTGTGAGCGCGAATGGTTGTTTGTTTGTATGTGCCCTGCGATTGGCTGGCAACCAGTTCAGGGTGTACCCCGCCTCCTGCCCGATGACAGCTGGGATAGGCTCCAGCACGCCCGCGACCCTAGTGAGGAGAAGCGGCTCAGAAAATGGATGGATGGATAATAATACATTTGATCTCTGCTGAAGGAGAGCTTTCGCCACAACCGGAAAGGAGTCATCGCTGGAGGGGCGACCGCACGGCAGAATGGATGGGAGAAAGTTTATCCAACACAGTGTGAAAAAAAGACAAGCCCTGGCAAGGCCTGTTGGCTAGGATAAAGGAGAAAGGAGATGGCTGGTCCCAGCCAGCGAGGAGCTGCGGCACCGGGAGGCGCAAAACAGAAGACCCTACCTTTGGCCAAGGTATCGTGAGGGATCCTGGTAAAAGTAAACCATCTTAAACTAAAAAGAACAACTTTTCTGGAGGGAGACACGGCAGCTAAAACATGGCAGCCAAGACGAGCCAGCATACTACTCTCTTTCCGGTTCAATAGATACTTTTCAAAGAGTAAAACTGAATTTTTTTAAATTTGTTGGACTATTATTTCAGAATAGTACAAGGAACAATGACTCAATTCTGATTCGCTAAATAAACTATACCATACATATATACACACACATATATATATATATATATATATATATATATATATATATGTGTGTGTGTGTGTGTGTGTGTAAAGTCATTCGCCTGACTTTGGTGACGGTGTGAATGGGAGTGTCAATGTAGGTCTGTATGTATATGTGCCCTGAGACTGACTGGCAACCAGTTCTGGGTGGAATCCGCCTTTCGCCCAAAGTCAGCTGGGATAGCCTCCAGCGCCCTGCGACCCTGAACAGGATAAGCGGTATTGACAACGATATATATATATATATATATATATATATATATATATATATATATACACATACATACACACACAGAGTGATGAGTGAGTCTACAGTAACATTCGTCCACATGGAAAAATTATCACTGCAAAGCTTAAGAGTCAGAGATTTTGCTTTGACTTTTTTTTGTTTTTGTAATTAAACTATTTGAGTTATTAAATTTATCGTTTGACAGTACAGTTTGACAGTGGTTTGCAACGTCACTAAATAGACGGACGTATTGATGGATCAATATACAGTATAATATTAATGTGTTTCTGTAGTGTATAGTGGAAACACACACACACACCCAGACAAGGTCACCACAGCCTTGGGTGAGAACCGGGTTCCCACTGTTCTTAACCACTTGGCCACAGCTGCCCTCACAGAGGCCTCATATACATGGGCTGCAACCTATGCTGGAGGCGGTGTTTTGGTAGATGATTTTTATTTTTATTTTTTGCTCCTGGCAGCTAAAAGGGCCTCATTTATGTGGTCGTTGAGGCATCCACGGAGTGCAGACGTAACCAGAGTTACAGGAGTGCAAAACCAATCAAACTAGAAATGCAGACAGGACCACACAAGAGGAGCCATGGGCTACAGCCTGGACAGCACTCAGGCCAGAGAGGAGAGCTTTGTATCGATCTGTACAGTTTGAGTTTCTTTGTGAAACGGGATCTAAGGACATAAGCAAAGACCTTATTTAAAAGTCTCCCTACTCACATCCATATCTATTGATCCCTGCACATTTTGATCCAGCTTTTAAGCAACTATGGTCCATTTCTTTCTTTTTATACACATCTATTCTTTATTTGCTCATCTTGCTTTTGTGCCCATCAAGGCTCAGTGCCCTTTTAGTTTTTTCCTCATACTCTCAAGTTTCACTCTTTATCTGTCTCTGCTTGCCACGCATTGCCACGCATTGCCAATAAAAGTCAATTATTCTTTGCAAAGAGTCCTTTATCTTTGACAGCAATAAATTGAGTGGATCAACTCAATGTAGTACAATCACATTTAGTGATGACATCAAAAACACACTCACGAGAGAGAGAGAGAGCAAGAGAGAGAAAGAGAGAGAGATGACACTGTGGCCGATTTGATTGTGTGTGGATACTGTCTTGTCCGACTACCGGAATGAAAGATGGCTGTCGTTATTGTTTGCTGTCATAACTTGGCCTGTAAATCTCTCTCTGAGTGGAAATGGAGAGGAGGGAGGGGAGAATTGATTCTCTTGTTGTACTTCATCTTTTCTTCTTGGTGCAGAGCCATAGGCCTTGGAAGCCATCTTCATTACGTGTCAGTCTACAGGAGGAGGCAACGTTTGTGGCCATTGCATATGATATCAAAGACATTGATTCCATTTGTTTTGTTTTCTAGTTGACCGTCTTTATGTTTTTAACCTTGAAACATTTCATCTATCACATCATCTGTCAGTTTACTCCATCCTCTCCCTTTATCTCTGTTCCCGTCTGACTCCAACCCAGACACAGCTCCAAAAAGAGCGCCTGCCCACGTAAAGCGGGGTACAGCAGATTAAGTCGAGCCTGCTGTCTGTGATTGACAGTTGGATAAAATGGCTGTGGCAGCATGTAGAGGCATGCCCAATCCATTTTCAACCTGCACCAGAGTCAGTCCTCATGCCCATCTGTTTGTTGGAAAACAGGAGCATGCATCAGTCACAGCTGACCCCCGGTCAGTCACACAGGTTGCTTGTTTGGGGAGGCAATGCAAATAAGCATAAAGAGCAACAGACGCTTCACAATCATATTCCTGCTACACTGCTGTCTCGTCGACCCTGAGTGTTCTTATGCTTTTAAAAGCACAATTCCAGCAGACAGTTGAGTTGAATTTAAGGATGGGCATAGTAATTTATAACTAAGTGATTATCAAGAATTTTGCTCGATTGTACATTTATTAAAATTGAGGCAAAACAACTGGCAACTTGGCTACAATCAGCAGAGGAGCTATTGACTAAGTCTCAACTATTTGTTATGATGTCGGTTAAGGGGAACTATTATTAATCATTACTATTATCCTTATTAATCATCATTATTAATTAATTAACTTGATAGTCAATCAAGAAAGTTAAGTCAAATTCCCACCCCTAGTTCAGCAGACGGGTTACTACGTACAATACACAGTGATCTTGCGTTGTCCATACACACCTGGGCTTCTTACCCTCGCCACAACCATGTCAACGGTTGGAAGTCGAGTGCACTGACCACTAAGTTAAAAGCCTGAGCCAGTAATTCAGCAGACAGCACCCTCTTTAATAATTCTGAGGAGTGAGGTTTGACAAACGTCATTTGCACAGCCCAGCTGGTATCTGATACATTTGGAAAAATCTAATCTGATCACTTGCAAATGACAGTGCAGATTGTAGAGCTTCAGGATTTAAGTAACAAATCAGATTTTCCTGCACTGTAAACATAAACGTGTATTGTATTCAACTGAACATAAGACAGTGGTTCCTGGAATTAAGAGTTTATAATTTTTCCCGTGAGAGTCTTTGTTGGGATGATTACTTTGGAAATGTAGTTGGTTACAAGTACAAATTACCCTGTTAAAAATCTAATAGTAGTGTAACGATTTCAATTACTTTCTTGTCGCAGTATAACTAATTACCTTTGATTACATTTAGATTACTCTTTATAATATAGAGTGAATGCATCGAAAGGACCCTTGGATGTTTCCTCTAAAAAAGTGGATTAAAACCATTGATAATTATTTTAGAATTAACAAAATATTTGTTCTTTAAACTAATAATAAACTGATAACAAAACATGATGAAATGTAAATAAATAATAATAAAATGTGTTTGTTGCATTATGTGTACAGCATATGGAAAACCACCATACCATACCATGATGACCTAATGACAAATGTGCACAATTAAGGCAATAGCGCTTCATATGACAACCCAGATAAGTGAATGTTCCATAAAAAACTACATAACTATAAAGATGAAACTGTTCAAAAGTTATTTTATGTGTTAAAAAGTGTGACTGAGTCTAACCCTTTCAAATCTCAGACAATCTACTGTAATAGATTGCACCACACGGTGGCGCTTCAAGGTGATATTTGGAAAAATATGTCATGTTTGAGACCATGGCAGAATGGCACACGACCAGAGCCAATCACATGAGTCGGCTTTAGAAGGAGGAAGTGAATAGGATGCCCCTCCTCTTCTCACACTACTTAGATACTGTAGCTGTCATTACACACAGTTTATCTCCCATTGTACGTAATTGGAAGTGTTGTCAATGAAAGTGGGGTACTTAATTTCAGACTTAGATGTTGATAGGCAGGCGGTTTGTGTGTTTGCATGCAGGTGTGTGCATGGATGTGTGGAACCCGCTAAGCATCAAGCAAATTAATTTAAATGGCCCTCCCAGCTTGTCCCATGATATGTCTTCACACTCCTTATTACTATAGCTACTACTACTACAACTATACACAAAGTACAATGTTTAACACCGTGTTAATCTTCTACAAGATGAATTCTGAAGACATGACTAACTGCAGGACACACTTTACACTTGCAGATATATTAATCTATGCGCAAGGCTGACGTGTAGAAAAATACTTTAAGTGGGGAAGAGAAAAAAAATCAATGTGGTAATTTAATCTTGTGTAAAGTGAACACTTTTTCCCGTCCACAATGCTGTACAAGATGTAAATGAAATGCCATCCCCTGAATAATCACCCATCTAAAAAGGGAATTACACTTCTCTGGTCATTAAACAACTCTTGTTCTCTACCTCATTCCATCTCACTGTGAAAAACTTATCTTTTCCTCAAACAAGTTTACATAAATGTCATTATATTCATTTAAAGATTCATTCATTTAAAGAAACACAAACATGGCACTTGGATTATATAAGATCCATCCATCCATCCATCGATTTTCTGTGCCGCTTCTCCTCACTAGGGTCGCGGGCGTGCTGGAGCCTATCCCAGCTATCCCGAACAACCATTCGCACTCACATTCACACCTACGGGCAATTTAGAGTTGTCAATTAACCTACCATGCATGTTTTTGGGATGTGGGAGGAAACCGGAGTGCCCGGAGAAAACCCACACAGGCACAGGGAGAACATGCAAACTCCACACAGGCAGGGCCGGGGATTGAACCCCACTCCTCAGAACGGTGAGGCAGACGCTCTAACCAGTCGACCACCGTGCCGCGTTATATAAGATACATTTTAAAATTTCTTATGAATCTCAAAGACAAAACTTACAGATATTGTCATTCTGTGACAACACAACAGTGTTGGGAAGTGAGTGCAGTATATTTTCAAAAATGGAAATGTCTTTAATATTATTTTCTATTGGATAGGAGAATGGCAACACAGTGAACGAGTGGTTAGCACATCCACTTCCCAGGTCTTAGGTTAGAGGGTCGATTCCAGGACTTCCTGTGTGGAGTTTGCATGTTCTTCCCGGGGATGCATGGATTTTCTCCGGGGAATCAAGCTTCCTCCCACATTCCATACATGTTTATTAGGTTAATTGAATACTTTAAACTGTCCTTGATGTGAATGTTAGTTTGAATCGTTGTTTTGTTTGAATGTGCACTGCGATTAGCTGGCAACGAGTTCAGGGATCAACCTCGCCTCTTGCTCAAACTCAGCTGGGATAGTTGCGACTAAGTTCAAGAGCACCTCTGTTGCTTGAATCATTTTCAAATAATTTAACAAGTTCTTAAAGATCAATCAATCCAATAATACATAACTTTGCACAGGCCATCCATCCATCCATCCATTTTCTGAGCCGCTTCTCCTCACTAGGGTCGCGGGCGTGCTGGAGCCTATCCCAGCTATCATCGGGCAGGAGGCGGGGTACACCCTGAACTGGTTGCCAGCCAATCGCAGGGCACATACAAACAAACAACCATTCGCACTCACAGTCACACCTAGGGCCAATTTAGAGTCTTCAATTAATGCAAGTTTTTGGGATGTGGGAGGAAACCGGAGTGCCCGGAGAAAACCCACGCAGGCACGGGGAGAACATGCAAACTCCACACAGGTGGGGCCGGGGATTGAACCCGAGTCCTCAGAACTGTGAGCCTGACGCTCTAACCAGTCGTCCACCGTGCCAATTTGCACAGGCCAATTCAAGTATTTTGATGATCAAACTCTGAACTCTATATCAATCAAATAACATTTCGATATTTACTGAAGGTAGATTGTGGAAAAAAAATATAATAATTATTGAACACACATACATTGCAGGCGGCACTATGACCAACTGGTTAGAGCGTCTGCCTCACAGTTCTGAGGACCCGGGTTCAATCCCCGGCCCCACCTGTGTGGAGTTTGCATGTTCTCCCCGTGCCTGCGTGGGTTTTCTCCGGGCACTCCGGTTTCCTCCCACATCCCAAAAACATGCATTAATTGAAGACTCTAAATTGCCCCTAGGTGTGACTGTGAGTGCGAATGGTTGTTTGTTTGTATGTGCCCTGCAATTGGCTGGCAACCAGTTCAGGGTGTACCCCGCCTCCTGCCCGATGATAGCTGGGATAGGCTCCACCACGCCGGAAAATGGATGGATGGATGGACATACATTGCACTAGGTTGTGCAGCTATCGAATATTTTTAGATCCGAGTATTCTACAGATTATCCCATCGATTAATCAGATAAAAATTGATTCTTCATTATTGAACACAGTAACGTGCATGTGGGGTGCAGGTATTATTTTACCTACTTAGTGTCACCATCCTCATGTTCTACTGTAGTATTTGTGCCTTTGTGTATGGTTTTAAAGGGCAGAGCCTGACCGGGTGAGTAACATGGGTGTCAGCGAATGAGAGTGTAGAGTTGGCTGGCTGTTAACTGGTTAAGAATGTTAACATGTTACTTAAACATTGGTTGGAGAGTTAAAACCTGTTTTCTGATGGCCACAGTGTGACCCTGGCACAGATTATTCCTGTCTAATTGCTTTTAAAATCTGGTTGGCCAGTTTGCTGTATAACACACTGTGAAATTCCGTTCCACAACAAAAGCGTTCTCATGCTGTTAGAGCAACTCAGTTGAGCAGTCTTCATACCATTTTTCTGTTGAATTAGAATCTTCACAAATAATGGGAACTAACATTATTACAAATAATTATTTATATGTCACTCAGAGGGTTCACACATCAAACATCAGCATGCACACATTTTTTTTCTTCTTTTAAGCAGAGATGTTAGGGGCAAAGTGAATGCCACCTGTGACGTTATGGTTTGATTGGTCTCACAGCTGACAGCAACACCTCCTGAAATAACTGACAGCTCTGCTGAACTGAAGGCATTTCCATTTACTTCTAACATCTTGCATTTTATCAAAGCCACACTAGCAGGAGTACAGTTGATTTCGGAACACAGAAGTCTTCATCTTCTGCATCCCTTCATCACTTGACAACATGAACAGCTGCGGTTCTGCTGTATTAGACAAACTCACTAAAGTGGGAAATGTTTTCATTCTCTTAAAAGCTGCTCTCGTTGAGTATTTATCTTGAATTAAATGTTTCTCCTTTCTCCGCTGTTTTGCAATAGGGTGATTCACCACCTAAGGTAAATGGAGATGAAAGAAAATCCTGAATAGCAGCTTTACTCATTCATGGAGGATGTTTATTTTCCAAAACTCATTATACTACTTGTCAGGAGAAGGTCAGCTCCCTGACACAGAGCTCCAAGCCGCCGGGAGGAATTTAGTATGGATCACCTTCTGCAACACAGGGAGCTCAATTCCAGCTGTCATCAAGCTGGAGGAGGCAAAAATGCATTACCGACCTGGATAATGTGCTTTATTATGTAGGTTATATGCCACCTCATGCCGTCCTTGGGGCATTGAGAAGAGCAATTACAAGGACGTGGGCGTGGAGTGTGTCTGCATGTATGTGGTGTGTGTGCGCGCACAACAGCACACCTGCCAGCATTTACCTCTCAAAGTCAATACACCCCTAATGTGGTACTTTCAAAGTCGCATCAATGTTTAAAATGTTATCAGCATGCAGACATGCATCGCCGCTTGCCGATGATCTCCAGGACAAGGACACCGTCCTTGTCCGCGCAAGCTAATCCAGACGCTCTTACAACATGAGCGCACGCTAACCGTGTTATCCAAGAAGCACAGTAGACAGGTTATCTTTAGAATTTCAAACGCGGCCCCATATGATTTGCCAGCGTGAAGCTCCAACAACAATCTGAAGCTCACAGGCTGAAGGAAACTCTATTCTCATACAAACAGCTACAAAAGGCCAAGCTCAAATCTTTTAGCTGACATGCAATTTCAGCATAATGCCATTGATATATGCTCCTTTATAACGCAGTCATGCTGAGAATTGACAGCTTTCTCTTCCATCTAACAATACAGTAGTCGTCTGCATTGAGCCTGAACCCTGCATGCCCTCAAGAAAGACCAAAATATCAGCATTTTGTGTTTTTAGATAAGAAAACCTCACAAAAGACTGAATCAAAAATTCATCCCATGTTACACGTTGATCAGTAATCTCAAGTTTTCATTTTGCTGTTGCCGCTTTCCGCCTCTCCTATTCCACCGCTCACTTGCTCCCCGGTTTCATCTGCACGCTCCCTCTGAAGTAATCTCTTTGCAGGTATGGAACAGCGGAGAAATAAAAATGATACATAAACAAGGACATGCTATTCGCTCGACTGCTGTGGTTACTGATGATGTTCATCTTGCAGGTGAATGTGTGCGCATTTCCCCGGCAAGGAGCGTCGTCCCCTTGCAAGAATCAATTCTGTCCTTTATCTATTAGATTTGAATCATCTCACATATGAATGTTGTGCTGCAGGATGAAAACGCCTCGCCTCTCCGCAGACAAAAGAAATAACAACAAGCTTGAATGATTTCATGATTTCCCGAAAGCTGCGGCATCACCGGGAGCTCGCTGTGGCCTTGCACTTGTTAGCATCAATATCGTTGATGTATGTGGATTTGTGTCTGGCCTCTGCTCTCCAGCAGTTTGTCTGCTGCTGACTGGATCACCACACAAACACACAGTGGAGGTGAATGAGGCAGAATGCTATCTGTGGATTGCAAACTTGTAGGGCCAATACAGAAGATGGACGTCTTTCTTATAACACATTGCATACATTTGATTATTACACTAATGGATATCGATGGTCTTTGGACGTGTTTCTACATCAAAGAATCAATACAGGCATGGGGTTTAAGAATGGGCATTTGATTAAACAACTTTGTGGAAAATTGACTACCAATAAGTGGTGAGAATCTCTCGCCACCTCACAATTCGATTCGATTATAATTCAGAGGGCTACACTTCGATTTGATTACCGATCCATTCTGAATCAATGCATCGGAACTACAAGAGAGCATTTGCCAACAAATTTTTCACAGCAGTGCAAAAAGCCAACACTTACATTTCAATTGTGCATTGACATTATGTTGGCATAACTAAACTTAAAAAAAATAAATAAAAAAGATTGCATACAAATGTTTCACGTGCATGTATTCATGTCACAGAAATGTGCCCTGCGATTGGCTGGTGACCAGTTCAGGGTGTACCCCGCCTCTCGCCCGAAGATAGCTGGGATAGGCTCCAGCACACCCGTGACCCTAGTGACGATAAGCAGTACGGAAAATGAATGAATGAATAAACCATGTTAGAATGTTGGAACAAACATTACCAGTTAGCCGAAATGTGAGCTCTTGCTAAATTAGCTAAGTTTAGTTTAAAAGTGCAGCAGCGAGGTTCAGTGCTCATACAAGCTTCACATAGGGAACCGTTTACCGTTGTTATTTTACGTTTTATGACGTCTTTCTGGTTTATCTGAGAGAAATATATACGTTTAAGCAGCAGCTTCTTCCGTTCCCTGTAGGCTACTGTCTACCTGGCCTGGACGAGATCTCTGGACAACAGTGCGTCAGATTCAAGGGCTGAATATTACGTCCAGTCAATGACACAAAGATATATGTTTAAAAACATCAATGACTTTAAATTAACAGTAATGTTACCAAAAAGTTTTTAAATTTTCTTACTAATGTCAACTTCGCTCCTTACATCCAAGTCCACAATGCTTGCGCAAATCACATTCAATTAAAGAAAGTCCTTTGGTCAAAATGAAATATTTCAGTTCAGTGCCAAGCTGTGAATTTAAATTACTGTTAAAAAGTAAATAAATCACAAACGAAAATTTTTCAACAATTTGAATTATAAAAATAAACAAATGAGTGATAGCTTTGTTATCCTTTTTTTAGTCTGATATGTACAATATGAGGCGGCACGGTGGACGACTGGTTAGAGCGTCAGCCTCACAGTTCTGAGGACCCGGGTTCAATCCCCGGCCCCACCTGTGTGGAGTTTGCATGTTCTCCCCGTGCCTGCGTGGGTTTTCTCCGGGCACTCCGGTTTCCTCCCACATCCCCAAAACATGCATTAATTGGAGACTCTAAATTACCCGTAGGCATGACTGTGAGTGTGAATGGTTGTTTGTTTCTATGTGCCCTGCGATTGGCTGGCAACCAGTTCAGGGTGGACCCCGCCTCCTGCCCGATGACAGCTGGGATAGGCTCCAGCACGCCCGCGACCCTAGTGAGGAGAAGCGGCTCAGAAATTGGATGGATGGATGTACAATATGTGCATGGCAAAGTCTGTGCAAGCACTTTACACAACTCTGAAGTCACTGGTGCTAGAGCTAACTCATCATGAAGCGTCATTCTGGCTAGCATTATTATACACTTTAAACATAGGTGATAAGGAATGTTAATCTCCTGATAACAAGTCAGTGTTCCATCATCAGGATTTTGTAGCCATTATTAAAAGGTACAGTCACTGCATACTTTTATTTTCAAACTGCTTCCTGTTCTTGCCATAACTAACCAAGAGCAACATTTTTAACCAGGATTCACTCGTGTTGATCAGCTAGTCAATTGGAATTCAAAAGAACTAAAACAATGTTTCCATTAGAACTCTAGTGTGTGCACATATTTCAATCTCTTTGTCATTTTCTTTTTCACTTTCCATCCATAACCACTCTCTCTCTCTTTCTCTCCTTCTCACTCATCATTGTGAGACGTCCCACAGGTAATTACAAGGAGTTTCAGACAGTGATTTCAGAGACCTGAGACTCTCCACCAACCATTGTTCTCTAGCTCAATTGCTGTGGACTGAGCAGAACACACACTCTCAGAAGCACAGAACAATTAGGAGTCAACACAGGGGAACCACACTCGAATGGACTCATGTATGCATGCACACACATAGTATATACACACATTAAAATATGTATCAGGTAAGTCAAACAAAATGTTTTTTTAAGAAATGCAAAAATACGCAAGTACCTATAATACAGGGGATGTTTAAGGAAACGGACCGAGTGCACATTCCCACTTTACCTGCTGAACATTTTCAGATAATGACCCATATTAAAGGCAATCTGGGGCTACAGAAATTAGATGAGGGATCTTGTTTGATGAATGGCTTCAAAATAGGCTGCCTGTACGAGTGTCCCGTAGGGGCCAGTGGAGCGACAGAGACAAACAAACCTTTGCTCCAAGCGCAACAAATATGTTCATGTATTCTCTTCAAAAGGATCGCACCATGATACACGCCGCAGTCTGCTTTACCAGTGCGTTCAAATTGTGTGGGTATGCATATGCATGACTCAGTGAGTAGATGTGTGTGGCCCTTAGTTAAATGTGTTTCAGTCCCTTGAGCTCTATATAAGCATGTATACACACTTATGCATGCACAGTCAAGAACATTAAGTGCACTCAATAGCACAGTTGCTAAAAGACTTGTAAACAGAAAATAAAAAGTTGATGTTCCTAAAGTGCAACCGGTTCAGGGTGTACCCCGCCTCCTGCCCGATGATAGCTGGGATAGGCTCCAGCACGCCCGCGACCCTAGTGAGGAGAAGCAGCTCAGAAAATGGATGGATGGATGTTCCTAAAGTGTTTCAAAACATAAGAGGTACATTCAAATAACTATTCAAAATCCATCCATCCATCCACCCTGAACTGGTTGCCAGCCAATTAATGCATGTTTTTGGGATATGGGAGGAAACCGGAGTGCCCGGAGAAAACATGCAAACTCCCCACAGGCGGGGACGGGGATTGAACCCGAGTCCTCAGAACTGTGAGGCTGACGCTCTAACCAGTCGTCCACCGTGCCGCAACTATTCAAAATATAACAGCTAAATTGTTTCTGTTGTTTTTCAAACAACATTTGTTAAACTGATTCTTAAGAATATCTGGAACAAAACGCTTGTCGAACTACTTGTCATCATAATAATAACATGCTACAGAAAATACAAACAGCACTTGGAGGCATTCGAGCATCATGGCTTTCAAATAAATGATACAGATTTTATAGGAGCAAAGGAATTTCCCAATGGATGGACACAATAATTTATCAAATAATGACTGAAAATGCAAGTCATGTAGATAAGATTTTTTAATAGGCAATATGGAGTACACTTATTGGCTGAAACTAGCAGAGGCACTGTTGAGCTTCAACAAGGTTGTTAAATACCACCTAGTGGACTATACACTACATCATGTGAAGTTGAGCTATAGAGGATTTCGAGCTGACATCACAAGTCACATGACTGTTGTTTATACCACAATCTTGTAGGTACAGTATGGGAAGAAACGCTGACGACGCGGAGGCCATTTTCTACCTGATTGCTGCTATGCAACTGGCTGAGCTGGGAGGATGTCTAAAGAAAAACTCGCTTTTCATCGAACACTGTAATAAATTCCTTGGGATTCCCCCCCAAAGTAGGAAAACCCCTATCGACTCCATTTTTTATGTTTCAAATCGTTTCACGATCTTGATTTTTTTTTTCTTCCACATTTTTACCATGACCATTTACCATTAAAAAAGTGTCAATTACCGATGTCAATTAGCTTGTTCATTTCCTCATTACTCAAGCTAGCTCAATGATTTTTATCTCATTTAAAGGGTTTTCCAACAAGTTTCTTTGAAATTGAAATTCACATACCTACATCTTGCCAGTCAAAACTATGGCTGCTTTAAACATGGACACACGGCAAAATGAAAATGAGCTTATATTTTGAAGCATTCGCTCAAATTTGAAGAAAGAAGTGCTACTATGAAAAACTTGACTCAGCGGGTATATGTGATCCAAACACATTGCCAGGTCATCTTTTTTGTAGCGTTGGCGAGCTCCCCAACCTGTATTACTTCGACCAATCTCATACGTTCAACCTCGAAGTGAGGAGTACAAGGACTCATATAAATATTTTCTGGACACATGCGTTGGTTTGGCGTATGAGAAAGACTGATTTCTCATCATGCCAAAGGTAAGAAACTTAGAAGAGCTATGCCAACCTCTGCAATGAAACCCCTCCGGGCTGAATTCTTCTTCTTATATAACACTGACATGACAACAGGAGTTCAGACCATTCAGAGAGCATTTCTATTATTAAATAGGACCATAGGGGTTCAATCCCCGGCCCGGCCTGTGTGGAGTTTGCATGTTCTCCCCGTGCCTGCGTGGGTTTTCTCCGGGCACTCCGGTTTCCTCCCACATCCCAAAAACATGCATGGTAGGTTAATTGAAGACTCTAAATTCCCCCTAGGTGTGAATGTGAGTTGTTGAAATAGTTGTTTATTTATATGTGCCTTGCGATTGGCTGGCAACCAGTTCAGGGTGTATGGATGGATGGATAGTTGGATTGTTAAAATTCCCTAGTCGATGAACGATGGAACGAGAGTAATATGCCTGCCCCTATTTATGAAATATAATAGTTCATGTGTGTGTACTGTATGTCTCCTGAGATTGCTGGTAAATTAGGACAGACTGGAGGGAAGTAGGCCAACAGTAGAGGCGTCAAGCGAGCCACATTAGATTGTCAATAATAGATCAACATGCTGCTATCAGACAGGATCGTAGAAGGTTTGGAGACAGAGAGAAGGAAAAGAGAGAAGGACAGTTAACCGTGAGCTCATGGGGAGTCGAGGGAGTTTGATTTTAAAGGATCAATGCCCCAAATTAGGAAAACACTCATGCATTTAGCTCTTTTTAACTCGAGTCTAGCTACGGCAAGGATGGATGGATGAATGATATACAGGTAGTATGACGGCTCAATAATACATAAAGGTGAATGGTGTCTACTTTTTGCTACACTGAAAAGCTTGCCAGCAATGTGTCCTTGCATAGAATGTTATGTAATAAAAGCAAAATCTCATCACACACAGTGAGTGGACACAGACATCCGAAGAAAGCAGCTTCAATGAAAATGTGTGAAAATGAAGTGAATCCTAACAGAGTGGACTGTTGAAGTTATGTACCTTTAATGCCAAAAATTAATTCACTATCTGGAAAGCAATTAGAATAAATGATAAGATTTATACCAAATTAATGAATGGTTGATGGCAAAATGTGTTTTCGGGTGGAAAAAAATCCCAAGCCCTGACATGAAAAAACATGAAAGTAGATGTTTGAATGGAGACATAGAGGGAGCACAGGAAAATAATCAGAAAATATAAGGCGGAGTTTGAACTCAAACATTTTTCACATGTAAGTAGGCAAACCAGTGTGAGAGGTGAGCTACCCAGCAGTGTTTCAAATCCATTTAGCCTCAGGTAAATGACGAAAATGGGATTCACAGTGCTCCACTCAAAATCATATGCGTGTATTGTGTCAGTGTGTACAGTATTGTTTTACTTTTCCCAAATAAGAATACAATTGAAGTCAGGGCATGCAGAGGTGTTGATCTGGCAATTTTACCGGCTAAAACCACGGTGCGTGTGTGTGTATTTACGTACGTTTGTCTGTAAGTGTTCAACATATCTAAGAGCAGAACAACACTAGCATGTCAAATGAACATAATGATTACAAAAAAAGGCCATACCTGCATTGCTGAACTGTGTGAATAAGAAATTGAGATGATAGAGAAGTCAATTAAATCACACTCTTAACTCTTCTCGTTAGCGCAATCCTGACATGCTTAAGCCTGTCTACTGCAAAAAAATAAATAATAATAAAAAATAAATTAAAAAAACAGCCAAACAATATAATATGACAGTTACCTCAAGCTTTGTCACATTCGCAAAATAGTTTTGTCATGTCAGTGACTCAACATCACGGACTGAGACTTTGGTGCGTCATCCCTTTGTTATTTATGCGAATGGCGTTTGAAATGACTTACGTGTGATACAATTGTAATATAAGATTCACTACGAACACTGGACTTAGGGATGCACCAACACACAGGGGAAGAGTCAGCAATCTTTAATTGGGGTGGCCAGATAATTTTGTGGGTTTTTTGTGGGGCAAATTTGGGGGTTTTGAAGGGGGGTAGATATAGAACTTCAACTGGAATTTTTTTTTGTAATCATTTTTTTCTCAGACACACGTGGGAGTGTGGCCTTCAGGTGCCAGAGCAAGGGGGTGGCCAGGACTGGCCGCGGCCACCCTAGACTGAAGGGTGACCACCCCACTGGCCACCACCCTTGCTCCGCCCCTGCCTACACTCCTGAGTACAAGTACTGAAATTTTGAAAATGTGAAATATTGTTCAAAAACAAAAAACACAAAATAAATAAATAACACATTAACATGACATTCAAAATTGTATTATTATTTTTGTATTATTGTGTTTGATCTTTGCTATGTACTTACTATGTACAGGGCTTTGTTACGGCTGCAGTTCTTTAAAGTGATTTACAAATAAAGTTAGGTCAAGTTGAGTTGAGTTACATTGTGACAAATAAGAGACAACGTTAATATATGGTGGATATAAACATAGGATGCTATTTTACCTCTGTTTATTGACTACAGAATTGAGTAAAAATAGGGGGCAGCTGTGGCTACACAAGTAGCTTACCACCATTTGTGTGCATGTGTGTGTGTAAGTGCTTACACAAGATTGCAGGATTTTATAATTTTACTAGCTAACTTCAAGAAGCAAATTTGAAAAAAAGATGTTTGTATGAGTTAAGATTAGTTAAGATGCCTTGGTTTGTTGCTTAGAATGAGTGTTTAAGCTTATGTTAAGATTTTATTTCCTTGATTTGATGCTTAGAATAAGCGTGTCTAACTCATTTTAAGCTTTATGTAGATCTAAATATGTTTCTTATTTCAAGAAATCAAAGTAAGTAAAATTCACATACTGCACGGGCAGATAATTTCACTTGTTTCTATTGAATTTACACTAATATTAAGGCGATGTATTTTTGCAGTGTGTTGGAGGAGCTTTTCTGGAGACTCGCATGACAAAACCTAAATGTTTTTTTAAATGAAATTAATACTTTTATACTAAGTCCATGTTGGAGAGTCACTCTATGGAGGTCTAAAAAGCCAAAATATGGGACCGTTAAGGGGAAGTGTGTCAGAAATCTGCATAATTTAAGAAAGGATATTGTTAAAAAAACTATCAGCAATTTTTTGAAAAAAAAAAAGTATCAAATGATCAAATTTTAGATATATGGACTAAATAAGAACAAAAAGTGATATTTAATTGAAATACAGGTAAGTGTAAAAACCTTACACAGTAATATGTTTACTAGTATTTAACACTCAAAACAAGATGGAGAAGATAATCTGATTAGATTTAAGACTAAATCGTCTTTACCTGTAATAAATTTGCAGTGTGGGCTTGTTACTCATGGCATCCTTGCTTTGTCCACTTTGCTCCTTGAAAAATGAAAAAGACACACACAACGAGCGGGAGAAAGGGTGTACTGTGTTGACAGTAAGGTATTGATTCAACACTATTAATCAGGTAAACAAATTAGCCTGCTCTTTTAAGGACAGTGTGTGTACAAACACATTGACAGGTTGCCTCAGACAGTGTCCCTGTGTACAATTTTCTCTATCATCCCTTCCTTAATGACACTAATTGGACTGTTCCTTTTAATTAATGTGCCCTTGATGGAAGACGTGTTTGTCTGCGCACAAGTGAACGCTTGTATCTGAGTCTTTGTGCACATCGCTGCCAATGGGACATGTTAATCAGACTCCTAATCCCAGCGATCCTTATGCTCAGCGAGTGAGTCAACAGAATGTCAGGTCGGGTTTGATGCCGCACTCCACTGCTCTTTGAATTAGCTCCGTCACAAACACACCATCACGAAACAGAAGGGCAAACACACAACATTAATCAAAGTGGAGAAAGTAAGAATCGGAATTTATTACACTCTCCTTATTATTTGCAAAGGTTGCCATTAGCGATGAGAAGAAGAGCCTCCGAAAAAGGAAATGAGAGTGAAAATAATAAACATTTAGAGGTGCAGCAGCTGCACTATTTCTCTGATAAATATGATCACTCTCCTTCTTTCTTCTCCCTTGACGCTTTCTTATTTTGGTTGGCCTGCGGCACAGGGCAGCCCACCTCGACAAGAGAAAATGAGACAATGTTTCTGCCTATTGACTTTCTGTTTTCATTCTATAATTGTTGCCATAAAGCATAATTAAAGTTCATTATTCATTCCTACAGCTTCTCCGTCTTTTCGTCTCTTTCTCTCTGTGCTCTTCGCGTTCGAAAGTAATTATATCTGCGTGTGCCCGTGAGACCGCACACCCCTGATCTACTGATGAGAGGAGGCTTGGAGGGTGGATATAATGAAATGGAATATATTACAGCATGCTGTGCGCCACGGGCCTGGCCTTCCAACAATAACACACCTTGAGCTTCATGTTTTAAAATGCAGTCGCAGTAACATGAAAGACATTTCTTCTTTTATTCTTTCATTGAGGTCGAAGTAACAAGTTAATGTGACTGCACGGTGTTCACCTCGAGCTTTAGGGAAATCAAATCTTGCACTCTTTGTGTATGTTGACAGCAAAATCTGATCCAAGACCAGCACAAGAAACTTTCTAATGATCAGAACTGGATGTAACATGTAATTTTCATTCATCCTGTCATGTTAATAAAGTAAATAAGGAAGGAGCTTGTTCAAAAATAACAGTAAAACAGTAAACAGTAAAAAAAACATCATCCCACTGCAGAAATCTCCAGAGAGAGTGCTTATGAGTTGTTTACCTTTTTTCTTTGACAAATGTGCACCAGTCCCGTTGGTATTTTTTAATGGATAAACAAAAGCTGAATTTATACACAGTGCAAAGAAAACTGAATAGAAGAAAAGCTTGTCTAATAGTTTACAATGTTGAAGATGGATCGCAATGTTGGCATCCTTAAACCCACGTGTTTTATCGCACATGCTTTTACTGTATTTTAATTCAATTACGGACATCTTTTAATTTGTTGGGCTTCTCGTTACTCATTACCATAAAGGGCTTTTTGAGTGATTGGTGTTTTTTTCCCAGGGTGTGGCCTGCCCATCTGCCTAAATCAGCAGACAACACAGACACAGATTTCATAGGATAAATGCATCAAATAATTCTGTACATATACCAATAAGATTCAACATAATTTTTTGTACGTAGAAATTGCTACAGTGTTTCGACACAACCCGAGCGAGCGGTGAGATATTTATTATCAAAATAAGGCACCAACCTGTCCACATTATGGTCTTAAATCATCTATCCATCCATCATCTAAACTCCCCTACAAAGACAGTGAGGCCGATTCTTCTGACCAAATCCATATTCAGATTTAAACCCGAAAAAACATGCATCTTACCTGTACTTAGGAGATGTCAATGGGTTACACCCTTGAGGCAGTGATTCCAGGAAAATAGTTTACAATTAATTTCTATTTTAAGTCTGTAAATTTGGTGTTTGGTTAATAATGATGCTATCTTGTAAGTTGTGTATCGGATGCAGCCGCAAAGACCTAGAATTAAATGTTGAAATATTGATCACCAAATGTCAGTCTACATTAAAAATTAATAAATTATTAATTACCTCACTGTTCCGATACTTCTAAAGGGGAGTGTATATTAAGGATGGCGAGATGATGTAACTTATTCACTGCCATTGACGGCTATAGAAGTCAAATATCTATTTTAAATGGGAGAAAGCTGGCAGTGAAGAAGTTTCAAGAACATAACATGGTCGGGTTGATGGCTAATTTTCACAATAAATATTACCAGCACTGCCTAGGTTGTGTGGAAACAGTTTGGCAGTTTATACAGTAGAAGTGCTGTTGAATCTTAAGGGCGTATAAACACAATTATTTGATCCAGAGCTTGAAATGACAAAAATGTAAATGATACTTCCAATTAGAAAAAGGAAATGACAAAAGAAAGTGAAAGGGATTGAATTAATCATGCAACTAGCATTAATCATTAATTATTATTCAAACATGAAAAAGCATTTGTCACGCTTCATACAGTGAAAAATGAAGAAAATGCTAATGCTATCGTAAAGACTAGTCGAATATGAATAGACAAACGATAACATTTATCGATCATTGAAAATGTCGAATTGATTGTTGATTGATCGGATCTGGAAGAAATTTAGGCAACATGTTGTGAAGTATTTTGCTGCAACCACCAGAGGCACTGTTAATTCAGTCTCACACTTGAATTGCAGCCTGAAGAAGAACAAATAAATGAAGTTAATTTGGCTGTTGTTATCCCGATTTTGTCCCTTCTCAACAAAAGACATCAAACGGCAGACTATTTTATTTATATTATTATATTATTTATTATATGTCTTATAAGATTTTTTCCATTTTCTGAGCCGCTTCTCCTCAGTAGGGTCGCGGGCGTGCTGGAGCCTATCCCAGCTATCATCGGGCAGGAGGCGGGGTACACCGTGAACTGGTTGCCAGCCAATTGCAGGGCACATAGAAACAAACAACCATTCGCACTCACAGTCATGCCTACGGGCAATTTAGAGTCTCCAATTAATGCATGTTTTTGGGATGTGGGAGGAAACCGGAGTGCCCGGAGAAAACCCACGCAGGCACGGGGATTGAACCCGGGTCCTCAGAACTGTGAGGCTGACGCTCTAACCAGTCGGCCACCGTGCCGCGTCTTATAAGATTATCCTATAAAATTATCCCGTGGTCTCTGAGGTGTGTTAACAGGTCGGGCCGACAATCTTAAATATTAAATGTGTTCAATATGACAAAAAATGTTTTTAAGGATCGATGTCTACTCAACCTGGGAAATGTGAGTGCAACATATTGGGAAGTGTGTGTTCTTCTTGGTTTTTGTTAAATCACGTATGGTCATGCAAGATTTGTACCTTGGAGGACATGTTCTTTAGATCGGCGGCAAAACAGAATCTTTGTGTGTGCTGTGTTCTGTGTTTATCGTCGCATCGTAGTGGGGATTGTAACAGATAGAAAAGCAGATAAAAATTATTTAAATATTTAAAAAGTCCTTATGTATGTACCAGGCCTAAGACTCACATCCAACCAGACTCCATTATTGTTACTATTCCTTCAACTGCATCTTAACAGAATGATGGAAAGTGAATACATTGATTATACCGAAGCTTGTGAGGTTAGTGTGCAGGCTAGTGAAGTTGGTATCTCAGCTTCAACTGTTTTTCTGGTGTCTGGAAGGGCTTTCTAGTCTTTCCTATTTTTATCTTTGATAAATAGCATTGAAATAATAATTAGCATAAAAGTAGTATTAAGCGTTAATAAGTATTTGACATATTATTGATTGTTAATTTTCAGGGGTCAATGAAACTGCCCTACCTAATTGGGCTGCCTAATCTGAAAGTTGGACTTTACCCAGGTCAAGTGAATGAGCGACAAAGTTTACGCCAAAAAGTTAACTTTCATGTATTATTAAACTAGCTGGCTGTGCCTTTTTAACAACGGCAAGCGTTACATTTATGTCTTAAGGCTTTGCGATCAATGGATGTACGACTCATTTACATACTGTAAATGCAGCTAGGAAAGGATACGCTGGTGGTTGCGCCTTTAAAATTTGCACAAGAAGAGTGGGGGAGAAGGCTTTAAAGAGAAAATGAATAAGGAAGTATGAGATAGCTCGGGGAGGTGCCACCTCTGCAGCCACAATTCGGTCAGAGCGAAGGAGCGGGAATCACAGCATCAGCATACAAACATCTCAGTAATGAAGCGCCAGCAGTCCCGGGCTTTAACCAAGCAAACCTATCCATCTCCCGCATGCATTATTCACCGCGCACAGACATTTTACCGCCCAGCGCACCCGACAAAGATTGGTTCCACTTTTTATTTATCTGTTTTTCATCCGTTCCCTCCTGTCCCTCCTCCTTCCTCTCTGCATCTTTTCAATTAAATTAAGGCAAGCCCAACACTAAATCCATGCAGAGGATGCCGCACAACAATTAGACTGCCAGTCGGACAGAGAAAAAAGGGAAGACAGGAAACACAGTCCACGATGCAGATTTAGCCAAACTAGCAGAAGCCAGCTCAATATTCTAGTATTAAAGGTCAAGTTAAAGGTCATGAAACTAATTAATGTGTCAAGAGTATAAGTGTATTGCATTCATTTGAGCCAGGACTCATTTGTATGTCATTTGTTTTTTGGCTGAATCTCACATTTGTGATTAATGCTGATGATCAGCAACATCCCACCTAAACTCGACATGAGCATTGCTACTAGGACGTCAGCATGAGTACCAGCAGTGAGCAGCATGCTACAGGTATAACCTAATGGGGTTAATATAGATTTAGCAGATTAGCGATTGGGCTTCTGGGATGGCAATTTTGGGGAAGGACTGGTTCATGATCACATAGTGAGGAGGAGGAACGATTTGATTCTTGAACTGGAACTCCAGACTGGTGGGAACCAAGCACTGTGGCCAAGCTGCATAACAATCATGAAGGAGGGGTGGAAAAGAATGAAAAAGTATTTCATTATTCTCAACAATTACTTTCTTTTTATAGCTAATTTAACTGACCGCATTACTTGCACCATATTGCGTGACTGTGTATGTCTCACAGTCGGTCACGAAATTAAATCTCCTTGCATTTTTGTTTGCTAGTCAGCTTCTTTGTTTTGGAACACAGATTTTTAATTCCATGGAAAAATTGCTGCTGATTGGGAAATTATTGGTTTTCTAATTCACACTATTACAAAATATTTTCCTAATTGCCTTCCACAAGAGGGAGAGAGAGAGAAAGAGAGAGAGCGAGAGATTTTGAAATCAACTTTATTAGGCATTTCAATGCCTAATAAATTATCTTAAAGACAAAACAAAAATGAATAAATTAAAAAAACATTTTACAAAAGTACATCTCCATACATTAACTGTAACACAACACAAAATGTTCTGGTACCACCACAGGTTTTTATAGCTCACTTCCTGCTTTACAATAACTAAAATCAACCAGTAATCTGGATTTTACCACATTTTTACATACCAGAACTGACTCAACATCGAGGTTTTCCCTTCACTTTTCTCTTACTATTAATGTACACTGCCATTTTTGCATGCCCTAAAACCAAATTTAAAAGCTGACACTTCTTTTGTTAGCATGTGTATTTAAAACCACAAACAAAGACCTCCTTACTAAAACTGTCATTACAGATTTTCTCAATTGCTAAAACCCATTTCTTGAGACCTCCACCCATTTTCTCAACACCTTAAACACATAAATTCAAGCTACATTCACAAAAGACGACTCTTCCTGCAAAACTAAACTATTGCCTCAAAACAGCTTCTGAGTCAGTTAAAATGATAAATACTACAACAGACATTACACACTACATAGAAAAAAGGAAAACACAATGATCAGGTCAAAGGTGCAGAAATAATCTTTAGTCTTCACAATGGAAGTGCATTTTTCAAAACAAAACAAGAGTCATGTTTATAATTTTTTAAAAAGTACAAAAGTACTAGGCCAACAAGTAAAATGGAAAATTGATGTATTGAAACACTTTTTAGTGTACAGCATTATAGAGTCATACTGTAAACAGGTATCAGGGGTGTCAAACTCATTTTTGTCGTGGGCCACAATGAAGTTACGGTTTCCCTCAGAGGGCTGTTATGACCATGAAACCATAATTAAGTTTGATCGCCTCACTACAGTATTACATATACACAACAAATTGATGAATAACTAGTTTTGAAATCAGAAGTCAAGAATGATATTTTGTTCAACTATTAAAAAGGGGTTTGGTAACAAAAAAACGCTTGGAATATATCAAAGTTATTTATTACATCCGACATTTTTTAATTTTGTACAGATTTTAGCAAGAATCATTGAAATTGGTACACGATTTTCTTTCGTGGCCTACATAAAACGATGTGGCAGGTTGGACCTGGCTCCTGGGCCTTGAGTTTGACACCTGTGATGTAGGTAATGAAAAAAAGCAATTACCTGTTCACGTCTCCGTATCTTCGTACTACAGTATAGTGGACACAATGAATCTGCCTAGGTTGGGCTGCACTCGCTGCATTCCCGCTTCCCTCATCATCAAACAGAGGAAAAGCACGTAGTCTACAAAAGTTAACTGAATTTCATCTGAAATACCCAACTGCTTTTTGTCTTGGGGCGGCTGTGGCTCAGTAGGTTGAGCGGGTCGTCCAGTGACCGACTGTCTGCATTTCCTTGGGCAAGACACCGAACCCTAATTTGCTCCCATGGGCCTGGTAGCGCCTTGCATGGCAGCAGTCGTTCATTGGTGTATGAATGGGTGAATGTGAGGCTTTGTAAAGACCGGGTTTTGTAAAGCGCTTTGATAGGCTGTGATAGTGTAGCTAAAGCGCTATATAAGTGCAGTCCATTTACCATTTACACAGTACCTCCTCGGCCACCTCTTACTCTGCCTCTTTCTCTCTTATTGTCTCTATTTATAGTGAAACCTCAACCAGTGCTCCCTGAAATGGCTTACATTGGTTTCTTCTTTTGAGTTGCTGTGTTTATGTTGAGACAGCTGTGCTTCATTTGAGTTTCACTTTTGCTACATGTGCTTACCTTTGTGCCACAAAAGTGCATCAGAGTGCAAAATGTGTTTTAATTGGTGAAAATATGGTGGCAAGTTGTGTCTAACTAGGTGAAAAGTGCTTAAGATACTACCAAAAGAGTGATTGATTCAATAAGTGGGTTCAGGGCACAGAGGATTTGGTTCAGACAATAGGGTTTTGTGTTTTAATAATTGAAAAATACTGTAAAACTAGTAAAAACAAATTGCAAAAACACAAACACACCTGGCAGACGTTGACACTCACAAAAACTAAAAAAATGTCTCTTAAGAGTGAGACATTTAAGGTGTCAAAAATTTTGATATGAGAAAGATGTATTCCCCAGTTTGTCATTGTCCTTTCAAGTGGTTTCACATTCTGCTGTGTTTTTTGGTGTGTTTTGTGACATTTTGGATTTCATAGCAAGCTAGAGTGTATGGTAGCAATTTCATCGCATCCTATCATAGTGCGTCCCAGCATGAGACAGTTTACAGGCGTGGCACGAGACTGCGTGACAGTGTGAGAGAGAGAGAGAAAAAGAGAGAAAGAGAGAGAGATTTAGCAGTTCAACGGATTGGCTGATGGAAAATCGCCTGGACAGAAGGACACAATCTGGCAAGGAAAGATTCCAAGAAAACCCAGTTATACAGGCCAAAATACAGATGTCAGTTTCGACCAATGACCCGTGGATAGCACTGGAGACAGCTCCAGCTAGCTCTTTCTGTCTTCTAGAGAACGTCACCACCATCTCCTTGGTCTTGCTGACATTCAGTTCCAGCCGGGAAGTGTCACACCACTCAACAAACTGCTACAGAGCAGGTTAATCGTACCGAGTGGAGACAGAAAGGAGGGACAGGAGAACTGTGTCATCGGCAAACAAAACAAAAGAAATACCCTTGTGGGGACCCTGCAAAGATTGTGATGAGGTTAGACAGGTTTTTCTTGACCTGGACACTTTATTGTTCTGTGAGTGATGAAGTCCAGGATTCAGACAAAGAACTGGTCATCAAGGTTGAAGTTCTGGTGGAGCCACTCTGCCCGGATTTGGGGTATGCTGTAGGGTGTTAAATGCAGAGAAATCTGCAAACAGAAGCCTGGCCAAGGTGGTGAGAAGCTCCAGGGTTTTGTGGATGGTGTCAATGATGAATAATTTGCGGTGATGGGTTTTATTCCACTGCGATTGGCTGGAAAGCAGTTCAGGGTGTACCCCGCCTCCTGCCCGATGATAGCTGGGATAGGTTCCAGCACTCCCGCGACCCTGGTGAGGATAAGCGGCTCAGAAAATGGATGGATGGATGGTTTTATTCCAAACAGGTGTTGCATTTAATGTTGGGAGTTAAAAGGTTGTATCCTCTGTGTGTTACGCAGAAAGGGGTAATTAAAAGTTTAATTAACGGAAGGCAGGTATCATGTCTCTCTAAGAAGTACTGCCACCTGTGTCCTTTGCTAACAGATAAAAAGAAATACTGAACTAACGACGACATTGAAAAACATGATTCAAGAGAGACATTCAGATGCAATCAAGGCTTTTTGGCCTGATTTAATGCAATACCCTGGTGACTCTTGAACAAAAAGTCTCCAAATATTGATTCAGTAATGTTGATTGTTGAGGTAGAAAACAGTGTTATATCACCCTAACCCTAACCCTGACACCTACCACAAAGACAAACTGGGAAAAGATGCCGCTTAAAGCAATATTGTATCGGCAGCCTTGGGTGAGTGATCATTTCAACAGGCTACATTTTATGGTCGCCAGCTAAGTAATTTAAGATATTGGCTGAGTGTGTAGTAGTGTAGATTTAGCTCTCTGCGTGCAGGAATGTACCTTATGACACCTCTGAATTTGGCAAGTGAAACAAAGCAGTCGTTTCAGTTATACATGCTAAATGTGATGTTCCTAATATTTCTCTTCTGCATATTCAGGCTATATCTTTAAATTTCCCGCACATTAATATTATTTGTCTCAATATCTCTTGCCTATCATGACGACTTGAGTCCAAACATGTCCAAGCATATAAAGCTGAATTGATTGCAGGTCTAAGTGCCCAATTCAGATTTAGTGCTTGAATCCAATTTCTTGACTTTCCATTTGCTCATATCTTTGATTGATCAATATTTGATTTCAATGTGTTCACATTTACTGAGCAGTGGAACCGTGCACATGCCAATTATGTGCACGCGCCCAAAATGCAGGTTAATAACTACAAAAGGGTTAATATTTGACAACGCACTAATAAACAATAATAAATCTGATATTTTAAATGTTAAACAATAAAATACTTGACCTCGACTGACTCTTTCAGCATTGGTTTGAATGCAGGAAACCTCAACAATATGTCACTGTTCACCATCGGCGCTCTATTGCACCATGTTTACTATATGGTCTATGTAGTTTTGATTTACTACCACTTGAATCATGCAGTGTAAATCCATCCCAATGTGGTGTATACACAGCTATTGTATTTTTAAAACCTTAATTGTTTTCCGAAAATGAGTGACCCCCACATGAATGTCATCGTCTGTCCACAGACAATCGAGATTCTTATTCCTTAAACCATACGTCTTACATGATCAAATGTGACCTGATGTAGTACCCGGACCTGGAGAGGTGGCAATAATGATCATAAATACTGAATATGTTTAAAATTTACTATTGTTGCCTTCCACAACATGATAATATTTCAAAGCCATCAGATAATCGGATCGTCGCTTTGGTCGGAAATGAGTCGCGTAATCAGACTCATAATCGATCAGATTATCTTTATGTGTATACTCCGCTTTCGTGTGTAAAGCACTAACTCTAAAAAATTCCACTGACTGGGTAAGAGTTGGTAACCCAACTGAAAATTAAACTCCACATCTTAAATACACCTTATCTGTAATACAAAGCTGACAAAATATTCCAATTCACATATACATTAGTCACAGTGCAGATATGATCAAATGGAGGTTATGTTGCCATAAATACAATGGATTTATGCCCCGTTCTGCTTTTGCCAACCCTACTCGGGCACATTTGCCCTAAACGGACTGCTCTCAAAACAAGTATGGTCCATTAAGCTTCTACCTGTATGGGAAAGGAGGACAATGGATCAGTGATACCAGGTTGTGAAATTATGGCCAGTGGAATTGCACGTTGTAGGTCAGAGGGGAAGGAAGGGGTGAGTGATGTATACGGAGGAAATATAGTTTTATATACATCACAGCAAATCACCAGAAGGACAGAGAAGAGACATAAATCTCCTCCACCCCAACATGTACGGAGCCCTTTCATATGACCTTGACTCCCGAATTGCCTTACACACCTGATGGGTGTTTTTTGCATCTCTGATTAAATCTCCGTGAGTCACAGGGATGTCAGCAGTGACTAGTAAAGTGAGGTTTGGCCAGAGACAATTGGGAGTCAGCAGTCATTTCAGTGAGAGTGCTGTTCCTGAAATGAGCAGAGACTGAACCTGAACCAAGCAATTAAGTAAAAGGTCAGCCTGGCTAGATAGTCTCCCATTCCGTGAAAGAGCGGGAATACACACACTACACAAGTGCTCTTACAGTCATTGTGAGGACTCAGTGAAGACATCAATTATTGAACACGACAGGAAAAGCCTCCACGGCATGTTTAACTATAATATAACCTTCAGCAATGTTTCTTGGAGGTAACAATGTCTGGCTATTGCTGTATTGCTATAATGTAATGCTAGTCAGAAGATAATGGCTTCCTTTGTAAACGTATCAAGGGTGGATATTTGATTTCTTACTAGGTGGGTATGACAAACAGTACAATATGACCAGAGAAATAGTCTGGAATTAAAAAGTTTGTTATATGTACCTCTGAGCATCTAAATTGGATTGTTTCCCTGGTCTAACAATTTCAACCAAACACTTTGAGAAACGTAGCACTCTCAAGTTGTACAAAGAGCCAGAGCCCAGATCGTTCTTCATCCAGCTCATCTCATGAAACTTCAGCATACAGTGAGGGGAAGGAATTAGCTACACACGTTTAGCTTTTTCCTTTACTGTCTTATGAGGATCATTTCTGGATACCTACTCCAAACGCCACAAGAGTACCTCGGATGTAAAGAGGAAAATGTGAGCTGGAGTATTAAGTTATGACTAAGTTATGACTAAGTGTAAAAGCAAGACTTGTTTCTCTATTCATTTTATGTTTTTCTATTAACATTAGAATGTGAGATGCATGAAGTCTTTATGGCAGGCGACTGACCTTCCAAACAATAGTCCTACATTTCAATAAGCGTTACTAGTCAAAATTATGGCATTTTATTGAATTTACATTTTACCATTAACAGCAGTTGGCTTTAAACTTTTAAGACATTTAGAGATGTCAAAATGTTACTTGAAACATAACGCCCATACAGCAGATAACGGTTTTATGACTGTAGATAGATGACTTCCTTTTCCAATAAGTGAATTATAACAAAAGGACTGATGAACCAAATTATGCATTTTGTATAAAAGGGAGCTGAATCAAGCCACTATGAGCATAATATAATTGTTATCTACAGTTATTGGTGATGTAAACATTTCTAAACACATTGTTCTAAACAACATCATTTGTATCTTATGTCACAAATAAATGAAACTATAAATTTGTACTCTATCATGTCAAGATAACAGAGAACCACCAACCACAGAAAAATATTCTCGCTTTGTTTTCGATCTCAGTGGAAGTCAGGTCTCCATGAAAGCCCTTTATGTTACGGTTTATGTTCTTCCCCAAAATTTTGGGCTGATCCTACTGAATTAGGGCTCTAACTAAAAAAAAAAAGTATACTTCTACTCAAGTGTTCAAGCGCAAAAGGCAGTTTATTAAAGTGATATTTCACTAGAGGGTTTAATAATGAACAACGTCAGAGGACGTTGTCAGCTAGTAAGCACAAGGCCAAAAATGCAACTAGAAAGAAGGTACACTACTGTATACCCGATGATGAGGCAAGGGTCGAGTGCGGAGAGAAAAGAGTGGATAGGCGAGGGATGATGAGGGTAGGGAGGGGCTGAGAGGGAGAGAAAGAAACTCAGCTGAGCAAGATCACAGAAAAGTCATAACCCACATTCAATTAACGCCTGATTGCTGTTCTATTGCTGTAATTTCATACAGCTACGAGTGGTTTCATATTTCAAACAGAGGCCAAGCATTGGCCTCATTAATGCTGTCTCACACATGCACATGTTGAGAGATTCGGAATAATGGAAATAAAAGAGAGCATGGACTCAACTACACTTTTTGGCCAAAAGATATAGTCTAAGAGAGAGACAGTACTTGGTCGAAAGAAGCTTGGGTGATCTGAGTGATGGCATATTTGTCTGAAGGGCTTCAGTCAATCATTCGAAGGGGTTTTACTGTAGAACAATCTGGCATCTACATCAGCAGTTAGAGGACTCTGGCTTCCCAGGGAATGTATGTGGCTCCTTCATATAAATTGTTTCTCCATGTGGTTGTGCTTTTTGAGCAAGGTCTTCCCTGATAGAACTATTTAGGTGGAATTTTTTAGATTGGTCCTGATGTCGACTTTGAAGTGGGCTTTTAGAACGCCAGCTGCTCATTTGCAAACGTTCACAATTCTAAGTAAATGTTTGTTTTTTGTTTTTTATGTGTGCCTTTAAAATAATGGTGTGTTAATTACAGCTGCTGTAGAAAGATATGACAGTTCAGTTTAGATCTGTATTTGTTGCAAGCCCTAAGCAATGGTAATTAATCTTTGCACTGAAGATTCAATAATTAACAAAGTAGACCACTCCCCAATGTAAGGTTTATGCCATAGCTGCCCTAAATTAATAGCAGTATTAGCATGTATTATAGTTTAGCATCTCGTTAAAGGGCACCTATATATTTTTTTTTTATTTCTATTTTTTTTTGCCGGAAACCAAGCAAGCCCACTCTTGGGGCGCCATTACCATCATATCACCTCTGGGATAAATTATTCAAACCAAACGCCTGCATGCATGAACCTCAACATTACCGCGACTGCCAGAAAGTAGCAGGCTGAATGTTGTCCCAGCATTGTAAAGAAAAAAAAAGGAGGCAATATAATATGTCACATTTCACACATCCATCAACCTTGTAATAGCAGGAAATAAAGTGGAAACCATAATGTCACAGCGGGCTATAAAACAGACACTCAAGGGGCAACAATTCGGAATGCCACATCATCAGAGACTTGGCATGTATCTTAAATACACACTTGCATATGTGAGAACACCTATAACAGTATTATACAATAAATCCACAGACCAATTATCTCTGCAGTGTCATAACTTGTAGCACGTAGGCTAAGTAGCTTTTGGGGAGACTAAAGGTAGAACATTGAAGTCTTTCTTGTCCCTGACACACACATTTAGCGGCGGCGGAGAGACTGTGAACTCTGGTTGAACTCGGGGTAAAACAGAGGTGAGAGGCAGGGCCACTCACATGTAAACCTGCAAACACACGGAGATGCACACAAACCACTATTAAACTCAACAATGTGTGGTCTAATGCACAAAGTGTATACAAATGCAATCATCAATACGCTTGGAACCAAAGCTGACCCCTTTGTGTAACATGACTTCAAAGCTAACAGAATTCTAGTAACCTTTTTCCAGACCGATCACCCATCTTAAATAGGATTTGACTGATTCGGAAATACACTATTAATTATTTAACAAAAAGGTGCTCCTGTTTTACACAACAGGCATAACAGAAACTGAATGCACTGGCAAATCTCAGCTGGAATTACCATCAATATTATTTCTAACAGAAAAAAAAAGTATCATAAAACAAAACCTGAGGTCATTGTGACGTTAAAACAGATTATATTGGGATTTTCTGGTGCTCCATTTCTTAGTGCAATGTGGTGAAATAGGTGACCGTTGTGGCAGAGTTCCCAATAAATGATTTATGTGTAACTTTGTTTGACCCCGGTTCACTGCCTCAGCAAGTCTCATTGGCAAACTTGCCCTTGAGTGTTCACCGAAAGTTATTAGCCATGGCTCATCTCACACGCATGCACATGGGTGAAGACACAAAAAGAGTCCGCATGGGAACATGGGCCAATATGCTGCTCATAACCATACAAATTCCACAGCTAAGTGCGTACAGTACAAACTAACACACAGGTATAGAAACACACTGACAACACATATTGGCCAACTGGTTGATCAAGCCAGTCTAAATGCTAAGCAAGAATCTGTCTCAGGAGCAAACGATAGCTGGCTGCACACCATTGCCTCTCAAGAGGGACTCAACAAGTGCTAGAAAATTGTGAGTGTGATTGTGATTTGGCGTGTGTGCGTGCGTGTGTGTGTGCGTGTGCATGTGTGTGTGTGTAGTTCATTTATTTCCAAACCCACGTGTCCTTGGTCATATTGAGAAGAGTGAGTTTTTTTTCTTCTTCAGCAAGGGGAACAAAATTTACAAAAGACAAATAAAAGAGTAGCACTGACGTTTAACATTCGTCACAACATTGGGTGTTTACCTGCTCACACTCTTGTGAGTTGTATCAAACAATTATTTACAGATAGCAATGTTCAATTCTGATTGACAAGGTCAAAGAGGTATGATTTATTTTTTAACAATATTTATTGTTGTGTTTGTTGAACTGCACTGCACCATCCTAAGACCTGTTTCTAATGTTTTGATTGCCTTGTTATGAGAGTACCCAGGCACCTAATCACCTCCCAGTTGTAATGCACAATTTACCACAGCAAATTGCAACTACCATTATAAATCCATTGTGTCATTGAAAATTGTGTCATTATCCCTCACTTTTTGCACTAGATTGTACAGATGTACCATCTGTATCTCTATTGTTACAAGTATACGGACTGAGATAAAGCTTCAAAAGATCTACAACCCCAATTCCAATGAAGTTGGGATGTTGTATTAAACATAAAAACAGAATACAATGATTTGAAAATAATGTTCAACCTATATTTAATTGAATACACTATAAAGACAATATATTTAATGTTGAAACAGATTAACTTTATTGTTTTTAGCAAATAATCATGAACTGAGAATTTTATGGCTGCAATACGTTCCAAAAACAGGAACAGGGACAGGTGGCAAAAAAGACTGAGAAAGTTGAGGAATGCTCATCAAACACCTGTTTGGAACATCCCACAGGTGAACAGGCTAATTGGGAACAGGTAGGTGCCATGATTAGGTATAAAAGGAGCTTCCCTGAATTGCTCAGTCATCACAAGCAAAGATGGGGCGAAGTTCACCTCTTTGTGAGCAAGTGCGTGAGAAAATAGTTGAACAGTTTAAGGACAATGTTCCTCAACGTACAATTGCAAGGTATTTAGGGATTTCATCATCTACGGTCCATATCATCATCAAAAGGTTCAGAGAATCTGGAGAAATCACTGCATGTAAGCGGCAAGGCCGAAAACCAAAATTGAATGCCCATGACCTTCGATCCTTCAGGTGGCACTGCATCAAAAACCAACATCAATGTGTAAAGGATATCACCACATTGGCTCAGGAACACTTCAGAAAACCAATGTCAGTAAGTACAGTTCGGCGCTACATCGGTAAGTGCAACTTGAAACTTTCCTATGCAAAGCAAAAGCCATTTATCAACAACACCCAGGAACGCCGCCGGCTTCTCTGGGCCCGAGCTCATCTAAGATGGAATGATGCAACGCGGAAAAGTGTTCTATGGTCCGACGAGTCCACATTTCAAATTCCATCCATCCATCCATCCATTTTCTGAGCCGCTTCTCCTCACTAGGGTCGCGGGCGTGCTGCAGCCTATCCCAGCTATCATCGGGCAGGAGGCGGGGTACACCCTGACCTGTTGCCAGCCAATCGCAGGGCACATACAAACCAACAACCATTTATACTCACAGTCACACCTACGGGCAATTTAGAGTCTCCAATTAATGCATGTTTTTGGGATGTGGGAGGAAACCGGAGTGCCCGGAGAAAACCCACGCAGGCACGGGGAGAACATGCAAACTCCACACAGGCAAGGCCGGGGATTGAACCCGGGTCCTCAGAACTGTGAGGCTGACGCTCTAACCAGTCAATGCTGCCACATTTCAAATTGTTTTTGGAAATTGTGGACGTCGTTTCCTCCGGGCCAAAGAGGAAAAGAACCATCCGGACTGTTATGGACGCAAAGTTCAAAAGCCAGCATCTGTGATGGTTTGGGGGTGTGTTGGTGCCAATGGCATTGGTAACTTACACATCTGTGAAGGCACCATTAATGCTGAAAGGTACATACAGGTTTTGGAGAAACATGCTGCCATCCAAGCAACATCTTTTTCATGGACACCCCCGCTTACTTCAGCAAGACAATGCAAAATATGACAATGGAGACCCCGGACTGTCGAACAGCTGAAGCTGTACATCAAGCAAGAATGGGAAAGAATTCCACCGACAAAGCTTCAACAATTAGTGTCCTCAGTTCCCAACCGTTTATTGAATGTTGCTAAAAGAAAAGGAGATATGACACATGGTAAACATGACCCTGTCCAGCTTTTTTTGAACGTTTTGCAGCCATAAAATTCTAAGTTAATGATTATTTGCTAAAAACAATAAAGTTTATCAGTTTCAACATTAAATATCTTGTCTTTGTAGTGTATTCAATTAAATATAGGTTGAACATTATTTGCAAATCATTGTATTCTGTTTTTTATTTATGTTTAACAACGTCCCAACTTAATTGGAATTGGGGTTATCAACCATGTAACTCAGCCAGTGGGAGGCAGCAATGCACTTAGGCCCACCCACTGTTAAGCTTTTATTTACTATAAGGAACAGAAAATTGTTTTAACGTGGATAAAATAGGACATGCAATATGATGAAATCTGCAATTAAACTAGGAATATAACTCAATCGCCCTACATGCATGCCTTTTCCCTCTGTGTGTGGTGTGGCGAGCTTTTGAGCCAATGAGAGCACAGAGGGTACCATGATGAAGATTGACTTGTTGAGTAATGAAAACCCAGCGCAGCCATCCTCGGAGAGAATGCATGCAGGAGAGGAATGAAGAGGCTAAAGTAATGAGGTAATGAAGGAGCAAACAGCTCGACAGGATTCCACTTTGGATGAAGAAAAGGGCGCGTGTCTCTGGGGGACAGAAAGACCGGTGCCACGCAACGGTTGGAGAGCAATGGGAATTGGGAGGGGACACGGCTCTGTATCCATGCAGCAATCAGAACATTCCGTTTTGGAGCAACCTGTTTGAAAGTTATTTCTGCTGGCTTCAAAATGGAAGCCAGGGCTCAGGTGCTTGACTGGCAGACTCTTTCGCCTTTATCATAAATCCCATGGTGCCCCCTGATCTATAATTCATAGCAACAAATGGAGGCCAAACTGAAGGGACACAGGATCACGCCTCCATGCACACATACACACACACACACACACACACGCACACATAGTTTGAAAGCCTCAAGAATCCGCAGAACACACCATCTCCTACCGCTCAGGCAAGTCTCTTGGGTTGAGGATAAGCATCCATTGCTATGGTGATGGAGCTTGGGCTCGATCCAAAGAGACAGATGATATATAGAGCGCTTCATCCTTCATGGATGGCCAAGAGGGGGAAAACAGCAGCCAAATAAAACCAGTGCCTAAAGGGCCCCGAGGCGTTTCAATTTGGGGGAAATTGTTGCTTGAGGCAACCTGCACAGATATATTTATCATCCAACAATCCAGAGCAGGAGATCACTATCGTTTGGCCTGTGTAGATTTTATGTAGCAGGGTTCATGGGAGGATGTTGCTGGGTATATATCTGCGCAATGTATGAGATACTGATCAAGTTTGACTTATCCCCCAGACATAGTCAAAGACTTTGACAAGATTTTGTTTCTTTCGGATTTTGTATTCATTCCTCCAAAAGAACATCCATCCATCCATTTTCTGTACCGCTCATCCTCATTAGGGTCGCGGGCGTGCTGGAGCTTATCCCATCTATCTTTGGGCGAAAGCTGGTCGCCAGACAATCGCAGTGCACACATAGACGAACGACCATTCGCACACACATTCACACTTATGGGCAATGTACAGTCTTCAATTAACCTACCATGTATGTTTTTGGGATCTGGGAGGAAACCGGACTACCCGGAGAAAAATGCACACTCCACACAGGCGAGGCTGGATTTGAACCATGGTCCTCAGAACCATGAGCCAGATGTGCTAACCAGTCACTCACCGTGCTGCTCCAAAAGAACACTCCTGAGCTAACTCAGGTTCACCCCAAAGGTGTGTGTTTCAATAGGAACTGGAACTGGTTTTGGCCTTCTGCTATTTCCACAAAGTTCGAATTATAGAATTGACAAAAAAAGACTCATTGTGAACCATGGGAACTAGTCCAACCATTTACCAATGAATTGGGGGTCGAAAGACGTTAGCTTTTTGTTTTGTAGTGGATGCTTAGGTGATGACAGCAGAGTCGACATTGACTAATCAATGACGTCATTGATATTTTTTTCAGTTGTTAACTGGCTGGTCATGCTTTCACTTCTAAACACAAGCTCGCTCACTCACTCACAATCCCTGTCATTCTTGGTTGCACTGGCCCCTCCCCCAACCCATTCGTCCACCCACATTTAGACACTCGCTCATCCAATCACATTCAGATACCTTCAATCTCCTCACAGACAATTGAAATTTGTAGAACTCAGTTCACATCAGACAACTGTAGGGTTGCTACTTGCTACAGCAACTGTTTGTGAGACCATGAAGGTGTCTGTGATTAGATTAGTCTGTTGGGGGTGGGGCCAGTGGAAGGAGGGAGATGATTGCGAGCGTGTGTCGGTCTGTGGGAGGTAGGCTGATGGATGTTTTCTTTGGAGACATTAAACGTTCATTCTTACAATAAAGAGGTTATTGATTGACCACCGCTTGTCTTCGTTTCATCATATGAGCTGACGCTGCAGTATATTTTCTGTCTTGTACAGGTGGACGTTTGGTGAATCTGCTAACGGCTGACGTGAGGTTATACGGCTGCTCATCAACTAAAGTGGTAAAGTTGACGTGTTGACTAGTCAATTAGTCAGTTCAACCCCTAGATTATAAATGTAAACACTTATCATAGATCAGAGTTGCACAATTTTCAGTGGTTATCAGGTGATCTAAAGGTGCAGGATTATTACTCAGCAACTTCAATTCCACCTCACCCACTTCAGACTGAGGATGAAGTGAGGGCCGGGAGAAAGGGAGAGGAAAAAGGCAAAAGATTTATCAGTCACACTTCTTGATGAATCTTCACTGGGTGGCTAAACTATTTATGAGCCTCATAGCTAAATTCCTCCATGCATCTCTTTCCTCTCTCGCCTCAGAACCCCAATCTAATTTGGCCCAATGAGCTACACACAGGCCCTTGCAAACCCATATGCATACATGCACATACAAAAAGTAATTTACATATCCACTAACATTATCCTTAAGGCTGATTATATTCGCACCTTGGTTTTGAATGTGTATGGGTGGCTCTACAACTGAACTCCAAAATATGTTAATGGTATAGGAGGAGTATGGATATTGCTGGATGCCACTCAGAGTAACATCAGCACCGTAAAACCACACCAAATGTGTAAGTCAGCCGGAGGTTGACTTCGTAAAGATTTTTCCCACGCCCTTCGCTCTGCAGATAAGCAGTGGCTCAAATGAAGCATGCAAGCAGCACGAGAGATCAATGTGTAACAATAATACATACCAAAGAGTGCCAACATCCATTTTGTAATCTCCTAATCAGCTCAGAATCAAAAGCATGCTGTGAAAATGTAGCGCCAGGGTGAAATATGCTTGTGATCGAGATTGTTTGGTTGTGCAGAGGGAGATCAGTCACATCTGAGCAATGCAACATCATAATAATTTGAACAAAGGTGGGTGAGAAGTTTATTGCTGGCTCCACACTTGTTGAACAATGTAGCTTTGCCCAAGCACTAAGTATAAATGAGGCTCAACAACAGATATATTTTAGGAGATAAATGGTGGGTATGCCCTGGAAGAAGAGACATTTAAGGCATAACTCGTTCTGATAGCATCACCACATTTTTCTATACCAAGCTGAATAAAAGCAAAACAAAACAAACAAGGTAGAAACTAGGGATGAATTATTTTTACTGAACAGTGAAAATGCTTTGGTGCGTGTGTTATTAGGGGCTTCATCTGCAAAATGAGTGTGTTGCAGTTATTTTTAAAGTTGTCAAGATGAGTGAGTTCAACTCATCTCTCTTTTCTTAAAAAGGATTTATTGAATCCCCCCAAGACTTATATTACAAATAAAGAAAGTAATCTATTGGGATAAGAGCAGGGGGAAAAAAAATCTAATAAATAAATCTAACAACAAAATATGTATTAAAAAGGCAATCTGTGAAGAACTGAGTGGAAATAATTAAGTAAAAGGGATAGGCAACTGACTTGATCGATTAATGGAGAAAAGCAATCAATTAACGGCTTGTTATTTTTTTAAAATATTGTTTTTAATGGGATGGGGTTATCGCTGAATGTTTTTAACCCCTTATTCCGTGCCAGTATTGTCTTGAGGCGATTAATGCAGGCCAGAGCAGTCATAATTGTGTTCTGTTTTTCCAAACAAGCTCCTCTGCTGGTTGCAGCCAAGGACAGAAATATGTGGCTGCATGGTAATTAATCAGACATATTTTAGAAAGGGCAGAAAAGGCTAAAAGAATCACGGGGTGGGGGCGGGGTCATCTTTCTGTGCTGGAGAAGAAATGGTATTATAGTGATCAAAATCATCACAGTTATGTTCATTATCTCCATATTGTGAAAGGAAATGTAAACCAAACATATACGTACATACATACAGTACATACATCTAAAGCAGTGCAAGTTTTACTTTATCATAGCAAATATAAAATAAGTGATGCCATGCACTTTTTTCATAATAAAAATTGGAGTGCCATAGCCCAAATGAATTTTCAATGCAGACAGGTCTCCAATAAATTTTATTAAAATTTCTCAATTGCACAAAAGATTAAAGCATGTTACTTTAATAAATACTTTTTTCTCCTTAAAATTGCATCATAATCATCTCGTATTTCCTTTTCATAAATGCTACATTGTTAGGCTACATTTACACTGTCTTCCCACCGCCCATGGCAGCCCCGTTTGCCCGTTTGTGGAATTCTGGCCATTTTTTTCTCCTTCTGTATGTTACGCTTTTCTCTTTCTGTCAAGGTTTTCTACAAAGACTCGACTAAAACTCCCCTTCCGGGCTCCAGAGTTGGCGTCAGCACGGGGTCACATACTGCCACTCAGTAAACATTTGATATTATATTTCTGTTAACAACTCATTTATTCGTCCATCTCATGTAGCAAAACATGCAAAAGAGCCTGTTATTCACATACACACTACAGTGCACTCGCGTTACTTACAAGCAAATGCAAACACTCTCTCAATCTTGCTTTCTCTCTCACTCTTTCTCCCCCCCTTTAGGCATTATAAACCAGTATGCCATGGCAGGCAAATTAAACACTTACCTTTAGAAGATTTAGGGATATAGGCTGTGAGTGTGGGCACTTTTCTATACATGAAGCAGACCCTCTTACATACACCACGGGACGTGTCACACCGTATTAGAATGCAACTCGCAGTATCATTCCATGCCTGTAAACTGTCACACCCTGGGATGCGCCATGATAGAACGTTACGAAACGCCTACCATACACTGTAGCTTGCTACGTAATCCAAAATGGGACAAAATGCACCCCAAACACAGCAGAAGGTGACACCACTTGAAAGGATCATGAGATAATGGGGAATACATATGCTTCGTATACCAATTTTTTTACACTTTAAAACTCTCGTCAGGCATCCAGGGCAATCACGGCCTCACGTTTGCCCATCTCGTCCCCCACGTTGTCTCACCGCCATCTCGTTTTATTCACGGTGGCCAGAAACAGGGCTGCTGTAAACGCAGCCTTAACAAAAACACTTAACATGTCATGAGGCCTGGAAATGGATTTCCATCAGCACTGCCTCAGTTAACTAGAATTGAAAGTAAAGATGGAATAAATTATTCAGCCAGCATTCAATTTATACCAGCAACAGCTTATGTCTGCATAATCATAGCTTCGGAGCAGGGCAGAATTACTAAGAAAGAAAAACACAGTGAGGTGATGCAAATGAAGGAGGTTTCTGCACAATGGACAGAGAGGGAGCGTGAGCTAGAATGAAGACAAAGTATGGAGACGATACTGTAGAGTAGTTAATGTGCGCGGTGGGTTTGAGAAGATAAAAGGGTGGTTGGAGATAGAAGACTCATCAGTGGAAACAAATACAGGGATAAATGTACAACTGAGTTTTCCCTACATGTGACTCAACTCTTGGAAACTCTTGCCTTTGAAGCCAGTATACATTCAAGCAATCCTCTTGTACTTGGGGAGGCAACTTTTCCCCCCATCATCACCCACACATCTTCCTCATTATCATCATCATTACAGAAAGATGATGCTAAACTTTCAACAAAAGAGTCTCAATCTTGCCGCTCCCTTTCCATCTTCTTTGTCTCTGTGGAACATTTGTTTGCTTCGCAAATATTCAAACCAAAAGGGCACTTTGAGTGTTAGGGAAGGGGTGGCCGTTGTCACACAGGCGAATGGCGCTCAGTTAATGAATTCTTCAGCAGCGACACACAGCAGATTGCAGATCAATTTTTAATAGGAACCCTGCAGTTCACAAGCAAAGCATGTGCGTGCTTGATAGGAGAGCAGAGGCTTTCCTGCAGAGAGGTAAACATATTGAAATCAGTGGCCTCTGACCAAATGCCTGATCCCAAAGCTTCAATATGGCATGTGCTTACCAGGTTTGCTTGTAAATTCACATACCCTAAAAGGGGATCCACAAGCCACTTCATCTCATTGGTGCAAAATCACACGACTGTTTACTTTTTGCAAAACACAGCTATTTCATTTACAAAGAACAGATGGAGACACCAGGATTAAAATAACAGGGGGTACGTGATGGATAAATACATACCTTCAGGAAATTACATGAACCATTAATGAACACCTAGCACTCTTAATAGCATGTTTTCTGGAAGACTGGCTCATGACACTAACCATCTGTAATCTCCCAAATTTTGTCTCCTTGATTCCACATTTGAAAATGGGAATATGAAAGCAACCTTCTGAAGTTAATCTTTCCTCATATAACATTGCAGTGACTAACGAGCATTGAACAATTTTCTTAAAGGTTAACACGTTCTCAAAACTCAAGTCAGTAAATGTTAAGATGAAGTAAATAGGCTACTACATGTAAATGAGACCCTGTAAATGTACAATGGAGTTACTCCTATAGATCAAGGATCCCCAACAAACCATGGATCATTCAGTAGTGGGAAGAGAATTTCATCTAAAAGTAGCATATCAACTTAGTTTTTATTTATTTAATTTATTTATTTTAACGGCTACTTCCCAGACTTTTCTTATTTTCACAAACTAAACGGCTAAAATAAAGCTAAAATTACCGACCGATGTTGGAGAGGGAAGACACACTGAGAAAAATTGCAAGAGGAAAACAGGTAATTTTGCTGTTCCCATTTTACTCTGTTTAATGTGGCGACCAGCTTATGCTGTCAGTTTTGAATATAAATTGTTGACCAATACTGGCCACTCATGTGCCTGAGTAGCATCTGTAACATTTGCTCAATCGACATTGTCCCAGATTATCGCACTACTAGTCACTTTAAACTGCATACATTTCTTGAAGTCTCTGTGCCCTTCGCACAATGGTCATTGCACTGGAATATTGTTCTATTTGTCATTTCAAACTGTTCTAATTGCTTGAGGACTCTGCATCCTTTTGCACAATTGTCATAAAAAAATAAATAAAATAAAATTGTACCGCCATTATCACATTACTTGTAACCTTGTATTGCTCAGTGACTGTTTTTTTTTATGTCTCAAAAGCTTTCTCTGTCAATTGACTGTCTGTTGTCGTACTAGAGCGGCTCCAACTACCGGAGACAAATTCCTTGTGTGTTTTTGACATACTTGGCAAATAAAGATGATTCTGATTCAGATTCACGACCGTCCACCCCCGACCCCACTCCACCAACCCCCATTACATTGCAGTCCTCTGGGTCAGAAAAATGGTCCTAGTGTCAGCTGCCAAACAATCATTACCTTCTAATTAAGTTGTCGCTTTCCCTGTTTAAGCTATAATCATCATTAACACTGGCTCGCCATTCTGTCTACATTAAATTTACTGTGTATGGACAGGAAAGTTGCCACAGTGGCTAGGTTTGGGCAGCGAGAATCGAGAACCGATTGGAACCAGGACTAACGTCCCAGTTCTCCCAGAAAAATTTAAATGAACAAATTTTGGTTCCCAGTTTCGATGACTACAGTCCGGCGACCCCGAAGAAGAAAGTGACGAACACCAATGTAGAAGAACGCACACGAATACGTGCTTGTGCACAACAGCGGGGACAAACAAAAGTGTGTCTTAACTTTGTTAAAATAAATGACCAGTCGCCTCAGTGCAACACTTGGAATAAGATTATATTGTGCAAATGAAGCTTCACGATATGTAGAAGTCTGACGTGCTCCCTCCCGTTCCGAGCCTCAGCCTACACCCCGCAGAACTTCCGTGAATTCAAATTGGGTTAGAGAAACAATAAAATACATCTATGCCAACATTGAGGCAGTTAAACAGTGGGTTGCACTTTTGAACTGATGGTTTTTAGCGTTTATTTTAGTCTTCAAACCAACATAAGAGCCGAAGATAGAAAAAAAAGATTAAAATTGAGCTAAAACTTCACCAAAGGTCATAATGAATTGGGACAAAATTCACATAAACGTCTCACAGTATCACAAACACTAACCTTGTGCCTCATTGGTGGGTAGGTAAAGGAATCAACGTTTTATAGTATTTGGTTCCATTCATTACTCTTTTTGTTGCTGTTTACATTTACTTTTGTTTTCAAAATTCACCGGTGTCGTTTGAAGTTACTTTGCGTGCCGAAATTCTGAGTTCCAGTGAGTACCCTTCAAAATAAAAGGCTTGAAGCTTAAAAAAGGAAGTCAAGTTAAAACTTGCACATATAAACCATTTGAGGTGATAAAACAGTCACAAATAACTATTTTCACATTGCTATATTAAACAATTAGCTGAAACATCAATTAATGACTATTAAGTCAATTGGGTTGGTTCCATAGGTTTGATTATTGATACTGGTAATAAAGAACCCCAAGTCAAATGTTCATTTTACTTTATACGCAGGCTGCTAAGAAAATGGATGTTCATAATTCGGACACCCATTATTTAAACCATACAAACCTTTTTGACCCAGTCCCCGAAAAGAATCTGAATGGAGAATCGTTTGGAACCGGAACCGAAATGAGGAACCAGAATCGGGAACGGAATCGCTCAAATCCAAACGATGCCCAACCCTAACGGTGGTCCAACATTCCCAGCTATGTATAAGGGGCCAGTCTAATGGTCTGCAACTACAAAGAGTGTGTTAACATTCAGCGCACATTTTTGAATTGTAGGTATGAGACCTTATCTCCAGGTGACTCCAGGGGAGACCATCCATATTCAAACCTAACGTGGCCTTTTCGTAGTGCATCCATTATTCATGAGAGCCTTCCTTCTGCTTGCCTCTTTGCCTGGACAGCGGGTCTAGCCTTCTCCACCTCCTACATCGTGCAGCACCTGAGCTCGACGTACACGCGATAATTCACTTGCACATTACAGACATCGGATGTGGGAAAAGCAAAGTGTTCAAGGGTATTTCATATAGATCCCAATTTTGAAGTGTGAGACCCATGAATCATCACGACCACAGCAAGCTAAGAGGGAATGACCCCTGATTTATTTGTCTGTTGGTCACCAATTTCCACCCCCCGCTCTAGAGCTACAAAGTAATACATCTTGCACATAGCCCCACTCCCTATTTTCCCCGCTGTTAAACACCTCTCAGCATAAAACAAGTTTACCTCTTGCTCTGGCGAACGCTGAGTAATGAACTGCTGCAAAGGTTTTTTTTTTGCCCGCTTGTCAAAGAAATTATTCGCATTGCTCAGTTACTGTAGCACAGCATGACGTTATCAGCAGATATTCACACTTGGGGATACAGAAGCATGTAGAAATGTTCAGGACTCTTTAACACAGCATTGAGAACAATGATGCCCAATTTATGCAGTTTAGTGGATAATAAAAACAGATCGCTAATCTAATGATAACCTTCGAATCTTCCAAACAAAAGAAACGTACCATTTGTTTAGGTTTATGCAGTGGCTGCCACGTACGCTCCACTAGGCTATTTGCTTCTATGTTATAGCCTGCATGACGGTCCACATAATTACTACAGTTATCAACAAACACCAGTTTTTCTATTTGTGCTGTTTCCTTCGCTAATCACCTGCTGTACGGATAATAAAACTTCCTGTTTACAAGAGGAGAGCAATGCCATAATGTTTGTTTTGACACAGTTTGGTACAATTGGAATTTGTACTGTATGAAAACAAACCGAACCAAACCGGGAGGGACTAAGACATTGTTTACATCCACAACAGAGAAAGTGAAAGCACCCACAATTTGTAGGTAATTGCAATAATGCAAATTTGGGTTTAAATTTCTGCGCAAAAAGAGCATGAGGTTTCTGTTTTATTATTTATTTTATTGTATAAATGGAAAAACTTTAGTTGCATGTGTATGTTTATATTTCTTTTAGCAATATTGTATTAATACTGATAACCGTGATGAGTGCACTACAATAATTATATGAAATTGTCATGCTGTTTAATCTCTGGAGAAGACTCATAAGACAGTCCAGTGCCTCAAATTTGTTCTGATCAACTAAGTGTTTATGAAACACAAAAAAATGGTAACATAAGCATGGTTGTGAGGAGACTGCGACCACATAGTATTAAAAAGGGCAGATGGGAGCATGCAGATGTGAATCTAATTGTTTGCAGCATTAAGAATTATTGACCAACATGCTTATCAGAACCTACCATAAACCAAGACTATTATTCAGTGTGTGTTTTCATTTTATGACTAAGCTGCCATTCCATTAGACAGTGAAAGGCCAAACAATAGGAAGATATTTCCACTGCAATAAAATATAGTGGATGGCCATGTTAATTTTAAATTAGCAAATACCAGTTCCATTGTAAATATGTGATGTTGTTAAATTGGTAGGATAAATTGGTCCACCAGTGACTTTTGCAAATTTCCCCATTGTGAGACGTATCAAAGTTAGTTTGTGGAACAACACGAAGTCAGCTATGGAAAGTTAAGCTGCATAGCACTTTACAGTATTCTACCTTATTTTTAAAAAACATACAATAATAAAACAATTAAATAGAATGTAAAGAATTATGAAGTTTGCATCATTATTTCATGCTTTGATTCATTGTGCAGTTCCTTCTGGAATGGGCACCTTGGCCACGAAGGGGCAGTATAATATAACATACAGCTATGCATGTAGATTAGTTGATGAAACCCAGAGACGCAAAGACCGTCTCAACTGAGTTGCAGTAATATTAGTCGTTTTTCGTAGATGATAAAGAATATACCTGTGATCATTATTGTAGGCTCGAGCTACATGTGTTTCTGTCTTTTGTGGTCAAATATAAGTTGCATAAAGGTTTAGAACCACTGCGATATCAATGCTAGTTTCTTTAGCCCATCTATATCATTTCCCAGTATGTGTTAGCATTAAGCTAGAAGACTTTCGTAAGACAGTTATGTGGTTTGGTTAAATATAGTTCTCTTTGTTTTATGTTTAGTTTTACAATAAACTTCAACTTGGAGAGGCAATAAACAGCTTGACGAACACTTGGCCTTTTTTGAAGACTTGTTCACTGTCTGTGCCTTGTTGTGAAGTTCGCTAGCACCATGTAGCACTCTCAACTCAAGACAAAAATAAAAAATGAAAAATTGGCCGAGCGATGGTTTATATCTTTAAAAACTCAGATGTTGATCACTCATAAGTTGAGGTACCACTGTATTTTTGGTGATGGGTAAATTGGAATCGGCAACACAATTCAATTCCATTGAATATGCATAACTGAAGACAATTGGAGAAATTGATTATCTTTTTTAAATAGATAAATATAATTATATAAATGCACAACCCTTATTTTACATACATGACATTGCACCACTTGGACAGTCCCTTATCATTCAAGGCAATGTTTCAAAGGTTTGTCTGATACAACAAAATGCTGCAAATACAATAATACTAGCAGTATTTACAGTTGTTGCGGACTACTTTTTTGTATATTATTTGATCATGAGTACCACAGTTTACAAAGGAACAAGTGGAAGATGTTTCAGATGGCAGGTTCACACAATCACCCAGGGACATGCATGCATTGGTCTATCAATTTGTAATCTGTTTAGTGAAACTGCAACATAGCAATTTCAACCACATAAACTCATACAAATACAAAATGACTGCAACTTGAACCAGGGATTTATTGAAATTATTTTACATGAGGTTATCATTCCTCAAATATACTCAGTGATGCTTTCATATGCATGGCTCTAAGAACCCATTCACTAAATCCTTCATGCTGTGTGTGCATTTCGAATGGAGCGTCATTCAAGATACGATCTGAATTACTTAGTGGGGAATTCTGGCTCCACTGCCATCATCTGGCTCAAATTATCATGTAATGTGACAGGTGACATTTTCTTACACTGTGCCTCTATCTGCTCGAGGATTCAACCACAAGATAATAGAGATCCATCCATCCATCCATTTTCTGAGCCACTTCTCCTCACTAGGTTCGCGGGCATGCTGGAGCATATCCCAGCTATCATCGGGCAGGAGGCGGGGTACACCCTGAACTGGTTGCCAGCCAATTGCAGGGCAAGAAAATAGAGATCAACTGGAAAATGCAATTTACTTTTGTCTACACTCGTAGAGCATTGTCTTGGTGAGTCAAATAATGTGTAGAAAAAATATACACATAGAAAGATTTGACACAGATTTATGTGATATTCAAAATGAAAAATAGAAATACTGTATTTGTGTTTAAAAACAAACATCTCTTATTGATAGGGATAGGACAATTTAGTTGATTAATGTTTGACAATTCTGAAGATAAAACGGAATTTATTGTTGATTAATTGCTTCTTGAAGGAAATGAGGTGAAATAGAGTGAAAGAATTGGATGCAAGCAGCAGTGGTTCTATTGAATCAGTCTCAACTGCTGTACATACAGTAGTTTGTAGCCTGAAGAAAGACTAAACTAAGGGATACATCCACAGAAACCTCCACAAAGGCATAACTCCTTGGGGCAGCATTAACGTAAACTTATCATATTTGGTTGAGTTTATCCAGGCTAGTTAAGAGGTTTACTTGGGTATCAAGAGCAATAGTCCTCCAGTTATCTTTTTTGTTAGTTTTTTTGTTTTTGTTGGGTTTTTTTGGGGTGGGGGGGTAAAAAGCATTTAAAGGAGACCTAGCATGCAACTTTTGCAAATTGAAACAGTTCCCTGATGTCTTGTTCAATTGACAAAATTAAGCATATATGGAGAAAAAATATAAAATGCGCATCTGTAGTTAATATCTCAAAAATACCTTTAAAAAAAAAGGGAAACGTAATGCCAAAGAGCAATTTTACTAATGGCATACCAAAACACTTAAAATCTGTATTTGCAAATGAATTATTTAAATGTGGATTTAAAGAAGGGTTGTTTTCTTTGCCCTTGTACTCTGCAAAGTGTTGCTGTTGCTCGTTTCAATCAGAGTTTACAGGTTTTAACATAGCAATTACAATAAGTCATCTCCAGCACATACAGAATGGCCACATACAATTAATTAAGGCAACAGGAGGAAGAAAGGTGGAGGTAACTGAAGGATAACATGAGAGTACAAAAAGAGAGGAAGCAGATTTGTGAGCAAAACGTATTGTATTGTATACTGTATGTATTGTCAGTAATGATGGTTAGACTTTTAACTACTGTGAATGTTACATTTAAAAGGCTGTAGATCATTTTCTGTTGAGTTTAGGACATGGGTTGTAATTACAATTTTGTTCGTGTGGGGGTGCTACACGCGTGTTTTTCGCAAATAGGTCTTTGATGAACTGTCGCCATGTTCTGTTTTCAGCGACCTCAGAAAAGCTACGGTTGAAGAGCCGCCACTGTCATATCATATGCCGGACAAAAAAGCTTTTGATAACATTTAATGTCCCAGCTGTTGAGATGGTACTGACCACGTTTGAAGTCAATCGGATTAAATCTGTAGGACAAGTTCGCAAAAGTGAGACACCTGTAAATTTTCCAAAAGTGTACCTTTAAAAGGTCGCAGGTCACTTCCTGTTGGGTTTAGGGTATGCGTGCCTTTGAGGTTTTTGTACGTCTGGGGTCGATACAGGTGTCAGCCGATTTTTGTAGCTCTAGGTGAAACGTGCAACGACGGAGACTTTGATGAAATTTAGGCCTTTTTGGTTTGTGGCGAAATGTGAAATGAAAAGTTTAAAGGCCCACCCCCGTCATATAGTTCGTCGGATTAAAAAGATTTAGATAATTTTTAATCTCCCATGTTTTGAAATGATACACACTAAGTTTGAAATGTGAAAATCTCACACTTTTTTCCTTCAAAAGGTCATAGGTCACTTACTGTAGGAGTTACAATATCGCGCACACTGACTTTTTTGTGCGTCTGGGTCCCCTCTATATGCGTACCAATTTTCAGAGCCGTAGGTCATACGGATCACCGAGTTGTCCTTCAATGTACTTTCCCCATGGTTCTAGGGGGCGCCGGCGAGCCATTTTTTAAAATCGCGTCTGAAAACGTAAAATTATCAAATTTCTCACCAGGCCCGTGTGCGTGCCAAATTTCATGAGTTTTCGTGCACGTTTAGTGCCTCAAAAATGGCTCCGTTTGTGATTACTAAAATGATTTCTACAGAAACAATAGGGACCTCGCAGGTCTACCTTTACCTGCTCGGGCCCTGATAAATAAATAAAAGAGAGCAAGCTAGAGGGGCTCCATTTGCATTGACGGGATGCTGGTGCATCTCAAGGCCAGTTGTTTAAAAAGGGGTTTGGAGACAGATAAGTAAAGCAGTGAGAATAAAACAGGACTGTTGAGTATGACATGAGAGACGAGACGGGCCGAGGACGGAGAGACGCAAGAGAAAGAGGCCAAGAGGTCTCGGAAACAGTGGTCATTAGCAGGCAGAACACAAGGCCCAAGAAAGTCTTACATGCACACAAAGAGCTCTCAATAGGCCAAGCTCATCGCCTTGAGAGAGCCTCGTAATTAATATTTCATGGCCCTTCATCCTGCAGGTGAATAGAAATTAAGACAAAATAGAGGTATGTTGAGAATGTATAAAACCAGCTAAATGGAGACAAATAAACAGTGAGTGCAGTAGTCTGTGTATCACAGGTACCTTACTTAACCCCAAACGAACAACCACTCAGGTACACCATATGAATAAAAATATTCAGTGCAGCTGGCTATTTATTATACCTAAGGAAGTTAAAATCTCTGCAGTGATTATGTCGACTCTTCTGGCAAAGATTCAGAGAATGTCTGGGGTAACTGGTAGGGAGTCACCGATACCACATTTTTCAGACCGAGCACAAGTACTTATCCAGTATCGATATTTGATAATGCTATTATGTTTTGCAATTATTATGAATTTTTTTTATTTTAATCCAATATTGTTCAAAAACAAAAACTTTTCTTGAATCTGGGCCTAAGTTTCATTCAAATAACACTCTTTAGAATTTTCATTAATGATATTTTAACATCCAACCACTTATTTTTATACAACCCCAATTCCAATGAAGTTGGGATGTTGTTTTAAACATAAATAAAAACAGAATACAATGATTTGCAAATCATGTTCAACCTATATTTAATTGAATACACTACAAAGACAAGATAGTTAATGTTCAAACTGACAAACGTTATTGTTTTTAGCAAATAATCATTAACTTGGAATTTTATGGCGTTCCAAAGAAGCTGGGACAGGTGGCAAAAAAAGACAGAGAAAGTTGAGGCATGCTCAAACACCTGTTTGGAACATCCCATAGGTGAACAGGCTAATTGGGAACAGGTGGGTGCCATGATTGGGTATAAAAGGAGCTTCCCTGAATTGCTCAGTCATTCACAAGCAAAGACGGGGCGAGGTTCACCTTTTTGTGAACAAGTGCGTGAGAAAATAGTCGAACAGTTTAAGGACAATGTTCCTCAACGTACAATTGCAAGGAATTTAGGGATTTCATCATCTACGGTCCATATCATCATCAAAAGGTTCAGAGAATCTGGAGAAATCAGCGGCAAGGCCGAAAACCAACATTGAATGCCCGTGACCTTCGATCCCTCAGGCGGCACTGCATAAAAAACCAACATCAATGTGTAAAGGATATCACCACATGGGCTCAGGAACACTTCAGAAAATCAATAAATAATACAGTAAATACAGTTCGGCGCTACATCCGTAAGTGCAACTTGAAACTCTACTATGCAAACCAAAAGCCATTTATCAACAACACCCAGAAACGACTGCGGGTTCTCTGGGCCCGAGATCATCCAAGATTGACTGATGAGAAGTGGAAAAGTGTTCTGTGGCCGACGAGTCCACATTTCAAATTGTTTTTGGAAATTGTGGACGTCGTGTCCTCCGAGCCAAAGAGGAAAAGAACCATCCGGACTGTTATGGACGCAAAGTTCAAAAGCTAGCATCTGTGATGGTATGGGGCTGTGTTAGTGCCAATGGCATGGATAACTTACACATGCGCGGACCAGCTCGCTCCGGTCTTCACACAGATATTCTATAGATCTCTGGAACTGTGCAAAGTACGATCCTGTTTCAACCGCTCCACCATCATTCCAGTCCCCAAGAAACCTACAATCTCGGGTCTAAATGACTACAGGCCTGTCGCCTAGACATCTGTGGTCATGAACACCTCGACAGTGCAGGGACCTACGCGAGGATCCTGTTCGTGGACTTCAGCTCAGCGTTCAACACCATCATCCCTGAACTCCTTTCCTCTAAGATTCCCCAGCTCAGCGTCTCACCTGCCATCTGCCAGTGGATTTGCAGCTTCCTGACGGGCAGGACACAACAGCTGAGGCTGGGGGAGACCACCTCATCCACATGCAGCATCAGCACTGGGGCACCCCAAGGTTGTGTCCTCTCTCTGCTGCTCTTCTTTCTCTACACGAACGACTGCACCTCAACGCACCTGGCTGTCAAACTCCTGAAGTTTGCAGATGACACCACTGTCATCGGCCTCATCAAGGACGATGACGAGTTTGCATATCGACAGGAAGTGGAGCGGCTGGAGCTGTGGTGCGGCCGACACAACCTGGAGCTGAATACGCTCAAGACTGTAGAGATGATCGTGGACTTCAGGAGGCATCCTTCGCCACAGCTGCCCCTCACGTTGTCCAGCTGCCTTGTGTCAACCATTGAGACCTTCAAGTTCCTGGGAATTACAGTCTCTCAGGATCTGAAGGGGGCGACCAACATCAACTCCGTCCTCAAAAAGGCCCAGCAGAGGATGTACTTCCTCCGACTTCTGAGGAAGCACGGCCTGCCACAGGAGCTGCTGAGGCAGTTCTACACAGCGGTCACCGAATCAGTCCTGTGTTCTTCCAATACAGTCTGGTTTGGTGCTGCTACAAAAAACAACAAACTCCATCTCCAACGGACAATCAAAACTGCTGAAAAGATTGTTGGTACCCCTCTACCCACCCTTGAGGACTTGCACGCTGCCAGAACTCACCAGCTCTTCCAGCTCCTTCCCACAGGTAGGCGCTACCGATCAATGCAAACTAGAACTAGCAGACATTCCAACAGCTTCTTCCCTCTTGCAATCAACTTCTTAAACACCTAACCTACAATTCCATTGCAACATGCTGGCAATTTTTTTACTTGCGTTTGTTGTCAGATTTCTGTGGGGCCAATTATACATCACTCGTGCACTCACTGTAGTAGTCTCACCACACTGCACTATTTGCATATCTGTTGTTGACCAATACTGGCCACTCATGCCAGAGTAGCATCTGCTCCATTTGCCCACCTATTGAGGAGTATCTGCAACATTTCCACAATCAACATTGTCCCAGATTATCGCACTTCTCGCTTGCAGTCGGCGTCCTTTGCACAATGGTCATTGCACCGGACTATTGCAATATTAGTCTTTTGAACTGCTCTAAGTGCTAGAGGACTCTGCATCTTTTTGCACAATTGTCAAAAAAAATAATAAATAAATAAAATGTACCGGCATTACCAGATAACAAGCAACCCTTTATTGCTCAGTGACTGGTTTTTGTCAATGTCTTTATGTCTCAAAAGACATTGTCGTACTAGAGCGGCTCCAACTACCGGAGACAAATTCCTTGTGTTTTTTGGACAAACTTGGCAAATAAAGATGATTCTGATTCTGATTGGTGAAGGCACCATTAATGCTGAAAGGTGCATACAGGTTTTGGAGAAACATGGATGCCCCTACTTATTTCAGCAAGACAATGCCAAACCACATTCTGCACGTGTTACAACAGCATGGCTTCGTAATAAAAGAGTGCGGGTACTAGACTGGCCTGCCTGCAGTCCAGTCTAGTACCCGCATTTGGCAGTACTCTGTAAATGAAGTACAGACTATAAGGGCCAAAGAAGAAATGAGACGATAAAGAACGTAGTGTGTGGTAGGATGCCATGTTACCGCTGTGTGTTAATTAAAAAAAAAAAGTCAGAAAAGAAGAAATACAAGACTGCTTCTTGAGAGTACAACTTAAAAAAAACATGACAGAACAACTCAAACCATCGCTTATTTCTCTTTACTTGACGTGCTGTGTGGATTGTCTGTCTCGCCTCCATTGCGGCTTCGTGACAGATGCACGGCTGGCTTGGCCGGAGCCAAGCCGCTCAGAATGGCGCAGGCAATGGTGCACTAAAAACTTAGTACTTGCCGAATGGTCTACCACCGCAACTCTCAGGGCGGCGGCCTCCGTCGCCACCCAAGCGGAATTCTTCTTCCATTTTGCAGAGCATAATTTGCAATTGCGGTATATCGGTGTCTTATATCGGAGCATTTTTTAGTATCGACGTATACTATCGGCACCAATACCAGCGATGCAATTCTATTATTTTGTGTCCACTTGTCCAGAATTTTTTTTTATTATGCCATGTTTATAACGACTGTCTCAATGCACTTCCAGAACCATCCTTAAAAAAAATAAAAAAATAACTTCCTCACTACACTCGCACAATGAACAATTTCGCTTAAAACAATTGACAAATTACACGAAAAAAATACTAAGCCTCTAAGCAGATATCCGTGTTTTGTTTCTAAATACGATGTCACGGTGGGCGACTGATTAGCACATCTGCCTCACAGTTCCGAGGACCAGGGTTCAATCCCCGGCCCGCCTGTGTGGAGTTTGCATGTTCTCCCCGTGTCTGCGTGGGTTTTCTCCGGGCACTCCGGTTTCCTCCCACATCCCAAAAACATGCATGAATTGGAGACTCTAAATTGCCCGTAGGTGTGAATATGTGTGCGAACGGTTCTTTGTTTGTATGTGCCCTGCGATTGGCTGGCAACCAGTTTAGGGTGTACCCCGCCTCCTGCCCGATGATAGCTGGGATAGGCTCCAGCACGCCCGCGACCCTTATGAGGAGAAGCGGCTCAGAAAATGGATGGATGATGGACGTAAATGAGAGTGCGAATGGTTGTTTGTTTATATGTGCCCTGTGATTGGCTGGCTGCCACTTCAGGGTGGACTCCACCTCTCACCCAAAGATAACTGGGATAGGCTCCAGCACGCCCGCAACCCAAGTGAGGATAAGCAGTATGGAAAATGGATGGATGGATGTTTCTAAATAAATTAAATATGTTTGAAGATAAGTGCTGAAAACATGCAAAGACATAATATAGTGCTGAATTGTTGAGATATAGCTTACGCATCTTTTTCACTGTTTGAATTTTCCTGATTTTGTGGGCGGGGCTAAAACACAGTCCCGGGGGCGCATACTTTCGTTCCCCCACCATATAAGGACAAAGTGACATAATTTCATTTGGCTGTTTAGCTGTGAGTTAGCTGTGCTTAGCGTCCATAACAAGGCCCATTTACAAATCCAGCTTGCAGTTAGCAAGCTAACGATGGCTATACCCAGAAAATGTGTCTTCAGTGGATGCCTCAATATACAGAACAGCTCGGTGACGTTTTTTTAAGCTACCAAAAATTGAGGAAATAAAAAAGCGATGGATTGACTTTTTAAAGACACGCAGATGGCGTGATGAAAATCAACACCACCAGCCGACTCTGCTGTGTGCATTTTATGACTGATAGTTTTGTAAACTTTCACCAGATACAACATGGCTTCGTGGATAACTTGATACTAGTGAAGGGGGCAGTGCTGAATGTCTAACTACCTGGGCTTCGTCCTACTGTCCCGCTGTCGTGTTCGGCTGTGACATTATGTCACCAACAACGACGGTAAGCTGACTTGTGTTCTATTTTTTATGAGCATAGTCCACAATAACCATTCAATTTTAAAATTAAGTCTCCTAATATGATTTTACATGGTATAAGCTATCATCCCCTCAATATGTTTGATTAATTTTGGCACATCCAATCGACACGCCCACAGCGTCTGAGATTATAATTATTCAAGTTTTGAAATCTGATTTTATATACTTAAAGTTTTTTTTTTTTTATTCATTCAAATTTGGCAAGCTTGTTAACATTACTCTTTTCTGTGGTGTGTCGAATTTACATGCCACTTTTTTGGGGCTGCTTAGTGCCACTTTAATGCGTGGGTTAAGTACAGTGTAAAGGCAGTTTATTCAATACAGCTCAGGTATTGCATCACAACCATTGTCCCAGATTATCACACTACTCGTCACTTTAAACCGCATACACTCCTTGAAGTCTCAGTGCCCTTTGCACAATGGTCATTGCACCGGACTATTGCAATATTAGCCATTCGAACTGCTCTAAGTGCTAGAGGACTCTGCATCTTTTTGCACAATTGTTTTTTGTCAATGTCTTTATGTCTCCAAAGTGTTCTGTAAATTGACTGTCTGTTGTACTAGAGCGGCTCCAACTACCGGAGACAAATTCCTTGTGTGTTTTGGACATACTTGGCAAATAAAGATGATTCTGATTCTGATGAATTGCATTGCGCAGGTGTCCCTAATGGTGTGTCTGATGAGTTTATAACCTTATAAAGAAATATGTTTTGTAATTCATATTGTTTGTTGCTGTTCTCCAAATGTCCCTTTCCCCATTAGCATTTGAGAAACACAGACGAAAATAAAATGAATGGCACTGGATCTCTCTGGAGCCTCTTCAGCAGGCATCTTTAGAGATTCCTCCTCTGGCATAGCACTCACAGAAGGAGGGGAAACTTACATTACCATAGCATTAATAAAACTAACGGTAATCAGGAACAATAGCAAAAACAAAAGGCTGCATCTGTGTTTCCCCCAGGAAGAGTGTGTGCGTCTGCAAGTCAGAAACACACATGCACAGTGGAATTCAACCAAGCTTGTAATGGTATTGTTGCTGAGAAAAGGTTAAGTCATCCCAGTTCAGTCTGGTGTGGTGGGGAGAAGCCACAAAACAGAGGGGAGGTAAAAGAGAAATAAAAGGAGCCACAGAGTGTAAACCTTTGTTAGGGAAATCTTGGAAAAGGGCGCTTAAAAAAAATAAATAAATAAATAAATCGCAATGGAAGGTCATAGGATGTTCCTATACTGTGAAAACGACTGATTTGGACAAAATCAAGTTCCAATTTAAGCAAGCAATTCCCTTCATCCTTTTCATTAAACACAGTAGCAAATACACCCAAGTATGCAATCACTCCAAATACAAACAAAATGAAAATGGTGTGGCATTTACTTCACTAACTTGGCTGGTATTTGCATTTATCACACAGGGGATTGTTGGATGGTGAGGCAGATGGTGCATCTAATTGTGGGAGCTGGCTTCCATTTCTCTGCCATGTCTGACTGACTTTGTATTAATGGTTGGCACATGTAACAGTCATAAGTAGGTTTTTCGACAAAATAGGCATTTGACAGAGAAGAAAAGCCATTGCAACAACATCCTTAGTCACATTGTAGCCAGAATCCATGTCTTTGTCTACTGCTTTCGAATGGAAATGTACAAATGGGTTTTTGAGAAGGCAGTACAAACAAATGATCCCACAGCAATCAGCAGAGCTTCCAATTTTTCTCTCTATTTAGCACCGCATAAGTGTGTCTGTTTATGAGGAGTTCATCAGCGGTAACTGGCTCTAGATCAGTTCATTCCAACCTTTATGGAGTCAAGGCAAATATTTTACAATTGAAATTGTGAAATGTCACAAAAAGTGGATACATTAATTACTGTATGTACTTCCTGCCATTCATTAGAAGAGCATTTATTTGTTGTGTCTGTCACTGTACCTCACTGACATAAATAGATGAACAAAGATACATTATTTCTTGTAAATACATAATTTTTTGAGCAATTACGTGAAATTTTATAATTTCCCACGGCATACCTGAAGAGTACTCACGGCACACTAATGTGCCCTGGCACACTGGTTGAGAATTACTGCTCTCGATAAAGGCCCAATATGGTGTAAAAAGAAAAAAAACAGCTGAGAAGTAGACTACAAATTCAAACAAATGAGTGGAAAACTGGATTTTCCTTGTAATTTCACACTTGTAACACAGAATTGCAAATATTCGGGAAAAAAGTGGAAGAAAAGGTGTTCCTCAGGTGGGTGATGGCAGAGGAGAGAGATCTGAGGTGGGGGGGCTGACACTTGGAATAAGGGGGAAATTAATTTAGCAGGGGAGTGAGGTGTTAGGAGGGGAGATAACAGCAGGTGGTCAGATAAATATACCCTTGATGTGGGAGTGCTTACTTACCATGGACGCACCATGGACCATTCAACCACATGTAGACGTGTCGTAAACAGTCGGAAATGAAGATGATGAGGTTCTCTCTAGGAGTGACCAGGTTGGATAAAATTTGAAATTGAGCTCATCAGAGGTACGGGCAAGGTTAGATGTTTTGGAGACAAAGTTAGAGAGAGCAGACTTCGATGGTTTGGACATGTCCAGAGGAGAGAGAGTGAGCATATTGGTAGAAGGGTGATGAGGATGGAGCTGACAGGCAAGAGCACTCGAAGACCAAAGAGAAGGTTGATAGATGTAGTGAGGGAAGACATGAGGGCAGTTGGTGTTCGAGAGAAGGATGCGGGATGTAGGCTTACATGGAAAAGGATGAGATGCTATGGCGACCCCTAACGGGACAAGCCCAAAGGAAAAGAAGAAGAAGCCAATTAAAGGATCAAAAAGCCCATAATTTGGATTTGTCTTGATTAACAAAAGATTTAATGCTTTGCTGGTAGGCAAAAAATTCTACAAGGAATTTTGTGTTGTTGCACTAAATGTGGAAAAAAGCCCACAGAGGTGTTGACATTTAAACACATCATTAATGCATCGGCAGGCAGACTTCAGCACCGCAGTTTTATCTGGAACATTATATCTCTGGTCTCATCGAACTGACGTCATTCGTCGCCTATGTGACAGAACAAAATGGCGGAGGGAGGCCGGAGGCTAAAAGGTAAGGACGTTCAAAACTTTTTAAAAGCGGACAACTTGATACATTTTTGATTTGATGAACAAAAAGGGAAGCACAAACTGAACAAGTCACATGCAATATGTAAAACAAGTAGCACAAAAATTCTATTACACCACCAACTTAAGGAATCACGGTGGCAAATTCTACCCTGAGTTACTTGCCAACTACACCTGCCATGGAAAATGCAAAACCAGGTTAAACATGAGTCTTTCAGAGAAATGGAAGAAAATTACCAAAGCTGTCGGAGCTGTAGTGGACAACGCCGGGTTTCAAAACTTGTTGAAGACGCTGAAGAGTCTGTCGTATAGCCACTTAGGTAATCCTTGGTCTTAACGATGAAACCAAAGCTAGTATAATGGCACAAATGAGCAAAGTCAAGTACCAATAACCGCAATAACTGAGTGATTGTTTTAATTATTAATTATTATTAATTATGAATTAATTAATTAATTATTAATTTAAAAAAAAAAAAAAAAAAACCTTGGCAAGATATAGTAGAACCAAGTAATACTGTAAATAAAATTGATGTGATGCATTATGCTGCATCGTAATATTGAATCATGAGATGAGTGAAGGTTTACACCTCAACTCCACGCTGGCCATAATAACCACTGTATGTTGTTGGGAGGACGGACTGGTCTTCACCCTGTTTTTCCCAGGATTCATTGAGCAACATATGACAAGTGAAGAGATGCCATCTAGTTTTCCAACCATTAGCCCGTTGCATGGTGCAGTGTAATGTTCCGTCACTAATGCCTCCAACCAGTCATGTTTGCTAACGATATTGAATCGCCACAGTGGGGCGTCTGCTGCTCACTCTGGGGATGGTGGAGTTGGTGGTGATGATGGGTGCATTTAAGCAGAAATAATTTTATGCTAATGATTGCTCGGGCACAGCACTACTATTAAGGAGGTTCCACTGGTCATGGAGAACATGTTATCAAGGGTGAATGCTCACAGAGAATTTACAACCTGAGAATGTACAGTATATCTAAATCGGCTGGACTGAACTCAAACCTCCTGAGTCTTGGCTGTAAGTGAGCACATATGCAAATATCACATTTTTGCTCCAACCTGGGAGCTAGACATAAACTAACCAAACTAAACTAAAATAAAATATGTATTGCTGTAACATTCAAATATAAGGTATAGAAACATACAACCACAATTCCAATGAAGTTGGAACGTTGTGTTAAAAATAAAAACAGAATGCAATGATTTACAAATCATGCTAAACCTATATTTAATTGAATACACTACAAAGACAAGATATTTAATGTTCAAACTGATAAACTTTATTGTTTTTAGCAAATAATCATTAACTTGTAATTTTATGCCTGCAACACGTTCCAAAAACGCTGGGACAGGGTCATGTTTACCACTGCGTTACATCACCTTTTCTTTTAACAACATTGAATAAACGTTTGGGAACTGAGGACACTAATTGTTGAAGCTTTGTCGGTGGAATTCTTTACCATTCTTGCTTGATGTACAGCTTCAGCTGTTCAACAGTCCGGGGTCTCCGATGTCGTATTTTACGCTTCATAATGTGCCACCCATTTTCAATGGGAGACACATCTAGTACCTGCACTCTTTTACTACGAAGCCACGCTGTTGTAACGTGCAGAATATGGTTTGGCATTGTCTTGCTGAAATAACGAGGGGCGTCCATGAAAAAGACTTGGATGGGAGCATATGTTTCTCCAAAAACTGTATGTACCTTTGAGCATTAATGGTGCCTTCACAGATGTGTAAGTTACACATCTAACCCTAACCCTAACTTGAAACTCTACTATCCAAAGCAAAAGCCATTTATCAACAACACCCAGAAACGCCGCCGGCTTCTCTAAGATTGACTGATGCAAAGTGGAAAAGTGTTCTGTGGTCCGATGAGTCCACATTTCAAATTGTTTTTGGAAATTGTGGACGTCGTGTCCTCCGGGCCAAACAGGAAACGAACCATCCGGACTGTTATGGACTCAAAGTTCAAAAGTCAGCATCTGTGATGGTATGTGGCTGTGTTAGTGCCAATGGCCATTTGTGAAGGCACCATTAATGCTGAAAGGTGCATACAGGGTTAGGAGAAACATATGCTGCCATCCAAGCAACGTCTTTTTCATGGACGCCCCTGCTTATTTCAGCAAGACAATGCCAAACCACATTCTGCACGTGTTACAACAGCGTGGCTTCGTAGTAAAAGAGTGCGTGTACTAGACTGGCCTGCCTGCAGTCCAGACCTGTCTCCCATTGAAAATGTGTGGCGTGTTATACATCCATCCATCCATTTTCTGAGCCGCTTCTCCTCACTAGGGTCGCAGGCGTGCTGGAGCCTATCCCAGCTATCATCGGGCAGGAGGCGGGATACACTCTGAACTGGTTGACACCATTATGAAGCGTAAAATACGACAACGGAGACCCTGGACTGTTGAACAACTGAAGCTGCACATCAAGCAAATAATTATTAATAATTATTTTCTAAAAACAATAAAAGTTTATCAGTTTGAACATTAAATATCTTGTATTTGTAGTGTATTCAATTAAATATAGGTTGAACATGATATGCAAACCATTGTATTCTGTTTTTACTTATGTTTAACACAACGTCCCAACTTCATTGGAATTGGGGTTGTACATATACAATGATAAGAACACAACAGACAATGTATTACATTATTACAAAAACAAAATGAAATTTGACAATAAATTGTCTGTTCAATAAATAGTTTTACTTTTTTTTCATCTGACAATTGGTACCCAAAAGAAACTGAGTTTAAGAAACCATGATATATTGTGTTTTACTGGTTGTATAAAACAGTTGCCTACATTGTGGGTGAATATGCCAGTAACAATGCTAGAGATTTGAATTGAGTTAAAAATGCTTAAATCATTAGGTGTTCAAGAGTTTGTCAAAGACGATAGGCTATGTTACTACTGTATGATTTCAACCTGGGCTGTAGAATATTTATTTCAAGTATCCATCCATCCATCTATCCATCCATCCATCCATCCATCAATTTTCTGTACCGCTTATCCTCACTAGGGTCGCGGGCATGCTGGAGCCTATCCCAGCTATCTTCGGGGGAGAGGCGGGGTACACCCTGAACTAGTCACCAACCAATCGCAGCGCGCCTATAAACAAACAACCATTTGCACTCACATTCACGCCAACGAGCAATTTAGAGTCTTTAATCAATGTGGGAGGAAACTGGAGTACCCGGAGAAAACCCACACATGCACGGGGAGAACATGCAAACTCCAAAGAGGAGAGGCCGGATGTGAATCCCGGTCCTCAGGACTGTGAGGCAAATATGCTCACTAGTCATCCACCATGCCACTTTATTTCAACTAAAGGTACTTAATTTGTCGCACGTACAATGTGCAGTAAAATTAGTCATCTGCATGTAACCCATCACTGAGGAGCAATGGGGTAACCTCCCTGCTTCCAGTCTCACATTTGTATTCCTCTTTTATGAGGAAATGTTTGGAAGGCTGGACACCCAAAGAAGAACTCAGGCAGCTTTGAAGCATCAGTGTAGGAAAGCAATCTATATTCCAAAATGCTACCACTCAAAGTCAAGACTTTCATGCTAAGTGAATGGAAGGCACCTATTAACTTGAAGGCAGTTTAACTGTCAAAGTTATTTGTTCTTTAAATCCCCAATTCTCTTTCAAGCAGACAGAAGAAAATATATCAGGCTTTGAAGAAACTGACTTTTTAAGGGATTTCATTGGTTAAATTGTTTTTAAAAAAATCTGCGAGCGCTGCTATTGAAAGACGCACATTACTACATACAGGAGGGTGACTTTATATGATTGGAATATTTACGACCGAAAGTTAGGGGCAAAAAGCCCTACGCAGTTTTTACTTAGATTTTTCTTATGTGGCGTTCCTCCATAACTTTTTCCATGTTTTATGGAGAAACCTACATTTATTGTTTGGAGGTTACTGTTTCTAGTAAAATGGGTTGGGCTTCCTTTCATAAGCTCAGAATCTTTATTAGTTTTTAAAAGTGGCAATTACCCTTTAAAGGTCAAACAGCCAATCAGGACAATTCCATTTACTAGCACTTTTAATGGCCTCGCTGTGACACGTTAATATCCTGGGTATCCATGAAAGGCCTGTGGGATATAACTCAATGCTGCATGCATGGAATGTTTTTGAATTCAGTGAATCCAGTTCTTGAATACATCATTACATTAAATTACATTACTATTCAGGATTATTTCCTGATATAAATGGGAAAGGCATTTGTTAGCACATTCTGACACAAAATAAGGATTAAGAAGAACTGTTGAGAACTCATAGTGAACCAGGAATAAAAACGGTAGGTGACAACCACTCCACCACCTTTACCAAAGAGTGTTCAGTCTGGCTGCTGTTCTAAAAGACTGTCCATACAATCCTTGAAAGAATAACACCGTCTTCCGCCTCCTCTTGACCAGAGTTAGGGAAACGCATGTCTACCGCACACGAGTGCTGACCAGACATGTAAACACACATGCAGAACCCTCAAGACTCATGTACACAGGAAGGCCATCATGCTTGAGCAAACATGGGAGGCACACAGTCAATCTAGTGCCAATCACTAGCTAGGCCTGTCAAATGCAAGAAATGACAGCCCTGTAATCAGCAGGTAATGATCGGATCCATAGAGGAGAGAAGAGCAAGGCATTTAAGAGTCGAGGAGGGTTCACATGGCCCTTGAAAGCAGCTTGGGAGGTGGGGAACCTCAATTGTGAGCCTGTTGATGCCAGGTGCCAGCTGAATCCCACCCTGCGTCCTTTCGCCTCATCTCACACCACCTGGTCCATACCATTTAGCCACAGTGGGTTCTCTCCCTCTCCATTTTCCTCATTCGCCACCATGTGGAGGCTCTCCAATTTGCATGAAGTATGATGAAGACCTGTCATCGCTGAACTCACAGGGTGAATGGAGCGAGGGCCCACATTGAGCGCACTCACCGACCAATATGGATATGCAAAGCTGCCATCTACAATTATTGGCAGGAAATATCAGATGTGGCAATCATAGAACGTGAAGAGAGACGCTGCAGCTGCCTCACCACCTTCATATGAAAAAAAACATAATTGTAGGATGCTTCAATGTATGTGGATGCATCTTGTCATTTTGCAAAAGCTACATGACTTTCAACATATTACCAAAACTAGTGTGTCAAACTAGTGACAACAAGGTGTCATTTAATGTATTAAATGTGCTGATTAAATGAGGCCTTTTTAAAATGATACATCTAATTACAGTATTTCTTTTAAGAATGAGTTTGATGCAAGACTATTTTGAAAGAAGGTTTGTTTCTCAAACTATTTCTTGTTTCTTTGTGTCCTTCTGCATGTTTTTTTTCTAATAATAACAACTGTAATGATTTGAGTGAAATGTACTTAATTTGCAGGTACAGTTGAAGAACACAAATCGTTATTTGTGCATGTGCTTGCACGTATCTGACATTGATTCCGCCTATACAGGAGGCGGGCAGGATGGCGTATGGTGGTGCCCAAGGGGCGTGACGGTGCTGAGTGAGCAATACTTCACTTCCACCAGAGACACACACAAACATCTTGCCATACATGCACAAATACACACAACCTGACCATTAAGATTTACTCCAGTCATACAGGCCATTGATCCGAGCAGGAACAGAGAGAACCAGGCAAGAGGAAAATAAAACAACAGAGTCGTTGACGTAAAGATTCACCTTGAAGCAAACAACATAAATATGGCCTGGCCAAGGAGAAAGTCACCTCCAGCTTTGACAAACTCTTTGTGTTTACCAACACAGCTTTTGTTCAGTTTTGATGGCATTACTACCAACATTCTTTGAACACTTTTTGCCTTAAAATCTGTGAAGATTACCATTGCTTCATGTACTTCATGTTCTTATATGTACTTACGGTAACAAACAGGTTTTGAAACTCACAAAATGCACTGGTACTACTGCAAATGAGTCTTCTGTATGACAGCAGAAGGTATAAAGAACTTTAAGTCTGGAGACTTGAAGATGATCAGGCATGTACTGTATATGATAATGTTTGCTAGTATTTTTACTTTAACTCAATTATTTACCCAGGCTTTCCAATCATATTGAATTAATGCTTCTTCTTTTGGTTCACCTGTTCAACAATGTTAATTTTGGAATTTAGAAGTGAAGCTGTGCCATCACAACAAGAGAAATACTGTGAGGACAAAATATTTTTTGGGGAAAGGTCAACCCCAGCAGCAAGTCAATGGAGACAGTTAATCCAACTCATCTTTTCACACACCATTTAGTTATTCCAGCCAAAATGCATTTAGGATTAATTTATAAACCATTAACACGCTTTGGAAGCACCGAGATGCTGGCAATATGCAGGATGCATGTGCACTTTTTGGGGCATACAAATAGCAAGTATGATGTTGGACTGTAAAATTTTAGAAATTATGAAAATTTGAAATTTCCTCTGAAATTAGTCAATATTTATGGAAAATTAACAGGAATATATGGACAACCGTAAGAATTAATGGGAACAAACAATGAAAAGTTTACCAGAAATGTTCCATCCCTTTGCAACCCTACTCTAGGATTTTGTCACCAATATGCCAATGCTTCAAAATGTTCTCACTGATGATGGGTGTATGGTGCCTCTTGACTAAAATCAGCAGGGATAGCCTCCACCTTACAGGAAAAGCAGTAGAAAATGAAGGGATGTTGTTGCTGAAGTTCTGTCCATTTGAGTGTTTAGCATTCATGCTGTTCGTTTATGAATGCCACGTCAAAATAATGCAATATATAAATATGTTAATATTTCTGAGGTGTTCTGAGCATAATTCAATCTCTCAGACCACATCTTTGAAGCAAGCCGGGAATTGATTATTTGGTCGGGAAGGCAGGTTTGATTTCTCGTTCCATTCAACTCCTCATTTGACCCAGCAAACTTAGTTTCTAGAAAACTTTTCTCAACACTACAATGTCAGGGGATTGTTTCAATGTCAGAATGATATCATGTTGCTGGAGCTGTCTCTTTCATAGAACACTTTCTAGTCAGGGAAACTGTAACTATATGGTCCCAAAAAGTACATATTTGCATTTTAGGGCATAATACTCATTTCATGAAACCTCAGGGGACCGGGTTATAAAGTGAGTGTGAAGAGAGAGTGAAAAGATTATTTCCCGCCTTATGGATTGCTTTAGCAAGCACACACACTGACAAAAAAAAAAAAAAAACACTCACTGCAATAATAATTACATGGAACAGAAGTATTGATAGTTATTTATGGAATGGGGCTCAGGCTTGTAAATTACTGTAATGACTAAATAGATCCCTGTTGATTGTGGCATTTAATCGCTTTGGATTTGAGCTCAGCACAGCTTTTGAATATAAAATAAAGATTAGATGGTGAATCTTGACTTGTCAGATCTATTATAAGAGAGATAAATGCCACATTGGAAGTCGAATGGCTTTTGGCTCCTGACACTTGAACAGATTATGTATATGTATGATTTAAACAGAGTATTAAGTGTGTGTAGCAATGATGAGAAAAGATTATGCAGTTGATGCAGTGAATGAGGCAAGCCACAATAACAATAATTCATTTTAGGCACCTTTCAGGGCACTCAAGTTCACTATACAAACAGTTAAAAGAAATCAAGCAATACCATAAAAACAACAACATAAAACAATTAAAATGTCAAATAATATCGGAAATGTTAAAGTAAAAAGCCACCGACATTCAACTCGAGCCATGTGGTGAGTCAGCATCGCTCATGATATGAAACCAACCCATGTTCTACTGCTAATTACTAAAGAACGGAAAAGAGTCACAAACAAACAGTCTACGCTTTCTTTTGAAAGGTTCACTGCTTAAATTGTCACAGAACACAATATTCTTTGGGTTTTGAAAGATCAGTCAAAATGCTCTAAAATGGCTGGCAATATGGGGAACTCTACTTTGAAAATGGCTGGCAGTGAATAACCAGCAGGGGTTAATGCTGAACATCTTAGCATGCATGCTAAAAAAACATAAGCTAATTCACATCACTCTTTTCATCATTACTAATTCCACAGAAGGCAAATTCAATGCAAGTCTGTGTTGGAGGAAAAGACTCAACAAGTGTTGCTTTGTTGCTTTTGTTTGTTTCCCAGGAAGGCTTAACGAGCGAGCCCGATCCTCTCCAATTGTTCTCGCCAAACGCCACACAGCATGATGAACTTCAAAGCACTTAGCAACTGACAGTTATGCACGCTACAGCACGGCGGTACAAAATGCAGCTCCTCTCAGGAAACTGCTTGCATGTTGGAATGCACAGTAAATAAAAGGAGCCGACGCAGTGTGTGACGTTTCTACAAATGAATCAATATGCTGGCCATGCACCGGCTTTCCAGTAAAGCTTGGGGGAAAGCATTTTAACGTGACACTCTTGATCCATATCCAAAATAAATAAAATCATTCTTCTTCTCGCAAAGGGAAATAACGGGAGAGAATGAAGCTGTGTTAATTAGGCAAATTGAAGCTCTGAGGTTGTTAGTGATACTTTTTTAAGATTGACACATACGCAATAACAAGCTAATATAGGAAATTGAAAGCAAGAAAATAAAGTGAAATGACGCAACGATGAGGAAATTTCAAGGAGACAAGGTCCCGGCGAACCTAGGCGAGGAGAGACAAATGGGCCAACAATGGATGCAGATGAGATGCAAAGAAGCATGACATCAGTGGCGGTAACACAGCCCGATGATGAGAAATACTAGATTTATTCATCTTTGCCAGATAGTCAATCAAACTTACTGCCATCAATCAGCAGCCATATTGACATACCTTAAACGCAAATGATCATTTTCAGTCATTGTCATTATCAAACAGAATTGTTTTAATATGTTCTCATTAACTATCATGGTTAACCTTACAGCTCATTATGTGCTTGCGATAATGTCTTCTGGTTTCTAATGGAGTGTGCAAAAAACAGTGCAGCCTTCTAATTTTTTTCCGTAAACAGATTCTGTGCTTGATAACATCACATGACAAGTGTGAGACAATATGTCAGAAGATAAAGCACCACAAGAAAACGGAAAAAAGACAGAAATATTCCAACGTACGACCAGACTACCAACGTTTGATACTGCATGCTGTACACTTTACATAACATTTTGCCAAGCAGACCTGATGTAAAATATTATATACAACAGGTGCAAAATATCAGTGATTACCCACACATTTCTGAATTATACATAATTTGCTTCAAAACCCCTCAATTTTACACATTGTGAAGCAATAATTCACAACTAGTGTCACGTGAGAGATCACGGGGTAAGCTGCAGGAAATTATCCGATTTCACTGTCCTAATTTGTCCCGAAAACATTATTTATAACAAATATATCTTTGTTCATCTATGCCAGCCACGTACAGTGAAAGGCAGAACCATTTTAAGTGCCCTTGCAGCTGTAGGTCCAATAAACCTGTGTATCCACCTGTTGCCATTCATACAACATGATAAATCCTGGCTTCCTCTGAGCATATCACATATTTTTGTTCAATCAAACACACCCAGATTCCACACTTAATCAGTACATTTGTGACTAAATCAAGATGGCGCCTACCAGTGTGGTCGCCTCGGTAACGCGCTCTCTAGTATTGTCTTTGTTTTTGTGTTTTTCGTCCGTCTTTGGAAACCTTACACGACTCACTTACACAAGGGGAGACCTGCTAACCATCAAGGAGTCTACTCCGGACTTTCTGTCACCAACTTTCGAATATCCGCTCAGTTTTTTCCCCGAGTTACTCACCGGAGCGGCGTCCGCGGTTTTCGGCGCATGGAGACGTAAGCGGCGCCACAGAGGGAAGCGAGCCGGCATTCAGGTGAAACTCCGCAAGAGAGGACACAGATTGGCGTTCCCGTCGATCCACCCCGCGAATGTACGCTCCCTACCCAACAAAATGGACGAGCTTCATCTTCTGTTAAAGACCAGTAAAGACTTCGGACGTTCCGCGGCCATGTGCTTCACGGAGACCTGGCTCTGCGATGCTGTACCTGATGGCCGAAAACAAAGGGCGGCGGGATATGCCTCTATATCAACGAAAAATGGTATACGGACGTCACGGTGCTCAGCACACACTGCAGCCCGCATTTGGAGTCGCTATTCTTAAACTGTAAACCATTCTACTCGCCACGTGAGTTCGCATCATTCATCCTGACTGCAGCCTACATCCCGCCTCAAGCTACGACGAACGCCGCATTGCTAACGCTCGCCGATCAAGTCAACGAAATTGAAAAAAAACACCCCGACTCACCCCTCATTATTCTCGGGGACTGTAACAAAGCTAAACTCAACCACGAACTCCCTAAATAAACAAAGCAGCACATCGACTGTCCTACCAGGGAAAATAATACTTTAGACCACTGCTACACTACGGTAAAAAACACATACCGTGCTATACCTCGTGCAGCCTTGGGCTCGTCTGATCACTGCTTAATTCACTTAATACCGACGTACAGGCAAGAACTTAAATGTGCGAAGCCTACAGTGAAAACAGTCAAAAAGTGGACAAATGAAGCCAAGATGGAACTTCAAAGCTGTTTAGACTGCACAGACTGGAGTGTCTTTGAAAATTCAGCTGGCAGCTTGGATGAATATACGGACACTGTCACATCCTATATCAGTTTCTGTGAAGAGGTCTGTGTACCAACAAAATCATTTCGCACATTCAACAACAATAAGCCGTGGTTCACTGCTAAACTGAAGCAGCTTCGCCAAGCTAAGGAGGATGCATATCGGAGCGGGGACAGGGCCCTGTATAATCAAGCTAGAAACCAGCTGACCAAAGAAATTAACATTGCAAAGAGGATCTATACAGCAAAGTTGGAAAAACAGTTTAGCGCAAACAACTCTAAATCAGTCTGGCATGCATTCCAATCGCTGACTAATTACAAGCAACGATCCCCCCAAGCTGAGAACAATAGCACACTAGCCAACGACTTGAATACCTTCTACTGCAGATTTGAAAAGGACAGTTTCACACCACACACCAACCCGGCCGCACCCGCAACCACAATCACACCTCTGACCTCTGCTTTAACCATCCATGAACAGGATGTGAGACGCATCTTCAAACAACAAAAGATTAACAAAGCGGCAGGCCCGGACCACGTGTCCCCATCCTGCCTCAAAGTCTGCGCGGACCAGCTCGCTCCAGTCTTCACTCAGATCTCTGGAACTGTGCGAAGTTCCATCCTGTTTCAAACGCTCCACCATCATCCCAGTCCCCAAGAAACCTGCAATCTCGGGTCTGAATGACTACAGGCCTGTCGCTTTGACATCTGTGGTCATGAAGTCCTTTGAACGTCTTGTGCTGGACCACCTCAAGAATGTCACAGGTCCCCTGCTGGACCCCCTGCAGTTTGCCTACCAAGCGAACAGATCTGCGGATGATGCAGTCAACATGGGACTGCACTTCATCCTAGAACACCTCGACAGTGCAGGGACCTACGCGAGGATCCTGTTCGTCGACTTCAGCTCAGCGTTCAACACCATCATCCCTGAACTCCTTTCATCCAAGCTTCTCCAGCTCAGCGTCTCACCTGCCATCTGCCAGTGGATTTACAGCTTTCTGACGGGCAGGACACAGCAGGTCAGGCTGGGGGAGGCCACCTCATCCACACGCAGCATCAGCACTGGGGCGCCCCAAGGTTGTGTCCTCTCTCCGCTGCTCTTCTCTCTCTACACGAACGACTGCACCTCAGCGAACCCGACTGTCAAACTCCTGAAGTTTGCAGATGACACCACTGTCATCGGCCTCATCAAGGACGGTGACGAGTCTGCATATCGACAGAAAGCGGAGCGGCTGGAGCTGTGGTGCGGCCGACACAACCTGGAGCTGAACACGCTCAAGACTGTAGAGATGATCGTGGACTTCAGGAGGCATTCTTCGCCCTCACGTTGTCCAGCTGCCTTGTGTCAACCGTCGAGACCTTCAAGTTCCTGGGAATTACAATCTCCCAGGACCTGAAGTGGGCGACCAACATCAACTCCGTCCTCAAAAAGGCCCAGCAGAGGATGTACTTCCTGCGGCTTCTGAGAAAGCACGGCCTGCCACCGGAGCTGTTGAGGCAGTTCTACACAGCAGTCATTGAATCAGTACTGTGTTCTTCCATCACAGTCTGGTTTGGTGCTGCTACAAAAAAGGACAAACTCCGACTGCAACGGACAATCAAAACTGCTGAAAGGATTGTCGGTACCCCCCTACCCACCCTTGAGGACTTGCACGCTGCCAGAACTAAGACAAGGGCATGCAAAATCCTCTCAGACCCTCGCCACCTCGGTCACCAGCTCTTCCAGCTCCTTCCCTCAGGTAGGCGCTACCGATCAATGCAAACTAGAACTAGTAGACATTCCAACAGCTTCTTCCCTCTTGCAATCAACTTCTTAAACAGCTAACTTATAATTCCATTACAACAAGCTGGCAATTTTTTGACTTGAGTTCGTTGTCACATTTCTGTGGGGCCAATTATGTATTACTCGTGCACTCACTGTAGTTGTCTCGCCGTGCTGCACTATTTGCATATACTGCCCACTCATGCCAGAGTAGCATCTGCTCCATTTGCACACTGATTGAGGAGTATCTGTAACATTTGCACAACCATTGTCCCAGATTATCGCACTACTCGTCACTTTAAACCGCATACACTCCTTGAAGTCTCAGTGCCCTTTTCACAATGGTCATTGCACCGGACTATTGCGATATTAGCCATTCGAACTGCTCTAAGTGCTAGAGGACTGCATCTTTTTGCACAATTGTTTTTTGTCAATGTCTTTATGTCTCCAAAGTGTTCTGTAAATTGACTGTTTGTTGTACTAGAGCGGCTCCAACTACCGGAGACAAATTCCTTGTGTGTTTTGGACATACTTGGCAAATAAAGATGATTCTGATTCTGATTCTGATGAGATCATTATTTTGGTATTCATGCTTTTTGTTACATTTTTGTTTGGTGGTGTGTTTTTTTATGCAAAATGGGTGCCTTGGTCCAATAAAGGTAGGGAAACAGTTGTGAAGAGTAGAAAACTGCCTTTTTAATTGAAGAAAAAACAATACATTTTATAAAGCCTTTATCTGACTAATTGCAATCTAGCATGAGTCAGTGCATTCTTCAGGTTAACCCGTGTTCGTTCCAAACCAGGAAAAGTGGAATAGAATTGCACTCAAAGTTGGAATTTCTACTTGTAAAGTCATGGCAAATCACACAAAATAAGCTCATGACCACTATATTAACATCTATTTCTCTGCACTCATTCGTTCCATTAAATATCACAATTCAACACAGAGTACTCTGTAAGCACCAAGCGTGACATTTCTGACTTTCCAGAAATCTTGAGTGTGACAATAGATGAGGCAAAGGTACAGAAAGACATCTCATTTTAAAAACAAAGAGAGAGATACTCCAACATTAAATCAGACCTAAGGTCACATTGTTTGCTGGGGAAAAAAAGAGGACTGTCTGTCACTTATAAGGAAGATAGACGATCTTGGTGTGTGTGTGTCTGTGTGTGTCGCATATGGGTGTGTGTGCGTGTGTGTGTGTGTGCACGCGTGTGTGTGCGTGTGCCAAAATATCATTTTGATGTAAAACCAAGAATTGTGTGAGTTCCCTGTCCTTTCATGAAACATATTGAGAATAAAATGGCTCTGAAAATAATTGTCATGTATTTTACTCTGTATACTTGAAGGACCCTTTTTTTTCCCAAAGGTACTAAACTACTAGGTATGGGCATTCCCATTTCTTTGATCAACTATGGGGGAAAAAAAATTATACTTTTAATAGGATGAGGAGGGCGGATATCTGTGACTGTTCTAAATGTCTGTTTTGATGCCAGTGTGGTATTGAGTTGAATAATGTGACTATGGATTTACTTCAACTTTCCATCCATCCATCCATTTTCTGTACCGCTTATCCATGTCATTCTTTATTTCTTGCTTTAAAGGAGTAATATCTAAAATTGAATTTTCAATTGTTTGTATACAAATACTGTCTCTGGCGTGTCTGCGTGAAATTACACAACAAGTAAATCTTTTAAAACCTGCCTATTTCCGAAGAAGTGTCAGCGAGTGAGCCATTCAATACTTATAAAATAGTTGGGCTGATTTACTCATAATAATTCATAATAATCACCTCTACACCAAGTTTCTCAGCCAATGACTTGGCAGCCTGGTGGGGTGGAGTCTATCCCAGCTGATTTTAAGCAAAAAGTATTAGGACTGATTGCAATCGTAAATGGAGCATTGATTTGTAGGGTAAGCATGCACCAATTACATAACTCAGTTATGCAAACGTACCATTACATTTATCATTGGCTTAAAATTATTTCTTATCGCTGCTCGAAGTGTGATTCAACACTGCATCTTCGACACTGACTGACTGTAGAAAGTACAGTGTATTAGACTGATAACTTTCATCATGTACTTCAAACCCATAGTACACAATCGTATTCACACTTTCATAATGCTTAGAGACGAAGACCAATTTACATCCCATGGGACGCCATCTGTCCTTGCCACTAAAACCTTATGTCCCTGGATTTGCATAATGGATTAGGCTAAAGTTAGCTTCCTGTCTCTCACAAACTTCAGCGACCCATGTTACTTGATGAGTTACTAATTTGGGCAGGTAGCTGAAGACTCAAGAATGACCTAGTAGGCATCATGGGCCCCCAAGTCGTTGACCTACGATGTGCTCGGATTAAAAAATATTTTCCATTGAGATAAATTTTATTTGTCACTGAAAAACTCAGCAAGTGGCCAAAACTAATTGGGTACACGATCAGGATTTTTGGGGCCAATCACCGATTATCGAGTTTAAAAAAACGATAAACTATCACCGATCCGAGATGGAGCAATGTGTCTATTTAAATGAGTTGTTCATTTACTGTATATACTTGTGTACTTAATTGCTAAAAAAATATATTTATAATAAATAATATATCTTTGTTCATCTATTTATGCCAATGAGGCATAGTGACAGACAGAACAAATGAATGGCCTTCTATTAGATGGCAGGAAGTACATACAGTAATTAATGCATCCACTTTTTGTGACATTTTTGTTTGTTGGTGTGCCGTGAGATTTTTCAATTGTAAAATATGTGCCTTGGCTCCATAAAGGTTGGAAATCACTGCTCTAGTCAGATCATGTATTCTAATCAGTCAGGTCAAACCAACATTACAACATGACAGAAATAATGGGTGCTAACTTCCTGTAATTAAATTACTTTATTGTGATTAAATTACTTTACACACACCAAAACCTTAGAGCATGATTCAACAGAACGCCTGCATGTTCATTTACAACTGTTAGTGCTAACACTAGCTTGCTAGGCTACATAACGTTTTGTTGCCTGCTTGCGAGCCGTATCGTATTAAAAGTACGTGAACATACCTCAAGCAATCCTTAAACGAACATGCTCTCCTGAGCACTGGTGACCACCAAAACGCGTTTTCCCCATTTTGTTCTTATAAACACACGGCGCGATCCATTATTGTTGTGCTCGCCATGGTAACGAGTGTATCCGGTCGCGTTTGAGTTGACAAGATGAAGGCCAGTCATCATAAAAAACGGGATGCGGTGGTATCAAAATACAAGATTTTATTTCAGTAGTCTGACATAGTACAATCATGAAAGACCAAATTTGTCTTGTAGTCTGATCCGGGCATTACGTATTGTCTGTCCCACACCGCCGACATGTTTTTTAAATCACTTTATTGGTTGTCAGATATTTACAGTATTAGGTCAAGACATGTGAGGCTAAAAATAAACTAGCTTTTGGATTCGAATATACTGTACACGACGGCGATGTGGTGGCACAGTGGACGACTGGTTAGAGCGTCAGCCTCACAGTTCTGTGGACCCGGGTTCAATCCCCGGCCCCGCCTGTGTGGATTTTGCATGTTCTCCCCGTCCGTGCCTGCGTGGGTTTTCTCCGGGCACTCCGGTTTCCTCCCAAAAACATGCATGAATTGGAGACTCTAAATTTCCCATAGGTGTGAATGTGAGTGCGAATGATTGTTTGTTTGTATGTGCCCTGCGATTGGCTGGCCACCAGTTCAGGGTGTACCCCGCCTCCTGCCCGATGATAGCTGGGATAGGCTCCAGCACGCCCGCGACCCTAGTGAGGATAAGCGGCTCGGAAAATGGATGAATGGATGGACGACGGCGATGTGGAGTAAATGTCTTTTGCGGAGCCAATCAATGACGTCATTGATCAGATCGGCGAATTATGACATTAAAGCCGATCAGCATAAAATACTAATTATCGGCCGATACCGATCAGGCAGATCAGATAGGTGTAAAGTTTACTAGTTGGACATTGCAAGAGTATTTTAAATATATTGTAAGCCTGTTTATTTCATGACCACCTTCTGTGGTTGTCCTTCTCCTCTCATGGTCTTCGCTTACCACTACGACACGCATAATGACATGAATTCCAAAATGGGTTTGAATTGAAGCCATATTTTTTCCAAACCTAAGCTTTTTTTAATTTTAAGGCCTTCAAGAGGACAGCTGCCATTATATTAAGAGGCAAGTCAGACACACGTGCGCACAACCACACACTTTTATTTAGCTCACATTAGCATTGCTGAACTACACTAATTTAGTTATTCACTGAGGGATCGTTAAGGAACTGAATGTATGAACTTGAGGAGAAAAAGAGGATGGGGGAAATGAAGAGAGGATTCAAGGTGAGGGCTTGAACATTTTGCACGCATGTGTACACACCTATTTCTTGGGCAAACAAAGGAGAAATGAGCTATTTCAGGGGTGGCCAACTAGTCAGAGACTAAGAGCCACTTTTTTTTCTGTGTTACTGCAAAGAGCCACATCATACACATGGGTACACATGAACGTCATCTTTTAATCATCATTGCTTCTTTCACATCTATGCCACGGGTTCTGTCTTTTAATGGCACAATATCAAGGAGTTCTTTGATCATACATTCATTTGACACAGACCGTGCAAATATTGCCAACTGAGGCTTGTCTTGTATGTCACAACTCTCATCCAATGCCACACTAAAATACTCACATGCTTGAAGGTCAGAGTGCAACTGTGATTAAACAGCTGTATTAATATCCGATATTCTGCGTTTAACACTGTGGCGGGACAGTTGAACGTCTGATACGCTCCGTTTTAGTTTGTCGTCTCCAGGAGCCAAGATTTCAAAGGCATCAATGAGGCATTTTTTAATGAAGTCCCCTTCGTTGTATGGCTTTTTAGCCCGTGCTATGTTCCAAGCCAGCTGATATGATGCAAGCGTTACGGTCTCCGAGTGTTTTGTAAATTTTTTTAAAAACTGCACCTGCTTTTCTGCCTTGCTTTTCAAAGCGACCAACTTGTTCTTGCGAAGTTCAGTCCCTTTTGGAAATTCCTGTTCGATGTTAGGGTGGAGTGAGCTGAAGTGACGCTGAAGATTTGAAGCTTTGAAATGCGCTAATGCTGCGTGACATATAAGGCAGATCGGCTTGCCATTACGTTTAACAAAAAAATATAAACTCTCCCACTCTGGCAAAAACGTCCTGTGTTCTTCTTCATATTTTCGTTTGGCTGTGCTTTTTTCCCCTGCCATTTCAAGAGGTAACTTGACGGAAATTGTTTACAACACAAATGATGTCACACCAAAGATTCTCTCGTCGCTCGTTTGACGTCACTCAAACAGGCTTACATGGTCAGTGTGCCATCTAGCTGTAGGGGGAGTGAATGACAGCGCCAGCCAAGCATTTTTGACGCATGTCATGTGACAGCTCCTGAAGAGCCGCATGAAACTAGTTAAAGAGCCGCATGAGGCTCGCGAGCCGCGGGTTGGCCAGGCTAGAGCTATTTGAAGAGAAGCATGGTGACAATGTGTGGTGATTGACAGCAGGGCGAGTGGACTGGTGGGAGGATTCTCTCAGCGACTGATAACAGCTGTCTGCTTCACACACAACACACTCAGAGAGAGAGAGAGAGAGAGAGAGAGAGAGAGAGAGAGAGAGAGAACCCAAATGGGAGTGACACACACTTTAAATGGGAGGAATAAAAGACCCCTGGATAAACCTTCAAACAAACTAGCAGACCCTTTAGGATAGGAAAGGGAACCATACGAATGGCATTGTGTACAAACAATCCATCTGATTTTAATACAGCGCAAGCCTTTGTGTGACACACAAACACACACAGTTGTGAGGAACTCCGCAGGGTGACTGTGGGGGATAATGAACGTGAGTCAACAATGAATTATGGATCATCTTCTAATGACTGATTTACCTTACTCATTACGAGCATGCTAATGTGATTGGGAAACACGGGATTATCAGCCTTATTGAAGGAGACGGGCCCCAGAGGGCAAGCGCTTGTCGTCCCCACTAAAACACCCCCGTGTATTTCACATGAGAAAATATGGAACAGTGAAAATGTGAAAGCTTTCTATATTCACTACTTTACCTCCAAACCTGTAGAAAAAGCACCAGGCTATTTTCTATTCAGTTGGTAAGCTACCAATGCCAGATATGGAGACACTTGCGCCAGGGCGCCGTTGTCCTTGCATCGTCCTGCGTCCTACCCTGCGGCGAAAGCCACGAAAACCAAGCACAGGATGATAAGGGCAAAAAAGGCTCCAACTCACCGCTTCCTTAACGAGGACAAGTGCTCCAGAAAATTATGGAATTTGGTGATAACTTCCCTAAATCTGCAAAATCCTAATCCTAATTTAAAATGACACTTTTTTTCTGTCAGAAATTCAGAAATATTATCTAAGTATTATGAAGAAATGGAGGAAAATCGCAAAATCAAGGATTTTTTATATATTAAACACATTGATGTTTAAAAAGTTAATTATGTATTAAACAGAAGTCTCCTTCCTGCAACAGAGATTACAAAATGTATTTCTTAACACTATGTCAACAGTAATCTGCATAGGCCTACATCTCCCATCTGATGTAATACACAGGAGTGCATGTAAACACACTCTCTGGCATTCATCACAGTGAATGGTCAAGGTGGAGACATCTCATGCAATCCATCTCTCATCTCATTGGCACTGAAAGACTTTGCCTTTGTCCTATGCCTACAGATTTATGAGCGACTAAAGGCGCATGTAGGTGCTTATGTGTGCATGTCAATGAGCGCGGATACATACATTAGCAGCATATGCACGCCTGGCAGTGAGAGGGATCAGGATGATGTGCTTATTGACACCTCTACTCCCGCTCACTTCTGGCATAGCCTCCCCATGTCACTCTCTCCCCCCATCCATCTAGCCCCCAATCCAACACATTTCTCTAAAAGCCTGTTAGGAAAGCCAATATCATTCATTAGCACAAAAAGATTAGCTTTTTAGCAGGGTGTGTGTTCAGGAGTGAGCAAGGGACAAATAATCAAAGAAGCCTGTACCAGATAGCCACTTAGTTAACCTCAGAAGTAAGAGCATGTTTGAATCTGGGAGATGTTATTCACTTTAAAACACTGATACCAGGGGACCAATAGCAATGTAAACACGTTAATCCCGAAACAAAAAATGTACCATTATTTTATGCATCACCACTTGGGCCACCTTTAAGGATCCATACAATGGAAAACTGACTTTTCAATATGTTTTAATTTTACAAAGAGTTGGGTCTCTGGAGTGCCTGCTCGGCCATCAAGTGTGAAATTAAACAGCAAAGCAAATCTTTTGTTATCTGCCTATTTCTGAAAAAGTGAGCATGTGTGAGCATGTCGCACTGCATTTCCACCCCATTGTTAAGAAACATGTTGGCTAAGTACCATGATAACCACACTGAGCTTTTCCACCAATGATATTATCAGTCAGGTGACGTTCCAGAGTGAGAGAACCACTTTGGATAAAGCACTATCATGTCAAAGCCAAAAAGGTAAGCAGAGCTGCAGTGTTAGTATAGATCAGTGTTAGCTAACAGTGCTATCAGCATTAGCATCTGATAATAATGTTATAACATTATGCCTTCATTAGTGACAATGCACTGGAATCATTTCAAGTACGTGTGAAGAGGGGATATAGTTAAATTAGCGTTACAGTGGACCCCCACATATTCGCGGTTCAACACCTGCAGATTCACCTATTCGCTGATGGGTTTTTTTTCTTTTCATTTTGTTTAAGGCGGGGAGGAACCACCCTTGTGAAAATGCTTATTGGTGATATATACCCACATATGCAATAACATTTTGGGGTTATAATTATTTTGTTATAATGCAAATACAATGGACAGCAATTATTTGCTTATTTCCGCTATTGACAGTCGGGCCTGCACCCGAGGGTCCATTGATATCAGCGTTAGCTTCTAATAAATGACACTGGACATGCATTAAAAAATTCTTACTCGTTTACCACGCTCTGGGCTGTGCTCCTGCTGATACAGTGATTCTCAAAAGTGTGGTACGGGTACTACTAGTGGTATTTGAAAGATCACTGTACCGGTACAAATGAAATAAAATAAATTTAAAACATGAAATACAGTCAAACATAAAATAGTATGAATGAAAAGGGAAATGAAGTAAGATACAAATAAAAGTACAGTTACAGTTTAAAACTGTTTTAAAATATTTAGGTATAAGGTTTATTCGCTCAAATACATTTTATTGAATCATTTAAATACAGTTTTTCCCTGTATTTTAGTGCAACATTAATGGTTAAACTGCATAATGTCACAGTAGCTCACAATTAATCATACTTTTTTAGGAATAAACGCTTTGCCGTGTTTTTGTTAAACACTTGGGCCTACCATGCCACTGCATTTTAATGTTGGTCATTATGGTGCTATTTGAAGCGAGAAGTATTTTTGGTCTGAGAAACATTATGCAAGTAGAAGCAAGCAGCCCGTCGCCTCGAACCTTACAGCTGAGTGAGCTGTAAGAGGAGAGGGCCAAACACCGGCAGGAACGTGTTGATGAGATCTAGTGAACTGGTTGTCATTTACATTGGCCCAGCAGTCAGCTAAAACAAAACTGTAAATTTTTTTATATGATGTATGTCAGAGATGTTCCAGGACCGGGGTCACAAAAGATACAGATCAAATCCAAACTATAAACTATAGGTTTTCCCCTTCCAAGTAATCCCCCTGGAGTCTGGAACGTACTTTGCGAGCCTTTCCCAGTCATGGCTTCATGGATTCTTCCGGCATCCTCTGCAGTTCCGACGTCACGGCCATCTATGTCATCTACTTTTTCGGTGCGTACCCTTCAAAAATAAAAGACTACGAGCTTAAAACAGGAAGTCAAGTTAAAACTTCCACATATAAACGTTGACGTGATAAAACAGTCGCAAATAACTATTTTAACCATGCTATATTTAACTTTTAGCTGAAACATTAATTCATGAATGTTAAGGAAATTGGGTTAGTTCCACACACATTGCCTTTTAGTTCATAGGTTTGTTATTGAGACTGTTTATAAAGATCCCAGAGTCAAATGTTCATTTTAGTTTATGCTATGGGCTGCTAAGAAAAGGGATGTTCATAATTTGAACACCCTTTATTTAAATCATGCAAACCTTTTTGACCCGCCCCCCTAAAAGAATTGGAATCAAGAATCATTTGGAACCAGAATCGGGACCGGAATTGCTCAAATTCAAACAATGCCCAACCCTATTGTATATAATTGATCTCTTTTGACTAGAGCGTGCCACAGACATGGCATTAAAACAACTGGTAACTGTTTTAAATTGTGAAAAAACAAACAATATGTTTCCTTTAAAGCAACTGTAGTGGAAATAAAACCACATGCCACGTTTTATCCTACTGTGCAGTTGGGAAACTAATCACATTACCACAACCATAAAAAATATATAGAAATAAATAAATAAATATTTCCACCACCCTTAATAATTCACTATAGCTGGCTGTCTATTATATACTATACTACATTCATGAGTAAAGGTAAAAATGACAAACCACTTTCCATACACTGAAATGACTTCAGTGATGCATTGTCACTGGCAGTCAGCAGCAACATGAACGCATTACATTTAAGAGTGATTAAAATTACTGCTCATCTGAATCTGCATATAGCATCATTTACAACATGACGCATTGAGAAGATTGAATTAAACTGCGTCACTCTCAAAATCTTAAACTTTAGTTGTTACAGAAATACAACCAAAGCAACTCATTTTCTCACTATTTATGGCCTTTAGGTGGCTAATAGTAATGGCAGTTTGTTAAGTAAACACAAACCTTCTCACTTATGTCATTTTTATACACCAGACAACAGACAAGCATCACCGCCGCAACAAAATTTAAATTGAACTTTCTCTTTGTGTAGTACAATGAAATCCCCATTTTCTGCTGTTTTTTATTGTCTATCGTTGTTCACTACATGTGGATGGTGGTGTGGCTTTCACTGACTCTTGGTAAGTCTGTTTGTTAGATAATTTTGAAAATACGTATGTTATTGAACATGTATCATGCATATTTGTGACGTTTTTCCAAATTTCCAAAGTATCAATTTCAAAAGCATGTAGCAGGGCTTCAATCACTCACCATTTCTTTCTTCAGGTGCAGTAAGAATGGTTATAGCTGGTAGATGGGTTGATGAGTTGATGATATACAAACTATACTGATCGTTCAAAGTTCAAAATAATGCAACAAATGTCAAAATAATGCGCTGAAAACCCTTATCTTGCCAGTAGGCCTGCTTCCATGTTCTTTCTATTGTTTGCCCTCACACACACCTGACTTGAGGCAGCCATGTTACAGTAGCTATACCTGGCATTGGGTGGCATTCTAAAAATAAACAAATAAATAAACATACTACGATATAGGCTTCAACAGTAGTTTTGACCTTTTTTTACCCTTAGAACTTTTTTGGGCCCTTTCACCACTGTTGGAGTAGAGAAAGATACTCCTTGAGCCATCCAAAACAGATCAACGATGTACTATACTTCCCTCCAACGGCCTTTGACATACAAGTCATTTAGTTTTTATTTATTTTACCGAGTGCAGCAGGACCATTCCACCAAATCAGTGTTATTTACTTGTGTCTCAAGTCTCTCAAAATAAACTTAAATTTAAGTTTTTATTAAAACTTTAACTCTGATAATACAGAACTAGAACTACTCAAAAAGTGTAGTGGCCCTTGTCAGGCAACTTAAATTTTTTTTTATGTGATTGTTTTATTGTACTTGCGCAGTGGCAGTTTTTAATAAGGGCGACCCAGGGCAACCCACCCCAACCCTTTGACGAATGTATTTTGTACATAAAGATGTATCCCACCGTTGCTGTCGCACGGCACCGTTCAAGCCAGCACCTCTACTCGCTGCACTGAAACTCCTTATTTGAGTAACAGGACTGGAAGTAACAGGAGTGAGTTTTTAGCATAGAATTAGCAAACACATGAACTATAGCCATATGCCATTCATGCTATTAGCATGTTGACACTATACACATTACAGTGATTCAACAAAATAATTATTACAAAAACAAACTAAAATTAAATTTTAATTTTATCAGTACTGAGCTGAAATTTAAATCCCCCAGTCATAGTTGAAATACCATCAAATAATTGGATAAATTAAAAAATAATTGGATGAACTTTCTGTCAGCCTTCCCGTGGCCTACAGAGGATCTGAGTGATGCAACTGCTGATGGACCATGTGACTTGTGGAATATTCATACATTTTCAGAGGGGGTGATATGTGTTAGGGTAACAAGTATTTAAATTTCAGGGTACAGGAAGTCCTCAATTTAAGAACGAGTTCCGTTCCTACGCTGGCGACGTAGCACAAATTTCCGCATAAGTCAGATTTCACCGTTAAAGTCGAAATACTTCTGTTACGGGTATTGTCCCACGTGATTGTGACAGGAAGCTCAGTGTGTATGGGCGTCTGCGTCGATGTGTGAGTGAGACGGGACTGCGCAGGTGTCGTCCGGCGGGACTGTGAATGAGGAAGGAGTACGCGCAGGTGCGAGTGTGTACAGTGGCAAGTGTAGTGACGGCGACCGGGGAAGAGTAGCGATTAGCGGAGGACCCGTTGACGTTGAATGTGCAGAGGAGCTAATAAAGCCATTGAAGCAGCAAATCGGTGCTTCGTGCCTTTATTGTTGCCGCCACCCAGCTCAGCTGTGCAACGAGAGAAGGGAGTTAAACCCTGCGTCTCCCAACCACGGTCAGGTGACCGTAGCAGGAAAGGTTAACACTTCGTATAAAGAAACTAAAATACATTAAAATAAAACAATAAGATGCTGTACTTACCATTACTGCTGACAGTGTGAAAAAAGGAGGGCGAAAAAGGCAAAGATACTCCCGGCGCACAAACAAGACAAGCACTATGCACTAGCTAAGCAGAAACACTATAGTGCTGGGACAAAACGGTGGACGAGGCACAGGCGTTATAAAGTCGAAACGTCGTAGGTCGAGTATGTCGTAACTCGAGGACTTCCTGTAAAGTCAAAATTTAGGAGGCGGGGTCAGGCATAAAGTGCCATCTTTCCAGTTTTCAACATAGTTTAAAAAAATATATTGTATTCATTAAATATGCAATCAGATCAATCTGCAGGACAGTCTGCTTTGTTAAAAAAATATTTTACAGTTAATTTTAGTGTGCATTGATGAAAAAAAAATTCTCAGGATGCAAATGGCACTGAAACGGAATGGCCCACCAGCTTTATGTTCTATCTTGACAATATATTTTGCCTATTTTTATTAAATAACCGTGCTTTGAATACATAAAAACAATTCCTGGTTAGATTCCTCATTACAGTTATAAATGTTTTGACAATAATGACTGCTAGTTAAACTACACAAAAAAAGTGCCTTGCATGCACAATGCATTGTAACAAATAGGCCAATGCTTCTGGCAAATTCTCCAAGGGGCAAAAGATTTAATTAAGTCAAAATGAAGTATTGGGTGCTCAAACAAGCACACTCATATAGACACACCTCATTAGAGATATTTTGAGTAATTGGGAGAGACTTGTCATTAGCTAAAACAATAACAAGGAATTTCTCCTGGGACCTCAATTCTATTTGTTAGAACAAACGTACCGTATTTTCACGACCATAGGGCGCACCGTATTAAAAGGCGCAGTCTCAGTTACGGGGTCTATTTCTGTGTTTAACACATACATAAGGCGCACAGTATTATTGGGAGCAGGCATGGTAAAACATACGCTAGCTTAAAATATACGGTATCATGCATGCACACTAAAACAATGCTTTTAAAAAGGTAGCGGGAGCAAAACCGAGTTCGGTTGTACTTTATTGAAGTATTTAGCAATGTACTCACGTTATTTTTTGATCAATCCTCATCCACAAATCCATCAAAGTTCTCATCGTCTGTATCCGAAATGAACAGCTGGGCAGGTTCTCAATCAAACACGCCAGGTTTGAGACATTCTCCTTGCCATGCGAAAGCTCGAACAACAGTGCAAGCAGACACGTTAGCCAAAGCATCCACAATCCATTCACAAATTGTGGCGCAACTCGCCCGGCGCTGCCTCCTCGTCTTAGTAAATCTGTGTTCGCCATTTGTCATCCATGGCTCCCATGCCGCTCACTTCACTTTGAACGTCCTGTTTACACGGATGTCCAGGTTCTCAATCAAACACGCCAGGTTCGAGACAGTCTCTTTGCCGTGCGAAAGCTCGAACAACAGTGCAAGCAGACACGTTAGCCAAAGCATCCACAATCCATTCACAAATTGTGGCGCAACTCGCCCGGCGCTGCCTCCTCGTCTTAGTAAATCTGTGTTCGCCATTTGTCATCCATGGCTCCCATGCCGCTCACTTCACTTTGAACGCCCTGTTTACACGGATGTCCAGCGGTTCGTCAAGCTTCCCGGAATGATGGGAAGCCCCGAGTTATTGCACTCAGTCGAATGACGACTGTAGAGATGCTTCTCCCGGCTGTTTTTTGCTCATTAATCCATTGCTCGAAAGTTGGTCTTCCAACTCGGGCCACCTCGCCTTGTTTCCGCGTTTTGCTTTCCTTTTTTTTTTTTTTTCTCGGAAACTCAGCTTCGTCTTCTTGACTTGGCGAAGCTCGTTTTTCTGCTTCCTCCACTTGCGAACCATGGATTCGTTGATCTTGATTTCTCTTGTGGCTGCTCGATTCCCATGTTCCTCCGCGTAACTGATAGCTTGCAGTTTAAACTGTGCTTCGTAAGCGTGTCTCTTCGTAGGTGACATTTTTGGGGGTCCTTAGCCAAACCGATGTTTTGCACAATGCACACCCCGGAAATGCTTCCAGTCAGTCAAGCGGTTAAAAAAAAAAATAATTAAAAATTTTTAAAAAAAAAACACCCCGTCGCTATATACCTACTGGGGGCGTGGCTTTAGCGTCCTACTTCACGCACCCTTCCCCTGTCCTCAGCCACGTCCGCTTTTCTCCTGTGTAAGCAACGTGTCGGCAGGAAATGCTAAAAAAAATATTTTAAATAAAAGTCAAGCGGAGCGCTCATCACACAACATTTATAGATGTTGGAACTCGGTGCACACATAAGGCGCGTCGCATTATAAGGCACCCCGTCCATTTTGGAGAAAATGTAAGACTTTTAAGTGCGCCTTATGGTCGTGAAAAAAGAGATGCATAAAAACAAACACGAGCAGTTATTTAACCCTGTACATCCCCGGGGATTGGGTCTTTAACAGGAACAAAGCAGCGCCCAATCAGTTACATTCTATTCCCTAATGTCTTTTCCCGCCATAGAAAACAATCTGGAGAACAAGATTACACACACACAAACACACACATATGCCTTCACCTAATACCCATCAGCTTTTGGGATAGAGGAAAATCTATATTTCATCTACGAACCTGAGGTTCTGGAGCACACGCTGAGTTTGTTTGTCATTAGGCCTAATCCCTGTGGCTCACCTAATCAGGTTGCTGTGTACGTGCGTGGTTCTCTTCTGCGTGTGTACGGTACATCGGGTGAGAGAGGCCATAGTCAGAATCGTGCAAACACTCACTTGAGGCTGAATTAAAAGATTGGAAATGGCGTGCTCTCACACATGGATCAAACCTTACCTTCGATCAATGACTAATCTATCTATTTGTGGGATTTTTATGCATCTCAATTTCAATCAGTCTAAAATGCTCATACTTGGATGTTATGTAAAGAAGCTGTTCTAAAAAACAGTAAGTAGTAGGGTTGCAATGATTCATTCGTATCACGATTTGTGTTGCCGATTCGATTCAAGAACGGTATGATCCAGCTTTTTAGCCAAAAATTCATCCAGTGACTGTGAAATCAATACCTGGACAGTGCAGGAGAAATTTCTTAGATTATTGTACTGTAGTTTCTTGTAAGGGAATCAGGTAAAACCTAATTGTCATTAAATATAAAGATTTTCCTGATGTACCGGTACTTTCCTTATACAGTGCCACTTCACTTTTTCCACATTTTTCTGTTACAGACTTACTCTAAAGCTGATTGGAGTATAGTTTATTTTTTATTTTTTTTACACATAAAATATCCCATAATGACATATAATGACAGTAAAAACATATTTTCAGACAGTTGAAAATGTAAAGATAATAGGTACATAAGTATTCACACCCTTGACTTAATATTTTGTTGAAGCATCTTTGGCAGCAATCACAGCCTCAAGTCTTGGCTATGTTTCTATGAGCTTGGCACCTTGGCATTTTCTCCCATTCTTCTCTGCAGATCCTCAAGGTCAGTCAGGTTGGAGGGGCAGCATCGTGGACAGCCATTTTTAGGTCTTTCCAGAGATGTTGGATTGGATTCAAACCCAGGATCTGGCTGGGCCACTGAAGGACATTCACAGGCTGCTCTTGAAGCCACTTCTTTGCTCTCTTGGCTGTGTGCTTTGAGTCATTGTCATGTTGGAAGGCGAATCGACGCACTGGCCTGAGTTCCAGAGCACTCTTGAAGAATTTCTCTATATTTGGCAGCTGTCATCTTACCCTCTATGCGGACTAGTCGCCCAGTTTCTGCAGCAGAAAAACAGCCCCACAGCATGATGCTGCCACTACCATGCTTTACAGTAGGGATGGTGTTACCCAATGTGATGAGCAGTGCCTCTTCTGCTCCAGATATGATTCTTGCAATTCAGGTCAAATGGTTCTATTTTGGTTTCATCAAAACAGAGAATCCTTAAGGTGCCTTGTGGCAAACTCCAAGCAGGCTGCCATGTGCCTTTTTTTGAGAAGTGGCTTCCATCTGGCCACTCTACCATAAAGGCCTGATTGGTGGAGTGCGTTAGCAATGGTTGACCTTCTGGATGGTTCTCCTATCTCCGCAAGGGAAAACTGGAGTTCCGCCTTAGTGACCATTGGGTTCTTGTTCACCTCTCTGACCAAGACCCTTCTTACTCAGCTTGGTTGGACGGCCAGACCTAGGAAGGGTCCTGGTGTGTCGAAACGTCTTTCATTTCCGAGTAATCAAGACCACAGTGCTTTTCAGCACCATCAATGGTGCTGAAATTCTTTTGTATCCTTCCCCAGATTTGTGCCTTGACACAATCCAGTCTCAGAGGTCTGCAGACAATTCCTTAGACTTCATTGCTTGGTTTCTACTCTGATATGCACTGCCAACTATGGGACCTTATATAGAGAGGTGTGTGCCATTCCAAATGATGTTCAATCAACTGAATTTACCACAGGTGGACTCCATTCAAGTTGTAGAAGCACCTTAAGTATGATCAATGGAAATCAGATGCACCTGAGTTTAAGTTTGAGTGTCATAACAAAGGGTGTGAATACTTACGTACCTATTATATTGGAATGTTTAAATGTTTTTACTAAATGTACATAAATGTCTGAAAATATGTTTTTACTTTGTCATTATGGGTTATTTTATGTAGTTTTTTTTTAAAGAAAACGATACTCAAATCAGCTTTAGAATAAGTCTGTAACATAGCAAAATGTGGAAAACCTGAAGGGGTGTGAATACTTTCTGGTGGCACTGTAAGTCTTTTTGTGTACTATACTGTATGTGTCTGCTTAATAAAAGTTGATCGATTGACTGCATTGCTTTGCAATAAAACAGAGGGGAAAACAGAAACTTATTATTTATATTATTTCAGCTATGATTTGTATTTGTTGGGCCACTTTCTTCCTTGAAAAGAGATGTTTAATTGGATTGTGGGGGGGTCCTTGGAAAAAAATTCTCCACTGTAAGGAGTCCCTAGCTGGACCCAGTTTGAGAATCCCTGTTCTAAACAGTTAAATTCTAGTGGCTAAAACGAAAGGTTGAGGTTTTCATGAGGAAAATCTTTTAGGAACAGTGTTATTAATACATAGAGAGCTAAATAAATTAACAAACCTGTTCTTTGTAGCACAAACGTGAGGCTCAAACAGCGTCCTGTATTCCACGTTGTCGCTGGTTCTTCTCTTCGCCCGACTTTTCTATCCTCGTATTCCTCGTCCTGTATTCCACGTTGTCGCTGGTTCTTCTCTTCGCCCGACTTTTCTATCCTCGTACTCTGCTATCGTTGTTAGCGGCGAGGGATCAAGCGAGCTAAACTAAGGTAATCAGCTTGGAAGGCTTCAAAATGCAGGCGAGTTGCCGTAAGTCACATACACGCATTCTTAATGATAATTTCTCGGTAGCCTCCTTCATCTGTTATCCATCAGACAGACCGACATCTGAAAGGTCAATAAAAATGCTTAAAAAACAACACATTCATACTGTGGTGTCTCGTCCAACCACTGGGGGCACTGCGCAATTGAGTGAAAAGTGTGCGGCGTAGATTAGGACACGAGGAAGAAAGTGCGCTAACTGAAAAATCAAGCCAAGTAAAAGAATTAGAAGCATTTTTCTTGGTAATACAACACATAGACGCCTCCATATAAAGTCTGCCGTTCTAAAAATCTAGTGCGATGTTTCCAATTTCTACCTTTTTAAACGATTTAAATCGATATATTTACACCTGGAAGGCTAACTTGCCTAGCACAGATCAATCCAGTTGGATGTGGGAGTAGAGATCCGTACCTCAATATAATGAATGAATCGTTACACTACTCACGAAGTAGTGTTTAAAACATAACAGCAGTGGTCGAGGCCTGAATAGTCAACCTGATGCCAATCAAGTGACAACCAGAATTTGCCTTAAATACGAAGTTACGGACAGCTATGTCCCAAATCTGTCCATTGGCCTGACCAGCGCGTATGTTTTTGATCGACAGCTTTTAATTGTGGCCTACACAAAATATTGAATGAAAGTCTACAAGTTTCTTGATGCATAGAAGTGTCAATTATTCAATTGTTTATTGGAAAATGTTCAGGAGGAGCAAACGTCTCCATACGTGACTTGCATTTGCATATTATAAGCCTTATATCCATTTGTAATTAAGTACAATATCACCAAAAGTAACAGAGACATCAAGTATTTTAGAGTGAGATCCAAGTTATTAGCTAATGTAAGCTTTATATTTTGTTTGTTTGTGCAAAATATCATTAAATATGAACAATGTGATATCTAATATTGTAATATTATATTACAAAACAAGTTATTATAAAGTTAAAGTGTCTTACCATCACTATATAAAGTGCTGAAAGCAAACATGGTCGGTCAGTATGGTTCCTTGTGTCATGTAATGTGGCTGCACGTAAGCTTTCAGTGAGTTTCATGTGTCTAGGATGCCGTAAAAGGTCTAAGAATCCTTTGTTGAGAATCTGTATGTTTTTATTCATCAGAGTGAAACCTTATGCCTGTAGTCTATCATTTCCCCTCTGTCTACCTTTATTAGCAACTCTTGTACATGTAATGAACAAGCTGTGTGACAGCCAATCAAAGCCAAACAAACGGGTGCTGTCCATCTCTTGTGATCATCCTTAAAATGGTTCTACACCTTCATTGGAGTCCAGCTGTGTTTGATTATACTGATGGGACTTGATTAGGAAAGCCACACACCTGTCTATATAAGACCTTACAGCTCACAGTGCAAGTCAGAGCAAATGAGAATCATGAGGTCAAAGAAGAAGAAGAAGAATCATCTTTTATTGTCATGAACATGCATGCATGCACACGAAATTTGTTCTCTGCATTTAACCCATCACAGTGAACACATACACATGTTAGTGGAACACACTGGAGCAGGGGGCAGCTGAAGCGCCCGGGGAGCATTTCGGGGTATCAGTGTCTTGCTCAAGGACACCACAGCCGTGAGTCCGGGGGATGTTGGCGGATGGTCCAGTCGGGGTTTTGAACCTAGGTCCCCCACGGTGGCAGGCGATGATCTTAACCATTGGGCCACGGCTGAACTGCCTGAAGAGCTCAGAGACAAAATTGTGGCAAGGCACAGATCTGGCCAAGGTTACAAAAGCATGTCTGCTGCACTTAAGGCCCCTAAGAGCACAGTGGCCTCCATAATCCTGAAATGGAAGACGTTTGGGACGATCAGAACCCTTCCTAGAGCTGGCCGTTCGGCCAAACTGAGCAATTGGGGGAGAAGAGCCTTGGTGAGAGAGGTAAAGAAGAACCCAAAGATCACTGTGGCTGAGCTCCAGAGATGCAGTCGGGAGATGGAAGAAAGTTCTAGAAAGTCAACCATCACTGCATGGGAACCGCCCTGGGTCCTGAGGAGTGGGGCACATCTCCCTGGCTGGGTCACCCGCAGGATGGGCTCAATGTGCCGGCTCAGCAACTCCTTACACCAGTTCCCTAACATGCATGTGATATGGGGTTCATTAACTAATAAGTTCCATAGATACGCTATAGGCTTTATTTGCTTGTGCTGAGACCACTATTAATAACACAGGTTGTATTAAGATATAAACTCACAGGTTCTTACAGGTGTTTAGAAACTATAAAAGCATCTCCCACCGCACCACTCATTGGTAGCACTGCCTTGCTCATTTCCAAAATCCTGCCCTGTCCTTCCCTTTTCAGTCCTCTTGCATCTTATCCTATTGGTTAGTTGTTGCATGTACTCACTGGGTGTTCCCACCGTCCACAAATAAGAACACGATTTGACTTTTGTAACATTACTTGTGGTCAAATATCTAGACGAACTATTGTTCTGCTGTGGACCGCACCCCTATTCTCCTTGTCCATTCTGTCCCTCTGTCTGTCCCCTAAAACCTTCTTCTGTGCAGCTGCATTTTCAATAAACATCAGAATAATTAACAAATTCAAAAAAAGCAGAGGGAGTATTTCAAACTCCCCTGTTGCACAGTAAAATTGTTCCAGCACAAAAGTCATACAGATCCACCATTCTGCATGACCATGCAGCTGCACAGGATAGGTTACAAAATAAAACAAAATAATAATAATAATCTTTTTTTTTTAATGAAATTCAAATATCTTGCCTCGCTTGGTTTGTGAGCACTAATAGAATGAATTCTATTGTGTTAACTCTATACCTGCAGTGCTGTTGTGCCAAATCCATCCCAGCCATAGAAGAGGAGACTGCATGATGCACAACTCCCCTGAGCCCATACCCACAAGCAAAATCAGAGTGAGGCATCGGAGCAACTTTCTATTGGCTCAGCCAAACAGTATGTGTAGCTTGGTAGATAAATAGCGTCATCTACAGGATATAGTAAATAATGTCTGGATGGCGACCAGTTCAGGGTGTACCCCGGCTCTCGCCCGCAGTTCGCTAAAATAGGCTCCAGCACACCCGTGACCCTAGTGAGGAAAACCTGTACAGAAAATGGATGGATGGATGGAAGTTTTTTTTTTTGTTTGTTTGTTTTTGTCCTGCTCGACTGTTAGGTCAAGCAAAATTGTGGCTCTGTATCCCTTTTATGCCGGAACAGTTTTACTTTGTCACAGTTCTTAAGCTGCCGCTGTGGTTTCCTAGTATTATAATGGATATTTATTGAGAATCAGAATCGATCAGTCGAACAGAACAAAGTTTTTAGAGGGGAGTGAGAAAAGAAGACAAAAGACAAAGCACTAATTATAAACAAGATGAGAAAAGTAATATTGGGTCTAAATATCTTAGTTCAGGTTTAATAGGATAATAAAAGCACACACTCTGTCTGAATGCCATATTTCATATACAGTATAAAGAAATATGACTGAATTCAGTTAGTGGTCACGTGATTCTTAGATACAATAACCTTAAAAACAGACATTGCTTGGAATACACTCAGGGAGTCAATTCCCAAGCCCACACATGGAGAGTGGTCACGTCCTCTATCTACTTCCTGTAGATATCAGTGGGTCCAGCCAGCGGAAAGGGACCTTTGCAGTACAAAGGAGCAGTCTGATAAGGACCACCTTGCTTCGAGCCTTCACATGTGCTTGTCTCTGGTGGTTAGTCTGAATTGTGCCCATCTCTTGACTTGCTCTGTGTGTGGAGAAAGCCATTAAAGACACACTGGAAAGGGGCATGTAATGGCACTTGCAGACAGACGAGTTGGCATGTGAAGACAGAGGGTGAGATTGAGAAATCACCCTGAGAAGGAAGGTCCCAATTCAATACAATGATTTGCAAATCATGTTCAACCTATATTTAATTGATTACACTACAGAGACAAGATATTTAATGTATAAACTGATAAACTTTATTATTTTTAGCAAATAATCATTTGCTTAGAATTTTATGGCTGCAACACGTTCCAAAAAAAGCTGGGACAGGGTCATGTTTACCACTGTGTTACATCACCTTTTCTTTTAACAACATTCAATAAACGTTTGGTAACTGAGGACACTAATTGTTGAAGCTTTGTAGGTGGAATTCTTTCCCATTCTTGCTTGATGTACAGCTTCAGCTGTTCAACTGTCCGGGGTCTCCGTTGTCGTATTTTATGCTTCATAATGCGCCACACATTTTCAATGGGAGACAGGATGTAGCGCCGAACTGTATTTACTGTATTATTTATTGGTTTTCTGAAGTGTTCCTGAGCCCATGTGGTGATATCCTTTAAACATTGATCTATTTTCTCACGCACTTGCTCACAAAGAGGTGAACCTGGCCCCATCTTTGCTTGTGAATGACTGAGCAATTCAGGGAAGCTCGTTTTATACCCAATCATGGCACCCACCTGTTCCAAATAGCCTGTTCACCTGTGGGATGTTCCAAACGAGTGTTTGATGAGCATTCCTCAACTTTCTCAGTCTTTTTTGCCACCAGTCCCATCTTTTTTTGGAACGCGTTAAAGCCATAAAATTCTAAGTTAATTATTATTTGCTAAAAACAATAAAGTTTATCAGTTTGAACATTAAATACCTTGTCTTTATAGTGTATTCAATTAAATATAGGTTGAACATGATTTGCAAATCATTGCATTCTGTTTTTATTTATGTTTAACACAACGTCCCAACTTCATTGGAATTGGGGTTGTAATTAACACATACAATAAGACATTTGAGAAAAAAATCCAGCTCTTTATTTGCAGTTTCTGAACAGGTCCAGAATTATGTATTTTGTGCATGCATGTGTGTGTAAAAGTTGGCAGCCATGTTGACCCATGAGACAGACGTGTGCATTGGTCATTACTGTAATCGCTCCATTTACTTCATCTACCCTGGGAGAAATGGCTGGTCAACACCATCTGGACTCATGCACAAGCACATACATGGCAATCACCAGACATGGTCGTCTGCATGGCTTGCCTAACACTAACCTCCTATGAGACTGTGATGGTAAGAATTAGCTTGCTGGGCCACCAGTTCCTCTCCTTTTATTCTTTAGGAATTAGGTTCTTCTGTTTTTTTTTTTTTTTGTTTTGGCTGAGTGCAAATCTTCCTGTCTACTTGCAGTATTATACAGTTGATATAGAAAGTCTACACACCCCTGTTCAAATGCCAGGTTGTTGTGAAATTTAAAAAATTAGATAATGATAAATCATTTAACAGCTTTTTCCACAATTAATGTGACCCTTAACCTGTACAACTAAATAGTTTTTTGATTTTTTTAAAGCTTTATTCCAATCAACAATTGGACCATAACAAACTCTTCCAAACACATGTCGGCAAGTGTGTTATGGTCTGATTACACCAATGTTGAACTTTTTGGCAACAGTAGTTTATAGCAATCACAACATTGCTCATCACTAAAAGAATACCATGCCTACAGTGAAGCATGGTTTTGGATGCGCCATGTCTTGGGGTAGTTTTTATTCAGCTGGAACTGGTGTCTTAGAGAATGTGGAGGGAATTACAAACAGTTCGATATACAGTAGCAGTCAGTGTTAGCACAAAACCTTCAGACTTCAGCTAGAAGGCAAAAATGTCAGGAAAAGCCTACTAGAAATTAATTAGGGGTTAATAAAAGACACTTTAAATGATCACAGGTGTGTGCTGATTCCCATTTAATATTAGTTTGAAAGTGATTGGTTAATTCTGAACATAGCCACATCACCAGTTAAAAGATCGTGTGGTCATTATTTCAGTTTTTTATTTTTACTTCAGCCCTCACAAAAAGATTTAAAAATAAATAAATAATACATTTTCCAGGTTACATAAATGGTGGAAAAAGTTTTGAAATGATTTATTTTGATCTCATTTTTTTTATATCATAAAAAATTGGCATTTGAACAGGGGTGTGTAGACTGCTTCTATCCACTGTATATCAAAAGCACCTGTATTTTTTTAATTATGTATTCTTCTCAATGTGTTCCACTTTTCACACTGTTTTGGTGAGAATCTGCACATTGATTACATTAAAAAAAAACGTTAAACAAGTTTAAAAATTAAAAATGGCCACTCACTGTTTATCTATAGTGTGCAAAATTAAATACAAACAAAATGAAAGCCAAATTTAGATCAATTGGAAGCAGTTTACGTGTGTATCTGTGGGGCCAAATGCTGTAATGCTCAAATTGACACTGAAAATGAACTTGAAAAATCCCATTTAACATGTTTAGATCCTTATATCACTATCAAATTCTATAATTTTTTTTCAGAACCATATACAACCAGAAGCTGTAGGGGTTTAGTTCTGTTTGGATCTCATCCAGATTGTGCATTTGGCAGCAATGTATGTTTAACTTGGAAAATCCCATGTATGTAATATACATGTACATAAATTACTGTCAAATCTGTGATGTCTGTCAGATGCTTATATAGGCTCCTATTATATTGTGTTCACTTTGAGCTGGATGAAAGGTTGCCTAATTTTAGCTTAAAAAAAAAAAAGAATTGCATAGTGACTAACTCATTGACGTGGCAAGTGACAAACGTTTAAACCTTGGGAGGTCTGCACTCCATCAATGCTCATATTTCCTTCTATCTGTCCTTCCCTGTGTCTTCTCTTCATCCATTTCTTATCAGACGTTTCAATCAGACACAAATCTATTGTTTTCCCTGAAAGCTACAAGGTGAAAATGAAGAAAAGACAAAGGTGGGAAGCACCTAAATGACGTTGAGATGGTCCTCACGATGCATGTGGGACTGCGAAAGGCTGCGTGATAGACGACACCTACATTTAAGAGAGGACATGGGTGATGACAAGTCAGATGGGGAAGAGGGTAAAGAAGAGTGAACTGGGATCAAAGCAATAAGGACTCAAGAGCTGTGGTTGTCAAGCCACATATGTGTAGCCATGGCAACGGCAAAATGGACAGAGCAAAGAGGAGAAGAGAAGGAAAGAAATAGGACGCTTCAGGTTTAAGGGGAAAAAATGACACCGCTGAAAGAGTGAAAAGAGTTTAGCATGTGCTTTGCTATGCCACACTGGAGCACAATATTACATTCTCGTTTGGGTGATATTTCAGTTACAGTCAAGTGCTGCAAGTTTAAACATCACCTGAAGACACACTTTTCACATTTGCGCTCTTCCCGTTTACATTACTTAGCAATGACCCTGTGGACAAAGTATCTACATTTATTCTACTAGTGCTCATGCTGCACCTTCATCACTCTTCACTCATTTGTATTCTAGTGTGCTCGCAGCCCCTCCTCACTTCCATCTCAGCTTACAGCCGGTCTTTTTTTCCTCTTTTGTCTCACCATTGGCTTCCTTTCATGCTTCTCTTGTCCTCCATGTTCTTCAACAATCTCTTTTCTGGCCCCCATCCCTCCATCCCCACGGAGCAGAGCTGACATTGGACTTGAGGTCAAAGAGATGGGCAGTCATGCTCCTACTGTCACTTGGCTCAAACGGGCTTACATACAGAATACAGACTCCCAAGGGATGCCCCCCCCCCCCCCCCCCCCCCACACCCGCCCCCCCACTGGCCTTGGGCTCTACACAGATATACATTCAGCCATACACTTTTAATAGAAATGTACTTAAATTTATAGAAACTGAGCAAAGCAAGGACATAGATGCATGCCATAAAAAGGCATTTACTAGCCAGCTTTACTTTACCCATGCAAGAGTATAGAAGCATGGAACTACAGATTTTTGTAAGCAAATTCTCTCGAGAACTGCTGCCGATTATAGCTTGTACAGTATTGTGCACAATTTAATTATTCACTATGGAGGAATACTGAACACTCGCGTTTAAATATAAGCCTACAAAGGTCATATACACCCATTAACATAGCCATATTTGTCAAGAAAGATAAACGCTTTTAGCAATTGTGTCCAATATGTTTTGGGGAGAAACAAAACCACTGATATAGGATATTTCTGTTGGTGTGGATGCAATATTTCTGTGACTTTTAACATGAAATCAATCAATGTTTATGGACATTAATTTAAAGAACATAAAGGCAAAATTATATCAACATGCAAGGCTTTAATATAACATAATGTTCACAATAGTGTATCCTCAAATGCCAAAAGGTCTTATCTATCTTTTGCATTTAGCTCATTTTATATTATATTAGTATTTATTACTTCCATAAATTAGGCTTAAACTAAAAAGGGTAATCATTTATGTTGTTTGTACTGTAAAATGGCAGGACACGTGCAGTAATGGGATGTCATGGCTGGAGTCACGATAGTTTCAGGCATGGTTTTTGGTACATTGTGCCACACTGTCACCATGTGGTCACTATATGTGCTGCATAGTTTAATGAAGAAAAACTGCATTTGTTATAATACTTTAAAAAGAATATATATTCCAATAATAAATTATATTTATTGTATGTATTTATTTTTATTTTATTTTTATGCCCTGTGATTGACTGCTGGTACCCTGAACAGTAGAAACAGTGTACAAAATGGATGGATTGATGAATTTAATACTCCACAATTTTTACAGTGTCCATCAAAGACACACTGTACATCAATTATTTTGTCACCGTTGTTAAGAATGTGCTTGTAACATACATATACAGCCATATGTACTGTAATATATTTCCTGTCCTGGTGTGTTGTGCTTTTGGTGTGGACCTATTGAAGGCTCTGGTTACAGGATAGGGTTACATAGAAAGACACCAGTCTTTATGCAGTTGCATCACTTTACTTGCTGATTCCCTAGCTGCACACCATAATAAGAACAAATGAATAGTGTATTTGAGGAAATTTGATTAAGTTTTTTTGCATTACCAACTTCTTTTTCACTTTGAGATATTGTTAGTCTTCCTTCATGGCTGAGGCTTTAAGCAACATCAGCAGGGGTAACCCTTCACCAAGTGGAAGGGCTTCAGGCCTGCGGGGCCCCCAGGAGACAGCTCTCAAAGGTGGGGTGGCGCTGTCGGATGAGAGGGTGGACTTCCTCCGAGAACAGGTAATTTGTGTGCTCTGTGTTAAGATGGATAAATGGAACCGCTTCATCAGCGCAGAGGAGAATCAGCACATCATTTTGGACTTCCTGGACCACATTTGGAGCCACAGACTGCTGTTCTTCACCGGACCTGGAGGGACACTGCTTGCAGGGGATGCTCAGGTAAGATAGACACAATAATTTGTACACTCTTAAAACAACAATTTTATTATTACTTGAAGTGTCCGTCTAAAAATGTACATTTTAGTACAACAATGTTAAGACTTGTTCTAATTAAACTGGAGAACATAGAACAGAACAGGTTTTTTGTGGGCCAACAGAATTACTAGAATGAATAGTTTTTACAGTTTTCTTTGTATGCTTTATTTTTGTTTTGTTTGTAAACAGACCTAATGTTTCAAGTAATTTCAATGACCATGGTAGGATTTTTTTTCCCCTTTACAGAAGGGTACCAGCGATTTAGTCTGTGATGTGTACAAAGAAAAGAACACTGTATCTACTGTGAAACATGGAGGCTGCTCGCTTATATTTTGGGGCTGCAGAGCCACATCTGGCACCGGGTGTCTCGAATATGTGCAGGGTACAATGAAATCTCAAAACTATCAGGGGATTCTGCAGTGAAAATGTATTGCCCATTGTCAGCAATCTTGCTGTCAGCCACACTGGTCAGGAATCCTCCAACAGGATCTTTTTCTTTTCCCTTCGGCTTGTCCTGTTAGGGGTCGCCACAACATGCCATCCTTTTGCATGTAAGTCTACCTCCTGTATCCTCCTCTCTAACACCAACTGCCCTCATGTCTTCCCTCACTACATCCATCAATCTTCTCTTTGGTCTTCCTCTAGCTCTCTTGCCTGACAGCTCCAACCTCATCATCCTTCTACCAATATTACTCACTATCTCTCCTCTGGACGTGTCCAAACCATTGAAGTCTGCTCTGTCTAACTTTGTCTCCAAAACATCTAACCTTAGCTGTCCCTCTGATGAGCTCATTTCTAATCCTATCCAACCTGGTCACTCCTAGAGAGAACCTCACCATCTTCATTTCCGCCACCTCCAGCTCTGCTTCCTGTTGTCTCTTCAGTGCCACTGTCTCTAATCCGTACATCATTGTTGGCCTTCATCCTAGCAGACTCTTCTGTCACACAACACACCTGACACCTTCCTGCACCCGTTCCAACCTGCTTGGACCCGTTTCTTCACTTCCTTACCACACTCACCATTGCTCTGGACTGTTGACCCCAAATATTTAAAGTCCTCCACCCTTGCTATCTCTTCTCACCATAGCCTCACTTGTCCACCTTCACCCCTCTCATTCATGCACATATATTCTTTCTTACTTCGGCTAATATTCATTATTCCTTTCCAGTGCATGCCTCCATCTTTCTAACTGTTCCCCCACCTGCTCCCTGCTTTCACTGCAGATTACAATGTCATCTGCGAACATCATAGTCCACAGAGATTCCAGTCTAACCTAATCTGTCAGCCTATCCATCACCACTGCAAACAGGAAGGTGCTCAGGGCTTTTCCCTGATGCAGTCCTACCTCCACCTTAAATTCCTCTGTCACACCTACAGCACACCTCACCTCTGTTCTGCTGCCCTCATACATCTCCTCTACTATTCTTATTATTCATACTTCTCTGCCACTCCATACTTCCACATGCAGTACCACAGTTCCTCTCTGGGAACTCTGTCATAGGCTTTCTCTAGATCTACAAAGACACAATGTAGCTCCTTCTGACCTTCTCTGTACCTTTCCATCAACATCCTCAAGGCAAATAATGCATCTGTGGTACTCTTTTTTGGCATGAAACCATACTGTACTCACATCTTTCCTGAGTCTAGCCCCCACTACTCTTTCCCATAACTTCATTTTGTGGCTCATCAACTTTATTCCTCTATAGTTCCAACAGCTCTGCACATCACCCTTGTTCTTAAAAATGGACACCAGCACACTTTTCCTCCCTTCCTCAGGCATCTTCTCACCCGCTAGAATTCTGTTGAACAAGCAGGTCTAAAACTAAAACACAGCCACTTCTCCTAGATGGTTCCATACCGCCACAGGTATGTCATCAGGATCAACTGCCTTTCCATTTTTCATCCTCCTTAATGCCTTTCTCACTTCCCCCTTACTAATCATTGCCACTTCCTGGTCCACCACACTTGCCTCTTCTACTCTTCCTTCTCTCTCATTTTCCTCATTTATCAACTCCTTCAAAGTATTCTTTTCATCTATCCAGCACAATACTGGCACCAGTCAACACATATCCATCTATATCCTTAATTACCTTAACTTGCTGCACATCCTTCCCATCTCTATCCTTTGGTCTGGCCTGGCTGTATAGATCTTTTTTTTCCTTCTTTAGTGTCCAACCTGGCAGATGTCATCACATGCCTCGTTTGGCCTTTTACACCTCTACCTTTGCCCTATGTCGCATCTCAATGTAATCCTTTTGCCTCTCCTCAGTCCTCAGTGTTCCATTTCTTCTTAGCTAACCTCTTGTATGATTTCCTGTAGTTTGAGGTTCCACCACCAAGTCTCCTTCTCTCCTTTCCTACCAGAATATACACCAAGTACTCTCCTGCCTGTCTCTCTGATCACCTTGGCTGTAGTGGTCCAGTCTTCTGGAAGCTCCTCCTGTCCACCGAGAGCCTATCTCACCTCTTCCCGAAAAACTGCACAACACTCGTCCTGTCTCAGCTTCCACCACATGGTTCTCTGCTCTGCCAGTGTCTTCTTAAGCTCCTCCCCACCACCAGTCAGTTTACACACCACCATCCTATGCTGTCTAGCTACATTCTCCCCTACCACTACCTTACAGTTGGTAACCTCCTTCAGATTACATTGGCTACACAACATGTAATCCATCTGCGTGCTTCTACCGCTGATCTTGTAGGTCACCCTATGTTCCTACCTCTTCTGGAAAAAAAGTGTTCACTTAAGCCATTTCCATCCTTTTGGCAAAGTCTACCACCATCTGTCCCTCCAAGTTCCTTGACTGGATGCGAAAGTTACCTATCACTTCTTCATCAGCCCTGTTTCCTTTACCAACATGTCCTTTGCAATCTGCACCTATCACGACTCTGTGTCTGGGATGCTCAGAACTAATTCATCTAGCTCCTGCCAGAATTTTTCTTGCACCTCTAGGTCACATCATACCTGTGGGGCATAGCCACTAATTACATTATTAATTAACACCTTCAATTTCAAGTTTCAGCCTCATCACTCAATCCGATACTCTTTTCGCCTCCAAGACATCCTTAGCTAACTCTTTCTTTAAAATAACCCCTACTAAATTTATTTTCCCATCTACACCATGGTAAAATTATTTTAACCCTGCCCCTAAACTTCTAACCTTACTGCCTTTCCACCTGCTCTCCTGGACACACAATAGATCAACCTTTCTCCCAATCATCATGTCAACCAACTCCCGAGATTTTCCTGTCATAGTCCCAACATTCAAAGTCCCCTAAGAACCCACTTTCCACCAATCCTTCGTCTTTGACCTTCAGTAGCTGAATTTCCACCGGCGCCCTGCAGGTTAACGGCACCGGTGGCGAATGTTGTTAACCCGGTCCAGGCCCGATCCGGTATGGAATTCTTTGGATGAACGCTCATATTTCTTTGACAAAGTTTTAAGCCGGATGCCCTTCCAGACGCAACCCTCTACATTTATCCGGGCTTCAGACCAACCTACAGTTTGCACTGGCTTGTGCCCCCCATAGGGGTGCATTGGAATCCCCCGACAGGATAAAGACCCAAAATTGAGAGCAAACCGAGAATTATTCTGAGGCCACAAGTGGTATCCGGGCTCCCTCTAGTGGTACATGAATGAATGCCTGCCTGAGTACAGTCGTGTTGTTTTTAACATTTAAGTTCAATACCCTTGCATTAAATCTTTAGGAACGGTTTGTTTTTTAACACTTATTTTGGCACAATCTTTATTTAACTTTTATGTGCAAAACATTTTAATTGAATCATTGTTTTAAGTGGCAGCACAATGGACGACTGGTTATCACATCTGCCTCACAGTTCTGAGGACCGGTTCAAATCCCGGTTCCGTCTGTGTGGAGTTTGCATGTTCTCCCCGTGTCTGCGTGGTTTTTCTCCGGGCACTCCAGTTTCCTCCCACATCCCAAAAACACGCACGATAGGTTGATTGGAGACTCTAAATTGCCCATAGGTGTGAATGTGTGCGGGAATGGTTGTTTGTTTCTATGTGCCCTGCGATTGGCTGGCGACCAGTTCAGGGTGTACCCTGTCTCTCGCCCGAAGATGGGCTCCAGCACGCCCGTGACCCTTGTGAGGATAAAGAGGTACGGAAAATGGATGGATTGTTTTAAGTACTATGTTCCTTTATTCATGTTAATGTTCAAACTGTACCAAATGTTACACTGGCTCACAATAATATTAACAATACTTTTTACGAATAAGATCACACTCTCATTTTTCATGAACACTCAGGCCCATTATTATAGAATAGACTAGAATTAAATTGTGTTGTCATTCTTCCAAATAAAGAGCGAAAAACAGTTTGGCAACTCCAGTGTTGCCGCAGCAACTATGCTACTGTATTTTATTGTTGGTCATGATGGGGGTACTTGGGGAGCTAAGTACTTTTTTTTGGTGGTACTTATTGTAAAATGTGTGAGAACCACTGCTTTAGAAATTCCATTACAGTACTCAATTTTACTTTTGAACACCGATACTTTCAATATTTGTTCAAGGTATGTAATCAACTTGTAAAGAAGAAGAATATAGAAATGCTGTGACACAATGACCTTTTTGTCCACGACATCCAACATATATCTAACATACCCATTTTTTGAAATAAGTCCCTACTTATTTCTGGTGCTTTCAATGCTTTTGAAAGTATTCCTACTGTTTTTGCATCTATGAAGACATCACTGCCGTGGAAGACCAAAATATTGTGTTTGCTGAAGAAGGGTGTAAAGAGAATCACTCGCCAAGGATTCCGACTGCAACTGAGGCTGGGGGAAGTACCAGGATACCCGATGGAGCACTTACCAATTGTCATCTCAGAGGTTGGCTTGCCGACATACGCTGTATGATTTCCAAATCTTCGTTTACACTTTACCAGAGGTGGCAAAAGTACTCACTTAAGTAGAAGTACAGATACTTGATTAAAAGGACTGGTATAATTAATGATTTAACTCCTTTACATGAGAAAAAAAACTATGAAATGTACTTAAAATACAAAAGTAAAATAAATAAATAAATAACTTTTTATTAACTCTGGCTTTTTATGTTATCAAAACAACTTGTTCCCATAGTTTTGCTAATGTTATGATATGACCAACAAAAAATTACTAGCTAAGAACTAACAATGATAACTGAAAAAAAATCCACCTTACTTGTAGTTTTTTTTTTCCCTCAGATAAAACGGAGAATGAAGGTGGTTGTTTTTAGGCTAGCACGAGACACAACCCATTTGCCATTAATCACTCTTGCAGCCGACAACAACAAACAATTCACTTCAATTAGGCCATGGATAGGGAATGTCTTGCTTCTCTGAATCTGTTGCCTCACCATCAATGAACAGAGGTTCACGTTCCTCCATGTTTGTGCTGTTTCTACTTTTTTGCCCTATATGTCCCCAAGATCTCAATCAATTTATCAATTTATCGGTTGACTTTACCTCTCTCTGCTTATGTCATCTGCACAGGTTCAATAACATAACCTAGCCTATTTTGACAAAGTGACGAGTAGAAACAGACACAGATATAGGCTACAGATATCTCATTTCAAATGTAGGAGCTAAAAGTAAAAAGTAATCAGAAAAATAAATACTCAAGTACAGATAGCTGAAAAGTAATTCAGTACAATAATATTTGTATGCTACTTCCCACCACTGCAGTGTGTAGTGATGTCTTCAGTTTTCCTCAAGGCAAAATGTGTGCGTCCACTGTGTGTGTAGGTGCTGGTGTGTGTGCTCTCCAACAGTCTGAACCATAAGGAGTGGCCTCAGGTGGTGTCAGAGGACATTCACCGACACCTGGAGAAAATGAGAAGCATCGTGGTCACTCTGAGAGGACGCGCTGAGGGACGAACGCTGCTGCCCCTTCCCCTTTGTGTAGAGATGGCACAACCTCACGACATTGAACTCGGGTTAGCGGGTCACAGCCCCAAAAAATAAAATGTGTTTTAGGAATAAGGATACTTTTCCAGTCTAAAGTGTAGAGGCTGATCTGGTTATTGTCGTTCTTTTTCCAGGAGCCCCAGAGGTTGGCCTCTGGACAGAGGCTTGTTATACTCTATAGAAACTCTGATTGTCCAGTGGTCTGGACAAATATGGAATGTCCTGAAGAAGGACTCTGGAGCCCTGCTGCTCCAGGGAGATCACCCGGGCCCTAACGTAGAGCTCCAGTTCTGGACCTCGCAGAGAGAGAATCTTGTGGGAATTCAGTCACAGGTACAGGCCTCTACCAAGGCTTTAACATTTTTTACCTAAGAGATGAGCTAGGATTTTAATAACTAAATGGCGGTACCATTTTATATGGATCCAGATGGGTTTTTTTCTGGATTGCAACCCATCATGAGACTTGACAGCTAGTATCGGCATCTATCCAATCATCCATTTGCTTTACCGCTTATCCTCACTTGGTTCGCGGGCTGCTGGAGCCCATACCAGCTATCTTCGGGCGGGAGGCGCGGTACACCCTGCACCGGTCGCAAGCCAATTGCAGGGCACATAGAAACAATTCCAAACCATTCACACTCACATTGACACCTACGGGCAATTTAGTTTTCAATCAACCGACCACGCATGTTTTTGGGATGTGGGAGGAAACCGGAGTGCCTGGAGAAAACCCACCCAGGCACTGGGAGAACATGCCAACTCCACACAGGCGGGGCCGGGATTTGAACTGTGAGGCATATGTGCTAACCAGTCTTCCACCATGCCGGCAGTATTGGCATCTGAACATGATAACTGTGATTTCCCACATGAAATTCAAAGATTGTATCGTATTTAGGTGTAACTTGGTTTGACTCTAAATCCTTTGAATGTGCATAAAATTTTGAACATTAGTTAAAATCAGATTTGACAGAGGTAGTCTTTGTAAAATAATTTATTCATTTATTCAAGCTACTAGTAGTATGAATTTTTCAAAGTTTTGACATATTTTAAACATAATGTGTGAATTGGCACTATGATTTAACTGGAAACACCTTGAAAGAATTCCTTCCAATCAAAAACATCCTTGATGGAAGCTTTTGGATTTGAAACAGCAATTTCCAACATTACCAGTTGATTTCATGATAATGACCTAATAAATGCCAGCAACTTTAATTTCTGCATGGTATGATCATTTTGACCTAAAGTCTTTCTTTAGAGCCCAGTTAATGGGACAATCATGATTGATGTTTTCAGATTCAGAGTCCCAAAGTGAAGCAGATCATGGAGATCTTGAGAAGAGTCAAAAGCAGTTACTATTCCTCCTTCCAGGACATCTCTGTTAAAGTCAATGAGGGTGACTATGCACATCACAGCTTGAAATATAGATCATTTGGATTCTGCATTTGCCATTGCTTATGGTTAGATTAAAGCTTTGTTAGACTCTAATTACAGTCGTACTCGTGTATATGGCTGTCACAGCGGTGGTGGAAGCCGAGGACATCGATTTGTATCTGCGCCCTTTGAGGAGGCTCATCAGCAGCCTGGTAGAGAGAAGTTTTCCTCAGGTGGACACTCTGCTACCTCCTCTCTTCCACACCCTCTCTCTCATCTGGAGTCGATCACAGTACTACTGCACTCCACAGCGCATGGTCGTTCTCCTGGAGGAGTTCTGCAACCTGATCCTGGAAAAGGTACACCGATGAATCCCGTTGAATGGAAAGTATGAAGATAGACAGATGTATTATAATGACAAAGTGTTTGCTTCATAGGCCTTTGCCTACCTGATCCCTGAAGAACTGTTTAAGATGGAGCTTGAGGAAGGACAGGAGAGAGTCCAAATAACCATCTACATCATGCGCACCTACAAGCAGGTGTTTCACACTCACTGCCAGAAGATTCTGAAGTACTTCCAACACGGCCAGACTGTCAAGCTGTGGGACTTTCCCACCTCAATTGTGTTTCGGCGCTCAGACAGCATAATGGAGAGACTGCTTATGATTGAGGTAGGATGGGAAATTGACCTTTAGTCTAATCATAAAATTTCATAAACAATAACATATTTTAACATATTTTAATAATGCTTTGTTTGTCTAACACAGTGCATTGCTAACATTATAATACTGTACTTATCTGTTGTTTGGTGACAATTGAGCCTTTATAAGGTTCTTCTTTAAATAATAGGCCACTGCATGTTGCCTAAAAACCTTTGAACAGGGGTTTGTAGACCTTTTATAGCCTTTGTATTTCATCTTGTTAGACATTGTTCCCAACATTTTCGTATGATAGTTTCTCAAACCAATTGACACAGTGACTTGAGCTGAAATAGTAGATTCTCCCTTTCATGCATAGGAGCTATTTGCTTCAGCGCTGGACTTTTTGAAGCTAGAGAAGGTGGAACTCGGTGGATCCAGAGGCAAGTTCCTCAGTGAAATGGTCTTCACCATGAGTGAGGAGTTTCAGGACCGCTGGCGAGCCCTCAGAGAGACCAAATATGACCCATTGGACTACACTAATGATGTAAGGCATAGTAAGATTGCTGACCTTGGCTTTGTTAGGACAACCTTTACATGCGTTAACAAGGTTTTCATAAAGGCTCTCATAAGGTACAGCCAACTAATTTTGTGAATTACAATTGTATGTTATTGTCTTTCCAAAGCACTGAAAAACAGCCACAGCAGATATCAATAATCCGTTGATCCATATTCAATTAACTACAAGTTCTCATCTGGGAAAACGTAGCGCATAGAAAATGTGCCAAAACAGAAGAATCTAAAATATCTATTATCTATATTTTAATATAAATATGTATGTCTCATCTGCAGGATTTTATTCATCAACACAAGTGTTTTATGGAACAAAACAAAGACTTTGACCAGAGGCTTGGAACTGTCCTCAATCTTGCCTTTCAGCACTCAAGAAACCTCAAATCTACATTTAAAGTGTGTCTCTTTTGGCTTGACTCATTTGTGTGAATTGATTGAATATTTTATATTAATCTTAGGAACTTTGACTTTAATGAAACAAGGCACAACCTTGAATCACACTTTCACATGATCCAAGGCTGTATTTTAATAATGCTGTCAAAAATGTGCCCAGTAATGAAAAATTATTACTGCGTCCTATTCAGCTGTTGAAGATTTTTGGGAACCTGCTTGAGAGACCTGGAATCCATCAGCTCTTCAGTCCTAACTACATTGTGATATTAGACATGTTCAACAAGGAAATAAACCACTGCCAGTTTCTACTTAATCAACACAGAGATGGGGTGAGAGAATGATACATTTGTTATAGACATTACAACTTTAAAATATATATTCCGATGACCAAGATAGAGTTCCATATTAAATTGGGAACTTTTACGTCCCAGTGTTCCCCCACATAGTCACAAATTTTTGGGTGGTGACAAACCTATTGTCCATTACTCACTGAAGCTCAGACCAATTTGATGTTTTTGCGTTGATTTTTGCTATCGCAGCAAGGCTCACTTGGGATCACTGTATATTTTCATATGTCCTTATTATTATTATTTTCTTCCATAATCATCTTGAGCACTGTATTTGGATTGGTGATTCATTTAATTGGATAATTAATGATGCAAATTGGCGGTGGCCGACTGGTTAGAGCGTCAGCCTCACAGTTCTGAGGACCCGGGTTCTATCCCCGGCCCCGCCTGTGTGGAGTTTGCATGTTCTCCCCGTGCCTGCGTGGGTTTTCTCCGGGCACTCCGGTTTCCTCCCACATCCCCAAAAAAACATGCATGAATTGGAGACTCTAAATTGCCCATAGGCATGACTGTGAGTGTGAATGGTTGTTTGTTTCTATGTACCCTGCAATTGGCTGGCAACCAGTTCAGGGTGTACCCCGCCTCCTGCCCGATGACAGCTGGGATAGGCTCCAGCACGCCCGCGACCCTAGTGAGGAGAAGCGGCTCAGAAAATGGATGGATGGATGGATGATGCAAATTACGCTTGTATGTTTCAGTATGCGTCAGGAAATATGTTTCTGGGAAAAAATATGCCCCCGGTGGCCGGGAGGCTGAAATGGTCTCAGCAGCTTCAATGTCGCATCTTGATCAACAGAGGCAACTTGTGCCAGCTTGCTAATACGTATGGACCACACACACACCTTTAGCTTGTAACAGCCTTGGAGCAGATCTATCATTCAATATTGAAGGAACGGCTTTTTTTGTATTGCTATCTAAAGTCTCTTCTGTCGTTTCATCCCAGGCCTCTGGCTGGCACAGAGGCCGACGCTGCTCTCCTCAAGTGTGAACGTCTTCTGGAAGTTTTGGAGCAGCAGGACCAATGGTTTTTTTCACAGTGGACTGAAGGTCTGGAGGAAATCTGTCAAACACACCTGGAGGACCCCCTATTGACTCTTGACCCCAACACCGGCTTGTTTCACATCAACTTCAGTCTTGATGTAAGCACAATACTACCAGACACCTGCACAATCATGCAAAAAAAAAAATTATGGTTTCTCCTCAGGACCTAAACTTGCCAAAACATATCCTGGATTGTGAGTAACAACATCAACACATACAGTACTGTGCATAGACGAGTGATAAAGAAGACATAAATGGACTACAACAAACATGAATCAAAAGGTCATGTGGCTTTTCGATAATCAATGAAACAGAATAAAGCCGCAACCTACTTTCGACTCAAAGTTTAGGAAACCCCAATTAAATGAAATCCATTACTAAAGTTGTACAAATAAATGTCTTGTACAAGGAAAATTACACTCTTTATTAATTTTAACTTCAACCTCAACAATTAACGTTCAATTTAAACCTCTAATAGTCTAGTCACAACTAAGCTTTACAGTGTAGCCCTGTATATTCGCAGTTTGGAGGGGCTTTATTTAGTGAGGCCATAGCATTGTCTAATAGAAAAAAGTGATTTTCCACCATTTAGTAGCATCTCGAGGCAAATACAAACCTTTTTGGGTGGGCGTCAATAAGTAATTATTTTTCTCAAGTGGTGGCAGGGATCGGTCCCTGTCCTCTGCGAATAGTAAAAGCAAGATATCTCATACTAGTGCACCCCTAGTCCCCAAATTTACCATAACTACGTTGTCTGCGAAAGTATGCAAGAAAAGGTACATAAAATCCTACCAGAATTATTTCCATTAGATTGTAAACAATACCTCACTTTACACCCAGTTGAGATTCATGCTAAAGGAGGTGAAGTATCTGGGAATGCTGAAGAGCCAGAATATTCCCAAAGCAGCTCTTCAGCTCTACTCTAAATGTGACCGACTCTGCGTGGTGAGTTTTAATCTCCACGTGACATATACTGTATTTAATGAAACTGTAAACTGTACTGTCTGTACTCAAAATCCTGCCTTCTGTTCTGCAGCAAACTCAGACACTGATCTTGGTGACGCAGTGGTACAACCAGCTGAAGAGCACCATCCTGGATGTGGAGCTGGGACTGGTAAAAGATGAAATGGACAGGACCAAGCGGCAGTTGGATCCGGCCCTGCTAGAGCTGACCTGGGCCCAGGATGATGTGTGGGACTACATTAAGAACACAAGAGACCTTGTCCAGGTTTCCATTGCTTTACTTCTTCTTTAGTTTCCTGATCAGGACTACTTTGTGGTCACGGGTGAGCTGGAACCTATCCCAGCTGACAGTGGGCAAGAGGCGAGGTACACCCTTGGCTGGTTGCCAGCCAGTCGCAAGCAGTGTTGGCACAGTTACCTTGAAAAAGTAACTTGTTACTTTACTGATTACTTGAGCTTAAAAGTAATTAGGTTACTTTACTGATTACTTGATTTAAAAAGTAACTAAGTTAGAAAAAGTAACTTTTTAGTTACTTTCAGTAGCTGCCAAGTGGCAGGAATATCACTTATCCACAGTACAAAAAAAGCATTGACTTAACCGTACCCATTACTTGGTAATATACGCCACACAAATTACAGAATGATGGCATCAACATGCACCTCCTTGAGCTGTCACCTTATCGTGGTGGAGGGGTTTGTGTGTCCCAATGATCCTAGGAACCAGGTTGTCTGGGCCTTTATGCCCCTGGCAGGGTCACCCACGGCAAACAGGTCCTAGGTGAGGGACCAGACAAAGCACAGCTCCAAAAACCCCTATGATTTTAAAGAATTCAGGTGGACGTTTTCCCTTGCCCAGACGCGGGCCACCGGGCCCCCCCTCTGGAGCCAGGCCTGGAGTTGGGGCTCGAAGGCGAGCACCTGGTGGCCGGGCCTGCACCCATGGGGCCCGGCTGGGCACAGCCTGAAAGCGTAACGTGGGTCCCCCTTCCCATGGGCTCACCACCTGTGGGAGGGGCCATAGGGGTTGGGTGCAATGTGAGCTGGACCATGGCCGTAGGCAGGGTCCTTGGCGATCCAATCCCTGGCTACAGAAACTGGCTCTAGGGACGTGGAATGTCACCTCCCTGGCAGGAAAGGAGCCCGAGCTGGTGTGTGAGGTCGAGAAGTTCCGACTAGATATAGTCGGGCTCGCCTCCACCCATGGCTTGGGCTATGGTACCAGTCCTCTTGAGAGGGGTTGGACTCTCTTCCATTCTGGAGTTGCCCACGGTGAGATGCGCCGAGCAGGTGTGGGTATATTTATTGCCCCCCGGCTCGGCACCTTTATGTTGGGGTTCACCCCGGTGGACGAGAGGGTAGCCTCCCTCCACCTTCGGGTGGGGGGGATGGGTCCTGACTGTTGTTTGTGCCTATGCACCAAACAGCAGTTCAGAGTACCCACCCTTTTTGGAGTCCTTGGAAGCGGTGGCTCCCACTGGGGACTCCATCGTGCTATTGGGGGACTTCAATGGTCATGTGGACAATGACAGTGAGACCTGGAAGGGCGTGATTGATCAGATCACCAGATCAGAGCCCAAGTGGTGTTCTGTTATTGAACTTCAGGCTTATGACGGATTGTCCATAACGAACACCATTTTCAAGCATAACGGTGTCCATACGTGCACTTGGCACCAGCACACCCTAGGTCGCAGTTCGATGATCGACTTTGTGGTCGTGTCATCGGACTTACGGCCGCATGTCTTGGACACTCGGGTGAAGAGAGAGGCGGAGCTGTCAACTGATCACCACTTGGTGGTGAGTTGGCACCTATGGTGGGTGGAGATGCCAGTCCGACCTGGCAGGCCCAAATGTATCGTGAGGGTCTGCTGGGAACGTCTGGCAGAATCCCCTGTCAGAAGGAGTTTCAACTCCCACCTCTGGCAGAACTTCAGCCACCTCCCGGGGGAGGCGGGGGACATTGAGTCCAAGTGGACCATCTTCCGTGCCTCCATTGCAGAGGCGGCCGACCGGAGCTGTGGCCGTAAGGCGGCAATCCCCGAACCCGTTGGTGGACACCAGCGGTGAGGGATGCCGTCAAGCATAAAAAAGGAGTGGCCTGTGGGACTCCTGAGCCAGCTGATGGGTACTGTCTGGCCAAGCGGAATGCAGCTCTGGTGGTCTCTGAGGCAAAAACTTGGGCGTGAGAGGAGTTTGGTGGGGCCATGGAGAACGACTTCCAGACGGCTTTGAGGAAAATTCTGGTACACCATCCAGCGTCTCGGGAGGGGGAAGCAGTGCACCATCAACACTGTGTATTTTGGGCATGGGGTGCTACTGACCTCAACTCAGGATGTTGTGAGTCGGTGAGGAGAAAACTTCAAAGACCTCCTCAATTCCACCGACACGCCTTCCCATAAGGAACCAGAGTCTGGGGTCTCTGAGGCGGGCTCTCCTAGCTCTCCGGTTGAGGTCACTGAGGTGGTTAAAAAGCTCCTCGATGGCAAGGCCCCGGGGGTGGATGAGATTCGCCCGGAGTTCCCCAAGGCTCTGGATGTTGTAGGGCTGTCCTGGTTGACACGCCTCTGCAACATCGCGTGGACATCGGGAACAGTGCCTCTGGATTGGCAGACTGGGGTGGTGGTCCTCCTTTTTAAGAAGGGAGACTGGAGGGTGTGTTCCAACTACAGGGGGATCACACCCCTCAGCCTTCCTGGTAAGGTCTATTCAGGGGTGCTGGAGAGGAGGGTCCGTCGGGAAGTCAAATCTCAGATTCAAGAGGAGCAGTGTGGTTTTCGTCCCGGCCGTGGAACAGTGGACTATCTCTTCACCCTGAGCAGGGTCCTCGAGTTTGCATGGGAGTTCGCCCAATCAGTCTACATGTGTTTTGTGCACTTGGAGAAGGCGTTCGACCGTGTCCCTCGTGTGGGGGGTGCTTCGGGAGTATGGGGTACCGAACCCCCTGATACAGGCTGTTCGGTCCCTGTATGACCAGTGTCAGAGTTTGGTCCGCATTGGCGGCAGTAAGTCGGACTTGTTTCCGGTGAGGGTTGGACTCCGACAAGGCTGCCCTTTGTCACCGATTCCATTCATAACTTTTATGGAAAGAATTTCTAGGCACAGCAGGGGCATAGAGGGGGTCCGGTTTGGTGGCCTCAGTATTGCATCTCTGCTTTTTGCAGATGATGAGGTTCTGTTGGCTTCATCAAGCCGTGATTTCCAACTCTCACTGGAGCGGTTTGCAGCCAAGTGTGTAGCAGCTGGGATGAAAATGACCACCTCCAAATCTGAGACCATGGTCCTCAGTCGGAAAAGGGTGGAGTGCCCTCTCCATGTCGGGGATGAGATCCTGCCCCTAGTGGAGGGGTTCAAATATCTTGGGGTCTTTTTGTTCATGAGTGAGGGAAGAATGGAACAGGAGATCGACAGGGGGATTGGTGCAACGTCTGCAGTGATACAGACTTTGTATCGGTCCGTTGTGGTGAAGAAGGAGCTAAGCCGAAAGCGAAGCTCTCTATTTGCCGGTCGATCCATATTCCTACCCTCACCTATGGTCACGAGCTGTGGGTCGTGACCAAAAGAACAAGATCCCGGATACAAGCGGCCGAAATGAGTTTCCTCCGCAGGGTGTCCGGGCTCTCTCTTAGAGAGAGGGTGAGAAGCTCCACCGGGAGGGGCTCAGAATAGAGCCGCTGCTCCTCCGCATTGAGAGGAGCCAGATGAGGTGGCTCGGGCATTTATTTAGGATGCCTCCTGGACGCCTCCCTGGTGAGGTGCTCCGGGCACGTCCCACCGGGAGAAGACCCCTGGAACGGCCCAGGACTACGTCTCTCGGCTTGCCTGGGAATGTCTCGGGATCCCCTCGCAAGAGCTGGAGGAAATGGCTGGGAAGAGAGAAGTTTGGGCTTCCCTGCTAATGCTACTGCCCCCGTGACCCAACCTCGGATAAGCGGAAGAAAATGGATGGATGGATGGATGGATGGCATCAACATGAAGCATCCATCCATCCATCCATTTTGTGAGCCGCTCCTCCTCACTAGGGTCGTCGGCGAGCTGGAGCCTATCCCAGCTATCATCGGGCAGGAGGCGGGGTACACCCTGAACTGGTTGTCAGCCAATCACTGGGCACATACAAACAAACAACCATTCGCACTCACATTTACACCTACGGGCAATTTAGAGTTTTCAGTTAACGTGCATGTTTCTGGGATGTGGGAAGAAACCGGAATGCCCGGAGAAAACCCACGCAGGCACGGGGACAACATGCAAACTCCATACAGGCGGGGCCGGGGATTGAACCCCGCTCCTCAGAACTGTGAGGCTGACGTTCTAACCAGTCGGTCACCGTGCCCAACATGAAGCAATAACTTAAAATATTAGTGTAGTTGAAGCCACATTAAATGAGTAACTTAGTGCAGACTTGACATGCCAAATACAGTAAGTACATAAACATGTAAACATGCACACCACTCTCAGTACACCTCTCTAAAGACTCTTTAACTGATAGATAGATAGATAGATAGAGAGATAGATAGATAGATAGATAGATAGATAGATAGATAGATAGATAGATAGATAGATAGATAGATAGATAGATAGATAGATAGATAGATAGATGAAGCCATAAATTAGTACTTGGCAATAACTCAAATGTAACAATTGTCGTTTTGAAGAAGTAACTGTAGTCTAACTACTTACCCGGGAAAAGTAACGCAATACTTTGCTCGTTACTCAAAATGGCGGCATTTTGGAGTCTCGGCATCACTGGTCTCAAGTCACATATAAATAAACAATCGAGATTGTCAGGTCAGCTGTAGGGATGGAGCAGCTCAGAGCGGTAATGCGGTGTGAGACCATTTTGAGATTTGAAAACTGATAGCAGAATCTTACAATGAACTTTAAAGTGCACAGGTAAGTGGAGGGAGGCGTTATGTGCTCCCTCTTACATGTTCCAGTAAAGAGGTGATGGACGTTTGAGGGAGGACTGGCTGACTCCAAAGTAAAGTGCATTACAGTAATCCAGCCAAGATGCGATGAAGGTATGAATTACTGTTTCAAAGTGCTGCTGTGTAAGAAAAGGCTTCACCATTGACAGCTGCCTGTGGTGAAAAAGGCTGGACTTAACTACTTTACCAATTTACCGATACAAATTAAAATCATTCTCCAACCTAAAACCAACGTTTGATACTGTTGGCTTCATAAAGTGTGACAAGGGACACAAGACAACAGGGGAGGGGTTGGCGGTTGTTAAAAGGGCCACTGGGTCCAAAGACCAACACTTCTAGTTTCTTTTCATTAAAATTTAAGTTCAAGCTTTGACATAATATATTCCTCAAATAGGAGCTTGCAATTGTCAACTTCAGTGCAATTGTATGGCTAACTGTCTGTCATATTTTGTCATCACTAGAGCATTTGGAGACGCGTTAAGAAGAGCAAAGTAAATGTGGAGGCCATTCAGACTCTCATGGGGAAATTCAGCCAGTGTGCATGTGTTTCAAGAAAGAGTCGTGACTCTACTCTTCTGTTGTTCTCTGACATTGACGAAAGTGTTGCCAAACAGCACGCTCTCATCAACAGCACGGGCGAGCAGATACACATGCTTCTGCGGGTAAGTATTGTATATCCATCCATCCATTTTCTGAGCCGCTTCTCCTCACTAGGGTCGCGGGCGTGCTGGAGCCTATCCCAGCTATCATCGGGCAGGAGGCGGGGTACACCCTGAACTGGTTGCCAGCCAATCGCAGGGCACATAGAAACAAACAACCATTCGCACTCACAGTCATGCCTACGGGCAATTTAGAGTCTCCAATTAATGCATGTTTTTGGGATGTGGGAGGAAACCGGAGTGCCCGGAGAAAACCCACGCAGGCACGGGGAGAACATGCAAACTCCACACAGGCGGGGACGGGGATTGAACCCGGGTCCTCAGAACTGTGAGGCTGACGCTCTAACCAGTCGGCCACCGTGCCGCCAAGTATTGTATAGTTCAAGTGATATTTAATGTTAGAGGAGCACACCTAAAATACAATTCTCACATTTTAGGATGCAATTAAAATGCACTGTTATTATAACTTTACAGGTGAACTTAATTTGACCTTCTCTAAACCTTTAAATGCACGTCCAACTGATCAATGTTTCACTGCTTTTTTTTTTTTTTTTACTTTAAGTTTCTATTCTCCCACATGAAGCTGAACGGCAAAATTCAAATTGTTTAATCAATGTAATTTTAGGTGCATCCTGAAATTTCACCCGAAAGCCCAATATCCCTAACGTTCTGTGAGTAGTAATGTCTGATTCTGCTTTTCTTCAAGGAGAACCAGTCACTCTTGGATGTGTCCGACTTGAACAGTAGCGAATGGCAGGCCTACTCTGACTACGTGGACCACATGATCCTGGCAGGCTTCTCAAACGCCATTCGATGCTCTCTGCAGTACCTGCTAGACAACACTGATCCAGCCCATCGTGTCAGTCCGCTGTTTGAGGTCCAGTTGGTGCTGAACGGCAGTGAGATGTGTTTTGACCCCCCGCTAGATTTCACCAACAGAGGCAACTTCTTCGATATTGTAGACACCATGGTTGCCAACATTCTAAACATGGCTTCGTTCATCCCCAGAGTTGCAAAGCACAAGCACCTGGATAATTACCAGGTCGATCCACACATAATAATTCATGCATTACGTTCCACTTCCGGGTGGCAAGAGAACTCGGAAAAAAACCCTTCCATACCATTTGCCCATGGCAGAGTGATGGTGAAAACAGGGTAAATGGCTTGAATGAAGATTTTAACCTTCTTCTCTATTGCCGTAGTTTAAATGTGATGTGTCAATAGAAAAAAATATACTATATGAGGTAAATTGCTTTAAATTCACCTGTTATTGTTTACATTTGAACAGGTGAATTGATTAAAAAATAGACATGCTGGAAATTCGGACATAGTTAACATGATCATTGAGGGCCTCACTAATTAAATGACTTTTCTGTTCCTCGGATTAGTGTCATAGATGTGATCTTTTGACAGTGAAATGGATGGCATTGTGTAGAGCTGAGATTAGCCAGCAGCCTAGCCTTTATGTTTTTCTAGATTAAGAAAGACAACTGTGGTGGATTTGATCAGGTCCCCTCTACACCCCAGAAAAGAAGACAGCTGGATGTTGAGAATGGTGAAGGCTTGCTGAATAAGAAGGACTTTATTTCTATCCGCCATGTATCAAAATGCTGTGGCATGAGAGCCCCCTTCCCAATTTGGTAACTCTGGCATGTCATGCCCCAACCATATATTCATAAGGCCTACCCTCAGTTCCCTGTGGAACCCTACTATTGCTTGATCTTTGTTATAGCCCTTTCAAGTACTGTCTACCCCCTTAATGTTCCCCTCATATATGGTAGTATCCATCGATTTTCTGAGCCGCTTATCCTCACAAGGGTCGCAGGAGTGCTGGAGCCTATCCCAGCTATCATCGGGCAGGAGGCGGGGTACACCCTGAACTGGTTGCCAGCCAATCGCAGGGCACATTGAAACAAACAACAATTCGCACTCACATTCACACCTACGGGCAATTTAGAGTTGTCAATTAACCTAGACATGGTAGTATATATATGTATGTATTACATCAGTTCAAAAGCAGCCTCAAATGGCCTTAAAGCTATCTACTATACTGTTTGGACTTGTGAGGTGGTATCCTAATGACCAGAGCATACACGTATAATCTCCCTTCTCAGCTGGTAGGATAAACAAATGATGGTTTACGACCCAAAGAACGTGCCCCCCCCCCACACACTCATTCTGCCGACAGAGTGGTGTGCATATTTACAATAAATGACTTACAATATTAATAAATATCATATCAACAGATACTCTACCACCCAACCAAACATTTTATACATACCTATGAGAAAATGTTTTCCACAAACCCAATGATGGAGGTTTGGTTCCCAGCCTGTCCCTTTAGAAGAGGCTACTACGCTACCAAGCATTCTTGCGATCTTCTGTGTACAACTGTTTATATTCTCTTGATTTATCCTCCTCCCACAGGTTCTGCTGAATTAATTTAGAAGGAAATTGAAAAATACTTAAACTCTTTGTGGTATATCTCTGGCAAACACAACAAGTTGTTGTCATCATTTCAGTTCAGGTCAGGGCTCGTCAACCACTTCATTGCCACCCGGAAGCATTCTGGCATCTCTTCTTTACAAACATTAAGAAGTGGTTTTTACTCATAAATCCAACTTTTCCTGTCTTTTCCTGTTCATGCAGAGTGATATAAATGGAATGAAAGATTTGTCAGAAATGTGTTATGCTTTACGCTCTCGAGCACGTGCAGTTATCGCCAAGGTATGTAGATACTTACTTGTCCAAACATGAAAGTCCATTTATGGTGCAGCTGAAGGTAACAACTCGTAAAATGTTTTTCAGCTCAGAGAATATCAAGGATCATTCAACAGCTACCACTACCTCTGGACTGATGACAGGTCAGAATGTGGTAGACATGTTAACTTTTTCTCAAGGAGATGATTTGCAAACTCTTTTTTGCTTTCGACATTCATAGGTCAGAATTTATGAGACAGTTTCTGCTCTATGGTCATGTATTAAGTTCTGAGGAAGCTGAGCTGTATGCCGACTATGAACTGCAGAAGAACCCACCCACCCTGGAAAACTTCAAAGAGCAGGTTACATTATTTTTTGGGGTTATTCCTTCATGGGCAATGTGTAAAATTCCTTTTTCCGGTAGATCAGTCTGTTTGAGTCTCTGCATGAGAGAGTGAGCAAGATGGAGGATGGGAGGGTGTTCTGTGGCTGGTTACAGCTGGACATCAGACCTTTCAAACACATGCTGATGAACATCATCAAGAGATGGAGCTGGATGTTCAAGGAGCACCTGCTCAACCACGTTAACCAAAGGTCAGACACGTGCATGCACACAAGCTGATTCCAAATTTTGAAAGCATATGTTTGGGTTTCTTTTACACACTGAAAACATAATTAACATTTTTTCTCAGTTTTGAAGACTTATCCAAAAATACATCTAACTTGTGCAAAAATGTACAATGTTGACCCTTCTTTAAAACTTTTGGGATTCCCTCATGCATACCAACATTTTTAGAAAAAAATGACATTTCACCAATATAGAAACAATGTGACTCCCAAATATGAGAATTGAAGCAGAAAAGTTAGTGATACACAAAAAGTGAGTCACTTCCAACTTTTGGCCATAACTGTATTTAATAGAAATGAACAATTCATTTTAGGATAGTTTCCATCATTAGTGACATACAACCTGCTCAATTTTTTAATGTGAGCAATTACATTACCAAGATTTTATTCATTTCAATAAAATGTTTTCATTCGTTTTTATTTCTTTTTATTTATCTATCTCATTAAATAATTTGTTGATTGATATATTTTGAATAATAAAATAAAAAGTATTAATAATATGAAAATGTACATACACAATTTTCATTTCATATTTATTGCATTAACTAAATGGTTAATTTGAAAATGTATAAATAATACAATAAAAATGAGAGCATTTTTGTTTTGTTAAAATATTTTACTAATTTAGATACACTAACGTTTTTTAATTTTTTAAATTATTTTATTAAAATATTGTTTAATTATTTATAATTAAATCATAAGTATGAAATAGAGTAAATTATTATTTTATTATTAAAATAAATGATATTGTTAGCCTAATATCATAATTGCCTCAGTCATTTTTAACTTTCAATAAAATAATACCAATGTGCTTTCTTAAAATTGAGTTTTCTCTTTATGTCTATGTAGATTCTCAGTCACAAAGGTCATGGTAATCCGCAAAGGTTGAATCGAGGAAAATTGACTCTTCTTGTTTGTTGAATTTGTTCTTTCTTTCTTTCTTTCTAAAATTGTTCAAAATCGACTTAGTCAATTACGTTATTAGGCTAATGATTTTACGTACAAATTGTAACTTTTTTTTTTGCCTTACCTACGAATGACCTGGTCCACCTGTCTGTTTCTAAAATCAAATGTGGCTTGAGCACAAAAGTTTGCCCAGCCCTGATTTAGCACAGTCAACTGGTACATTGTAATGTTGTTCTCGAGCTTGTCAATGCTGAGAGACAAGCATGGCGTTAATAAAACCCCATCCTTCTCTGTTCTACAGCGTGAGGGAACTGTCCACTTTTGTCCACGACACGGCACATGGTCTTTCTAACAAGGTGTCCGATGGAGACTACGCCGGTCTAGTGGACATTATGGGACACCTAATGGCCATGAGAGACAAACAGATCAACAACGAGCAGCACATTAAACCTCTCAAATCTACAGCAGAGCTCCTTAAGACCTACGACCAACAACTCCCAGATTGTGTTTACATACAGCTAGAAGTGGGTGCACACATGCACACACATGGCATGAACAGTAATACAGGGTTTCCAAAAAGACACTGGACACTTTTAATAACCATTCCTAAAAATTGGATTGAATGGAAACTAACTCAACTAAAGGAGTCATTGCACTTTTACTTTCTAGACTTGCCAACACCTTTCAATTGACTGAGTCTTCCAAAAGTTAAGCTGTATACCTGAACATAACCGCCTCCAGTTTTGACAACCTTTTGCCACCATCAGATGCAGGTTTTGATGCATCTCTTCCCTAACCTCACTGCAGGTTTCCTCTTTCCTCAACCCCCACTGAAAAAAGTCACAAGGTGTGAGGTTAGAGGTGCGTGAAGTACATTCGAGGGGTCCAGTCAAGCTTTTATTGAGTTCCCGTGCAACCCTCCAGTTCCAGTGCAACTTTTCCTGACTTTGCGTGAACGCGTGATCGAATAAGAGTTCGGTGTTTTCATCAGTCGTGTTAGTCACAGGCCGTAATTCCCCTGTGTGGTTCGAAAAGAACTGATCCTGTTTCAAAAAATTCGCCATGGCTTGCCTGAATTCTACTATGTGTTGGAGCAGCATGGCGGCCATAACACTTCTTAAACTAGTGCTGAACTGCAGTCTGGGACAAAACATTTTTTTGCTAGGCAATATGTTCCATTCTTCAATGTCAGTTGGCGAGTCATGGGCAAGGGATTGATACTGCTTGATGAAACTGCAAAGCCTAAGCTGTCAAAGCTAAAGGCCTCATGTCTAGTTGAAGCCACATTAAATGAGTAACATAGTGCAGACTTGACATGCCAAATACAGTAAGTACATAAACATGTTAAACAAGCACACCATTCTCAGTACCCTTCTCTTAACTGATAGATAGATAGATAGATAGATAGATAGATAGATAGATAGATAGATAGATAGATAGATAGATAGATAGATAGATAGATAGATAGATAGATAGATAGATAGATAGATAGATAGATAGATAGATAGATAGATAGATAGATAGATAGATAGATAGATAGATAGATAGATAGATAGATGGATGGATGGATGGATGGATGCTGATTGTGGTCCATGAAGCCATAAATTAGTACTTTGTGAGAAATATTGATGACTCAAATGTAACAATTGACGTTTTGAAGAAGTAACTGTAGTCTAACTACTTACCCGGGAAAAGTAACGCAATACTTTGCTCGTTACTCAAAATGGCGGCATTTTGGAGTGTCTGCATCGCTGGTCTCAAGTCACATAGAAATAAACAGTTGAGATAGTCAGGTCACTTGTAGGGATGGACCAGCTCAGAGAGGTAATGCGGTGCGAGACCATTTCGAGATTTGAAAACTAATAGCGGAGCATGAAGTACATTCGAGGGGACCAGTCAAACTTTTGTTGATGCTGAGTTCCCGTGCAACCCTGGATGAAACTGCAAAGCCTAAGCTGTCAAATGCTGAAGGCCTTATGTCTGTCCAAATTATTCCTGAAACCCAATATATATATATATATATATATATATATATATATATATATATATATATATATATATATATATATATATAAATAAATAAAGATGTGTACAGTGACTTTTGGGCCACCCTGTGTATTGATGCATCAGCATGTTTAATGTACATTCTTTAAAACCAAATAACAGGAGCTGCCAGAGAGGTGGAATAGTTTGAGGAAAATCGCTTTCACAGTCAAACATGAAGTGGCGCCCCTGCAGTCTAACGAAGTTTCAGTCATCCGTAGGAAATGTGTCCGGTTTGAGGTGAGTTTAATGTGTGAGCAGCTCCAACAGTCTCCCAGCAGCGAAACCGTCTCATGTTTTTCCAAGCATTATAAATGACTGACACCACGGTATGCACAGTTTTCATTGTAGAGCTACTGTAATTGCTGAAAATTCCGCCTATTTGTGTTTTTACATATTTAGGTCAAGCAGTATGAGTTCAGAGAGCGGTTCCGTACTGAAGTAATTTTTAAGCTCGGTGTGGAAGAGCCCTACAAGCAAATTGATAAGGTGAGCAGTTGCTAACTTGCTACTGTTTGCTCAACCTTTAAGAAATGACAGTGTAACAAATTTGATGCTGATTATGTGACAATCAAAAAATAGAGAAATAGAGGGAAAGTTGCAAAAATGAAAATCCATTATGGCTGACATTTGTAAAGTCTTACAACACTGCAAACTACAACCACATTGTTAAATCAATACCTCTCTGGCAGTGGCAAACAAAATTCTGCATTATTATACATATTATATGTTACAGCAGAATTTTTGATACAGTATCGGAGCTCAATAAACTAAACAAGCACGTGTCTCTAGTCTAATCGAGCAGTAACTGCAATGGAGGCAGAAATGAAGGCGCTGCAGGACACTGCCGACCTGTTCGAGGTCAGCTTCCCAGACTACAAGCAACTGCGCCAGTGTCGCACTGACATCATTCTCATTAAAGCAGTGTGGGATATGGTCATTTTTGTCAAGGTAGGAAACTTCTGCATTCGAGGTCCACAGCACAAGCTCTGGATGCAATGCAACATTTCAATTTTTCTCTCTTACAGAGCAGCATAGAGGATTGGACCAAGACTCCATGGAAAGAAATCAACATTGAGCAGATGGACATGGAGCTCAGACGTTTGGCAAAAGTACAACTTTTGTAGATAAAGATGATGAGCAGTTGAGAAAGCATCTCTCATCTCCCCTTGTTTGTCATACTTTCAAGGAGATGAAGATGCTGGATAAGGATGTGCGTTTGTGGGATGTATACGTGGGACTGGAGTCAACAGTGAAGAACTTCCTGACCTCTCTGAGAGCCATCAATGAGCTGCAGAACTCTGCTGTCAGGGGAAGACACTGGCAGCAGCTAATGAACACCACCAAGGTATCCACCTGCCTTCAAAATGTCTGATTCCTTTTGTTGAGCCACTATTAGAAGCCAATGAACTGACTTGAAATCTGATACTAGACGTCTTGGAAACCCTTTGTTCCACAGGTAACGTTTTTGATGGGAGAGGACACTAGCCTTGGGAACCTGTTGGAATTGCAGCTTCACCGTGTGGAGGATGAGGTTAAGAATATAGTGGACAAGGCCGTGAAAGAAATGGCGATAGAGAAGGTCAGTATTACCACTCACCACTTATACAATAAATAGTTGAATGTCAATTAAAGTAATGAGAAGTTCAGAGATGATATTAAAAGTACATAAAAGTGTTTGCAGAGCTCATCCCCTTGCCACCATAAGTACCAAACAACAAAATGTGTAATAATTATAAAAATCCAAATAAGAAACCTGCTTCTGGAGTGACACAAATGGGAACACAATAGAACACATGTCAAATCAGTTAAACCAGTTATCAGTTATCATCAGTTACCGCACTTCTGATTTTGGAAAGGTTCACAAAGGCATGCTTAGATGGGATTAGTGTGGAAGAACCTCAGGAAACATCCTTGGGATAAACTAGAACGGATATTGCATACCAGGCATCTCTCAATATCCCAACATCAGAAAGGGACCAACTCTTATACAGTTCACTATAGCCACTTTTTTATTTGAGATCTATCCTAAAGAAATAAAAACATCTATTTTTGTCAGGTTTTGTCAGAGATAAAACAGACATGGAGTGTTTTGTCATTGTGCTATGACACTCACTCCAGTACTGGAATCCCTCTCCTCCAAGCAGATGAGAATCTGATCGAAACTCTGGAAGACAACCAAGTAAGCCTACATCATGTTGGTTGAGTTGAGATAGTTGCGCTTTGACAACCATGACAAAAATTAGAAAGGCATGATGAATTTATCTTCAGGTGCAGCTGCAAAACATCCTCATGAGCAAGTACGTGGAATATTTTCAGCCAGAAGTGAGTGTATGGCAGCGGAAGCTGATGGTGGCTGACCTGGTCATCTCCTTGTGGATGTCAGTGGAGAGGACCTGGGCCCACCTCAACAGCATCTTCACCAACAGCCATGACATCCGCAGCAAGCTGGCCAGTGATGCTGAGCGCTTCCAGGGAATTCACTATGACTTTCAGGTAGTTGATGCACATAACTGATCACTAGCCTACATTCATCTAGTTGTTGATACATCATCCTTTATTGCAATCTCTTTTGCCCAGAGTTTGATGAGTGAGGTGGTGCAGAACAGTAACGTGTTAGAGGTGACCAACCAGCCTGGCTTGCTGGAGAATCTGGAGACACTGCAGCATAGGCTGTCTGTGTGTGAGAAGGCCCTTGCAGAGTATCTGGAGACCAAGAGGCTCACATTTCCCAGGTTTTACTTTGTGTCTGCTTCCGACCTGCTGGAGATTGTCTCCAAGGGAACACAACCCATACAGGTAAGAGATCAAATAAAATGAAAGTGTCTTCAAAGGTGTTGGAGGATGAAACTTTGTCAGTGGTTTACACTAAACTCAACTTTGACCCACTGGGCATTTAGATTTTCAAAAAACAACATAAAATCATTGTCCATAAAACATACAATTAATACAAATTCAACAATTAATGTCGCTAAACATTACACATAACACCAGCCTTCAATCAAGAGAGACCAGTAAAAAAAAAAAAAAAAAACTAAATTAATCAACAAACAACTCATAAGAATGTTTATTCGATTCCACATTCATACCACCCGATTGCATTTGTTTGCAGTGGTGCAGAGAACCTAATATTTTTAGTCATGCAACGGCCAAAATATGGGACAGAAAAAGGAACACAGCAAAGGATGTGTATAGAAAACATGAGGCCTGTAACAGAATGGCCAAAAGTTCACTTCCCTCCAACGATACAGCCAATGCTGGGATCCCCTTGAGCAAGGCATCTCTCTCTCTCTCTCTCAAGCATTTCCTTGTAAAGACATAGATTGTTACAGCTGTTATTTTGGATCTCGTTAGATTGTGCAGCTGTACCTAATGTTGAGTGAGCGTATCAAAGAAATTGCCATTTCAGGCAGCAATGAAGCCAAAGAATATGTGTGGTGTTTTTTCAGGTGACCAGACACTTGCTAAAGCTGTTCGACAACATAGCAGATCTTCGCTTCAAGGAGTCACACAGAGGTGAAGGAGCAGTGACGGAGGGGGAAGCAGTTGCCATAGGGATGTACAGCCGGGAGGGAGAATATGTTCCATTCTCCGAGCCATGTGTTTGTGAAGGACAGGTTTGTTTGTTTTAATACAACTATCATTAAACCCACTTATGGATATGTTGAACGAACATTTACTGTTGCTTTAAATGACTCTTGCTGGTACATGTTTCGCCTCATATTTTATATACAAACCATCTTGTAAATTGTGTTTGTTCCCCCAGGCTGAGTGCTGGTTGGGTGCCTTGGAAAGCACAATGTGCAGCACCATTCAGAAGGAGATTCAGGAGGCGGTAGCTGCCTATGAGGACAAACCACGTGACCAGTGGCTCTTTGATTACCCTGCACAGGTTTCACAGTCAAATGTGTAGAATCATCCCATTCATTGTACATAATAAAGTCACTGTTTGTGTTTTTTTTCTCCATGCTTTAGGTCGGGTTAACTGGCAGTCAGGTGTGGTGGGCCACGGATGTGGGCATTGCACTTGCAAGGGTGGAGGAAGGATTTGACACAGCGCTCAAAGATTATAATAAAAAACAGGTTTGACTAAAGATGAGAAGAGACATAGATGTTTTTCCCAAATGACAAATACTTCATGTTGTTGGTTTGCCAGATAGCACAGCTCAACTCATTAATCCACATGCTGCTTGGGGATTTGACGCCTGGAGACAGACAGAAAATTATGACTGTCTGCACCATTGACGTCCACGCCCGAGATGTAGTGGCCAGTCTCATAACTCAAAAGGTTAAATGTTTAAATGAGATCTAAAATACAAAATTATTATGGAATGATCTTTTGATTGGTTTTTGTTTCAAGTACAGGTGACAACAGGACAATCATTTGCTTGGCTCTCACAGTTGCGCCATCGTTGGGACGATAAAACACGACACTGTTACGTTGATATCTGTGATGCCCAGTTCCGCTTCAGTTATGAATACCTCGGCAACACCAATAGGCTGGTCATCACTCCTCTCACTGACAGGTACCGATACACAGACATGAGATCCATGACAACCAAGTTAGTAATATGCAATTTTGATTGACAGAGTCAAAGAGATACTAATTCAACAGTATGATTATTATTTTTGGTTGTAGTTTTCACCGATTTAGAACTTCATACTGCGTTACACTTAGAGGTGGTTCTGATATTTTTTTTCCCTTTGGGAAAATATTAAGAACACCTTTCAATTTCAAATTCTGGTTACCCATAATACATGCAATAACAAAAGACCTTAATAAGTATTACATATTTTATCAAGTTGATTGGCAAAGCAAGCAGTATGCTTGTGCAATCCCTTAAAATTAGGTCGATTATTATTGTTGAAATGTGCCCTTTACCACTCAGTATGATGCCGTGTCATCCACACCTCTCCAAACTACATCCACAATGACAGCTCTTGTTGTTCTGGATCGTATTTATGTATCTATAATCTAGAAAATCCTCATTAGATTACAGTTGTTTTCTGTCTAGTTCATATCTTTGATATGTATATGTATTTTTTATGAAATTAACCCTCCTTCTGTCAGGTGTTATGTAACGCTGACCCAGTCCCTCCATCTGACTATGAGTGGTGCCCCCTCTGGCCCAGCCGGTACTGGTAAAACAGAGACTACCAAGGATCTGGGACGCTCCCTGGGCATTATGGTGTATGTGTTCAACTGCTCAGAACAAATGGACTACAAGGTTGCGCTGACTTCAGAAGTTCTATCCAATTTATATTCAATCAACATACAATATCTTACAAAACTGAGTACATCACTCACATTTTTGTAAATATTTTGTTATATCTTTTCATGGGACAACACTGAAGAAATGACACTTTTCTAAAATGTAAAATAGTCAGTGTCCAGCTTGTTAAACAGTATAAATTTACTGTCCCCTTAAAATAACTCAACAGACAGCCAATAATGTCTAAACCGCTGGCAACAAAAGTGAGTAGAGTGTGAGAGTGTGAGAAAGATAAAACCAAATTTAACACACCTGCTCCCTTTTCACACCTGAGACCTTGTAACACAAACAGGCCACATGACTTTGGGGGGGTTAATTGGACCCAATTCGGACATTTTCATGTTGGGCTGTACTCACTTTTGTTGCCAGTGGTTTAGACATTTAGACATGGCTGCGTGTTGAGTTATTCTGAAGGGACAGTACATTTATAAAGTCATATGAGCCGTATATTGACTACATGACATTGTAGCAAAGTGCCATGTCTTCAGTATAGTCCCATTAATGGATATAATAAAATATTTACAAAAACGTGAGGGGTGTGCACACTGTTGTGAGATACTGTAACGAACATTCGTATTTGCTATTTGCTTTGTTCTCCTTCACCAGTCTATTGGAAACATTTATAAGGGTCTGGCTCAGACTGGCGTGTGGGGCTGTTTTGATGAATTCAACAGGATCTCAGTGGAAGTGCTCTCTGTGGTCGCTGTACAGGTCAAAACCATACAGGATGCAATACGCAACAAAAAACATAGGTAAATACGGATATAACAGTGTAGTGTGAGAAGGAACTTGTGTTTATTTGATGTAATGCTGCATATGTAGGTTCCATTTCCTTGGAGAGGAGATCGAGCTGAAGCAAACAGTGGGAATCTTCATCACATTGAACCCAGGTTATGCAGGCAGGGCTGAGCTCCCAGAGAACCTTAAGGCTCTCTTCAGGTCTGACAGTTGGACAATATTATTATTATTATTATTATTATTGTTATTATTATTATTATTATTACTATTGCTAACCGTCCAGGCCTTGTGCTATGGTGATCCCGGACTTTGAGCTCATCTGTGAAATCATGCTGGTGGCAGAGGGGTTCATAGATGCTCGTCTGCTGGCGCACAAGTTCATCAGCCTCTACACACTCTGCAAAGAATTGCTGTCCAAACAGGTACGTAATTGTAATGTCAGTCATCATAAAAACAAGGGCCAGCATCTAGCAATAATCACAACTGTATTTGTTGTGTACCAGGATCATTATGATTGGGGTTTAAGAGCCATCAAATCAGTTCTGGTGGTGGCTGGCTCACTGAAGCGAAAGGAGCGCAGCAGACCTGAGGAACAGGTAGGCATCAATGTGGCCACTGACTGTTGCAGTCAGATTAAAGAAGAAGAAACGTACTTCAGTATTTTAATGTCCACAATGTGTTGTTCTGGTTAGAGCTTGTTTGTCATATCCCTCTTAAAGGGCCCATATTTTGGCTATTTAGACCTCCATAGCGGCACGGTGACCGACTGGTTAGAGCGTCAGCCTCACAGCTCTGAGGACTGGGGTTCAATCCCAGCCTTTGTGGAGTTTGCATGTTCTCCCCGTGCCTGCGTGGGTTTTCTCCGGGAACTCCGGTTTCCTCCCACATCCTAAAAAACATGCATTAATTGGAGACTCTAAATTGCCCGTAGGTGTGAATGTGAGTGCGAATGGTTGTTTGTTTGTATGTGCCCTGCGATTGGCTGGCAACCAGTTCAGGGTGTACCCCGCCTCCTGCCCGATGATAGCTGGGATAGGCTCCAGCACACCCGCGACCCTAGTGAAAGGCTCAGAAAATGGATGGATGGAAAGACCTCCATGGAGTGACTATCTAATATCTCACTTAATGTGTTTTTTATTTATTTTAAAAAAACCTTGATTTTGTTATTTGAGTGTCCAGAAAAGGCCCCTCTGACAGCTAATTCTGTTCGACCCTATTTTGAATCCGCTTTGTCCTTATTTGGTGAAGAACGCCCTCTTTCCTCTGATTGGTTGCCATTGTGTAAAAGACCGACTTGTGAGAGCACACGTTTGTTATGTTGACAGTGCTGGCTCGGGAGCGGAAAGGGAAGGTGGAGATCTTTGCATCGTGACATTAACCTGATTTCAGGCCTCTCAGAAGAACGTCTGTAACTCAAGAATGTGTGGACAATTTGAATTCATATTTCCCATTTTTACTGAGGCACCATACAGCCAATATTACAACCCAAATGCTAGAAAAAGTTGATTTGGTAAAATATGGCACCTTAAAGCTCCTAAATCATTTTTTTCTGCATCTCAATTCCAACACAACAACAGCAGAAAAATTCCACCCCAAAATCAGGTTACAATGTTAAGATGACATCCAAACTGTCATATTTCTCCACAGGTGCTAATGCGGGCCTTAAGGGACTTCAACCTGCCAAAGATAGTGACCAATGATGTGCCCATATTTCTGGGTCTCATTAGTGACCTCTTCCCTCAGTTGGAGGTTCCCCAGAAAAGAGACACTGAACTGGAAAATGCTGTCCGCCAATCAGTTAATGAGCTGCGCCTTCAGCCGGAAGAAAACTTCATACTGAAGGTACTACTTCATCCGTTAATTTTCTATACCGTGTCCTGATTAAGTGACCAGGGGCCTCATGTACAAAGACTTGCATGGATTTCCTACTGAAACATGGCGTACGCTCAAATCCAGAAAACACCGGACGCACAAAAATATCCAGATGTATGAATTTATGCGTACGCATAAATCCAAGCACATTTCCTTCGTACATCCCAATCAACGTGGAATTGAGCGCACATGTTGGAGTGGCAGACCCCTCCCCTCCGCTACATTTAAATATGCAAATCATATCCTGCACCTGAGATCCCAATCGGTGCATGATCAGGAAAAAGGGAAAATAAGCAAGGTAATGAAGAAAAATAATTTGTTGCTCAATGAAGTGGAGGTGCGGAAGAAAATCCTCTTTTGGCACACTGTCTTCCGGCGTTAACAACAAGCAAAAGAGGAGTGAATGGGACAGGGCTGAATGGGCTGTCAATGCTGTGAAGTCAGAAAGGGCACAGACGCTGAACTAAAATATAAGTGGTCAGACATTAAGCTGGATGTAAAGCGGAGGACAGCTGCCCACCGCCAAAGAGTGGCCAAAACAGGCGGAAGAACCAGCGCGGAGGGCCTCACCCCGTTTGAGGAGAGAATCGCTGCAATCATGGGTGACACTACTCTCACATGTGGCTGAGTCTGATTACCTCCAAGGTGAATACTATGTATTTTTATAACTCACAATAAATGTGTTCATACAGGAACTTACACTCAGCCATATGAGAGAAAGGTTCATGTGTAAATGTATGTATGGTATTTGTAATAAATCTTTTGATTTATTGATTGATTTAAATCTTTTGCGGAGGATTCCTCCAGCGTCCCTCACTGAGAAAAAGAGTCTTTTGAATTTACTTAATTTGAACATGTACATCGGTTGCACATGATTAAGATGTGTTAAAATTACATAATTTTCCCCTTTTCTCCTAAAAAAAAATATGTCATTTGAGTAGATTTGAATCATGTGCAACTTATGTACATGTTCAAATTAAATTCAAAGGATTCTTTTTTTTCAGTGCTGGCATCACTGGTGTCACAGACGCAGAGGATTCATCCCCTGTTCCTGGCGTCTTCTCCGGAATCCCCTGTGTCTCCGACACAATTACACTCCGACAACCGGCTGGTGCTGCCGGCCCGACTGGCCGTGTCCTCACCCGTGCTGTGCTGGAGTCACAAGAGGAGATTGTGAGGGCAATAGGCAGCATAAATGATCGCCTTGATCGATTTATAGGCGTCCTCACAAATATCAGTGATTCATTTGATAAACTGGTTAACAAGTGAATTCTGAGTCCTTGCTTCTTTTAAATTGTTGAAATCAAATTTTGTCGGGCATTAATTGTTCATCAGTGCTAATTGTTCATGTGTCTCTAATTTGCAGATTTATTATAGCAGTTATTATAACAGTTTCCGAGCATCACCTCTTGTCGCCAAAGCACCAACAGCTGTAGAAACGTACATACGCCAGCCATGAATTTGACGTGAGGCACCGCACATTTCCACGGTCATTTCACTCTTAATACATCTGAACTTTGCAGTGAAAAAGAACGTACAACACGTTTTTGTGCGTACGCACCTTTTGTACATGAGGCCCCTGGAGTCTATCAAAGCTGACTTTGGGCGAGAGGCGAGGTACACTCTGGTCTGGTCGACAGCCAGTTGGCGAGCATATATAAACAAGCAACCAGTCACACTCATATTCACACCTATGAACAATTCAATCTTCATTTAACCTTCCTTGTATGCTTTAGGAATGTGAAAGAAGGGAGAAGAACATGCAAACCCCAGTACTACTTGATCTCATCTTGAATAGATAAAAATCTATTTAATTGATCTTTCATTAAGCAAGGGTCAGACTCATACAATATGCAAATGTAATGTGTGTGATTTTAGGTCACTCAGTTGGAGGAGCTGCTTGCTGTCAGACATTCTGTATTTGTCATAGGTGGACCAGGAACTGGAAAGAGCCAGGTTAACGTTCATACAGTACATACTGCTGTGTTAATACTTTTTTTATACCAAATATTCATGGATTTATTTTTATACTAGGCATTAGCATTTCCATTTGTTCAGATGGAATTTACACTTGATATTTCCGTTATTTACTCACCAGATCTTGAAGACCCTCCATAGAACCTACGCAAACATGAACATGAAACCAGTGTGGAATGACATCAACCCTAAAGCTGTGACCACAGATGAGTTATTTGGATATCTGCACTCTGTGACCAGAGAGTGGAAGGATGGTGAGGGCCATCACACCTGGTACTCTCAGGGCTAACAGAATTAATTTAAGAACCATGTGTAGAACTCAATAAGTAAGAGCATTAAATCACTGTCGATTAACGTATGCCAGTGGCATACTGTGGGTGGGGGTGAAGAGCGCAAAATTCATTCAGTCATACATTATATTCAATATTTATTTCTATTTACAAGCTTGTGTCATTAGTATGCAATATATTGATATGAAATATAATGGTACAAGAGGTTTGAGCATAATAACTTGAAAACTAACCACTAGTTGTACACTAAGGGTCTCTGTCTCTTCAACCTATCCAGCTAAATTGTGTAACCCATTTCAATACTTGCACAACAATGGGAGTGGAGTTTTTCCTAAGTTGCTGCTTGATCTGCTTCAGGCGTGTTCTCCACTACCATGAGAGAACTGACTTCAGTTACCCATGATGGTCCCAAATGGATCGTTCTAGACGGGGACATTGACCCCATGTGGATCGAATCACTCAACACAGTTATGGACGACAATAAGGTCAGTATCTCTTGTTTACCAGAGCAGCATAGTGACATATCATCTCATAACATCTAAGAACCTCCTTTGTTAGATTATCCTTTCACCCAAGGGGGTAAAATTTTATCATAGCCTAATTTGATTTCAACAGGCTCTGCTTTCTATCAGGGACCACATGTGCTGACGTTTTTGTGCTGCTTGGGTTTTTGATGACATCAGAAATTCTTTGAAACTCCGGCTATTATAATAGCACCGCCTTGACAGTATTATGTATGTGCTTGTAAGAATGGACAGGCAGATGTGCAATGACAAACAAATGTGATGCGGTTTTACCCAATTCAGTTTTTCAGCCCGTATCAATGTGGCCATGACTCCCCCTGTTTTTCAAGCACAAGTCAAATGTTGGCCTTAAACAAAAAAAAAACATTTTGGCAAAGCGCTCCTTTAAAAAAGAGGAAGTTGGGGTCACAATGCGATTAAGACATGCAGTAATATGGTGTATGGGTGGCAGCAGGTTGGTGACAGACAGACAAATGAACTATAATAACAATGTAATTCTATATAGGAAATCCATCCATCCATTTTCCGCACTGCTTAGTCTCACTAGGGACCTGGACGAGCTGGGCCCTATCCAAGCTGACTCTGGGCAAGTGGCGGCATACACCCTGACCTGGTTGACAGCCAATCACAGGCCACATAAACAAACAACCATTCGCACTCACGATTTAAAGATTTTAATTAACCTACCATGCATGTCTTGGGGATGTGGGAGGAAACCAGAGTACCAGTAGAAAGCCCACATCTGTATGGGGAGAAATTGCAAACTCCACACAGGAGAGGCCGGATTTGAACTTGGGTCCTCAGAACTGTGAGGCAGATGTGCTAACCAGTTGTTCACCGTGTGTATAGGGCATACGTCAATAAAAATACATAAGATTAGTTGCTAAAATATCCCATTCGTGTTTGCTATAGTGATGGACAGATTGAAATCTAAGGTCAGACAGAAGTCTCCCTGGGCTATGATATTTGCAGATGACATTGTGATCTGCAGTGAGACTTAGGAGCAGGTGGAAGAGAACCTAGAAGGATGGCGGTATGCACTGAATGACGAATGAATATATGACTCAGCAAGAAAGAGTACATCTGTGTGAATCAAAGGGAGGCCAGTGGAATGCTAAGGTTACAAGCAGTAGAGGTCCAGAAGGTGCAGAAGTTCAATTACTTGGGATCAACTGCTCAGAGCAATGGGGAGTGTGGAAGAGAGGTAAAGAAGAGTGTTCTGGAAGGATGGAGCTGGTGGAAGAAAATGCCAGGGGTGATCTGTGACAGAAGAGTACCACCAAAAGGGAAAGGAAAGGTTTATTTGACAGTCATAAGACCAGCCATATTATATGATTTAGAAACAGTAGCAATGACCAGGAGACAGAGGTGACAGAGTTGAAGATGCATGTGTAAAGAAGGGACAGTGACTATATCGTTGTAGGATGCAGGAAATGAAGCCACGAGGTAGGAGGCGGAGAGGAAGAGCAAAGAGAAGGTTTATGGATGTGGTGAGAGAAGACTTGTAAATAGCTGGATTTTAGACAGAAGCTGCATAGGAACGACAGAGATGGAAGAGAACGAATCACTGTGCAAACACCTGAAAAGGGTTGGGATGGAAGGGAAAGAAGAAGTTTCTAAACGATCCCTTTGTTTCTTAAGGTATTGACTTTGGCCAGTAATGAGAGGATTAGTTTGTCCTCCTCCATGCGTCTCCTCTTTGAGATATCTCATCTGAAAGCTGCTACCCCAGCGACTGTGTCCAGAGCAGGAATCCTCTACGTCAACCCCCAGGACCTTGGCTGGACCTCGTAAGACTCGAGCACACCCCGATGTACACAATCAACCTTAAGTCACTGTGATTTGGTCCATACCTCAGTGTTTACTTTGTTCTCAGTTTCGTGACAAGCTGGATAGAGACCCGGCAGGCACAATCAGAACGAGCTAACCTCACTATTCTGTTTGACAAGTATGTTCCCTACTGTCTGGAACAAGTCCGCTGCAACTTGAAAACTATCACTCCCATTCCGGAAAACAGCATGGTGCAAGTAAGGACACATGGTGCTCCTTAAATCATGACAGTAAATATACCAAAAGGTTTGAGATGTCCTTGTTGTTTTCTTGTGTAACCTATCAATCAGACATTGTGTTCCTTGTTGGACTGCCTACTGACTGATGACAACACGCCTCCTGACTCCCCCAGAGAAGTTTATGAAATTTACTTTGTCTTCGCCTGTGTCTGGGCCTTTGGAGGAGCCCTTTTCCAGGATCATGTATGTTCTGACTCAATAACCTATTGTATCAAGATTCATATGGCACTGACTTTCTGCCAACAATTCCCGGTGCAGCTACGTGACTATCGTGCTGAATTCAGCCGCTGGTGGGCAAAAGAAATGAGAGCTGTGAAGTTCCCCTCCCAAGGAACCATCTTTGACTACTTTATCGACCCTGAGACCAAAAGATTTATCCCCTGGAGCGAAAAGAAGGTTCCTTTTGAGCTGGAGCTTGACGTGCCTTTGCAGGTATAATTTGTACCAGTGATGTCTCTCAAAGAATGCAATTCCTGTAAATGTGCTGAAGAAGGCCCTTTCTGTAATGTCATGTAATGTATTTTCAGACAGTGCTTGTCCACACCCCAGAAACCATCTGTCTGACATATTTCATGGACCTGCTCCTCCAGAGAGGCAAACCTATGATGTTAGTGGGTAACGCAGGAGTGGGGAAGACCATTCTCATGTGTGATAAAGTCTCCAAACTGAAGGAGGAGTACATCGTGGCTAAAGTCCCCTTCAACTACTATACCACCTCAGCTATGCTGCAACGTAAGATTCGGTGATAATTTCTTAATCCTTCTGTCTCTGTTACCAGTGTTCTTCCGTGGATTCACCTATTCATTTTTTTAACCTCTCTTATGTACGTTATACGCAGGAAAACTTGCCTATTAGTGTATTATATTAGTATATAAGTAATGCCTTGATGCCATATTGGTGCTGAGGAACAATGTTGAAGTGATTTAAGTCTGTTGGCCCGTCTGTCTATCGGTGGGTCGGTGGGTGGTCTATTTGGTTTGTCTCTCTGTCTGTTTGTCTGACTGTCTGTCATTCATTCGGTCTTCTCTGCATTGGATTTAACCATCTGTCTGTGCTGTGGAACCCATGCGCAGAGCCAATATTGTTATTCAATCCAAGACTTGGCTTGAATAAGAATACTGTATAAGCATGTATTTGTTTTATAATCAGCAACTTTATGAGCTACACAATACAATACAGTGCAAGATATCAATCATAAATTCTGCCTTTACCAAGATAACTTGAATGACATCCAGTACAGAGCAGACCTCCCTAGACTGAAACTACATTACTATTCATCATGATGGAACATGTAATTTGGACTGGAGAAGTATTCATTTAACAGTTCGCAGTGGTATAGAACTGCACTGAATAAAATGGAGAGGGACATTTCAAACTGCAGCTACAATAATACACAAATTGTTAAATTAATCCCTCACTGACAGTGTTAATTAAATATATTTAGAAAGGTTGAGTTTGTGATGCTTGTATTTGATTTGAGGTCATCCTCCATACAATTCAAATTTTTCCACAAATCCAATCCATACATAACATTTAGGTGTGCTAGAGAAACCACTGGAGAAGAAAGCAGGTCGTAAATTTGGACCTCCTACTACAAAGAGACTCGTCTACTTCATAGATGACCTCAACATGCCGGAGGTGGACGTATACGGGACCGTCCAGCCTCACACACTCATACGTCAGCACCTGGACTATAACCACTGGTGAGACACATTTTTAAAAGCTGTCCCCTTAACATACAGTAGAACACCAACTGACGCAGTTTGATTCTTTGCAGGTATGACAGACAAAAACTGGTACTGAAAGAGATCCATAACTGCCAGTACATCACCTGTATGAACCCAACTGCTGGAAGCTTCTCCATTAACCCTCGACTACAGGTGCAGTCTGCAGGAAAAATAAATGAGTTGTGATCTGCCGTTTATGATACCGGCTTCTAACTGCTCTGTTTTGTCATACAGAGACATTTCTCTGTGTTTTCAGTACATTTCCCTGGTGCTGATGCATTGGCCACCATCTTCTCCAGCATCTTGTCATCTCACTTCCTACAGGGTGGATTCAGCTACGGGGTCTCACGCTCCGTCAGTCCTCTCGTACAGGTGCAGTGTCAGACTCAGTGACATATTTGTGTGAATGACCATGTCACATTTGCCCGCACTACAAATGATATCAATCCCTCTAGGCTGCCATCTCTTTGCACCAGAAAATTAGTCAGAACTTCTTGCCCACTGCAATTCGCTTCCATTACATTTTCAACTTGCGAGACCTTGCCAACATCTTCCAGGTTATTTAAACACATGAAAATAATTGTTGTAAATGAATTACATTTTATGATAATTGCTGCATCTGTGCATTTATGAGCACAGGGCATCTTGTTTGCCCAGCCTGAGTGTATCCGATACCCCATGGACCTTGTTCACCTGTGGCTCCATGAGAGCTCCAGGGTGTACTCAGACAAACTGATGGAAGAGAAAGATGTGGAGCTCTTCAACAAAATCCTGCTGGACACTGGCAAGAGACACTTTGAGGTCAAAGATAAGAAATGGAAAATTAATAATAATGACTGAAACCAAACTGAATACGGTTTGCTGTTAATCTGCTTTTTGGCAATGCTAAAATTCATAATTTATAATCACAAACAACCCCTGGTATGATCTCATCTTGCAATAGTTGTTTGCTCAAACAAACACTGTTTCTGCTGCATCTCTTTAGGGAATTGAAGAATCCATTTTTATCCACCAGCCTCTGGTGTACTGTCACTTTGCTCAAGGGGTGGGAGAGCCTCGCTATCACCTGGTAAGACACTCAGATGTATTCAGGTCAGGAGATCTTTTTCAATCTGCCATTTATCTGTCAAGCATGATGCGATTAATTGATTTAGACTTCAATTAATTTATTTTGGACATGATTTCAAGCTCTATATTCACGAAGCCTTGATGTACCAAGGCTTCTGTCATATCCAATCTGGCTGAATCACTGAGGAAGAATGTGTGTTTATTAGCAAACTAATTACCTTTTCACGCGCTTATGATTTTAATTTAATGGACTCTTCAGAAGAAGTAAAATTATTCTCATATCTGGAAGTGATTACAAAAGTGATGCACTTAGCAAGCTTGTTTATTGGTCAGGCATCAGACTGGGAGAAACTGCAGAAGATCCTTATTGATGCTCTGGAGCATTATAATGAGATGCATGCTGTGATGGACCTTGTGCTGTTTGAAGAAGCTATCCACCATGTGTAAGACAAGAACACATACATACAAACACACATGTATGCATACGGTATAGAATCCACAGAGCATACACATTGTTGTAAGTGTTAATTTTTGCGCAGATGTCGAATCAACCGCATTCTGGAAGCTCCCTACGGTAACGCCCTTCTGGTTGGGGTTGGCGGCAGTGGGAAACAGAGTCTCTGTCGGCTGGCTGCCTTCCTCAGCACGCTGGAAGTCTTCCAGGTCACGCTGCGTAAAGGCTATGGCTTTAATGACCTCAAAGTAACACACACATACACACACACACACACACACGCACGCATTCCATGGACAAAAGTATTGAAAGAAACCCCTTCAGGAATTAATTAATCAATCAGCTCTTAGTTGCTTGGTATCTCTCTATTCTTCTAACTTTGTCAACATTTGATGGAACACAATTTTCTGTTCCCACTGCTCAAAAGAAGGGCCATAATATAGTCATCTTTGGATGAGTTCGGTATGCAACAACCGGGGAGCCCTGACCTCAAGCACATCAAACTCATAAACAAAAATTCCCACAGACATCTTGTAGAAATATTCTCAGAAGAGCAGAAGCTGCGTGGGACTCAGGCATTCAGGATGTGTGGCCTAAATAGCTAGAAATGTGCCTAGTGAATGGGATTAAGGAAGGAAATGTGCAGTGTTGACATTCAAGTGAATTTTGTATTCTACATGGAACATTTTCTGGAATTTTGCACTCCTATGTGGGTGTAATGACCATGTGTCCCAATACTTTCATCCATTAATGTCACCACACTGTAACAACATTATAGGCAATGATGCTCATAAATGTCCAAACAACAACATTCTTTTCTCCACATGTCCAGAGTGACATAGCAGCATTGTATATGAAGGTCGGAGTGAAGAACATTGGCACAGTGTTCCTTCATGCGGATGCCCAGATTCCTGATGAAAGCTTTTTGGTTCTCATCAATGACATGCTGGCTTCAGGTTAGTCTTTCACTTTGGTCAAAGGTTAGAGAATGAGGATAACATATCAACAAACAGATTTTTAAATCCATTTACGGAGCGATTGGATATAACTATTTGATACAGCTCTTGTATTGAATTCGATTGTACTGATGTCCCTAATGAAGTATCCAGTGGTTGTAACTGTTTTACTATACAGCATTACCACAAAGAGAAACTTAAAGAATGCTATCAAATTTCAATTTACATTATTTACAGAAGAAAAAAGACCTGTGACTTTGAATATGCGCATATTTCAGGGGACATCCCAGACCTGTTTAGTGATGAAGAAGGGGACACAATCATGACATCAATGCGAATGGAGCTGCGAGGTTTAGGACTCATCGATTCCAGAGAAAACTGCTGGAGCTTCTTTATAGAGAGAATACGCAGGCAACTCAAGGTCTGCAGTATTTCATATTTATAGTACACTGTTCTCTCACTCATGGATTCACCTATCCACTGTTTTATTTTTGTCATTTATACCTATCTGTTATTTGCTTAAAAAAAAAAAATCCCCTTTTCACTGTTGTTGTGCTCAGTCCAAAGCATTGTCTAATATAAAAGTATTGCTTTGGCTCCATCTTGTCTCATTTTGTTTCCAATGAACTATTTTGAAGTGAGTTGAGGAACTTCATGCAACATTTTGTGGAGTGTGGGGTGGGGTTTGTAGGGTGGTAGCGTCATGTGACACAGGCGGACTTTGATGTGCTTGGCTGACTGGCGCTGTGTTTGTCCATCCATCCATCCATCTTCTACCGCTTATCCGAGGTCGGGTCGCAGGGGCAGTAGCTTCAGCAGGGACGCCCAGACTTCCCTTTCCCCAGCTACTTCATCCATCTCTTCCGGGGGGATCCCGAGGCATTCCCAGGCCAGCCGAAGTATGTAGTCTCTCCAGCGTGTCCTGGGTCGTCCCCGGGGTCTCCTCCCGGTGGGACGTGCCCGGAACACCTCACCAGGGAGGCGTCCGGGAGGCATCCGAATCAGATGCCCCAGCCACCTCATCTGGCTCCTCTCGATGTGAAGGAGTAACGGCTCTACTCTGAGATCCTCCCGGATGACCGAGCTTCTCACCCTATCTCTAAGGGAGAGCCCGGACACCCTGCGGAGGAAACTCATTTCGGCCGCTTGTATCTGGGATCTCGTTCTTTCCGTCACAACCCACAGCTCATGACCATAGGTGAGGGTAGGAACGTAGATCGACCGGTAAATCGAGAGCTTCGCCTTTCGGCTTAGCTCCTTCTTTACCAATACGGATCGATACAAAGTCTGCATCACTGCAGACGCTGCACCGATCCGCCTGTCGATCTCCCGTTCCATTCTTCCCTCTCTCGTGAACAAGACCCCAAGATACTTGAACTCCTCCACTTGGGGCAGGATCTCATCCCTGACCTGGAGAGGGCACGCCACCCTTTTCCGACTGAGGACCATGGTCTCAGATTTGGAGGTGCTGATTCTCATCCCAGCCGCTTCACACTCGGCTGCGAACTGCTCCAATGAGAGTTGGAGGTCACGGCTTGATGAAGCCAACAGAACCACATCATCTGCAAAAAGCAGAGATGCAATACTGAGGCCACCAAACCGGCCCCCCTCTACGCCTCGGCTGCGCCTAGAAATTCTGTCCATGAAAGTTATGAACAGAATCGGTGACAAAGGGCAGCCTTGGCGGAGTCCAACACTCACCGGGAACGAGTCCGACTTACTGCCGGATATGCGGACCAAACTCTGACTCCGGTCGTACATGCACCGGACAGCCCGTATCAGGGGGTTCGGTACCCCATACTCCCGAAGCACCCCCCACAGGACCACCCGAGGGACACGGTCGAACGCCTTCTCCAAGTCCACAAAACACATGTAGACTGGTTGGGCGAACTCCCATGCACCCTCGAGGACCCTGCCAAGGGTGTAGAGCTGGTCCACAAAGTCGATCATCGAACTGCGACCTAGGGTATCCTGGTGCCAAGTGCACATGTGGACACCCTTATGCTTGAACATGGTGTTCGTTATGGACAATCCGTGACGAGCACAGAAGTCCAATAACAGAACACCGCTCGGGTTCTGATTGGGGGGGCCGTTCCTCCCAATCACGCCCTTCCAGGTCTCACTGTCATTGCCCACGTGAGCATTGAAGTCCCCCAGCAGAACGATGGAGTCCCCAGCGGGAGCGCTCTCCAGCACCCCCTCCTGTCATGAACATGGTTAGGGCGAAGGCGAGGAACGCAAGGCAAGAACATGGTGGACCCAATTGCAGGGAAGCAGGGAGGCAAGGCAGGAGTGCGGGAATCTCAAAATAATAATATTTAATTCCAAAAACAAATGAAAACAAAAATCAGGAAAAAGTCTAAATGCTAAATTAACAAAGTCCAAAATCTAAACACAAAGTAACAAAGAAACACTTGAGTGAACCCAAAACAAGAAACAAGACATGACTGGTGAAATACCTGAACGACAATGACATGGCAAGACATGTGACAACGACAATGAACCGACGAGAACTGAAAGAAACCAGGGAACTAAATACAAACAAATTGACGAGACAACGAGGAACACCTGGACAAGACGAGTGGCTAGAGAGAGCTGATTGGTCGACACAAAGTAGACGAGAACAGGTGGACACAACAACCTAATGAGCACACGACAAACATGGAACACAGGAAAACATGGAACAAAACTAAACACAACCCAAACCAAAACACAGACCATGACAGAATGAACCGAACAGAACAGGACCCAGCGGGAAGAACATGGCGTCACCCTGGACGCCACCAAACTGCCTCCCACCATCCTCAGCCTGCCATCCATACCTACCCTCCTCCAGTAAGCCCTATCGTTCAGTCTTTTCTGTCCTTTTCATCGGGTCCCCCCACTTGTCCTAGTTATTCACCATGCCCTACTATTTTACATCCACATGTTTCTTTAGATTCTGATTTTTCTGATTGTGAAGATGGCCCTGATTTAGTTAACCTCCTGTCTGATTCTGACTCTGACACAGATTTAGATTTTTCTGGTTCCTTCCCAAGTTTATCCTGTCCTCGTCCGTTTTTGTCACGTCTCCCCGTTTCCAACCCCAGTGAGTCCAAATCCTTTCCCTCGGACCTTTTCTTGGGCACCCGTTTGGCCATCTACCCGGGACCGCCGCGTGGTGGCCAACGGAGGCGCCCAAGTAAAGGTCAAATTTTGCCTCGTTTTTTCCCCCCTGTTCACAAATCACTTGATTTTTCACCTGTTCCCACACGTTGTTCCACGGCTCCAATTAAGTCACGTCCAGTCAAACCTGCCCCCAAGCCATGTTCAGTACCAGCCATTTTTCCTAGTTCACCTTCCCGAGACCTTGTGCACTCTTCCACTCCCGTACTCTCTACTCCCACACCTCAATGGCGGCAGGCTGAGGAAGCGACTGCAGCTCCCGTTCCGGCTAATCGGCAGCTGCGCCAGGCTCCCGTTCCGGCTCCTCGGCAGCTGCGCCAGGCTCCCGCACCGGCGGCGGTCGTTCAGCGGCCGCCACCCATCCTTGCTCCGGCGGCGCTCGTCCAGCGGCCGCCACCCGTCCTTGCTCCGGCGGCGCTCGTCCAGCGGCCGCCACCCGACCATGTTCCGGCGGCGTTCGTCCAGCAGCCGCCACCTGACCCTGCTCCAACGGCGCTCGTCCAGCGGCCGCCACCCATCCTTGCTCCGGCGGCGCTCGTCCAGCAGCCGCCACCCGTCCTTGCTCCGGCGGCGCTCATCCAGCGGCCGCCACCCGTCCTTGCTCCGGCGGCGCTCGTCCAGCGGCCGCCACCCAACCCTACTGCCTGGCCCCTGCATTACCATTGGGTTCGGCACCGTGGCCGTCCGCCTGAATGGCCCTGTAAAGACCCTGGTGCTTGGCGTCCTGGACGACCTCCTGAACCGCTCAGCCAAGCACCTCACCTCGGGTGGCCTGGATGGCCACCAGACTGACCTGAGGGGTGGACTCTGTACCCTCCTCCAGGCCCCCTTCCGCCCACCCTGGGTTGATGACTTTTTGGTTGTTGTTTGGGGAACGTCTGGGATCCGTTCCTTTAGAGGGGGGGGTACTGTCATGGTCTGTGTTTTGGTTTGGGTTGTGTTTAGTTTTGTTCCATGTTTTCCTGTGTTCCATGTTTGTCGTGTGCTCATTAGGTTGTTGTGTCCACCTGTTCTCGTCTACTTTGTGTCGACCAATCAGCTCTCTCTAGCCACTCGTCTTGTCCAGGTGTTCCTCGTTGTCTCGTCAATTTGTTTGTATTTAGTTCCCTGGTTTCTTTCAGTTCTCGTCGGTTCATTGTCGTTGTCACATGTCTTGCCATGTCATTGTCGTTCAGGTATTTCACCAGTCATGTCTTGTTTCTTGTTTTGGGTTCACTCAAGTGTTTCTTTGTTACTTTGTGTTTAGATTTTGGACTTTGTTAATTTAGCATTTAGACTTTTTCCTGATTTTTGTTTTCATTTGTTTTTGGAATTAAATATTATTATTTTGAGATTCCCGCACTCCTGCCTTGCCTCCCTGCTTCCCTGCAATTGGGTCCACCATGTTCTTGCCTTGCGTTCCTCGCCTTCGCCCTAACCATGTTCATGACACCTCCAAGGACTCCAAAAAGGGTGGGTACTCTGAACTGCTGTTTGGTGCATAGGCACAAACAACAGTCAGGACCCATCCCCCCACCCGAAGGCAGAGGGAGGCTACCCTTTCGTCCACCGGGGTGAACCCCAACGTACAGGCGCCGAGCTGGGGAGCAATAAGTACACCCACACCTGCTCGGCGCCTCTCACCGTGGGCAACTCCAGAGTGGAAGAGAGTCCAACCCCTCTCGAGAGGACTGGTACCAGAGCCCAAGCTGTGCGTGGAGGCGAGTCCGACTATATCTAGTCGGAACTTCTCGCCCTCACACACCAGCTCGGGCTCCTTCCCTGCCAGAGAGGTGACATTCAACGTCCCTAGAGTCAGCTTCTGTAGCCGGGGATCGGATTGCCAAGGTCCCCGCCTTCGGCCACCGCCCAGCTCGCATTGCACCCGACCCCTATGGCCCCTCCCACAGGTGGTGAGCCCATGGGAAGGGGGGCCCACGTTACCCTTTCGGGCTGTGCCCGGCCGGTCCCCATGGGTGCAGGCCCGGCCACCAGGCACTCTCCTTCGAGCCCCAACTCCAGGCCTGGCTCCAGAGGGGGGCCCCGGTGACCCGCGTCCGGGCAAGGGAAACCTAGGTCCATAATTTATTTTCTTCATACGGGGTCTTTGAGCCGTGCTTTGTCTGGTCCCTCACCTAGGACCTGTTTGCCATTGGTGACCCTGCCAGGGGCATAAAGCCCCAGACAACTTAGCTCCTAGGATCATTGGGACACACAAACCCCTCCACCACGATAAGGTGACGGCCCAAGGAGGGGGCGCTGTGTTTTAATTGATGACACCCTCATAATTTAACGATTTTTCTGCATATTAAATTAGCGATTTAACATAATTTTGGGGTGCTGTTGTGTTCATGGGAGAGTGCAACGGTATACGATAGCAATATAAGGTATTATACCAACTTGAACAAAGTGGTGCTTGGAAAGTGAAGCTAGATGATGTTTTTGTTTTTTAATTTCCTGAAAAGTTGTCATTTTCCAGATGGGAGGATTCCGCCCTACAGCGACAATACAGTATATAAAATATGACTCAATACTGCCACTTTATAATATAGTACGCTCCTTTTACAACACCAGCAATGCAGTGAATTTGGCCTCCACTGCTGCCTCTGAAGTTACACCAAGACATGGGGGCGTGTTAATTTTGGCGATGAAATGGGAGGGGGGGTCCAAAGTAAATTACCCTTTTACCAGTTGATCCAAAATGGATTAATTTTATTGGAATTGCTTTTTTTCATTTTCTTAAGCCCAAAAAATACATAAAGACAACTTGTTAGTGAACTATGGACCATCTACACCCCAGAGGTCCTTTAAGGCAATTATAAAGCTTTTGTTGGGTCGTCAATTACCCGCGGATTTTCAGTATTTGTGGGGGAACACTGTATTAACAGATCACATCCGATCTTTAGCATTGTTTTCGATTACTGTGCTTCGTTTTCTGTTACACCTCCATCATCCAGGTGGTGTTGTGTTTTTCCCCTGTGGGGTTCACACTGCGGACACGGGCACGGAGGTTTCCAGCTCTGGTGAACTGCACGGCCATCGATTGGTTCCACCCTTGGCCTCAGCGCGCCTTGCAGTCTGTCAGCACCACTTTCATTCAGAAGATACCTGGACTGGAGGTCTTTATGTTGTCAACATCCCCTTTTGATGTGATAATTTTAACAACATATTTAGAATCGTAAAAGCTACAGTGGAACCTCACAGGTCGAACACAATAAAAAAATTAAAAAATGTTTGCCTTAATGTAATGTTTATTGACTGTACAGGAAATGCTTTAAGTACCATTTTAACTGTCATACAAGTGGTAATAAAATATTAACCAGTCTTAGCAATGAATGACAAAGGTGTAATGTGAGTGTCACTATTAACTTAATTGTAATTAGCCTACGGGTAAATGTAATATAACATTTAACCTCTGCAGCCAAATGTGAGGACGTCCATCAGTGAGTTTATCTCCCATGCCCACACCAGTGTCAATGAGGTAAGTTATTGCAAAGCACCATGGGAGAGTTTCACTCCTGACACCACTTTTGTCATCTCCTCTTGTCTCGCCGCATCACAGCTGAGTGTCAAGTACCAGCAGAGTGAGAAGCACTTCAACTACACCACGCCAAAGAGTTTCCTGGAGTTCATAAAGCTTTACGGCAACCTGTTGGGGAAGAAACGAACTGAGCTCAGTCAGAAGATGGAAAGATTAGAGAACGGCCTCCAGAAGCTGCAGAGCACCGCCTCCCAGGTCAGCAATTGTGTTTCTGAGATATTGTGTTTGTGAGATAAGAATTGTCATCTATTACCAGAGGTGGGGAACTCGAATCAAATGACCTGACTTGAGTCAGACTTTGCAAATTTTAAGGACTTGCTTTGCTTTAGACTTGAGACTTGTGTGACTTATTCCCACCTCTATTTAATCCCTTTCATTAGTCATTGTTTTATTTCTCTTCCAGGTGGAAGATCTTAAAGCCAAGCTAGCGGCGCAAAAAGTGGAGCTACGTCAGCGGAACACGGACATTGAGGCTCTCATCTCTAAAATAGGGCAACAGACAGACAATCTCAACCAAGAGAGAGCTGTGGCTGATGCTGAGGAGCAAAAGGTAAAGAGGTGTGTGATATTTGTTTCCCGTCCTAATAACTGCTACCCATTTCCTGTATTATTTTAGGCATTTTTAAACAGTGGGTAGCACGTCTGCCTCACAGTTCTGAGGTTCAGTGTTTTTCAGCTGGGATAAGCTTCGGCTCACTCATGACCCTAATGAGGATAAGCGCTATAGAAAATGGATTTATTTTTTTTTTTTTAAGGCTGGAAAAATCCAATGTGTCTTTTTAGGTGGAAGCAATTCAAGCAGAGGTGGGCAAACAGCAGCGAGAGACAGAAAATGACCTGGCCAAAGCTGAACCTGCACTCCAGGCCGCCAATGCAGCCCTCAATACACTCAACAGGGTAAAATCTCCTTGATGCCCTTTGTGTAAACATACAGGATTTCCCACAAAACAATACTGTTTCACTGACCATTACTCATATTAAATTTTGGGATTTGGGTTTATTGACATAGATTAATACATTTGAGGTAATTTAATACTGTATCTTAAGAGAAATGGTTAGCGTGGGCTCTCTCTTCAACAAGCAATGAATGTTCGATTTTGAGATTCCTATCTCACGACCCAATTGCCGCATAGAGTTTTTTGAGGATTGTTGGAGCATTTCCACCAATTGTTTTTTGTGGGGCTGATGGATGGCCAAGGTCTTCCAGAAGGTTGCTTACGAATGCCTTGAACATTTCTGCTTCTAAATTATCTGATACGAGCAATGGTCGCATTGGTGGTTCACTGTAAAACTGTCTTCTAAATTGTATTTACAAGTTAATCGTATTTTGACATTATTTAGGTTTATTTGCACCTTAAACTAAATTTATGTGAGTTATTTTTTTGCGACAACATGTACAAAGCGTTGCATTTGTGTACGCGTTTCAGTTGAATCTAACCGAGCTGAGGACGTTCCCAAACCCTCCGGCGATCGTCACCAACGTCACAGCAGCGGTTGTAGTGCTGCTCGCTCCTCAGGGCAAGATCCCCAAAGATCGGAGCTGGAAGGCTTCCAAGGTGGTCATGAGCAAGGTGATCCTTTTTAACAGACACCCACATAGGAGACCCTCTGAAATAAATTAGATTCTGGCCATTTGTTGCTAGGCAGAATATACTGTATGAGGCACAGTATTGTGCCCGATACTGTAGACCAGTAAGTGTGGGGCATGCCTCCTACGGGGGTCACAAGAGGAATTCATTTGAGGTGCAGCGATTTTTCAACTTGTGATGCTAACTTTATCTATTTTTAATTCCTGTTATGAGAGCAGAAAGAGACGACGAGTCCATATATCGATTCCTCTGACGTCTCGAATGAGTGATTTCGTAACACGCAAGAAGTGTTTTGTGATTCTGAACATTTATAACAAGGCGTCAAGACAGAAGCACTCTAAAGTTTGGCTATATTTCATGCGAAAAGATTATACTTGCTACTTCCAACTCTTCCAAAGCTTTAATTTCCAATGTAAACGTCTTTTGTACTATCCTACAATCAAAATCAATCAATAATAATATTTTTATAAATATGATGACATCATATATCATTTGCAGCATTACATTCCCTCACACAATGAGAATTGATACCGGAGACAAATTCCTTGTGTGTTTTGGACATACTTGGCAAATAAAGATGATTCTGATTCTGATTCTGATTCTGATAAGAGAATCGATAAGAAATCGGACTAATAAGTAGTATCGATAATGGAATCGGAACAGCTAAATGCTTATCAATTCACATCCCAAATTGAGACAGTAGTATCAAAAGCAACACTATTGTAGTATTAGGCTCACTCTTAAAAAAAGAATTCAAATGAGCTTTTTATTTTAGTTAAAGTTTTATTATTTTAGTGGCGCTATGAATTTTAGCACTTTGAACTCCACTGCTATAGGTCAATTAAAAAATTTGTCAGCCAGACAGACACATAAAAAGGAAGTTACAGTCGTCCAAAACCATTTTGAGACATGTCTATGTATTTACATTAATTTCACAAGTGAATCACTGTATTAAATACACCACAGTGTATTTCATGAGTTGAAGAAAGTCCACTATAAAACTATCTTTTACATTTCAAATTTAATTAGATGTAATCCACACAAGGATTGAAATTATTCAAGTGTCCTTGTGCTGTTCCTTGTTTGTCAAGGTGGATGATTTCCTGCAGGCTCTGGTGAACTTTGACAAGGAGGACATCCCAGAGGCCACGGTGAAGGTTGTGAGGGACGACTACCTTAGTGACCCCGAGTTCAACCCTGAGTTCGTGCATCACAAATCTTCTGCTGCTGCTGGGCTCTGTGCTTGGGTGATCAATATGATCCGCTTCCATGATGTAGGTTTAATGTCATCAGAACTGAGCCCCAATTACACTTCATGAACAATAGGCCATCGGAGACACTTTGTAGTCATTTAAATACTCCGGAAGGGTTTCGGCCAGAATCGTTTGGTCTCTACTCTATGCTTGGACTTTTTAAACAGGGTGGGCCAAAATTCAGTTTTTTTTTTTCATGAAAAGTAATCGTCGACTGCCGAGTGTGGGGGTATATCTGTATTATACTGTTTAACACATGCACATCACAGTTCAGAGGTCGTTGGTTTAAATCCAGGCTGCGGCTTTCCTGTATCGAATTTAAATGTTCTCCCTGTGTCTGCGTGGGTTTTTTCCAGGGACTCCGATTTTCTCCAACATTCCACAAAAATGGATGGTAGGTTAATTGAAGACTCTAAATTGTCCATATCTGTGAATGTGAGTGTGAATGGTTGTTTGTCTATGCGTGAGCTGCGATTGGCTGATGACCTGTTCGCGGTGTATCCTGCCTCTCACCCAAAGGGTACGTTCAGAAATTTAATCTGATGCTCTCAATGCGCTCTGAGAGTGCAGTGTTCAAGGAGGCAGAGGGCATTCCATTTTCTATGAATTTACGAATGAGCGTGTTGGCCATTGGCAGGGATACGTCAGTGCATCTGCCATATTGAATGTTGTCATTTCTGCATGTAAACATCTCGTCCTGCCTGACGCTTCGGCCACTCTGTCTCCTCAGTCAGAGGGGCGGGAGTGTGCTCCGGCACTCCCGGAGTGTGGCGCTCTGAATAAACGAATGGCACACTCCAACAACGCTCTGAGTTTCCAAACGTTCCGGAGTTTAGAGAGCGTGTGAATTTAAGCAACAAATTTGGCTTTTTTTAATACATTCTACTTAATGATATCATTAATGTATGTCTTTATAAAGCAAATTAATAACAAGAGCTATTTTTCTTACAAAAAAAACATTGCATCCTGCACTGTGGAGTTTTTGTGTGTAAATGTTTTCCCCTTCCCAATCCTTGTGCTGCCATGGGTAGATTTTTGTGAGTACATCTCAAATCGTTATTCAATGAAACAGATGTTTTATTTACATGCCACGAAGCAATTAAGAGTATTCAATCCACAGGTATTCTGTGAGGTGGCGATGAAGAGGATGTGCCTGTCACAAGCCAACACTGACCTTGTCGAGGCCGCGGATAAGCTCCAGGTCATTAGGAAGAAACTAGCTGTGAGTCCTCACAGAACATTTGAATAATGTAATGCATGGATGAGCTTGAAAAACCTTTCATTGCCATCTCTATTTCATAAATTGTTTTCAGGATTTAGACAGCAGCCTGGAATCTCTGACCAGCAATTACGAGAAAGCCACGTCAGAGAAACTGCGTTTTCAGGAAGAAGTTAACCGAACAAACAAGACTATTAAACTAGCCAATCGGCTAGTCAAAGGGCTGCAGGTGGCATCCAATGATAATTTATGAGTTTGATTATGTTAAAATGTTAAAATAGCCACTGTGCCTTGCTGTGTATTCTATTGTGTGCTGTGCATTTTCTCTCAGGGTGAAAATGTGCGTTGGGCCCAATCAGTGGCTCAGTACCATCAACAGGAGGCCACTCTTTGTGGAGATGTCCTCCTAACCGCAGCCTTCATCTCTTACGCCGGCTCCTTCTCCATAAGGTACCGCAGGGAGCTGGTGGACAACCTCTGGAGGCCTTTTCTCCGCAGCCAGAAGGTGAAGAATGTTCAAAACACTAATCACAAACATCATTATCATTCTTCTTAAAGTAGCCATATGGAATATTTTGGCTATTTAGACCTCCATAGCGGCGCGGTGGACAACTGGTGAGAGCGTCAGCCTCACAGTTCTGAGGACTGGGGTTCAATCCCCGGCCCCGCCTGTGTGGAGTTTGCATGTTCTCCCCGTGCCTGCGTGGGTTTTCTCCGGGCACTCCGGTTTCCTCCCAAAAACATGCATTAATTGGAGACTCTAAATTGCCCGTAGGCATGACTGTGAGTGCGAATGGTTGTTTGTTTCTATGTGCCCTGTGATTGACTGGCAACCAGTTCAGGGTGTACGCCGCCTCCTGCCCGATGACAGCTGGGATAGGCTCCAGCACGCCCGCGACCCTAGTGAGGAGAAGCGGCTCAGAAAATGGATGGATGGATGGATATATAGACACAAGATAGAGATGATCTTAGAATAAATGTCGTTTTTATAAAACGTCCATCCATCCATTTCCAACACCGCTTATCCTGGTTAGGGTCGCGGGGCACTGGAGCCTATCCCAGCTGACTTCGGGCGAAAGGCAGGCTACACCCTGAACTGGTCACCAGTCAGTCGCAGGGCACATATAGACACGGACAACCATTCGCACTCACATTCACACCGTCACTGAGTGGGAACTGAACCCACGCTGCCTGCACCAAAGTCAGGCGAGTGTACGACTACACCATCAGTGACCTTTTTTTTTTTTCCACATTTTTCTCTAAACTGATCTCGTATTATTCCTTAGACTTATATTAGTGTTAGTTTACTACATATTGTGGCTGAAAATAATTTTTCCTCCTTTTAACCTTAATTGAGGTGTCTTTACTTACAGTATAAAGATAGTCTTCCAACTACCAAGCATTCATTTGTGTCGCTTCTTCCTCCAAAAGATACCCATTCCCACGACAACAGACTTGGATCCTGTGTGCCTGCTGACTGACGATGCCATGGTCGCCCAGTGGAACAACGAAGGCTTGCCAGGAGACAAAATGTCCACCCAGAATGCCACCATCCACACTAATTGTGAGTGGTGCCTATATATTCACTGCTTGGTCACCAGTGCAACTGTAGCACCCTACTACTTTGCTTACTCCATCCATTTTCTATGGCGCTTGTCCTCAGGGTCATGGTTGAGCTTGAGCCTATCGCAGTATACAGTGGAAGAGCAGCGAGACACACACAAAAAAAAATCTTGAATAACAATTTACCAACTTTTCACTTTACCCGGTACAAACAAACAAAAACAATACTGTTGCTAATAATGGGTGTGGCGTGTGTTTTGCTGAAGGTGAACGCTGGCCTCTCCTCATTGACCCTCAGCTACAGGGCATCAAGTGGGTAAAGAGTCGCTATGGCAGCAGCCTCAAAGTCGTCAGTCTGAGTCAAAAAGGGTACTTTTGGTTAATCATGTTTCTTCTCAGTAAATCCTGCAATGCTTTCACATTACAACACACAGTTGGAATGAATGTTTTTGCACTAAGATTGCTCAATCTTCCATTATGTTGCCTCAGTTACGTGGATGTGATCGAGCAAGCTGTCGTGGCTGGAAGCACTGTGCTCATTGAGAACATTGAAGAGACAATTGACCCGGTTCTTGACCCACTCTTGGGTCGACACACAATCAAAAAGGGCAGGTAACAACTCACATGACTGTGACTTTATGCTTTATCCATTTCTTTGAGATTAAGAAAATCAACTGGTCCAGAATGCTCCTGCTCCAATTCTTACTTGTTTCAGAAAACTGGAAAATATCACATTGGTCTTCAAATCTTTACACTGGCTTCCTAGAAGTAAAACAATATATTTTACAATCTTACTGATGCTCCACAAAACTTGGACTTACAATCATTGTAAATATATTGAATACCTTTTAGTTCCCTATGAGGCCTACTGAGTGCTTCAAGAACCAAAACCAAAGAAAGTGAAGCAGCATTCTGTTTCTTTGCTCCTCAACAGAGGAACAAACTAAATGAACACCTGAGATCTGTTCAAACTGTTGGCCTTTAAGTCTGTCGTAAAAGCCTTATTGTTCATGGCTGCCTTTTCACAAATCAAAAATATTATTTATTTTGCTTCCATGTGTTTTGTCATTTCACTCTTTTGTTTTATCTTTCCATTGATCCTGCTTTTATGTTGGAATTGTATCTTGAATTTCATCTTTTCATTTAATCTTGTTTTTAATCAGTATTTCTTTGCCTCTGTTAATCAGTATGGATTTGCCCTGGCATTGCACAAAAAAAACCTTGCTTTGCCGAGCCCATGTTCAGCCTTCTAAACTTGTATTGCAGTTGTGTCAAGGTGGGCGACAAGGAGTGCTTCTTCCATCCTTGCTTCAGACTCATCCTTCACACCAAACTGGCCAACCCTCACTATAAGCCAGAGATTCAGGCTCAGACCACTCTTATTAATTTCGCTGTGACCAGGGATGGGCTGGAGGATCAGCTCCTTGCTCAGGTTGTCAACCAGGAGAGGCCTGACCTTGAACATCTTAAGGTACAATAGCAATACTACAGTATTTTATTAATAGAGTGCAGCTCAGAAAGGTTTTTTTTTTGTTTGTTTTTTAAAATCTCCCACAGAGCGAAATAACTCAACTGCAGAACACATTTAAGATTGAGTTGAAACTTCTGGAGGACGAGCTGCTGACCAGGTTGTCTACAGCAGAGAGCAACTTTCTGGGTGACAATTTGCTGGTGGAGAAGCTTGAGAGCACCAAGCAGACTGCTGCTGAGATTGAGATGAAGGTAAATTTTGGGACATATCTGTCCATCCATTAACTGTATACTGTACGGCAGTACTATGGTCATTGGGGTTACGGGTGAGCTGGAGCCTATCCCTGATTTTGGGCAAGAGGCGGGGTCACTAGTCAATCACAGGGCACATACAGACAAACAACCATTCATGTAAATGGTAAATTTTGACTCAATAAACCTAATACCTGCAAACACCCACACACGCATGAGGAGAACATGCAAACTCCACACAGGATGGCTGGAGCCCAGATTCAAATCTGAAAACAGTGAGGCTGACGTGCTGACCACTATGACACCATGCTGAAATACCCATCCATCCAGAAATTACCAAATTATTATTATTGTTCTAATCACATTTCATCTTTTTTGTCAATTTCCATTTTTTCTTTGTAGGGCATCATAATGTGATGTGAGATAATTTTGGTTATTTACTGTGTGCTTGTCAGAAGTAACACCACATCATTCTAATGTTGCACAAGATTGTCGATTTTTTTATGGATGTTCTGAATGTTTCTGATTGGCCTTAAAGGTTATAGTGCCACCTGTTGCTTTGGCATGCACTTAAAAGTCAGTGGATGCATTCTTTACATGTACGGTGGACCTCGCTATTTATCACCGCAGAGGGATAGGGACGAGCCGTACCACGAATAGCGAAAATCTACGAATAATTGACACTCCCTTATAATAGCCACGAAAATAATTTTTATAAAATGTTAAAAAATCATTTAAAAAATGCAAATAAGAGTAGATCAGTTTAAAATCAGTAAATATGTGAATTTGTGAATGCCAAACCGTGAAATTGCAGGGGTCCACCTTAATGAAGTATATTTGTGACAAAAAAATACCCTTGTGCTATGTTTGGACATGTCGTAAAAAATACTCAAACAAATGCCCTCTGACAATGTTAACAATAGTGGGGAAAAACTAAAGACCCAAAGTTCCGGATCAACACCAAAATTCTGATCATTCACTAACAAGTGGTGATAAAAACAACATAAGCTCCTTCCCAGGTCCTGGAAGCTAAAGTCAACGAGGTGAAGATAAACGAAGCCAGAGAACATTATCGTCCTGTGGCTGTCAGAGCTTCCCTGCTCTACTTTATCATAAATGACCTCAAGAAGATCAACTCTATGTACCAGTTCAGCCTCAAGGTAACCACACACCAGAGAGGGGAGCGCCGACACGGCTGCATCACACGTGATCACTGCAAAGAGAATCCTTCCTACGTCCTCAGGCATTCAACATGGTCTTCCACAAAGCGGTGGAAATGGTCGAGCCCTGCGAGGATGTGACCAGTAGAGTGAAAACGCTTATAGATTGTGTTACATACTCCACCTTCAACTACATCAGCAGGGGGCTCTTTGAGAGAGACAAGCTTATCTTCACTGCACAACTGGCCTTCCAGGTGTGTTTGTGTGCATTTGTGTCTGAATGTGTATCATCGCTGACAATAATCTCCAATCTTTCTCCAGTTGCTCCTGATGGGTAAGGAGATAGATGTGCACGAGCTGGACTTCCTGTTACGCTTCAACATCGACCACTCTTTTGTCAGCCCGCTGGACTTTCTCTCCAACGCTGCATGGAGTGCAATCAAGGTACAGAGATGACCTCACATTCCTAACCCGAAAAATTATTAACATATATTTCATAGAGTGCAGATAAAGTGTAAAGGTTTCTAATATTAATGTTCTCTACAGTAGAGATTTACTTGATTGAATATTCCACTTAAGTCACTGATGGTATAGTGGTGCACTCGCCTGACTTTGGTGCGGGCAGCGTGGGATCAGTTCCCACTCAGTGACGGTGTGAATGTGAGTGCGAATGGTTGTCCGTGTCTATATGTGCCCTGCGACTGACTGGCGACTAGTTCAGGGTGTAGTCCGCCTTTCGCCCGAAGTCAGCTGGGATAGGCTCCAGCGCCCCGCGACCCTAACCAGGATAAGCGGTGTTGACAATGACATGACAATATTCTACTTTTTTGTGGATCATAGTAAATATACATACAGTACAAGTACACTCTAATTTTTGGAGAACAAAAATATAGGAATTCTCCTTATATTCATGGTTCACTAGGCGCAAATTCACCTATTCGAGTTTTTCAATTTTTGTAAAACACCCTAAAATAGCACAAGATGCCGCCAAAGCCCTGTTTAAATAAGAATTGGTCTCAAGGAAGTGTGTTGTATTGATACAGCTTGACTGATAGACAAGCTTTGTATGTCAGGGAGGAGATATGCTTGTACATGTACATGCACACTTCTAGTGCATTGTTGTTGTTTTTTAACCACAACAAAAAACAATTATCTCTCAGGAATTTGTTTTTGTAAACTAAACTATTACTATAGGCAATTATAATCATTTTTTTTTTTTAGCTGGGGGGGTGAATTACTCACATCTAAGAGTACAAAATTCTCCTTAAGCCCCAATGAGAGTGAGGGGTCAATGTAGCAGTTTTATGCCCTCAGCACCATTTGGGAAAGTCCCGAATTCCATATTTTCATCAACATCAGGTCGACCTGTGACTCTGCGATGTCCCTGAATAAAATCCCATGAGTTTTCTTGATATTGTATACCAAAGCTGATGTGTTACTACAGTATATACATTTAAGCCCGTAGCCAGCCATGACCAAGTGGCTGTTTGAATGACAAACTAGGGCAAGACAAAAGTTCTGTGAAAATTGGCCAACTGGAAGATGAGATGCCAAAAACACATGATTAGCGACTAATCGACTCGCAAGCTTTAAACGGCAATGCGAAGAAGGTTCAACCCCGACTGGATACTTGACAGTAAAAGTACTATGTCATTTATTTTTTTAATACTTGCTATGTATTTTTTACCAACAGTACACCTGAAAAAAAACCTTTTGATCGTAGCTTTATAAACTCGGTCTGTTAGTGTTCTACCTCCATCTTCCAAAGGTGATGAGTTTCACTGATGAGTTTCGAGGTCTGGACCGGGACATTGAAGGCTCTCCTAAGCGCTGGAAGAAAATGGTGGAGTCCGAGTCTCCGGAGAAGAAGTTTCCTCAGGACTGGAAAGGGAAAAGCTCCCTGCAAAAACTCATCATCATGAGAGCTCTGAGACCTGACCGCATGACATATGCTGTCAGGTGAGAAGCATTTCCATCTAACACAAAATATCAATTCTGCTTCCTCACAGATACTCCCTGGTCTTATCACTTGAACTGGACAAGAGGTAACATTTTCTCATTACTATTGGATTGTTTCCATTGTAGGAACTTTGTGGATGAGAAGCTTGGGGTGAAATATACAGAAGGTCGTAAAACAGAATTTGCAAAGTCCTTCAGAGAAAGCGGTCCAGCCTCTCCTATGTTCTTCATTCTCTCTCCTGGAGTGGACCCACTTAAAGATGTGGAGTCGCTTGGTACATAAAACACAAACAAATAGCATGTACATATTGCATCCAAATGTGAAACAGATTAACTTAGTTCAGTACTTCTTATGGTCGTCAGGGAGAAAGCTGGGCTTCACCATCGACCTTGGCAAGCTTCACAACGTGTCGTTGGGTCAGGGCCAAGAGGCAGTGGCTGCGGTTGCTATGGAAACCGCTGCAAAGGAGGGTCACTGGGTTATATTGCAGGTTCACTTCTCATATTTCCATCAGGATGACCATATGACTTAAAAATACTGTATAAACACAGCACTTTTGTTTTGACTCCCACTTTTTTTATTCTTTTCTAATTTAAGATACATTAAAGTAGTTAAGTTACATTATTTTACCATAACAATGTACTGTCACATATGTATATAGTTTAGTTCATCTTAACTTAATGTAACCCAGTTTTATATTGTGTTGTTCAGCTCATCATAATGTAACATATCGTGGCTTAATTTAGACTATCCTAACCTAATGAAACAAAAGAGTAATCAGAATCAGAAGCAGAATCATCTTTATTTCACCAAGTATGTCAAAAACAAGGAATTTGTCTCCGGTAGTTGGAGCCGCTCTAGTACGACAACAGACACTCAATTGACAGAGAATACTTTTGAGACATAAAGACATTGAGACAAAACAGTCACTGAGCAATAAAAGGTTGCCAGTAATCTGGTAATGTACAATTTTGTATGTATTTATTTTGACAATTGTGCAAAAAGATGCAGAGTTCTCTAGCAATGAGAGCAGTTTGAATGACTAATAGAGCAATAGTCCGATGCAATGACCATTGTGCAAAGGGCGCAGAGACTTCAAGAAATGTATGCAGTTTAGTGACTAGTAGTGCAATAATCTGGGACAATGTTGATTGTGCAAATTGGCAGCATGTTACAATGGAATTGTAAGTTAACTGTTTAAGAAGTTAATGGGAAGAGGGAAGAAGCTGTTGGAATGTCTGCTAGTTTTAGTTTGCGTTGTTCCGTAGCGCCTACCTGAGGGAAGGAGCTAGAAGAGCTGGTGACCAGGATGTGGAGGGTCCAAGAGGATTTTGCATGCTCTTGTCTTAGTTCTGGCAGCATGTATATGCTAACAAAAGGCTTATTTCTTTAAAGGTTGCTTCATAATGTGAATTTATGTGTTCCTCTGAATCACTAAATATATTTGATGAAACATGTTTAAAAGATATAACCATTTGTGTTATGGGATGCAGGTTTTTGTGGTGAAGTTGGCAAAATGGTGGTGGACCCAAGGGAACCAGTGCATGGGAATCCAGGAGTCTCAAAAAAGGATTTATTTCTAAAATCAAAAAAGGCAACCAAGGCACATGGTGGAAAAATCGAAATACTAACTTAACAAAGTTCCCAAAACAGCAAGATTTAATCATCAACAGCATCAATGAACAGTCACAGACTGAAAGAAACCAGGGAACTAAATACAAGCTAACTAACGAGACAACGAGGCACGCCTGGACAAGACACGAGTGGCTGTAGGGAGCTGATTGGTAGACACAAGGAACAGGGTTAACGAGAACAGGTAGAAGCGAAAACCTAACGACCGAAACAAGCCATGAACATGGGACACAAGATAACATGAAACAAAACTAAATATAATCTAAACAAAAACACAGACCGTGACAATTTTTTTCCATAAAAGACATCTTACTAGCTTTCATTGAAAATGGGAGCAATTGTGTTGTTGTTGTTGTTGTTTTGTTTTGTTTTGTTTTTTTGTGGATACATTTTATTATTATTATGCAGTACCATTTTTTTTACAGAACATCCACCTGGCTGCTCGCTGGCTGGGCTCCCTGGAGAAGCTTCTGGAGCGCTACTGTGAAGGCAGTCATCCTGACTACAGAGTGTTTATGAGTGCTGAGCCTGCACCAAGCACCCAGGAACACATCATTCCACAGGTACTGTACATGCAGCAAGCGTCATAATCTAATATAGTTTACATGTACGCTCTCAACATATGTACACAATAGAATTGCATTGTTGCCTAAGTCATTTTTAACCTACTGTCACAATATATGCTTGCTAAAGATTTTTTTTTCTTCATATCTGTGTGGATTCTTAGTCATCCAGGTTATGGTAATGTGACATTCCGTCAGATCTTCCGCTGGATCATTTTCTTTTATTTCTGCTGTACTAACATTATCATTAACTACCAGAAGACTGTATTTTCTCAGTTAAGGATGTTTAATGCTAGAGGTTGACTGACACCCAGTGCTGGGAGAAAGACTCTGCAGGGCGGCTGGAGAGTGTCTGTCTCCCCCTTGCTTACTCCTTCTCTTTACCCTGTCTTGGTCTACACCCTCGTAGGGGTGGGACACAGCCTAACAATGTCTCAGCACTTTTCCTATGTGTGACTTCTCTCGGTTGAGAAAGCTTAAGGTGCCTAGATAGAGAAATTCAAGGCCGTAGAAGTGAAAAGTCTACAGCAGTAAACAACTAAGACTCAGGCCTAAAATATGTGAATATGTGTAATTGAAGGAGGCCTATCCTAACAGTAATCTGCAAAGGTTGAATGGAGGCAACTGGACTCTTGTTTGATGAATCTTGTGTTTTTTCCTGTTTTCCGAAACGTTTACACATTATTTGAGAAATTGCGCTGTTAGGCTAATGATTTATGCAAAGATAACAAAACTCAGCTTCAATTGACATTGTTTGACAGCTGCTTTATCAATTTAATTGCATTTATTTATTTTTAGGGCATTCTGGAAAATGCTCTTAAGGTCACCAATGAGCCTCCAACAGGGATGCATGCTAACTTGCATGCAGCGCTGGATAACTTTGACCAGGTCAGTGTCTACCATGTTTTAGTACAAATACAGTTGTACCTTGACTTCCTAGTGCCCACGTGTTTTTTGAGTGAACAGCCGTCACTTGATCGCTTTTTTTTTTTCCTGTAAAAATTAAGCCACTGTAATACCCTCAGATGGGACAAACAGTCAAACACAAAATTACAAAATGATAACATTTGCAAGGATCTGCTGTAGCCCACAACTCACACCCAGGCGCTACTGATGTCACTCACTAGGTCACGCCCCTTAAAGGCACACATCCAATCCACAAATACTACAGTACGTACAGTAATTACACTTTATACAACCAATGTATTTTGTTTACATTCTCTTTTATAATGTTTCATTATGTTATTAAAATTCAGTGCTTTTTTTCTTTCTTAAAATGTAACAAAAAATGTTTTGTTTTGGGGGGCTGGAACAGGTTAATGGCATTTCAATTCATTTCAATGAGGAAAAGTGATTTGATATATAACTGCGTTACAAGCTTGATCACAGAACGAATTCAACTCGGAAGTCAAAGTACCACTGTGCCAAATGATGTCATTTATTTAGTTCTCTGCTCTTTCTCGGGCAGGGCATTCTTGACCAGTGTAGCCGCGAGCAGGAGTTCAAGACTATCCTGTTCTCTCTGTGTTACTTCCATGCCTGCGTGGCTGAGAGGAGGAAGTTTGGACCCCAGGGATGGAACAGGAAGTACCCTTTCAACACTGGAGACCTGACCATATCAGTGAATGTCCTCTACAACTACCTGGAGGCTAATGCACAGGTGGGTTCCTGCATGATGATGAGAGGTGGAGAGCGGTGTATATCTCAGAGATAAAAATGAGAAGTTAGCACTTACTGTAACAGGTGAGGATTGTGTTAATGATAGGTACCATGGGAGGACCTGCGATATCTTTTTGGTGAGATTATGTATGGAGGACATATCACTGATGACTGGGACAGAAGACTGTGCAGAACATACCTGGAAGAATACATGCAGCCCAACCAGGTTTATACGTGTGCATTAGAAAGAACCCGAGCAGAGCAACAACTTTGACATCAAAGCATGTGCATGTTTTTTTTGTTTGGGTTTTTTTTTGACAGTTTGACCGTAAACTTGCATTGGCTCCAGGATTTGTGGTTCCGTCCAATGTGGATTATCAGGTAAGCTGTTTTGGAAAACCTTTCCTTGCTTATGTTTAGAAATGATAGTTGGAAAGCAATACTGATGAATAATGTTGGCCTTAATGTCAGTTGACACACCACCACACAGACATATTATATAATATAGTAGTAGTAGTAGTAGTAGTAGTGATTTTTATTGTGAACATGCAAATGATAACGTATGGAAAACAAAATAACAGTACAAAATGGACAAACAAAACAATTGTGTCTGACTAATTAGCAAGTGCAAACTTGAGATAGGAGCACTGTATTGTGGCAGTGACTCTCAGTGACTTCACAAAAAGCAGCAATTTGGCAGAGAAGCTTCAAGATGTTTATTGCCACTCCCAGTTAAAATTTACTGACAACATAACACAACCTTGTGTATTTAAAACAACCACCTAGCTTAGCCTTTCAGTCTGCAAGCTTAATGATAACGCTAAATAGCATCTACGTTGCAGTGCTTTAAGCCTTGATGCAACGGCTTGAACACGAATGGTACAGCAACACGTGCTTTTATTTGAGGTGAGGCATGTATTTCTTCAAGTGGAAGAATTCAGGAAGGCAGTCTACCAGGGAGTCACTCTTTGAGGAAATACAGAAAACCAAAGAGCCGACACTTCGTTGGGTGACTTGGTTGATGTCATCAGAGAAGTGTTAATTTAGTTATGTATTATTATTACGGTTGTAGTTTGCAATGCGAATTGCGAACTGTTTCAAATTTTTTCATCACATTCAGAAAAACTGAGAATTATAATCTTTGTAAAAGCTTTTTTTTTTTTTTTTTTTACATTAGATCTCATTGGCTTTTGCAGTTGTGGCTAGTGAGTGTATGTTATTTTGGCATTCCTTGTAACGGTCCCCCATCAAACTTTATGTTGGTTGTCTCCAAAGGGTTACCATGACTTCATAGATGAGATGCTGCCCCACGAAAGTCCTGTGCATTACGGGCTGCACCCCAACGCGGAAATTGACTTTCTGACTGTGACGTCCGAAAATCTTTTCCGCACTCTACTGGAGCTCCAATCTCCTGATGCTGTGATGGGGGAAGGGGCCTCGGGGACACTGGAGGAGAAGGTACAGCGGCACCTGCATGTCACTTCGGACCAAGAATGGAACACACCTACTGTTTTCGAAGTCTTTTTGCAGGAAAAGTCCAATATTTTGGCTATTTGGGCTACACTGTCTCAAACAAACCACAGATTTTGTTCTCTGGTGAATTTGGACCTTTGACTATCAGATTGTAATGGCCTCATTTTGGTATCCTCAATATTTAACCCAACTACAGGTCAAAATAGTATTGGATGAGGTACTGGAGATGCTTCCGGAGCAATACAACTTGACTGACATCACCGCCAAGACAGGAGAACGGTCACCTTACATCCTGGTCTGTTTCCAGGAGTGTGAGCGCATGAACATGCTCATCTCAGAGATAGGGCGCTCGCTCAAAGAGCTGGACCTGGGACTCAGAGTATGCTAAAACTTGGGTGTGGGTGTGCGTCATTCTATGTAATCACCATCTTCTTCTGTCAAGGGTGAGCTTGCAATCTCCCCCGAGATGGAGAAGCTCCAGGCAGCTTTATTCCTTGACAACGTTCCTGACGTTTGGACCAAGCTGGCCTATCCGTCCACATACAGCCTGGCGATATGGTATTGTTTGGAATGAATAACATTTCAGTGCGATTATACGTATATTACACAGTACACAATAACAATGAGCTGTCATTTGGTTTTAGTAAAATTATCATGTGAAAATATGATCAAATTGTGTATTCTTGTACGTATTGGCAAGAAGATAATTGCCCTCCACTTTATTGTTGTTGTATCAATAAATAATAATGAAACATAGCATATGCATGATACATTTCATAAGAAACATAACATTGTATTGTAGCGTATATTGACAATTGGATAAAAGGTTATTTATTTAAGAAATACATTCGTCGAAGCAGCAATGCCTGCGTGATTTGACGCTTAATGTTATCAATCGAGCTATTTTGTCTCATAGAGGGCACCACGCCACTTTTTATGTGTATAAAATTTAGGAAACTAACCTTTTATCAGTCTTATAATCGAAAGGTTGCTACATTTTATGAAATACGAGTCCTAGATGACAGAGGTTTCCTTATTAAACTCAAAAGAAACACACCGATAATGACAATACGAAATGTATACTCACTAGTCAAAACATTAGGTAAAATAAGATCCAAAGTGGGCACATATACATAAATACAATACATATAAAATAGAGTAATGCTAAAATTAAAAAATACAATTTATTGTGGCAGAATTTCTCATTTCTCATATTATATAGGATCTCATTAGATTGTGGCGGTATTGAAGTGGGTGTGTATGTATAGTATGTACTCACTCAGAGATTGCATTGCCATGGATGTTCTGATCGTGTGCGTGTGTGTGTGTGTGTGTGTGTGTGTGTGTGTGTGTGTGTGTGTATGTACCAGGTACAATAACATGTTACAGCGTTGTAAAGAGTTGGACAGCTGGACTCAAGATCTGTCACTGCCCACTGTTGTGTGGCTGAGTGGACTCTTCAACCCACAGTCCTTCTTCACCGGTAACAGACATTCATCCCATGAGCACAACTGTATTGGAGCATTTAAAGGTTTTATCTTGTTTCTCATCTTTAGCCGTGATGCAGAGTCTGGCCCGTAAGAACGAGTGGCCCCTTGATAAAGTGAACCTGACTGTGGACGTGACCAAGAAGTTTAAGGAAGAGTTCAACCAGCCTGCAAGAGAGGGGGCTTATGTATATGGACTTTACATGGAAGGTAGTTTCCAACAATAGGGATTTTTACATAGTCTTCCTCTTATCATTTTCTGATCATTTTCTTAGGGGCTAGGTGGGATGCTCAAGCCGGGGTGATCACAGAAGCGCGTTTAAAGGAGCTGACACCGGCCATGCCCGTCATGTCTGTCCGAGCTGTGCCCAACGACCGCCAGGAGACCAGGAACATCTACGAGTGTCCTCTCTATAAGACCAAGATCAGAGGACCCACGTATGTTTGGACTCTGAGCCTGAAAACAAGGGAGCGGCCTGCCAAATGGGTCCTGGCCGGAGTGGCTCTGCTCCTTAGCGTGTGACTCAACTTGGTTAATTTTATGGCCATATACTCTTTGTTCAAGTTTGCTGAAGTGAAGAAGATCAAACTTTAAGATCAAACACAATTCATTCCGGAAAGTTGACGTTCATTTTACTCAGACTTTTAAACTCATTAGAGATAATGTAAAAATATTCCTTTGATGCCATCTTGTGGCATCTTTGGGCTAAGAACAATGTTGAAGTGAGTTGAGGAGCTTCATTTAGTCGAGCCATAGCCTTGTCTAATAGAAAAAATGCTTTGGCTCTAGCTTGTGGCATCTATATGGGGTGTCAACCAGTACCGCATTCTGGCATGCGCATTATGCCGCAAAATTAAAAAGAAAATGCTTTTAAATTGTATTTTTTTATTATTATGTCATGTGTAATGACATGTCAATCATTGCCGTTTGTAGAGGGAATTTGCACCCTCTTGTGGTGTGGCCTATAATTTAATTTAGTTCAAATAAAATATGAGGGCGGCACGGTGACCCGACTGGTTAGAGCGTCTGCCTCACAGTTCTGAGGACCGGGGTTCAATCCCCGGCCCCGCCTGTGTGGAGTTTGCATGTTCTCCCCGTGCCTGCGTGGGTTTTCTCCGGGCACTCCGGTTTCCTCCCACATCCCAAAAAACCTGCATGGTAGGTTAATTGACAACTCTAAATTGCCCGTAGGTGTGAATGTGAGTGCGAATGGTTGTTTGTTTGTATGTGCCCTGCGATTGGCTGGCGACCAATTCAGGGTGTACCCTGCCTCCTGCCCGATGATAGCTGGGATAGGCTCCAGCACGCCCGCGACCCTAGTGAGGAGAAGCGGCTCAGAAAATGGATGGATGGATGGATGGATAAAATATGAGGTCCACTCCAGTGAGTCTGTGTGTGCGTGTGTGTGTTTGTGTCTGAATTGCCCATTTGTGTCCCCTTTTCCACACATTTATAATGTTAAAAAAAAATTAACTATATACTGTCAGTCTTTTTTTTTATTGAAAAATGAAAATGGCAAAAATGCACACAGGATCACAGAGCTCTTCAAAATCTACTAAAATCTACATACAAAGCAGAAAATCAATACAGACACTTCTTACAGTATGTTATGTGGTAGTAAATTACACAGGTGAAGCCTTCATCATTAACAGTAATTGTTTCTTCTCTCTTCACAGTACATAGACAATGGTTTAGTTTATTGCTTTGATAAAAAAAAAAAAAAAAAAAAAACAAGGAACATTTAAACAAATAAAATGTGTGTTTGCTCAGTTTTGTAGCTGAATGCACATACAGATGTCGTTCGTGCCGTCATCACGTCTCTTCTAATCACTATCGGACCAGTCGAGCTCCATCATGTCCATGGCGGCGGTGGCCATGTTGACTTTGGATCCGTGTCGCACGCTGCAGCTCTTCACAGAGTTCTGATTGGATGAGGCCCGCATGCTCACCTGCACCCCCGAGTGACCTCTCACCCCCATCTCGCTCCTGACCTTCACCACGCCCAAGTCCCCCATGTTCATGTCCATGTCGCCTAGCCTGTCCATCTCCCCCATGCCGTCCAAGGACAGCATGTCCCCTAAGCCGCCTAAAGTGCCAGTGAGACCTTTAAACATAGCGGGAAGCCTCCCTCCTTCAAGCCCTCCCTCATCCACTTTTTCCGCCTCCCATCCTCCGTCTGTCTCCCCTTCCGCTTCTCCGAAGCCACCCGAGAAGCCTCGGACGAAGGTGGTCACCCTGCTCCTCTGCATCCCCCCTCTCTCTGTGTCCCCCTCCTCCCACGTCCTCTCCTCCCGCTCCAGTCTCCCCCCCGGGTAGCTCCGGAGCGTCACCTGCACTCTTCCTCCCTCCATACTCCCGCCTTCATCCCTCTGGCCCCATCCCTTCTCCTCCAAGGTGCCCTCCTCTTCCTTGTCCTCCTCTCCGAACCTCCCCTGCAAGCCTCGTAGCATGACGTGCAGCCGCCCGCTGTCCAGAGAGCCCACCCCCCGCTCCAGAACCGCGCTGCCGCCCCCCCTCTCGCTGTCGCCGTTGCTGAGGGTGCGGAGGAGGCAGCTAACGCCGGCACTGCTGACCCCCACGCTGTTGGAGTCTTGAGAGTGCGAGCGGAAGAAAGAATCAGAGGAACCGATGGACATTGGTGTGAAGAACTGATAGGGAGGCAGAGAAACAGAGGAGTGTCAAAATTAGAATAAGCTATCCTAAAGAGTAAGTATATTTTATCTACTTCATACAGTGGTGCCTTGAGATACGAGTGAGCCAAGGTATGAGTTTCTCAAGATACGAGTTGTCCTTCGGCCAATTTTTTGCTTTGACTTACAACAAAGAGAATTCCATGTTGCATATTTAAAACAACTACAGCTTTGTATTAGGAAACCCCATTTAGGTTAATGCTAACAAACAATGCAAAGAGCAATAAACAAGCAAACGAATAGCATCAGTTTTGCAATGTTGTAACCCTGTAAGCAACGGATATTTGAACACAAACGATGGAGCAAACACATGTAGTCAGATAATATAAGAATACTTAGACATATATTCCTTATCCTCTGCAAAGAACGACAAATATTTCTACGGCTTACTGAGAAGGTCAATATATCTGTATTTCTATATTATACTGCCCCTAGGTGGCCTGGCACACACACACCAGAAGGATCAGTAGAATGTCCATTGAATTCATACAAAAAATGTGGCAAAAAATGTTTAATTCTTTAGACTCTATTAAATTATGTCAACACTGTATTTTTTATATAAAGTACAATATTATAGAGTGCTATTTTAATAATTAAAAAAACAAAAAAAAAATTTTTGTTTTTTGTGGGGAGGCTGAAACAGATTAATTTCATTTCAATAGGCAAAGATGATTAGAGATACGATGGTGGTCATATAATTAATTACTCGTATCTCGAGACATGACTGCATAGAACTCTTCAAAGAGAGGACTCACAAAGCGTTTTAAATACTGTAGTTAAAATAAAATATATAAAAATCAAAACATCTGTGTGGATCTATCAAAAGCCTGGCAGTGGAATTTTGAGCTAATTGAAGACAATCTAATCAAGTTTTATTGTAAAATGTGAAGGGAGAATTGCAATAGGACACAAACGCATAAATGATCATTTCTAGTTCAGGATGTGATAACATGGACCTAAGTTTAGAAAGAGCGGCGACGACTTCACCACGTGACTCACCGGCGACATGTTGGAGCGATCCATGAGTAAGGAGGTGGGGCTGGGAGTCATGTTGGACCTCTCCATCAGCCTCTCCTCCCACAGCCGGAGCCGCCTCTCCCGCTCCTCCAGCTCCTTCTCCTTGGAGTAGAGCTCCCTCTCCAGCTTCCGAAGGCGCTCCAGGGTCGACTCGATTTCACACCTGGAATATTTGCAAAACACATTTCATTGACACTGTCAGAGACGTATTCATTTAAATTCCCTGCAAAGTGAAAATCTATGTGTTTTGTAAATTTTACGGACCACTGACAAGAAAAACCCTGCCAAATTTGAATGATTAAAAAATTGGCCAGGCATAAAGACGAGGCTTCAAACTCGTGAAAAATCAAGCCATTCTCTGTACTCTCAAGTACTGGGGGAGTGTCTGCAAAATGCACTGAAATCACACCCCACTCAACTGTCAATCAAATACCACAACTACTACCTGGAGAAGTGGATGCTACTTCATCTAGCATCTTTATGTCTAAACAATAACTACACATTACTACACATACTTCTTGTTCCCCTGGCTTTTCCGCCTTCTCTTCGTGATGTGTGCGCACTCATTGTTGACAATGAGGCGCGCTAAAGCCACCCGAAGAGCTGGTCCACATGCTGGCAGTCAAGTTGGACCTTTTAAATTTACCTTTAAAATTTTTAATTTAAACTTGAATATAGCTGGGGAAAATATGTATATTTACATTTTTTTTAACAACCAGATTTCATGCAAGTACAGTGGTACCTTGAGCTACAAGTGCCCCAATTTACAAGTTACGAGCAGTCACTTGGTCGATTTGTTTGATGTACGAGCAAGCTTCTGATACTTTGCCACTCAAGTGAAGTGAAATAAGATGGAGCAATGAAGCTACAGTAATGCCCTTACATGTGGGCAAGGACATCTATTTCACATGGATGGCAGTTTATGACCCAAAAAAAAGTTTAATTTATGCTTGATGTAGCCATTACATTACCCTCAATTCCCATTCAATTTCACATGGAAAGTTTCCAATTTGGAATATTCCCAAAGCTAAAATTTAGTGGCATTTACCTGAAATGTTCCATCCATTTGCAAGCCTAATTTAGTCCATATTGTGCCAAATCATGAGAACTTGTCTTAACTGCAGTATAGTCTACTACCAGAAGAGGCCAGTGATGAACCCCTTGATTCCAAAACACTAATCCTGTACTCTCAGCCAGAAATCAATAATGTTGCCATTTCACTCATCCCACACCAAAACACAGAATTGATGGCCTCAATGTATTTGTGTAAATATGCACAGAATGTCACAGCTTGCTTCTTCTGCCATGGGCCGCCTCAACCTCGCTGTTCCTCATCCCTTATCTATCACAATTGCTGCCAACTGCCCTCACACTTTTTCCCTCATGCTGACATACGGCGTCCACTTTCTCGTCGCCACTGTTTCCTGTCACGCCTCTGTCTTCCTCCCCAATGGAGTGACGACAGCGAGGGAGCAGAGGAATCTTTACTGTGAACACTTAGCAAATGGCTAATTATAGACTAAAGCAGGGTACAGGGTCAGACATCCTGAGTTCAAGAGCCCTTAGACTTCTATACGAGCGGGTGCGTGATACGCATTTGAGCAGTTCATGAAGTAAACGCATTTTTTCACCTAGAACCAAGACAATTGTGTGCTTAGGACAGGGATCCATGCATGTTTAATGTACCGTATGAAGTTTATATACAGTATTTATGAGGCAGGTTATGATGAGGTGCAGAAAAGGCCAAAAATAAAATTTACCTCATACACATTAAAAAAAATAATAAAAAAATCATACACAACAAAAAAAATCTCACACAGAGGGAAGAACGTATTTTATGGCAGAGCCAATCAGCATTCAATGTTTGAGATAGCGTCTGTTTTCATTCGTGAGCTTTCTTTCACACATAATTTTTCAATCTCCTCGAAGCCAATTTTGACCAAAAAAGGGTTCACGTGGAAAAAAGGTTGCTTTTCTTCTTCCTGTGTGAGGGTTTTTCTTTGTTCAGGTGAGAGGGTTTTTGGTGAACAATAACTTTTTGGGTGTGTGTGACAGTATTTCTGGCGAGTGTGAAAGTTTATTGAGAGCGAGAGATATAGAGGTATGTGTGTGCGTGCGTGTGTGTGTGCATGTGTGTGTGAGTGAGTGTGTACCTCCACTGGTCCTTGTTGTGCAGAAAGGAGTTGCACTGGTCAGGTAGCCTACTATCGTTTGCCATCGTCTCCAAGGTTACCAGCACCTGTTTGAACTGCGGACGCTCCTGTGAACATGCACACGTACGATGAAATAAATATGTCTTGTATTAATTATCACATTTTGTTCAAATAAATGGCGCGTTACGCATTGTTTTACCTTTGGCTCGGCTTGCCAGCACTTCCTCATCAGCTCTGCAAAACTTGCTGGACAGCTAGTGGGGATGGTAAGCCTCTAAACATGTAGGCGTTAAGAAAGAGTTGATTTGTGATGCACATTTGAACCTTTTTTTTTTTTAACTGAATAGCCTTGTATAGCTGGGTATTACTCAAACTTTTGGCTACGGCACATTTACAGCGATGTTTAAGGATGTGAATTGTCCCTTTTCAATGAATCAATAAATGAAATAAGATAGTTTAGCTTGTTGTGTAAACAATTTTTTTTTTGCATAAACAGGTACAGTGGTGCCTTGAGATACGAGTTTTATTTGATCCATGACCACGCTCTAAATTTAAAACACAATCTCAAATCCATCCATCCATTTTCTGAGCCGCTTATCCTCACAAGGGTCGTGGGAGTGCTGGAGCCTATCCCGGCTATTTTCGGGCAGGAAGCGGGGTACACCCTGAACTGGTTGCCAGCCAATGGCAGGGCACATACAAACAAACAAACATCCTCACTCACATTCACACCTACGGGCAATTTAGAGACTTCAATTAACCTACCATGCATGTTTTTTGGGATGTGGGAGGAAACTGGAGTGCCCGGAGAAAACCCACGCAGGCACGGGGAGAAATCCGTGTTTTGTTTCAAAATACATTAAATATGTTTGAAGTGCTGAAAACATCTGCAAAGACTTATAACGATATAGTGCTGAATTGTTGAGGTATAGCTTCAGCATGTTTTTCACCGTTTGAAGTTTCCTGATTTTGTGGGCGTGGCTGCTAAAACTACCCCGTGATGTCACAGGGCTGTGGTATATACTTTTCTTGCGTATACATATATAGCGTTTTCCCCCACTATATAAGGACAAAGTGACATCATTTCGTTTGGCTATGCTGCTCAGTTGAGTGCTAGCTGTGCTTAGCTTCCATAACAAGGCCCATTTACTCCTCCAGCATGCAGTTAGCAAGCTAACGCTGGCTACACCCCGAAAGTGCGTCTTCGTTGGCTGCTTCAATTTACAGGACAGCTCAGTCACGTTCTTTTAGCTCCCAAAAAAAAGAGGAAATAAAAAAGTGATGGATTAACTTTTTAAAGCACACGCGGAAGGCGAGCTGAACATCAACACCACCACCAGACTCTGCAGGGCACATTTAAAGACGGATCGTTCAGTAAACTTGATACTAGTGAATGGGGCAGTGCCGACTGTCTAACTACCTGGGCTTCCTCTTACTGTCTCGCTGTCGTCAGGTGCCGTGTTCAGCTGTGACTTTATGTCACCAACAATGAGGGTGAATTGACTTGTAAGCTTATTTTTACGATTGTAGTCCACAATATGTATTACATTTTGAAGTTGAGCCTCCTAACGTGATTTTACATCGTATAAGCTATCACCCCTCAGTATGTTTGATTCCTTTTGGCGCATCCATTCAACACGCCCACAGTGTCTGAAAGCTGGCCCTTATTATTCAAGTTTTGAAGCCTGATTTTATATACTTAGCAATTTTTTATTATTATTCATTCAAATTTGGCAGGCTTGTTAACATTACTCTTCTCTGTGGTGTGTTGAATTTACATGACATTTTTGGGCCTGTTTAGTGCCACTTTAATAAGCAAAATAGCACTGTATAATATTTAACTTTATCAAAGGATACTGTAAGAAACAAATAGAATGTAAAGATTTAAACCGTTTTTGCCACAGTCTTCGCTTCAACTCAATGGATGTTGTACTGCTCCTTCTGGTGTATGCACCTTGGCCAGCTGGGGGCAGTACAATACATACAAACGGATCTTTACATGTGAATGGTCCTCAATAAGCTGCAGACATTTTAGTCGTTTTTGGAGAGGATAAAGAAAAAAATGCCTGTGAGTATTGTTATATTGTCTGTCTACATGGGTGGCTGCAGTATTTGTGTTCAAACATCAATTGCTTAAAAGGGTTACAACTACTGCAACATCGATGCTAGTTTTGTTAGCCAAGTCTTCGGCGTTTTGCCTTCTGTGTTAAAATCAAGCTCAACGGACTTAACTGTTTAGTTTGACAGCAAACTTCGACTGGAACTGGCAATAAACAGCTTGAAGCCCTTTTTTCAAGAATATTTCACGGTGTGCCAAACTGCTGCTTGTCGCGAAGTGAGTTGAGTTCATTGACAACGTACAGCACTCTTACCTTAATTTTTTGCTCACGAGTCAAAGGGAAAAATCAGCCGAATGACAGCTCATACCTCTAAAAATTCATAAGTTGGGTCACTCGTATCTTAAGGCAACACTGTACATTATATATACACTGCTAAATCTTACCTAGTGAATTTATCTTATTTCAAGTGAAAACATCTTAATGGAGTTATTTTAGATTGTTTACTTGTTTCTAAATTTTCAGCAAGGCAAAAAGACATGTTAAATGATCTATTATTATTATAAGTCTCATTACGTCAATTCATTCGAGTTCCATTGGCAGATTTTTTTTTCACTTAAAACAAGACATTTTATCCCTAAAATAGATTTGTTTAAATCTGTCAATGGGACTAGTATGAATTGACTTAAGACTCTTGAAATAACATCTTGTGTTCTAAAACAAGTCTTTTTGTCCTGCTGAAAATTTAGAAAAACAAGTCCAAACTGTCTTAAAATGAGTACAGTAAGATGTTTTTTTCACTAGAAATGTGATAAATTCACCAGGTAAGATTCAGTATGTTTTCATGACAAAATAAAGTGCATGTTTACATTGCTTTTGTAGGTAACAATAGAAGCACCCAGACATTCAAAAGTAATGTCTCTCCTTTTTAATAAAAGTATTGCTGCCAGGTCTGAATGAGTCCAGACAGCTCCACAGTACCATGCAGTAAATGGAAACTGTTTCCTCTGGGGATTAATCCTAAAATATCAGCCAGTCGGCGCAAAGAGAGAGATCAAGTAGGAGGGTCAGGAGGGGAGAGCGGTGGAGCAATGGAGGGGGAAATCAGAGAGACACTGGGAAAAAGGAGGGCGGGGGGTTATTTAGGGAGAGAATTTGGAGATTAGCCAACAGCTACAACGGAATCATGTTCTCTGGGTTGTTTGTTAGCCTCCACCGTGTGTGTGTGTGTCTTTGTGGTTGCATGGTAGTCAACTAAAACATGGATAAACATCAGCTTCAACAAACATCTCGAGTCGGCCCTCTTATTGGCAACATCCTTTCTTCTTCTTTTCTCCTCAAGCTGTAAAAGTTAGCAAAGAAGTGGAGCGACTGGCCGAGCTCCACTGCTTGTGTATCCAGCGGACCTTACAAGAGCACACGACTGACATCAAGACTAAAAATACACGGCCGGCTCCACCAGCTCATAGTGGAAACCATGAGAGCATCGCATTGTTCCTCCGTCCTCCTCAAACACTTTCTAGATACTGTATAGTAGGTTACGTGTTTATAGTGTGTCCGTAAAAGTGCGCTTTGTGTGTGTGTGTGTACCTCCTGTTTCTCCACCACCAGCCATGCAACCTGCAGCCCCTCAAACCCCTTGAAAGGTACTTCACGAGTCAGCATCTCCCACAGCACCTGGCCACAGCGCACACACTGTGTTTTCAAATGGAACTCTTCGATTAGTAGTTATGCTCAGACCTCAGTCACTCAAAAGGATTTGGATGTGTTACCCCAAACAATACTCAACTGACTAACTAAAGATGTTCTCAATGTCAATTTTGGTGCAGATGTGGACAAAGTAATCCAAAAATACAAGTCATCATAAATAACAAAGTGCCTCAGAAACTGTATTGGCACTTTGTATAATATACGTAGCTCACCACGCCATATGAATATGTGTCACAGGTCTCAGAAACGGGCAGGCTCTGAATGACCTCAGGAGCCATCCAAGGAAAAGTGCCCACCACAGTCATGTGGGTGGTGTGGGACAAGAACTTTGAGGCACCAAAGTCACAAATCTACAATGCCAGTAAAATAAATACATAAACAAACATTATTTCAAAACAAGCATGAACAGGTTCAGTATGTCAGTAAGACTTCTTAACACTCACCTTAAGCACTTTCTCTGCTGTCATGACCACTGGAAGGAAAGAAAAACTTTAGGAAGCAATAGAAAAACAAAATAAATACCTACATACCTGTACATACATACATACATATGTACACACACACATACATAAAGAGGCTTAAGAAATAATAGCACAAACGTTGCATTACCGTTCCGTGACTTGAGGTCCCTGTGGATAACTTTGATGGGAGCCTCTGCATGGAGGTAGTGCATTCCTTATGGAGGAGAATAAACAGTATCATCAACACATTGTTGCACTTTTACACAAGTTTAAGGGTTTGACGGTGAAAGAGGCAATGTTTCCTTTTTAAAGCTACTAATTTGTGAGCCTTTTTGCGAGCGAGTTAATGCTGAGAGATGGCTGTACTAAAATGTCAAAGAAATCAATGAATTGTCATGAGCTTTCAGGGATGCAAAATTTATGCTTCTTTGATAAAGTCCAGTACTTCAGCACAGAGAAGTAATACAAGTATAAACACATTCACCAAAGAAGCCAGTAATGTTTGGTTCCCCTAAAAAATATCAGTTATTATTACACACTTAGAATTTGAGATGGAGACATTGGTTGTTGCAGCAGAACAGTGTACACATTGAATAAATCATTCACCTAACCCACCATGATTTCAACTTTCTATTGAGAGTAGTAGGTTGAATACAAATTCAATGCATTTGATTTCCCTTAGATAATAACGGAAATGCAAAAGAGGTATTCCAGGGTCAAACTGTCACCATCATAAAACCTTTACAGGCGATGTTTGAAGTACATTTTCAACCTTTAACTTAGTGATACTCAACTGGTGGGTCAGGAACCAAAAGTAGATCATGGACCCATTTCGGTGAAATTGCAGACACCAAAAAGATTTATTTTTCTTGACTTCTATAAAAGTGGGTCACTATTTTGCAGCAATAGGAAAATGCAGGTCCCAGGGTGACAACAGTTGAGAACCACTGATTTAACTATTACAAGTTAAATCAGAATCAGAATCATCTTTATTTGCCAAGTATGCCCAAAACACACAAGGAATTTGTCTCCGGTAGTTGGAGCCGCTCTAGTGCGACAACAGACAGTCAATTTACAGAACACGCTGTTTCGCTGCACTGAGACGCCTCACACATCTCATTACTTCAACATTCTTGGCTCGCCGCACATCGAGTGACGTGGCCAAAGGAGACTAAACTAAACTTCGTACCGGGAAACGTAATTTTGGTTGTGAAAGCTATCGTGCATTTTGACGACAGACACTTTCCATGATTCGCTTTTTAGCCCCAGGTACAAATTCTAAACGTTTACTCCTATTGTGAGATTATAATGATGATTAATGAACAATTAAATCTTTTATATTGTCACATGCGTGAGTCAAGTACCCTTCGCCATCTGTATGGCCCACGTCATAATCTGCTCCATGTCCATCTCCTCGCTCTGCTCACTGGACAGGTACTCATACAGAGACCCTCCACTGGCATATTCTGCACACAGAACACACACACAGTCATTGGCGCATTTCTTTTCATGGACCCAGAGCCCAGTATTAACCTCCCCATCCACCACCACGACGTGACGTAAGGTCTAACTGCTTTAGGTAACAGTGGATCTGACTTGTTGTTGACTAATGCAGCAGCTCTGACCAATGCAACACTTATTATTATTACAACATGATGGTATCAGTTTCAAATGTCCTGCCAGAAAAAGCAGCAAGAATCGCAACAGCCAGAACGTTCGTTCACGTAGTAGTAGACAATTATCAAGAGTGTATGCTCGCATGACTTGATTATTTTCATGGGGGAAAACACTTACTAGGTCTATGTGTAAACTTAAATTCATACAAACACAATATCAGGCTTGGGAGATTGGATTTGGAAGATGATCTCTTCACTAATACACATTTAGGAGTACTGTTTCTCACACAACCCGACTATGGATGAAAATCCAACTTTAACAGGTCATTAACACAGACTCTATGCACCTTGTTTTGCGACTGAACCTGAACTACTTTTAATTGTTTCTGCAACAATGACAATAAAGATGTACCGTATGCTACTCTATTCTATGAAGAACCCTACCACAAGACATTGTACAAACATGCCACAATCATGACGTACTGAAAACGCTGTGTATTAAAGAAAATGCAATATCTTGCAAAACAAATTGCCTTTTTTGTGTGTGACACGGTGGCATATTGTTCTTAAAAAGTACAGTCACTTATAAAGCTGAGACAGTATTCAGAGGAAATCCTCTACATTATACTACTGTTGATTTCTGTTTTAGGCATAAACATTTCAATATTTATGGTTTGACCTAACTACTAATTGTCCTTTTTTCCTCATAGTTAGACTCAGTGTGTTGTTACACTGTCTGAAATGGAGTCCTGCATCTGCTCAGCATTAATTGAAACATTATGACATGTATTGGGCAAGGAATCACATTTCGTAACTTTAATTAGTCAGCATTAATGAACTTTAAGGTAATCATTGTGAAAAGTTTTGAGTTAAATAAAATGAAAGATAATTAAATAAAATGAAAGAAAAAACTATATTAAAATGGTACCGTAATAGCAGTATTATAGATATTAAAATGTTTAAAATGTTACTTAAAAAGCATTGTAATGTACTAATGTACTAGAATCATCTAATCTTTACCATTAAGAAATTCCAAATATTTCAATGGGAGCGCATTCATCTTAGAGAGAAAGAAAAAAAAGGTGATAATAGCAAAAGCCCATGTGTTTACTGTGTGCATCAAATATTCATATAAAATTAAACTTTACTGACTTAATTGTTTTGGAGTAGTTAGCGTGAATTACCGACCACAATTTTTTTTTCAGGATGAACCTATCATGACAAAAAAAATAGCAGAAGTACAGAGAGGTGGGTAGTAAAGCATTACATTTACTTCATCACATTTACTCAAGTAGCATTTGGCATAAATTGTACTTGTCAGAGTAGTTTTAATGTAGCATACTTTTGACTTTTACTCGAGGATTTGTGTTTACAAGAAATGGTACTTTTACTCCGTTACAATGATCTACATGCCACTCGCTACTTTTATTTTTCAATTATTGCTTATTTATCAAATAGTCATGCGCAATCTTTTTGCTCCGACTACGACTTCGACTTCCGCATTGGGCGCTGTTTGCTCCCATCCAACGTAAGCGCTAGTGACGTTTGACTCCACTTCACCAATCAATTCAAATGGCACAAGACAGTCACATGACAGTATACAATGTCTTCTATTGGGCTTTGAGGGCCTACCAAAATCACTCGTATTGAAAAAAAAAAAGAATAAAAAAAAAAAATCACCTTTGTGTGACTCGTGTTGTTAACATTTCGGCTGATGGAAAACAACAGATTTAATGCATTGCAGTATTTATCTGGCACTGTCTTCCCCAAGGTGGATATTCCAGCCCACTTGTATCTTGAGAAAACACTTTGTGGTAAATTGTGGTAAATTTATGTTGTTGTTTGGTTTTGGCTGTGTGCATATGGAAACATTAGCCCTATTTTATGGTCATAAGTAACTGTAAAACCTGCATCTTTTGGCGTATGTCCTAATCGCTCTCTCCCTCCCTCACCCTCCATCTCTCTCTCTCTCACACACACACACGCACGCACATGCAGTAATATCACAATTTGCACATTTTATTGAGTTTTTTTATTTGAGTCGTTTTTGCCTTTTTGGAGGACTACTTTTGACTTTTACTTGAGGCATATTATTTTAAAGTAATAGTACTCTTACTTGAGTACAATATTTGGCTACTCTACGCACTTCCAGTGATATAGCTCCAAAGTTTTGTGATCCTAAAAACATAACCTTCCTAAGTCAGGTCACTTGCATCTCAAGGCACCACTGTACAATATGTCTCTTTACTACTAATGATGGTGCATCTGAATAATTTCTTGTGAAACCTGGCTCTTAGGTTTCATGTTCTTATGAGGTCATTTTAGTAGATGGCAAATGACAGGACAAACACGTGCACACACGAACACACAGGCTCACACCTGTGACGATGCCATAGTTGGGAGATTCCAGCACGGCTCCATAAAACTGAATGATGTTCTTATGACTCAGGACACTGAGAATCTCAGCCTGCAAGAGAAGACGAGCCAAGAGAGAGCCATTATTAACCTCCTCCTCTCCCGTGACTACAGCAAAGAAACTCGATCTTTGAGATAATAAAGTGTAAATAAATTATTTGTGGTGCCGTGCGAGCGTACAAGTTAGAATCTCAATCTTGAACTGTTGTGTCATTTGTGTGATGTCTAAGTCACAGTGGCAAAATGCCCTTAACACACTGACGCCCAAACAGTGTGCTGTGAGAGATTATCCAATTTCACTAAATTGGTCCAAATGTACTGTATTTACAACAAATGATGTCATTTTTGTTCGTCTACAGTATCTGTCAGTGACAATGCCAAGTTAAAAAAGGTTACAGATTAAGAGTCAATATCACAAAAAGGTGAATTTGAGACTCCCCCATTTCGCCCAAAACAGTTACATTTACATTGAACATCATATTCATTGCATTAAATAGATTTTATACTGTTAGAAATGTTCATTGGTCAAGCTCCCATACTTTCCATATAAATGAACTGTAAGCAGACAATGCACATGCAAACTGCAAAATATGTAAGCTTGCTGACAGGGTGGCCATTTTTGGCTAATGTTACTATTTAATGAGCACGTGGTGGACTTTCACTCAGCAACATGATTCAGTTCACATGCTGACTGTGTACAGTTTCACAAATAGAATTTCTGCGAGGTGTTTATATCAATTGATATTTCACTATGACAGAGTGGACATTATAAGCGGGACAACAACTACCTGTAACTACCTGGTACGTATATAAAATGATAAAAATTACAAAACATAAGTGTAAATATATATTCTGCAACTATCCACTGTTTATGCCCGTTATAATGTCACTGAACTCATCCGAGGGCTTCTTAAAGGGCCAGTTACCCCATAATGACAGGGTGGACAGCAATTTCAGAGATGCATGCAAAATGTTCCATATGATCATGACCAAAATGTGAGACATATACCAAGATGTACGGTGACATTGCTGACAGTTTGTGCTGTTAAGACAAAAAGGAATTTCAGATTTTTCAAATGACAGGTTCAGCCTAATTTTTTTCCATCTCCAGTTTGTATTGGTGACTCAAAAAATGGTTGGGAAACTCGGCCTCAATCGAAACGGTCTCTCTGCAAATGTCAAGTAAGTGTCTGTTGCCAGGCAACCTAACATCTACGCATCCATCCTGCTAAATTGCACCAAAAAATGCACCAAAAAACGCCTGCACATTTGTCACTAAATTCTTCACTTTTTTTTTGTTGGTCTCACAGTTTCAACATTTTTAATCTGCACTTTGTCTACCAGCAGTTATTAAACACTTTGAAGGTATAGAACGTAAGTGAACAAAACTAATCACCCGTTTACATTGAGTTGCAGGAATGTGCGTGAAGGATTCCTTCCATTAGTCTGTACTGAGGGATGACTTCAATGCACTCGATTTTCCATATCTGCCCACCCGCCCTGCGTCTGTTTATGCGAGGGTGAGAAAGAAATAAGTCTTGACAATTAATCAGCCTGTGCAAACTTTTATCTCCATCATCTGACATACATTACATAACATTGTTTTCTGGTGCTGCCATATAACAATACCAACCAGCGTTTTCACCCACTGGTCAGCCAACTTCCTGACACGGAGTTTAGAAACCTCTGTACTATTTAGATATTAATAGCACGGCTGGAAATTGTGTGACACCCAAGTCTGACGTCAGCACATCCCAAATGACCACACATTCTACCCTAATGTACAATCGGAGGAACCTGGCATAACTTATTTCTTCATCCATAAAGTGTCGAGAGGGCGGGGGGGGGGGGGTCCCAAAGGTATGTTTTAGATAAACACGGCTGACAATTGCTCCACTTAGGCCCTCGGAGGAGGTTTTTTGATTATTTTATAGTTTTAATTATCCGCAAAGTTTGCTATTATCAATGAAAGCCTGTTACTGTATGTGTAAATGTATGTCCTACCTCTTTGTCAATCTTGAGAAGCTTCTTTACTGCCACTTCCTTGTCCTGGGATATCCAGAGGGCCCTGTAGACACTCCCGAAGCTGCCTCCTCCACAGTTCTCATAGTAGAGCAGGTCCTCATGCTTTATCTGCACAAACGACGAGCCGGGGGACGACATGGCATACTGGCTCTCACACACACACACACGCACGCACGCGCACACACTTTCCCCCAAAGTGTGCACGCTCGACCCGCACCGTGACCTTCGGACGCAGAAGATGAGGACTGAAGATGAGGGTGGATGTTGTCAGTTGGTAAGTCAGCAGAGGCGATAGTCACTGAGAAGAAACTAGAAAGTGCTGGAAAGAGAGAGAGGGTGGTGGTGGTGGTGGTGGAGAGTGGGGGGCTTTACAGTCTGCAGGAGGCATGGCCTGGCTGTTTAGTGCAAAGTGTTACATTGCCTAATAGTGGAGAGTAGTGGAAGTACAACCCTGATCACACATGCTAAATGCACTTATCATTAGCTGTGGGATCACGATTGATGTTTTTGATGCATCAAAGTCAAGCCAACGTTAGCTAACCCTTGGTTTAAAAACACAATAATAATAACATGTGACATACAGAGATGGGTAGAGTAGCAAACAATTGCACTCAAGTAAGAGTACTGTTCTTAAAAGTAAAAAGAAGTCCTCCAAAGAATTCCGTGATAAAAACGATTGAGTAAAAGGTAAGTAACTTATTTATTTTTAAATAGCGCATAGACAAATAGACACAAAAAAAATGGGAAAAATTCAAATATTGCCCAATATCACTTTAAAATAATAGACAGTGTGTGTGTGTGTGTATATATATATATATATATATATATATATATATATATATATATATATATATATATATATATATATATATATATGCGGCACGGTGGACGACTGGTTAGCACATCTGCCTCACAGTTCTGAGGACCGGGGTTCAAATCCAGGCCTCGCCTGTGTGGAGTTTGCGTGTTCTCCCTGTGCCTGCGTGGGTTTTCTCCGGGTACTCCAGTTTCCTCCCACATCGCAAAAACTTGCGTGGTAGGTTGATTGAGGACTCTAAATTGCCCGTAGGTGTGAATGTGAGTGCAAATAGTTGTTTGTTTCTCTGTGCCCTGCGATTGGCTGGTGACCAGTTCAGGGTGTATCCCGCCTCTCGCCCGAAGATAGCTGGGATAGGCTCCAGGATGCCTGTGACCCTAGTGAGTATAAGCGGTACAGAAAATGGATGGAGATACACACAAATTCAGCCACAAGAAATGGTCTTGATGTTTTGTCATCTTTAGGCTGACAATAGGCTACTTTGATTATAATGAACTTCCACAGGTAGATTCACCCACATTTGTCAGTATTGTGATTTTAATACTCAAAACATATTTGTGTTCTGCCAACTTACATCTTTATCTTCAGTGCTGTGCATACTTTGCCGATTGCCTTTTCTCCCTGCGCCTTTTGAATGCATAAAACAGGTCTTATTGGATTGGAAGAAGTGCAATTTGCATTTTATGCGAGTACTTGTAGGCTGAAACGGCAAAGTTTTAAGCAGACACAGATGTCAGCGCATGACATAGCTTTTCTGTTACCGAAGTAAAAGTAACAGAGTAAGTACACTTAAGCAAAAATAAGCATGTAATTGTACCTCGTTACTTCCCACCTCTGGCAACGTGCAACGTGATTTTTTTTTTTTTTTTTTTTTTTAAACACAAGAATCTGCACTTCTATGCAAGTACAAAGAGTGAGTACTTTTGCCCCCTCTGTGTCTCAGTTACGGTGTGCTGCGTGCGGTCTGCTGCAGACTCGCTGTTCAAATATGGTCAGTGGCATCCAGGGCATTCCTTCTTCCTGGATGACTGTGGCTATATAAAGCTCTCTCTACACTGCGTGAGTACACACTCAAACACACACGTACAGACACACACACGTACTCCCAGACCATAATGTGACAGAGAGTAAATCAGCTAGCAACAAGCATGGCTTGCACAAATACTGAACTCTATCTCACAAAGTGTGCACATCCACACAGCAGACATGCATTCCTCATCCTCACAGGAATGACCCTGTGACATCGGCAGGCAGGAAAGCCGTTCGACATCACTGAGCGGGGGACAGGTGAGATCGGCTGTGGAGACTTCTCAGTGGTAAACGGTAATCCAGCACAACAAGGAGGCCTCTCAACCTCAAGGATTGAACCAAAACACAAATTCTCAGAGGCTTCAGAGAAGAGAGAAATTGTGGTCAAAATATATATATATATATATATATATATATATATATATATATATATATACACACACAGTATAGTAAATCTTAAAGCAAAGCTAACAGGATTCTTAATCTAAACGCCACCCTCTGTAATGTGCACTGTAAATAAAGTGACATATCTATTTCATGACATAGTGAGGTATTCTTATTAAAGGACATACTGTAGTACGGAAAACAGACCAGGTTTACTGGAAGAGAAGTCCCACAGTATATAATTACACTTGCATCATATAGAGAGAGATGATTCACACCAAGCACTTCATAAAACTCAAAACTGACTTTCATATCAAATCTAATGAAGTAAGACATATACATTAGTATATATGTTTTGGATTGTGTTTGTAGTTTGCGGTGGTGTAGAAATTCATGGAATCGTATTGAAACATTTTTTCTAATATCTTTGGCATCATAACAAAAATTAAGTATTATTTTTGTAAAGGCAGAAATGCTTATACGGCTCTGGATCTAATTAGTACCCACTTGCGCCAAGTGATTGCTTGAAATAATGTCACTAAGTCACAGTGTCTCTTAAATTAACTATTTTTATTAACATGTACAGCACAGATACCAGCTGCTCATGACGGAAGCAAGCCACGGGGCAGTTCTTGATACACACCACCACATTTTAAAGCTCCTGAGATCAAATGAAAATGAAAATTTGTCAATATCACTGCCCAAATTTACACACATAAGAAAAAACACAGCTGGACAGAACAGACCCACAATAGTTGGTGAGATTTATCCTGAAATTATAAGATTCTTTTTAACTTTACACAGCCAAATAGACAACTGACCTCAGAACAGATACTAACAAGCAACATCACCAAGGGGTATCAGGAGTTTTACTCCAAGGCAAAAATGAAATAGTCGTACGACCGTTACAGATTCAGTCACTCTTTGCACACCATTACGGCTCTAACTAATACTTGGTTAGGTTGTTGTGAGGTGTGTTTACCAGACATTGATACTCATCTAAAAGAGACAAAAATCCTAGAGATCCTTCGCCATGATTCGCCTTGGATTAACATGTAAATAGGCTACCGGTAATTGTGTTTTAGAAATGGCATCTTTAGCTGGAATACAGTCTTCCCACTCTATATCATCGTTCACTCTTCGTACCGCCATGGATTTTTAAGTGAGCATTTTTTTCTGGGTTTTTACAGTATGAGGTAGTGCCTCGCGATACTAGTTTAATTCGTACTGTGACCACGCTTGTATCTCAAATACTTTCCCCTTTTGAAATGAATAGATATGCCATTGATTTTGTCCAGCCCCACATTGTGCTCTTTGGCCACCAGGGAGCAGTGTAATACAGACATACATGAAAGAGAGTTTCAGTAATGCCGTAACATTATAGTCATTTTTTATTATATGTGAGTATTGTTGTGTTGTCTGTCAATATGCGTTGATGCAACATGTGTGTTCAAATATCTGTTGGTTAAAGGGTTACAACTACCACAACATCGATGTTAGTTTCGTTCGCCGGTCCATGCCGTTTTGCATTGTGTGTTAGCATTAAGCTAGTTGACTTTCTGAAGTTTGTAGTTTGAATAAGTGCACAATTTGTAACTGTCTTTGTTTTATGTTAAACTTCAACTGCCCATTTAACAGCTTGAAGCAATAAATTGGCCTATTGTTTGAAAAATTGTTGCTTGTTGTGAAATTCACTGCAACCATCTATTGCTCGTAATGAGAGGGAAAAAAATAAAAATAAAAATAAGCCTAGCGACAGTTCTTATCTCGAAAAACATTCAAGTTCAGTCACTCGGAAGTCGAGGTACGACTGTAAAGGTAAGTGAATTTATAGTTGCTCACCTTCAGACAAGTACCACGTAGTGCTGGAACTTGGTGGGCAGCACTGAGCTCTACTGGAAGAGATGCAGCATAATTAAGAGCCAGAAGAAGAGGCAGAGAAGGTCCCCAATCAAGCGCCAGCAATAGTTGTTGTTCTCACAGAGCAGAGAGAAAATGCCTGTGAGTATTGTATTCTCCGTTTGTATTTGTTGTTGCTCCATGTGTTAATATAGCAAAAAAAGTTGTGTGAGGGTTTATCCATCCATCCATTTTCAGTACTGCTTATCTTCACTAGGGTCGCGGGCGTGCTGGAGCCTATCGCAGCTAACTTTTGGGCAAGAGGCGGGGTACACCGGCCAATCGCAGGGCATGAGGGTTTATATTTACTGTAAATCTATGCTAATTTCCATAGTCCGTCTATTGGGTTTCGCATTAGGTGTTAGCATTAACATAGCAGACTTAGATTAGTTAGATTCTCTTTTATTTTATGTGTAAATGTCACAGTAAACTTCAACTAAGAGTGACAAAATCCGTGAAAGAGAGTCAGCTCAGGCATTAAGGAATACTTTAAAAAGTATATTTTAATAAGTTGAAGTGTGTTTTAATAAATTAAAATGTGTTTCAAGTGTATGGAATGGGTAAAACTATATGGTACCTCTGTAGCAGGATAAATGGGGATTCGCTATACTTAGCATGGGGATTATGAAGTATAGATTATACAACAGTTTGGAGCATTTGGAGACTAAAAGAGCTTGTTGGGTAACACAACATTGCAGGACACTCTGATCGAAATCCACTGTATAGAACACCAAGCCTATGAAGTTCAGTCATGCAGGATATTGATCGGTTCTTTACATGACAGTTCTATCTAACAGGTCCCAAAAGAGTAACAACTAGTACAGTATTCAGCCTCATTCTTGGGGCTAAGACACAGCGATAGGAAGAGGTCTTTAATGGCACAGTATTTGTCCTTAGAGTTTTCAAAGTCATTGACTGTTGTGTTTTGCTACTTAACGCTCAGCTTTGTGTGTAGTCACAAGGAAGGCGACGCGGTGAAAAGATTTGAATCTCATGTCCGCCGAGGCTCCAGCCTGTAGGAGAGCTGCGTCAGCGCCCTCTGGTTGTCGATCACGCAGAGCTTCCTGACGTAACCTCTGACCTCCGCTTGATTCTTGTTGGGTTGGCAGATGTCAGGATCTAACACAAAGACCGGGATACATAGTTATTTGCTGTGTAGAACCTGCTTGTAAAGCAAAAAAATAATAATCATCGGAAGACTTACTGAAAGGCTGGCTTCTACAGTGCCTCACTTGTCGAATTGTGTTCGCTATAATACGCTGATAAAGAGAGAGCCCAAAATGTTATTGTTGTTGTTTTACACCACTGATTAGTTCAACTTAACATTCCCTAAATACACTATTCACAAATAGTTAATGATACAGTGGTGCCCTGACATACTAGTGACCGGACTTAGTGGTTTCTTTCGGATACGGGCTGTCGTTCAGATGATTTTTTTTTGCTTTGACTTGCCAACAAAAATATGAGGTCCGAGCGCTGTATGTTGGCAGTGAACTCAACTTAATTCGCAAGAAGAAACATTTTGAGCAGAAAGTGAACAATTCTTCCAAAAAGAGGCTTCAAGCTGTTTCATGCCAAACTAAACATAAAACAAAGAGAATTACACATTGTGTATTAAAAACAGCTACATAGCTTTGTCTTAAAGTCCACTAGCTTAATGCTAACACATAATGTGAAACGCCATAGATAACACATAATGTGAAACACCATAAATGGGCAAACATATAGCATCTATGTGCGAGCGTGGATTAAAAAACACCTACTTTTTTGGGCTGGAACGGATTAATTGCATTTCCATTCATTTCAATGGGGAATGATGATTTGAAACAACAGTATTTTGAGTTACGAGCGTGGTCACAGAACGAAATAACGACGTATCTCAAGAAGCCACTGTATTTGGCATTCAGGTGAAATTTCAGGATGACCCTAAAATGCACAATAACCTTTACAGCTGACCTTCTTTAAAACTCTAAACCTCCATGTGTAAAGTGCCCGGAGATACTGTAACTTCTTTTGGCCACGGGCTTCGAACAGGGGGCTGGGGGAAATGTGACAACTGTCCTGGGGCCCTAAGCATTTGGGGTGCCCTCGCGGTCCAACTCCATGTCCTAACCATTTACAAATCATTTCTGCCATGAAATAAGTGATTGCACAACCCTCCCCCCTGTTGATAACTACTTTCTGGAAGGAAATAACTAATGAAATTGTGCTACGCCCCTGGGTTTGGCACTATATAAATCTAATTTAATTGAATTGTTTCATTGTTTCAGGACTTTTTGCACAACTTGCTGTTCTGTAACAAGAAGCTGAACATCAGTACTCGTAACGTTTCCTAACTACAAGATACAGTATGTCAATATGCCATTTTGCCTTACCATTTTCTCAAAATTGACCATGCTGTCAATGAATGTCTTGTTGCCTTCATGTGTAAAAGTCATATCTGTAATGCAATTGAACATTATGAGTGTCACAAATACAAACCAATGACTGATGTGCTCTCCAAGAATGTTACCTTTAAGTAGGAGGGGCATAAATGGGATTATTGGCGGCTCGAGCTTCGTAACAGTTAGTCGGTAGGATCGATGGTTTCTGGACGGGTCCTGAACATCAAAATATAACGTCAAATGCTAATATTAGCGTGTATATTCTCATGTACTCACTTGCAGTCTGCAACTCACCATCATGCTCTCAAACTCAGCGTAGAACTTCTTAAACTTGGTAGGCAACTTCTGTTAAAGGACAACATCATCATTTACCAGTGGTTGTGTGGTGTCAATTGTCAGTTGAAAGTATGAATTGATGTTTACCTCCCATGTCTGACTCAGTCGGTTTACAGCAGGGTTGGTCATACCCATTATGATGGCAAAGAATGCATTCAGGTTCTTAAACTCCCGACAACTACGGACAAACAGAAATCCACAATAAATTGAAAACAACTCTTTACTGCCATTATTTCTTTCACGCATCATATGAAGGAGGTCGTCCCACTCACTGTGCAGCTATCTTGATGAACTTCTTGAGGAGCTGAACCCTCTTGCTGAGCTGTGCACAGAGGCACACCTCAGTGACCACCCACAGCTGAACCTGGTTGAACCTTCGCAGAAAGAGGTCCAGGTTGGCTGTGGTTCTTCTGAAGCTCTGGCGGCCGAACGTGTTATAGAGCAGTTCGTGCTGTGGGTTGTGTGGACATGGTGTTACAAAGCGTTTGAGCAGCAATAAAACATATCCATTAATATGTCTTATAGTTAACCCTGTCACCTATATTAATAGTTTAAACTGTAAATAACCAACAAACGTTTATCCCAAAATATGTATGTATCATTTCAAACTCTATGTTGCCCTCAAAAATAAATGGCTTACAAAAAAAATTGGATTTTGGAAAAAAGCACCCCTACACGTGGTGTACATGCACACTTGGTCAAGACTATCCATAAGAACCAAGACTAAACTTAGCTCCTTCCCAACATACAAAGCTTTTCTCTAAGTCGAGATGTAGAATGTCAACATACTTCCTTGGACAAGCTACACTACTCTCCTATTTAGACAAAGCTCTTGTGCCATCTTGTGGAATTTTAGGACATTTCAGAAAGAGCGCAAAAAACGCGAATAGTGTAAGGGATTGCTGTATATTTATTTGAGTGTGTGTTGTGTGGTACCTCGTGCACACAGCTGAAGAGCTCCCAATCAAACATTGTCATTTGATAGGCGAGATCCTTCGAACTCATCAGCTCAAAAGTGGACATAGAACCTGCAGAAGGTCCCTCTTGGTCTGTAAGAGGAGTCTGAGACACAGATCGCAGAATCACCAAAAATCCATCCATCCATTTTCTGTACCAGGTCACGGACGGGTGTGCTGGAGCCCATCCCAGCTGACTTTGGGCGAGAGGCGGGGTACACCCAGAATTGGATGCCAGTCAATCGCAGTGCACATATAGGCAAATATAGAATAAATCCAAGAATCGTGAATATGCAGGGGAAGACTAAATACATTGTGCAGGTGATTACCTAATGTTCTGGTCATTGAGTTAAACTATTCATGCACAGCAAACAAGAGAGTCGTTACTTACCAGACTACTGAGTTGCTCTCGTGCACAAGCAAATAATCGCCCGTTGATGCTCAGAGTGGAAAACACGGACACATCATTAGGTTTCAGGATTTGTTTCTCTGCAACACAAATTGGCAGTTCATCAAGTCATCAAATCACTTCTGAGATAAACGTGGTTGTGTTGTGTCTCGGTCTTTCCTCTTACCGCCGGCAGAGCTGAGGTGAACCAGCACGAGCTCGTCAGTGGAACCAAGTTTGTCAGCCACGGCGCATATCAGTTCTCTCCCCGTCGCTGCCACGGCAACTCGAACCGTGGTGTATGTGTGATCACTGCAGTACACCTTCAAAAGGACTAACACATAACACAAAATTTGAATCATCTTAGTCTGTACTCACTCCCTGTTAGGTACACCTGTACAATCTAAGCGATTTAATGGGAGGAACTATGTTGAAATTAGTTCAGGAGTTTCAGTTAAACAAAAATAGTGCTTTGCTGCCATCTTGTGGAATCTTGGGTTCAAGAAATTATGGTGAAGTGAGTTGAGGACTGATTTAGACTAAGGTATTTGCTGCCATTTTGTGGCATCTTGGTGTCAACAAACCATGTTGAATTGAGTTGAGGACTTTCATTTAGATTGTGGCATCTAAAGCAATTATAAACCTTTTTGGGGGGCATCTGTTCCTCACGGATTTTTGCTATTCGCAACAAGGCTCCGTCCCTTGCCGCGGTGAATATCAGGGGTTCAGTGTCGTTTGCATATCTCCAGAACTGTGATGCAGAACAGTGAGCGCTGGTTTTAATATTTCAACACTGTGACAGGAAATGGGCAATATTTGTAGAGGCAGCTTTTGTGATTGTGCAGCGATACCTAGCAATACAGAAAACACAAGACACACGCAAAAGGGAACTTACTGCACATTAAGAAAGCTTCAATACTTTTTTTTTTTTTCATTTTTTAAGCGACAGGGCATCAACACTATAGTTTCATGACAGTCAGGGCAATAATCACATTTCTCTAAGTCCCATCTCACAGTAACTTACTGTCATCTTGATTTCTAATGGGCTGTTTCTTCTGCAGCCTCTCTTCCCCATTGCTAAACTGCCGTATTAAAGTCTTCTGTAGGATTAAAAGACACAGTCAGCATCAACAACACAATGATTGCGCCTACCACAAAATGTCAAATATAGACTTGCCTTTTTTGTGGACTTGGCTTCCTCTGAGCTACAAAAAAGGGTAGTAATGCAGTGTTAACAGAATGACTCAGAGCTGTGGAATACAACATAAGGCATGTGCGATCAGTTGAAGATGTATGAGTGAAAACATACTGTAGTTTGACAACTTTGTCCAGGTCAGGAAGCAGATCTTTCAATGCTCTGAGCATCCGTGAATCATTTGATACACTTCCAAATAACTCCTACCGGGAAAATAAGGAAAACCAAGCATTATCGGATCAATATGTATCAACTCAAAGACAATCTCAGTGTGGTTTGATTTAGTAACCGTGCGGAGGCTACCTCGAGGAACAAAATTGCAGCAGGCTCCTCCAGTAGGAGGAATGTGTGTGTGTTTGCCCAGCGCAGAGCCAGAATGAGAGCCCTCCTCTTACAGTTGAGCGCATGCTCCAACCTCTCCTGTTCTGAGCCGGGCGGGGAGGCAGCATGGTAGGTGCACACCAGGTTAAAGATAAATAAAGACATCTAGCGATGTACTGATACTATTTTTTTCCCAGACCGAGTATATGTACTTAAATTTGAGTACTCGTCGATACAGAGTGCCGAAACGTGATAATGCTGTTACGTCTTGCAAGTATGATAAAAATGTCTTATTTTAAACACACATTTTCTTGAACATGGCATGTAAGTTTCACTCAGATTTAACAGTTTTTAGAGTAACAACCTGTCATTACTGTTACTTTAATATTCAACTGCATGTTTTTCTTTGTCTTGCCATACATTTCACTTAAATGTAGCCTGTCACACGAGGTATTTCAGTTACAGTATGAAGTGTCTCAGTCTGAACACTTGGGGGCATTATGTAAAAGGAGGATAAAAATAAAGGACAGAGAAGAAATTAAATAAAGTAAAACAGTCTGGTGGATATATACGAGTACAGTCCTAGATATACATTTAATAATGTTTATTTTTTTTAAATAATTGACCGAATTCAATTAATAATAAGTAATACAATAAAAAAATATACTGAATGACTTTATTAATAAAATATTTTACAAAGTTTAAAACTTTTAGAATTGTTCGATTTTACTCAAATAAAAAAATAAATACAATTACAAATAAGAATGAATTATTTTATCATTAAAATCAACAATTTTACAGAGTTACATTTTTTTTGTACAAGTACAGTCCTAGATATACATTTAATAATGTTTATTTTTTTAAATAATTGACCGAATTCAATTAATAATAAGTAATACAATAAAAAAATATACTGAATGACTTTATTAATAAAATATTTTACAAAGTTTAAAACTTTTAGAATTGTTCGATTTTACTCAAATAAAAAATAAATACAATTACAAATAAGAATGAATTATTTTATCATTAAAATCAACAATTTTACAGAGTTACATTTTTTTTAACCTTATCTACAAATGACCAGGTCCATCTGTCTGCAGGGCTCTACACTAACTTTTGCACTAGTAGCACTGCTGCAATCAACTGAAAAATCTTTTGAGGAGGTACAGCATAACCACGGAATACCATAGTTTCGATTGACAGTGACTCGAGATATATTTGCAAAATATGTTACAGTGAACAAGAATTTTGTCTGCAACAAGCAGTAGCAGACCAAACAGGTCAATAAAATAAATAATAATATTTTTTTTTTAAAGGCTTTAGTTTTAGTTGATCATTTGTTCGACTGAGAGAGGCCAGTTCTTATGAGGGTTCTTAACCCTCTTCCCCTGAGAAGGTCACTTCATTTTGATCATTACCACAACCATATGATTGACATACATTAAAATACGATTACATAAGTGAACCGCCACCATATAAAAGTATCGCTTATGATTATTCACACTATTTTCCAAAACAAACAAAACAAAACAATTTACCGATTTAAAATCAAAGACCCAAATAGAATATGGATAAATCATTACTTTATTTGAATTATAGTTTTTTTTCCCCTTTACAATCCTCTTGAAAGGAGTCTGAGCTATTTAACTTTGCACATGCTGTATCTTCACATGTCTGTGCTATAAACAGGTTTTAAATGTATTCGATTGATTAGATAGATAGCAGACAAGCTTTGCACCCCACACCCCAACCACACACACACACACACACACACACACACACAAACACACACACACACACACACGCACACACACACACTCTCTGTCTCTCGCTCTCTGGCGCAGGGGTGTAGGAGGAGGAGATTGCAGTGGGAAAAAAAGGTGACTTTCAACCATTAAAACATGCACTGGTACAAATGTGACAAGATCAAATTTTAATCGCACAAGCTGAAAAAAATGTTGCATATGCGACCAATTTGGTCACAGTCTTGAGCCCTGTGTCCGTTTTAAAAATTATTATTACCGTAATCCTCTTCAATTGGCGAGTCATTCAGCCACTCTTAGCATATTCAGGGAACAATTTTCATGTCTACTGACATCACACAGGATGATGAAAGGACATGTGCATGAACAGACTAGGACAAAAGGCAGAGAGGTGAAAGACAAAAAGGATATTGTGCCATGAGTAGCGAGCACAGCTGGCTGTTGGGCATGAAGACACAGTGCATGAGGACAAAATCGTCCACTGCTGGGTCTGAGAGAAGAAATTCAAAGCAAAAAAGAAAAAGAATCAGAGGGCATTAAAAGACAAAAAAAGAATCAATTGATTCACAATTGTCAGTCCATTTGTTTGTGTTTTGTTCGGCAACCTGGTTCACTGTGATGTATGTCCATTCTCATGGTCTCCAAAAAGTGCTCAAGAATCTTCTCTGGAGTGCCTGAGATCACAGTGTACCTGCAGTAATACGATGAGATGAGGAAATCCAATAGATTAGATTTTTTTTTTTAAGAAGAGGAAAGGGTTATGAGACTTTTTTTTTTTTTAATTTAAACATGTGTACTTGATGCTTCCAAGGGTGGTGGCTCGAGGACTCTTCTCTAAGACCAGCACAGCTTGTTCGTGCTCTTTCAAACGCACTGTATTGGCCTCCACATCCTGCAAATAAGACAAAACGAAATTAGGTACCATATTTAAAACGTACGACAACTTGTCTGCCAGAAGAGGGAGACAAACATCATATGCTGACATGATCAGAGTAACATGATGCTTCAGTCCAGACCATTGAGGTCAGGGAAGGAGGCAGCAAGTGAGCAGTCAAGTGACCTTGAGCAAGAAACAGAAACCCTAGCTGTGACCCCGAGCAAGAAACAGAAACCCTAGCTGTGACCCCACCCCACGCCACTCGCACCCACTCAATCCTACTATGACACATTTCCAAAGAATCCTGCAGGTGTGTATTTCTTTTGGTGTCTAAGATCTCTGAAACCAAAATTAAGTTTTTGAAAAAATGAGGCAGATGTTTTATTTCTAAAAAAAAGTACATTTAGTATGCACAGTTTGAACACCGACACTACTTAAATATGGGGACATAAAAAAAAAAAACTGTACTTAAAAGATGATTCAATTAAAACATTCTACAAAAAGTTCAATACAAATTGTAAACTATTCTAAGAGATTAAAGGCAAATGTATTGTTCTTAAAGGTTAAATACAACTGAATCGGATTTAACAAATGTAGTGTGCTGGATTAGAACAAAAAAATTGTAAACACTGTAACATTATGGACATTTAGGGTTAGTGTTAGGGTTCATTCAGTGATTCTCACATAGCACTAGTGGTACTCGTACCACACTTGTAGAATCCCTGCCCAAGCACAAGGAATTTTCATTGCTTTGTGCGCACTCTCCTAACGCTGACATCTCTCCACTTTCTATGTGCGGTATGTTCAATATACAAATCATGTAAATTCCAGTACTTCAGATGGTGCTAATAAAGTATTCCCTTGAATGGGACATGCTTTCTTAATATAGATAATAAAAGTACTGTATTGCTAATTATCCTCTGCATTTATTTACCAGTCAATCTTGATCCTGTTATGATCTACATACCCTGAGAATCCTGTTGAAATCCTCCTTGTCTACACGAAGGAAGTGGCAGTTGTCCTCTCTCAGGACAATGGAGGCAGCACGAGGTGAATCTGTAACCAGGGCCAACTTTCCAAAGTCGTCACCCTCATGGAGCGTACACACCACCCCCTGACACACACACACACACACACACAATTTTTAAATATTCCCAAGGCCTGAAGAAAGGTGCTGGAACACACACAAATGGAATGAATCATCACAACATGCGTGCATTTCGCTACACGGTGGTTGCAAAGTGGTGTGTTGTGTGAATTTGCCTTAACCCATTTCACAGTGACGTCATGATTTCACTAATAAGAACTCTGCTGGTGTTCTTCAGCCTCCTCGTGCCGACTACTCCTTGTCTACTGTATGTTGATGCACTAATAAAATGTTGATGGGTGTGTGTTTTTACTTTTTTCCAACTTACCTTGCCATAGATAACCACATTGACGGAGCCCTTCTGGATGATGTACCACGATGTGCCTTCTTCTCCTTGGTTGAACACTTGAAGATGCATAGCACAAACACACACTGCTGTAATACATGCAACAAAAAGAAGCCTAAATTTTAGACTACAACAAAGCGAAGACCTACACACAGTCCCGGCTTTAGCGTGTGACTCGAAGATGACAACACTCGCCAGTTCCCTCTTCACCTACAAGTGAAAACACATCGGGTTTGTTGAGTAACTGCACATCAGAGGAAAACAGTAAAGGGGGGCTCAACTTAGCAGGGAGACAAGCACCCACTAAGCGCACCTGAGCTCCCGTACAGACAGTTAATTCATTGATCAGTGGGGGGTGTTAATTTTTTATTTTATCAACGTACTCAATGTAAACTCCGCTGTAAGCTATATATTTTTGTTGCACACCACACAGGGAAGTAAAACCACATATTCAGGCATGCAAGGCAAGATGTGAGCGTGTCAGCGCTCAGCTAACCCAAACCATTAAGTAAGGGCCAAACCCTTACTTAATGGCACATCAACAGGAGCTATGAAGCAGAATAGCATATTTCCAACAACTAGTTGTTATGGTTTTTGTTTGTTTTTAAAAGACTTCAACATTATGAGCCCCGGCACTTCAACTGAAGCCTGACTTCTTTATCTGCAGTAAAATGAAAGTTTCCCACCTTTTTTTTTTTTCAACAATCTCTTGAATTATGTTGTGTGCCCCGCCCAGTCATATTTTTTTCATGGGTGGGCACGCAGCTAAATTTGTAAAACCCGCCATAAAGCTCAAGTTAAAATTTGAACGCTGAGTAAGTTATCATTTAAAGTGAGTCGGTTTCACTCTTTAATCGCTTATACTGTATGGTACTAACTTCAATCTCAAAATTTCAACTCTACAAAATGTTAAAGAACAATATGAGGGACACCTTTTCGACTCACCTCACACACAACCAGAATGGATTTAAGAAATAAAGCCATTTGTTGCAGATCCAAATTCTAATTGTACCATGTTAATGCCACTGTGCCAGCCACTAGTCATTACAGTGCATGTAAATATGTGCACATGCAAGTTAAATGCTGACTCGGGAGGAAATGGAATTGGGACTAAAATATATATTTTATAAAATATGGTGAATATTTGTCAAAATACTAAAATAGGTCTTAAACTATGGCATGCGTAAGAGGGATGTCGCCTCTACTGAAAACGCATACCATCTCTTTAAAAGCAATCATTCATTCATTTTCTATTCAAATTAAACACGGTTTGACTCACAGTGTTGGAGAGGTGATCTAAGGCCTTGATGTGAAGCAGCTCATCATAGATGATCTCTAGGTCATCGCCTGTCCTCTGACCCGGCCTGCACACACAGTCAGAGGGTAGTCACAATTAAGTCACCAAAAAGATGGCATGCATGTCGTCGCCTCTTATACAGCTGTGAAGGAAGCACATATTCATCAACTCGAGTCATTTTGATGTATTGCTCAGTATCAAAGAAAGGTTAATGCTTGATTGACATTTGTAAAACTAGCCTATTACATACACAGGCCTTTCTTTCTACAGTGCAACCAGTTGCAAATACGTAGCATTAGTATCTAAATGCAACAATGGACTGTTACTTACGACTTCCTGAGGATCATGCGCAGCAGTGCATCTGGTCCAATCTGAGCGAGGAAGAGAATGGTCTCTGGCAGTTCCTCTTCACTCTCCCGCTTCTCCTCCTCACTTGGCAACGGCGTGTCCTCTTCTTCGTCATCGAGAAAGCGGTAGAACAGGTACTTGTCCTGGAAACCCAGCTCCTGGTCCACTGGAGAGAGAACGAGATCACAAAAGCACTCTTTTACACACAAAAAAAAGCAAGCCTCATAATAATTATTACCAACTCTTCATTTTACTTACCGTAAGTGTTGATCATGTGAATCAAGTGCATGCCACTGACTTAGATTAAGTCTATATTTTATATTAATGATCCGAAACATCTAATTAATTTCCATCTCTATCAATATTGTCTTCTTACGGTGGCACTTCAAAACATATGAGTCACATATTTGCCTTTAGACTCCCAGGTAAGCTGAAGCTGAAACTGCATAAAACGACTAATGATTTTTTTGTAGCCCAATATAATGTGATGAAAGTCGAGTCAGCACAGTACAGCTGTCTGCTCTCAACCCTTTTTTTTTTTTTTAAACATGGACCAGTTCGACGTAAAAACACAGTATTTCGACAGATAGGCATAGAAATACATTAACCGTCGATGCAAAATAGTATAGTTGACTAGTCGACTGATCGTACAAAGCCCCACGTACAGTACACTATCTTTCCTCAGTTAGTTGAAAAACAAACAACATATATTCGGTACAATGGTACAATGTAATGAGAGCCAGTGCAAGAACTCACAAATCACAAATTCTGCCATTACAAAAATAATAAATGCTCAGTTTTGATTGACTACGCATCATAAGGAGAGGCATTTGTCATATTTTCAATTTACATTTATTTTGTTTATTAGCGAGAGCTCTTGGGATGATGCAGTACAGTTATAAAACACTGCAAACTACAACCACAATAATAAACAAAAAAGTTCATGTGAGCATCTCCCTGACAATGTCAATCCAAATTGTCTAACACTGGATGTCATTTGATTCTTTCTTATGTTTTGGCCAGTAATGACAAAGAAAGTAATAGCGAATGAGAAAATGTTGAATACCGTGACTCAGCACCTGATCTTCAAGCAGTGCCTGCCACATGCCAACAGCATGGGAACGAGTGAGAACACATGCACTCTGCAGCACAAGCCAGTCCACCAGCTCTGTGCCCACACAGCATTGTCTGCAAGACACGTTGACACTCCGTGAGCCTCCAACAAGGAGAGCGAGAGAATAACACTTTTTTTTTAAAAATATAATCACCTGTACGTCTTGAGGTGATATTTCCTGTCGCGTATCATGTGAGGGGCTCTGGACAGGATGGCGTTGCGGAGAACCTTACCCGCTCTCTGTAGCTTCTCTGTGGGAATCTATAAAACACCAGAGAGGCACAGCAGATGAAGTGATACAACTGAAATCCAGCATTTAACTGTCGGCTATATAAACAAAAAAAAATCTATTAAAAACTAGCTTGAATATACATGAATGAATGAATGAAATGTATTCAGCGTGGATACAATTTATCTGTATCAAAACCTAAAGTTTTCATACTTATGTTATTTATTTCCAATTAATTTTGCTAAGAATATATCACAATCTCATGGCGTGTGGAAAAATAATCCCTATTGTTCAACAAAATGTGTTTTATTGAACAAAGCTGAATAAACAGATTTCATTCAGACTGCAATCCGCTATACTGTATCCAAAACATCACATGACCAAACCCGGAAAATAGGATAGAAGACTTCCTGTGTATGCTATGCTAACAAATTGTTTGAAGCCTAACTTGCTAAAATGTTGTTTACTTTATGGCTGGTGTCTTTGTACAAAAGTTAGATACATATATATAATTTATTTAAATACAAATACTATATCTGAAAACACGAACATAGCAAACATTATTGTCATCTTTGGTGGCTCTGTGGTGACATTTTCTGTTCAAGAAAAGACACTGTAGACATTTAAAGTTCCTACGGGGTTTTGTCCCGGTCGAGTTCGCCAATAACCCGAGCCGGGAGGAAGTACTTCGACGTGCTTTGCCGAATGCGGAAGTAGGTTCCGCATATGCCGGATAGGCAGCAATTTTAATTTAAAAGGGAAAATCGTGACGATTGTTTTCTTTCTATTGTGAATGAAGATGTCCTTGCTTTTAACTGTATTCAGATCTTGAGGGATTGCAGCTGTTCATTCATTACTTTCACAGGTTTTGAAGCCTCGGTTGAGCTTTGTGCTACACATGCATGATAGATGCAAGAAAAAAGTGCACAAGTCCACACCTGCATCTACCGGAGTAGATGTGCGGACGCTCACACTGGCCACGCATCAAAACAACAAAGGAAGATGCACTAATTAGGCCGGTAGGATCTTTCTCCCATCTGCATGCATTAACTAGTATTAGCATAACCAGAGAGGATCACAGTGATGAATCATCACTCGTCTCTGCGGAGAGAACACACACACACACACACACACACACACTACTATTCTGGCATTGTATTTCATTCACAGACATGCACTATGCAGTGGTGCACAATGTTGCTATTTTTACTACCCTCTCAAAACTCCATCTGTATTACTTTTGACACAAACAAATGTGTAGGCTAAATGGGGAAACAGCATATTTGCCCTTGGGGAAGTAAACATTTCTATAAAACAGTTTACTTATGGATCATGTGGACCATGCAGATTTTCAGCTTGAAACATTGAGTAGTTACCTTATTGTGAGTTTTGTTTGCAGAGTCTGAGTTCATGCGGTCTTTGTCTGCAAGTCCTAAAAAAAATAAAAACAGCCTTATAAGCTTAGATGGGTTTTACAAGATGCAGACATTTCTCACAAACAATGACAGTACATGACAGTCAGTACAATACATGCACATTAACTACAGTGATGCGGTGCCTTGCCATACAAGTGTCCTGACCTACAAGCTTTTCGAGTTATGAACCATTGTTCGGCTGATTTCTTTCTTTTTTTTGCTTTGACTTACAAGCAAAAACTTGAGATATGAACGCTGGATGATGGCAGTGAATTCAACTCAGTTCACAGATAGCAGCAGTTTGGCAGATTGTAAGCAACTATCAAAAAAGAATCTTCAAGGTGTTGAGTTTAATTAAACAGAGAATTAAACGTGTATTAAAAACAACCACATACTGTAGCTTTGCCTTCAAAGTCCGCTAGCCTGATGCTAACACACAATAGGAAATGCCATAAACAGGCTATTCCGGTGTTATAAACCTTTAAGCAACGGCTTTTTGAACACAAACAGTGGAGGAACACATGTAGAAGGGTAACATATCAATACTTACAGGCATATATTCTTTAACCTCCGTTAAGAACGACTAATATTATTGCCTTACTTAGGAGCTGAGACCATCTCCTGGTACAGTATATCCACATGTCTGTATTATACTGCCACCAGGTGGGCAACGTGCACACACCAGAAGGAGTAGCACAATGTCCACTGACTTGAAGCAAAAAATATCCCCAAAACTGTTTCATTTGTATTTAATTTTGTCATTACAGAATGATGTTATAAAGTACAATGTTATAGAGTGCTATTGTTCTTATTTAAAAACACTAACAGCATTTTGGATTTTTTTTGAGGAAGCTGGAATGGATCAATGGCATTTGCATTCATTACGCTGGGAAAAGATAATTTGCTGTACGTGTGTTTTGATTTACAAGCATGGTCACGGAACGAATTAAACTAGTATCTCAAGACACCACTGTAATTTGGGTAGTACTACATCACCAGACTATCAGGTTCAGTAAGGAAGCACATCCGTAACATCTATAATCAGTAACATCTGCGTGTTTACTCACTGTCATTGTTGGATCCACTCTCCATTGCACCATAAGGAGGGGCCAACAGTCCAGCCAGGCTCTGACGATGCTTCTACACAACCAAACACACGCAAGTACGTATCATCACATTTGGTTTAACCCACACAAAACCAATTTAATTCCTCTTTTGGACCCAGATTTTCAAACACATGTATTTCCATAACATAGATCCACATTTAGATATACAGTAAAATCAATGGTGACCACAAGAGACCACCCAATGAAAACTGACACGCAACATGTTTTGGCTCCTGACAAGTTTGCGAATGTATCCTCTGCTATGCGTCATCATCATCCATTCAATCTGTCTCATTCACACACACTTGTCAAAACAAACACACACAGACACCACTATGTCAAAACAAAGCCCTTTGTATTGCAGAGCTCATTCAGATGCCGAACTCCTAGCATACAGTGTAATTCAGATTGAATGGGTAGATGTTTTATTTTAAGGCCACAAATTGTGTTGGCGCGTCTAGTTCTGGAAAAAAAAAACACATCAGGTAAGTGAGCCTGAACGTGTCGCTGCTTCTTTCACAAGGTCCTTACCAAGAACCCATGTATTCTGTGCACACAACCCCACACAGACACACACTTCGAAACAAAAACAGACAGCGTCAAATACACACACACAGCCAAATAGAAATAGTATAATAATCCAAAAGTGCAAAACAAAATTTTGCGGAATAGAACAAACATAAACAAAACAGAGAGCTACAGGCGATAATTCAGACTCACCTGACTAAGCGCCCAAATTTTGTCTAATAGTGGAAGAACTAAAACCCCTGAGACCTGCCCTCTGCTCCTTTACGACTCTCGCACGCCGCTCGATTACGTCGTACGCTACACAAGCTGCTCGCCTCCTTTCTTTCTCTCGCTCGTTCTTTCCCTCTCTCTCTCTCCCTCCCTCTCTCTACCACTCTCCTGCTGTGACCGAGCCAAGAACCCGACCACTTTGATCCGAGTCTTTCTATTACGGAGCTACTCTTGAGGGTGAAGGGGAAAGAAAAGGGGTAATGAGGGTGAGGAGGATGGAGCCAGAGGCAGGGAGAAAGGACACAACACAAGAGAAAGGAAGTGAGTAAGATAAACGTAAAGGAATAAAAGGACTAAATGGGTCCATATAGAAACAATGAATTTAACTAATTATTTTATTTAAGTGTGATATAAACAGCAAATTGTTCAACATTTACACATCTTGTTTGTTCGTATCGTTTCGGCACGGTAAGAATGATGCATCAGTGTTGGGTTCTTTTAATCTGTCTTCAAACAAACACATGACTGCCTTCATCCTGTTTGTGTAACACACAAACACACACACACACGTAAGACAAAGAGCCTTTTGCAACGACGTGAATAAGATGGAAACGAGCACAACCTCGGGCTACGATTCCTGCTTTACATCCTTAAAATACGTGGCACAGGAGAGAGCTGAGTGAGTGCACTTAACTCCCGAAGCAAGCCATGTGATAACAGAATAAACGTTCTCAGAACCAACTTTGGTCTTATATCACAAAGTGATAACAGCAGGATCCAGTAGAGCTTCCTTTTACGAAAGTGATAATAATACACTTATATAAATAATAATAATAATAATAATGATAATAAAGCACTTTTGTTGCATATGTCTACTATTTTCATTTGTTAAGTACAGTTTAGTTGTATTTAACATTCAAGAGCAATACATTGGAATGTAATCTTTTTGACATGTATTTAGGTCCAATTAACTTTTACGTGTAATACATTTTAATTGAATCATTATTTACGTACATAAGCAGTGTTAATGTTCAATATGTACATGGGTTTTCACGGGCTTACAATAATGTTACATTTCTTTATTAGGAATAAGATCTCTGCCTAGTTATTCATGAACACTTGGGCCTACTCGCTACTATAATTTAATGTTGGTCATTTTGTTAGTGCTTGGAGAGCCAAGTATAGTTTCAGCTGATATTCGGTGTAAAAGGTTTGAGAACCACGCATTTACAGTATATTACAGGTGTCAAACTTAAGGCCCAGGGGCCAGATCCATTCAACCACATCATTTTGTCTGCCCCACTAAAGCAAATCATATCTTTCTCAAATCTGTATGAGAATTGTAAATAGTCGTCACTTTTTTTTAATAACTTGAGATATTGCACGCCCTTATTAAAATTAAATGAACAATAACTGAACAAATTATGTTGCTTGACTTCTGATTTCAAAACTAGTTATGCATCAATTTGTTGTGTGTATGTAATAATATGATGAGGCAATTACACGTTTTGACAGTCATAACAGCCCTCCGAGGGAAACCAGAACTACAATGTGGCCCGTGACAAAAATGAGTTTGACAGCCCTAATTTTAGATGGTGCAAAATAATAAAATAAACAGCAGGATGGCCACTCACAGCGTCTTGAATAGTGACAGTGAATTTATAGTGCAGAGCAGTGCTCTGCCAAGGACAAGCAACCTTGTGAATGGAGAAGCCTTAGGGAGGCCAAAACTCAACAAGGAGTCCCACAGAGAGCCTGCTACTACTGCATAGAGCCTACATGGAGGGGGCTGGCCGAGAAAGAAAAGGATAAATGTTCAGTTTTACACGTTTGTTTCACAGTTAGCGCCCCGGGACCCTTAACAGGATAAGCGGTGTTGAGAATGGATGGAAGGATGTTTTACAGTTAAAACTGAAACATTTCAACGGAATCAAGAGAAAACATCCATCCATCCATCCATTTTCTGAGCCGCTTCTCCTCACTAGGGTCGCGGACGTGCTGGAGCCCATCCCAGCTGTCATCGGGCAGGAGGCGGGGTACACCCTGAACTGGTTGCCAGCCAATCGCACGGCACATACAAACAAACAACCATTCGCACTCACAGTCACACCTATGGGCAATTTAGAGTCACCAATTGATGCATGTTTTTGGGTTGTGGGAGGAAACCAGAGTGCCTGGAGAAAACCCACACAGGCACGGGGAGAACATGCAAACTCCACACAGGCGGGGCCGGGGATTGAACCCCGATCCTCAGAACTGTGAGGCAGACGCTCTAACCAGTCGTCCACCGTGCCGCCCAACAGATAAATTAGATAAAATTCAATGGAAAAAACAACAGAAAATTGAAGGAAAAAATACAACAGAATCAACAACAGAAAGGGACATGAAATAGGCGCCTGTGAGTTGGCAGCGTCTTTACAACAGCTCCGTTACTTATTTATTTTACGCTTTCCACCCTTTTTGAGTCGTGCTGAGCTGTTTGCAATATTGCACCCTTTTGGCTGTTGTATTTTACTGAGCGGAGAATATCGCGCAATTGAACCTTCGCTGTTTGTCAACATTGCTAAGACCACGAGGAACTGTGCCCTAACATGGAGTTGGCCGACGTCCATTTGGCGAAGAATGTAGTCAGTCATATCAAATCTCATTACTAAATCTGCCTTTTACCATATCTGAAGAACATATCCAGGGTGAAGGCTTGCATGTGTCAAGCAGATCAGGAGAAGCTCATCCATGCTTTGATCTCAAGTAGACTTGACTATTGTAAAGGTCTTCTGACTGGACTCCCCCAAAAGAGCATTAAACAGCTGCAGCTCATTCAGAATGCTGCAGCTCGGGTTCTGACCAGAACAAAGAGGTCAGAGCATATTACTCCAATTCTAAAGTCTTTACACTGGCTTCCAGTCAGCTTTAGAATAGATTTTAAAGTTCTGCTACTGGTCTATAAATCACTAAACGGTTAAAGTCCTGAATGCATGAATGAAATGCTAATAGAATATAAACCCAATAGGGCTGTGAGATTGACAGACTCAGGTCAAATAGTGGAGCAGAGAGTCCAAAGCAAACATGGTGAAGCAGCATTTAGCATCCTGCACACAAATGGAATAAGTTGAAGCAGAAGTGACGTCAGCCCCAAGTGTGCATGTTTTTAAGTCCAGGTTAAAAACTCTTCTTTTTCCATGCTTTTTTGAGCATTTCCACTTTTAAATGATATTTCTTGCATTGTATGCTCTATTAATTGTAGTTTTATTTTATTTAAAAAAACAATTTCTCTTTGTTTTAAATGTGTGTAAGCGGTTTTTTCTTTGTTTTTAAATGCTTTTAATCATGTAAAGCACATTAAGTTACCTTGTGTATGAAATGCGCTATATAAATAAATTTGCTTTGCTTTGCTGTTGATGGACAGCCCTCTCGTGGTTAAAAAGCAGTACAAGCTTGTCTGAACATCTCTCGTCTAAAGAAATGCTTCCACAAGCATTTTGGAAACATCCGGTCTTGCATCTCTCACACACAGCATCTCACCTCCCAGAGGGTCTTAAACTCCCTCTGTTCAATTCGAAGTAGCTCGCTGGTCTCTCTGCTGATGATGGTCGCGTGACGCGGCGTGTTGTCCAGGATGGACTCTCCAAAGGCCGTCCCGATCCCCAGTGTACAGATGGTGACTGCATCCTACGCACAAGAAAACACAATACTGTTTTATTATTTTTTTATTTGTAGATTATTAAAGACAAAGTATCTATATTATGTGAACATTGTGATGCGACACAACAGCAAAGTGGTGTTTTCATCAACAAATTGAAAAGTCCCAACTAATGTAAATGCATTCACAAATGAAGGACAGAAAAATTGATTTTCCTGTAAATATCTCTCAGTGCTGGACATAATTGAAAAGGCTAGAGGCACGCAGTCTACACGTTGTATCCTGAAATTATTCCGAATGCTATAAAAATGTCCAAACTGACATTTCAAATATAGACACTGAATCTAGGCCACCAAGTGGGCTGCATTCGTGAAAACGACCATTCAAAATGGATGGACTTTGTTATCTTAGCCTTTTACTGAACAAATCCTCTAATTCCTTTCTCATGTGTCAGTCATCTACCCATACAGTGCATCCGGAAATTATTCACAGCGCATCACTTTTTATATTTTACATTTTCTTATGTAAGAGCCTTATTTCAAAATTTATTAAATTCATTTTTTGCCTCAAAATTCCACACACGAAACCCATAATGACAATATGAAATAATTTATATATTAAAAATAAAAATCACGTGTAGATACAGTAACTAATCACAGCCTTTGCCATGAAGCTCACAATTGAGCTCAGGTTCATACGGTTTCCAGAACGCGCTTGACCTCAGACTGGGACGTCGTTTCAGCAGGAAAATGACCCTGAGCGTGCAGCCAAGATATCCAAGGAGGACAACAGTGTGAATGTTCTTGAGCAGCCCAGCCAGAGCCCAGACTTGAATCTGATTGGAGATCTCTGATAACATTTGAAAATTACTGTGTACAGTCACTCCCCATCCAACCTGATGGAGCTTGAGAGGTATGCCAAAGAGGGATGGGCAAAACTGCACAAAGATACTGTAGGTGTGCCAAGCTTTTCATATCATATACTTTGAGGTTGTAATTGCTGCCATCAACTACGTAATTATTGAGCAGTATTTGTGTACATTCTTACATTTTAATTTTTAATAAATGTGCAAAAAATATATGTTGTCATTATGGCGTATTACATATAGAATTTAGAAGGGGAAAAAATAAATCAATTTTGTAAGAAAGATCATAATAAAATGTGGAAAACGTACAGCTTTGAATACTTTGCTACCCTATAGTCAAAACTTAAAAACATGAGCTCACATAAAAAAATCCTTGTCAGCGGCCACAAAGATTATGAGGATGTTACATTGAAAAACAAGAAACAATCATAAAACGCTATATAGCATAATTTTCTAAGTGATTATTAACTTACTGTTACCAAATCATTAAAAATACCAATGTGCTTGCTAAATATTGTGTGTGTTCTTCTTTTCCAAAAACGTTCAAATATGACTGAGGCAATTATGCGGTTAAGCTAACAAAATGTGAAAAGAGCTTTCAATGAACACCTCGTAAAATGAATCACTTTTTATGTGTGGTTTCAACATGTTTTGGCCAATGAGCGCCTTTCTGGATCTTACCTGGTGGTTGGCCGTTTCTGACACTTTGACATCCAGAGAGCCAGACAGAACGGCATACCAGCTGGTGCCAATGTCTCCTTGTCGAAACACTGTAACGACATATAGCTTGTTCAGGGTAAAACTAGAACGACATGGTTGTAGTGACCACAATGTGAACTTCGAATAAAAGGCTAGACAGATTACTGTAGCTGCAGGTCGGTCATTAACACTGCAAACGTATTGCTTCAATTTGGCCGCTGTAGGCTACACATAGACAGGCTTACCCCAGCCTGCGGGCTTCTCTACCGATCGATTGCGAGGGACTCGTCGTGGATGCTCGGCTGTCAAAGCCCGAGAGCCTATCTGCCGAGCCCGGGGCGAGCGGCAACTCCTTCCCGCTCGCTGAACTACCCCTCAGTAGCAGCGAGAGAGAAATCTAACCATACAATTACAAACCTGATATAGTATAACCTTATATAGTACCTTATATATAGTAGACGTTTTAACAGCGCATGCATATCTACCTTTCTCGCTTAAATGTCACGTTAACATTTTTTTTTTTTTTTTTAATCACGGCCTTTGCGATTTGAAAATTGCACTCTATTACATTGCGTTGTTGGTTTGAATTCGATTAATCGTTCATCCCTACTACATTTCCCATCATTCCCCAAGAACACCACGCCTCATACCTACCCTGCATCTCTTCTACAGAGGACGACACCACAGGGGGGCAAAAAATCCCTAAACACCAATGATTGACATCATGATCAATAGAAAAATATTTCATGTAGCTTTTTTTTTTGTGGTGTTTTGTTGCCTGTGTGCCCCCACATGACAGTGTTCACACAATGTATGGTTGCATTTATTTGTGAGGTGTGACTGTTTACATACATGTGATGCCTTTCTCCAGACATTCATAGAAGGCACAGGTGCAGATCTGCACCAAGAGTGGAGGTGGAAACTTGGTAAAGGCTTTAACTTCTTTCAGTCTGGTCAGAATAATATCCACATCCTCTCCTGAGCGCTCCGAGGGCCTAAAAAAGAAAAAAAAGAAGTCAGCATGCTCGAGAGTCTAGACTCTAGAAAAGAATTATCTTGAATCTGGAGCACAGGTCTCAAACTCAAGGAGGCCCCGGGGCCAGATCCGGCCCGCCACAAGATTTTATGTGGCCCGCAAATGCAAAATCATGTGTGTCAACTTCCAGGATTCTTGTTAAAATCTGTACCAAAATTTCCAATTGTCATATATCATAAATGATAACGTTGCGATATTGTAAGCATTTTTGTGTTACCAAACATTAATAAGAGTTGAAAAACCCATTACCCTTGATTTCTGATTCCAAAACTAGTTCATACATTTCGTGTGTAAATATGATGAGGCGATTAAAGATTTTTATGGTTTCACAGTCATAACGGCCCTCTGAGGGAAACCGGAACTACAATTTGGCCCGTGACAAAAATTTCTTTGACACCCCTGAGTCAGAGCATTTTTTATTAAAGCTGTAGAACTTTGGAATGCCCTGCCCACGGAAATTAGAGCAGCTACCTCTGTAAATGTTTAAATCTCCATTTAAGAATTATTTCTACACTCACGTTGGGGTAAACCACATCCTCAACCTCTGACATCTGGATTTTGGGTTGTTTTACTGCCGCTTCTCCTCTTTTCTCACACAATGACATGGCATTGAATTTTCTGAACTCTGGGCCTGTGAAGCCTTTAGAGATTTTTCGGAGATTATGGGCTGCGTACATAAACTTGATTTGATAAACACATGGCTGTGCACAGAGATGAGCGACAATGCTGAATAATAGCAAAACAACTCGAATGTTAAACACTGGTGCTTTGGCTCAAAAGGTTTCAGCATTAGCTTTATGGCTTTAGTCTTACTCAGTCTCCATTGTCTGAGCTCAAACAGTAGGGAGTTGCAGGCGTTCCTTCTCATCGCAGACCTCCCACAGGGCGTTGATGTAGGATCTCATTTAGTACTGCTTCTATTTCTAATGCTCTTAATTCAGAGCGCAACACATCTCGTGGAGACCTGAGAGCACACTCAAGTTTGATCAGAGAGTGCCAACATTCTGTTCAACAATGTGGTGTAAAAAATACAACACAAAGCCAAAGCCACTGCGAGTAATACGCACGCTACGTCACCCATTCAATTGTTTTTTTTTCTTGCTAGTGACTCATCCATGCATGTGTGCCGCTCAAAAAGGAAGCACTGAGAGCTTTCTTTTTCCTCTCCTCCAACCTCTTCTTCCACTAAATATCGCTCTAATCCCCACTTTTCTCGTACCACAAATCAAGCAAGATGAAAACGGAACCAGTGACTTTTCCTCTCCATTACTGCCATATTCACTTTTACTTTTCCATCCTTTTACTACCCACCTCGAACACAACCTCACGTGCTCTCCTTCCATTAATGTCTGCTATGCAAGCTCTCAGGCACACTGATGATTCTCCCATTTCACACAAATAACACGTTTGTGTTCCTAAGCAGTTGTTTGTCCTCTGTCCTCAAGGGAGCTACCCGGAGATGAACACAGACCCCGCCAAAAGGGGCTAAGGTGCACAACGGGCCCTCTAGTCCTGCAACATTTGCCATGAGCTCAGGGATATTACCGCTATGTCTTTTTTAGTCCGTGACTCACCCTCACACCATCATCCGGATGCCTGCGGCTTGTGTCCTCAAGGCACAGACAGAGCAATGCATTTCAGTGAAAACTGGGGTTAATGGTTTAGACAGGTGGAGACAGTGAGGAGACGGACCGCTTGACTTCTCAGGGTCAAAGGGCTCGCAGCGGCAACACCCTTCACCTATCCATCGGGAGTCAAAGTGTCATAATCCGTCAGCGATTATTGTCTAGTTAACAGCACGTCGTGTCCTTTTGAGGTCATCGTCCTGTTCTTCTCTGCTCCCTGTGCCTGTCCAAAGCAATCTGCCGCACCCTTCATGTTGTGAGGCGGATGCGACCGGAGAACTCGGCGCTTCATCTCCGGCAAGCCCTCCTCCTTGACCCGCCCAACCTCCTACATCTCAAGACAGCAGAGATTCCCATTTTCAACCACACACATGCACACAGTCAACACATGATTGACAGTAGCAATCCACCACCTTGGTGAACTCAGAAGAAAAGAGAGAAATCAGAAAGCCCTGCAAGTTGTTTTGCTCTTAAACGAAACATCGAATAGAAAGATTTGTTCCTTACAGACAACTAAAACACAGTGTCACCTTTGTCTTATGACAGCTGTGCATAGTCTACCTCTCTCCTGCTGCATGTACTTGTAGCAATGAACCAATGAAAAACGTTTTATAATTGCATATTTTGAAGGACTATCTCCAATCACTGCCAGAACTGTTCTTCAAACACTTACTCCCACTACAGACCATATCTCCCCTATTGACTTTGTTTTGAAAACGGGCAGAGGAGAGCGAATATGACACGTTTTAATTAATCTATTGCCAACAACCTTGGATAGGGAACGTATTTTCTTTACGCAGATGACTGACAATTAGAGACATTTTCTCTGAACCGGGATTTATACAGGTCAAAATCAGATCACTAAAATAGCAATTAAACTCTGAATTCAATATAAAACATCAATGCAATGGCATGACATGAACATATTTGCAACTCCAGTATCCATATTCATTCATTCATGTTCGCACATTCTTTTAAGTCTACTATTCAAAAAGTACACAGTAAAACACACAGTCATGTGTGTGGAATGTTTTCTTCAGATCGTTCACTGTTGAAAAAACATTTCCCCTTGCATACATTGTTAATGGACCCTCGGAAAGCGACCTTACTTCATAAGAGTCTGCCAAGTAGAATGGCAAACAATCACAGACTGATACGCTACTGTAGTAGGGACTCTCAACAACCGTCTGTGCCTTCACAAACCTGTGAAACTGTAAACAACAGTGAATATGAATCAGTATAAACACAGTTGTAAAAAAGTCAAAATATTTGAATGACATTTTTGTTCCAGTTTGTTACGCTGAACTTAATGCAACCCTAAAGAGTCATACGCCGTGCCTTCATTTTACCGCAGAAACATGACCTTAAACCTCAATTAGCATTAGGGCAGAGTACTACTGTGTGTGTTGACAGGACCAACTACGACCCCCCCTGAGGCTTGACGGCAAAAAAATAATCAGACCGTTTCTCATAGTTCACAATCAAGTGCAATGAATGTCCAAGGACAGATACAGTATATGGGAGAAGGTCATGTTTTAACCTCTGGAGTCTTGTCACTGTCTTCCTCCATCATTAATGTTCACAGGAACACATCAACAGTCAGCGTAGATGAAATGCTCCCAATTGCACACTGCCGGATTGTGATTGAATAAGAGGTCCATGAGTGAGGAGCACTGAGTGACGCACAATGAGATCCCATCCGATCTAATCTCACGACTGAGTCTGGCCTCACTGGCGCCTATCTGTTACCCCCAGCAAGACTGCTTCTGCTGCTGGAAATATGATTCCATATTCAAAACCAGGATGAAATACAGTACTTTGGCATCCCATGAAATGTGTAAACAGTTCAAGACCAAGTTGGTTGAGTTGGTGAAGTCAACCTGGCAATTTACCATCTATGGAGGTAGTGTTTGAAGCGTAATGTAATAGTCATTGTAAACACATTTGTATAAAGAAGCTGTCTTTATTATTACTGCTGAGTTCTATGTAAAAGCTAAAATGCAGATAAACACTTCTATTATTCTCTGATGCTGCAATTTTGCAGGCATCTCTGTAAAAGAGACTAGTGTGTGTATACTGCAGCTCATCCATCCTGAACAATATTCTGTCTTGTTCGTTGACCGAATCCGTAAAGGAACCATCCATCCATCCATTTTCTGAGCCGCTTCTCCTCACTAGGGTCGCGGGCGTGCTAGAGCCTATCCCAGCTATCATCGGGCAGGAGGCGGGGTACACCCTGAACTGGTTGCCAGCCAATCGCAGGGCACATAGAAACAAACAACCATGCGTACTCACATTCACGTCTATTGGCAATTTAGAATTGTCAATTAACCTACCATGCATGTTTTTGGGATGTGGGAGGAAACCAGAGTGTCCGGAGAAAACCCACGCAGGCACGGGGAGAACATGCAAACTCCACACAAGCGGGGCCGGGGATTGAACCCGGGTCCCCAGAACTGTGAGCCAGACGCTCTAACCAGTCGTCCACCGTGCCGCCTGAAGAAACCATCCATCCATCCATTATCTGAGCCGCTTCTCCTCACTAGGGTCGCGGGCGTGCTGGAGCCTATCCCAGCTGTCATCGGGCAGGAGGCAGGGTACACCCTGAACTGGTTGCCAGCCAATCGCAGGGCACATTGAAACAAACAACCATTCGCACTCACAGTCATGCCTACGGGCAATTTAGAGTCTCCAATTAATGCATGTTTTTGGGATGTGGGAGGAAACTGGAGTGCCCGGAGAAAACCCACGCAGGCACGGGGAGAACATGCAAACTCCACACAGGCGGGGACGGGGATTGAACCCCGCACCTCAGAACTGTGAGGTTGACGCTCTAACCAGTCGACCACCGTGCCGCCCTGAAGGAACCGACTTCGCCTAAATATGTTCAAACTGGCAATCGGTAGTATGACGGTTCAGATAGATTTCTTTCGTGCGTCTCAAGCAGGGATCAGCCTGTGACTGACTGGTGACCAGAACAGGGTGTATTCCAGGGGTGGGCAAACTACGGCCCGCGGGCCACATCAGGCCCGTTGATCCTTTCAATCCGGCCCGCCAAAGATTGGTACAGAACCGCCCAAATCATATTAAAATCATGACTACATTCATTTGACCTTGTCCTGTAATACCGAGTGGTTCCACCAGGTTGTGCTGTAATGCCCAGTGGTTCCACCAGGTAGCGCAGTAGGTACAGTGATACATTGACTTGACTTTGCCCGTTCTGTTTTTACTCTGCTACTGCTCTGAACGCTTCTACAACCATGAGTGGGCCAAAGAAATGAAAAGTCAACAGTGAGTGCCGAGTGTTTAATATAGAATGGACTACTAAATACCTTATCACTGAAGTCCGGTCAAAGGCTGTATGTCTAATTTGTTAAGAAACCGTTGCAGTTTTAGAGGAATATAACGTCAGCCGTCACTTTTCTACCAAGCATGCTGAATATGCGAGCAGCCAATCAACGCAGGAACCTATGGCTACGGTTCAGCGGTTAAAATTAAACTTGCGGGCTCAGCAAAACACCTTAATTTGACAAACTGCCATCCAAGATTCAGTCACGCGAGACCCTGAAACAGTGCCACGGGAGCTGCAGATGGACCTGCTTGATCTCCAATGTGATACTGTCTTAAAAGAGAAGTTCAACTCTCAAACTGGATGAGTTTTATGTTTCATTAAGCGCAGACAAATTTCCAAAAATCTGGAAGATGGCACAGAGGATGCTGGGGGTGTTTGGCACTACATATGTGTGTGAACAAACTTTTAGTGTGGTGAACACCAACAAAACATCCTACAGATCCCAGCTGAGTGATGAACACTTCAGATGTGTTCTGAGAATTGCCACAACAAAACCAACACCAGACTTTGATGCATAATAATAAATAAAAGGTGATCAACAAAACAACGCTGTTCCCATTAAAAGTAAAGCTAAGTATTAACACTACAATGACTTTATGATATATGTAATCATCTGGTCCTGGCTTGGGCCACCTGTCAAATTTTAAAAGTCAATGTGGCCCCTGAGCCAAAAAGTTGGCCCACCCCTGGCGTAGTCTGTCTTTTTCCTTATGTCAGGTGGGATGTGCACCTACCCCTACAATGACCACAACAGAACAAGCCGTATGGGAATTTAATGAATTGATAAAAATGCTATTAAAATGTAAAAAATTTTTGGTGCACAATAGCATTCAGTTTAATGCTCAATTCTCAGCACAATGGTTTGGTGGTTTGCACGTCTGCCTCATAGTACTGAGCTTCGTGGTTCAAACCTCTGCTCCGGAGTTCTGGGTACTCGGGCTTCCTCCCACATTGCAAAAACGTGCATGTTAGGGTCATGGAAGTCTCTAAATTGTCCTTAGGTGTGAGTGTGACTACTTGAATGCGTCTGTCTGTATGTGCCCTGCGATTGACTGGTGACCAGTCCAGGGTGTACCCTGCCTCTCGCCCAAAGTCACCTGGGATATGCTCCAGCTGCTCCACCACGACCTGAGTGCACATTAAAGTGTCACACTGTAGAACATGAATGGCTCAATGAATGCTCAATTCCCATACTATCTGTTAGTTGTTGCTGAGTCGTGTCTTCTGCAGAGGTAACGATGACAAGATGGGTGGCTGACGTTGCTCATGGTGACATGGGGATGTGTCATCACGAGGTGTGTAGAATATGAGTGGGTGTGAGAGCTGTGGGGTGCACCCCTTTCTTTCTTTGTTCCAGGTATGGAGAGCCTCCAGTGAGTAGGACTCAGCAGTCCTTGCTACGTGCATTTGTTTATGCCTAATAAGCAGCTTGAATTGGAAACCGTAGCTGGTGGGTGGTCATGATTTAAGAGTCTCAAATGAGACGTGCAAAGTAGAATGCTGACAGACCGTTAGAAACGCGCATACGTGCCAAAATGCTCTTAAACTTGCATCTATCGCTCTTCGAGTAAAGCTCAGACATCAGAGCATGTGCATCGTGCAACAACGTGTGCAGTGCAGTATATGCTCCTCGAAGCCACCGCTGCCTCAGACGCTTTACTAAAACAGAATCTCTAGACAGTTACCATGTGAAGTGTGCATCCGGCTTTACTATGACTGACAATTCGCTATACATGGACTGAAATAGCAATTAATTGCAGACCTACACTACACACACGCGCGCAGCGATCGCCGGTTCTGATCAGTCACGCCAAATCGGTTCAATGAGTCAGGCCCCCAGGGGTGGAGGGGGAGGTAGCGGGGGAGACCACCGTCCCAGCCTTGGTGACTGACGCGCGGTGTAGGACGGGGCGCCCACCTCTTGTCCAGACAGCAGATCCACTCGGCCGATGGAGACAGGTTGGGTGACGCTTGCAACGCGACCATCCTTCCTTCCTTCCGATGTGATATTCTCGGCGGAGGCTGAGATGCTTCCCGGTCGTCGGTTAATATATGCGAGCTCTGGTTGCGGCCCCTCCCGCTCTGCTGGCGTGGAGCCGCCTCACACAGCTGCACAATGCTACACAATGCTGCACGATGCTGCACAATACTGCACGATGCTGCACAATACTGCTTGCTGCCTTCAGAGCCGCGGCGTCATGCACTTGACTTGTGTCAGTCTGAGTGGGCAGCTGGAGGGCATCAAAGCTACAACAATAACATATGCACTAAAGACAAATGCAGTCAAAACAAAAAGCTATCGGATGAAACAAACCAGGCATAATGTGAGCTACACCCGCACTGGCTGCCCAGCTCATGAGATCCGACCCAAGACAAGAAATTCTGCCTTGCAATGTCCGTAATTGTCAGTGTCAGAAAGGTACTCATTTCACTACGGGCACAGCAATTCATTGATTAATCGGCAATTCATTGATTATTATCAACTTAAGTGGAAACCTTTAAGAACCGATTCATCGTTTCGAGGCATCGACTTAAAATTGTCCAGTTCCTCAGAATTTCAGCCTCTCAACAGTAAATAACGCTCAGATTGCTGTAGTCCTCAATGAAAGCGGACTGATTATATCAGTTATATATGTTGGGATTAATATTTTTCATTAGCTATTTGTTTTTGTTGTCCTATTAGCAGTGGTTGGAAGTAACAAACATTTTGTTACTGCGCTTAAGTAGATTTTTCAGGTACTGTATCTCTATCGGCGGCACGGTGGACGACTGGTTAGAGCGTCAGCCTCACAGTTCTGAGGTGCGGGGTTCAATCCCCGTCTGTGAGGAGTTTGCATATTCTCCCGTGCCTGTGTGGGTTTTCTCCAGGCACTCCGGTTTCCTCCCACATCCCAAAAACATGCATTAATTGGTGACTCTAAATTGCCCGTAGGCATGACTGTGAGTGCGAATGGTTGTTTGTTTGTATGTGCCCTGCGATTGGCTGGCAACCAGTTCAGGGTGTACCCCGCCTCCTGCCCGATGACAGCAGATAGGCTCCAGCACGCCCGCGACCCTAGTGAGGAGAAAATGGATGGATGGATGTATCTCTATTTTACTTATTTATTTTTCAGATTACTTTTTACCTTTACGCCCTATATTTGAAAACAGATATCTGTCCTTTTTCATTACTTTCTCAAAATAGGCATGATACTTTATTCAATCTCCACGCATGGAGATGCAAAAAGTAAAAAGAGAAGTCAAACAACTCATAAGATTTTGATGAATTTATTGAAATCTTAAAAAAAAAACTGTTGTTGAATGTTCTATCGGGATAAATAAAGGGTAAATAAATCAAAACCAGGACGCATTAAAGAGAAGAAAGATAATCCCCATCCAGTGCCTTATTTAAAAAAAAATTATGTTGTAATGTACAAGAAATGTTCCTTCTAATCGGTAAAAAAATACATACAAGTAAGGTTTTTTTTTTCAGCTGTTATCGTTTGGTTAATTTAAAATTTTTATATACTTTTGGTAAACTACTCAGGAGAAAATATCTGTAGGATAAAACTGAGTGTTTTTTCCATAGAATATGAACACCACTTTTGTCAGTAAGTACGGCAGAGGGAGCAAAAGATCAATCAGGACATCTGCTTGCTTCCACTCAAAAGTTCAGTCGGGTTGCAAAAATGCATCAGTGCACACTAGAGAAAAATTAAGTGACTTCGAATAAAGCGTTGTGAACCAGCCTGGTGCACTGAAGCAAATAGAGCAAGATGTTCATTCATGTTTGCTTTGTGTGAAATGGAACAAAATATTCTGCAATCTGAAAAGGGTACTTTTTGTTTCTGAGTTGCACCTCAATACAACAATAAGAATCCATCCAATTACACTACAAATAAGTAGGTGCCGGTGGAGTGGGAAAGTAGTCAGTTGTAGAGGGACACAAAAAAAACAAAATTGTTTTCAGGAGGTAATGTTGAGGAATTAGGACAGTACTATCTCTAAAGTTGGCCTTTCCTTGCCTAATTTATTCAACACGGTGACATTGGTAATGCTCTTACTTTTACTCCACTGAGAATGAATGTGCATTGGGCACCTGCTACAGTGAGTGTGCGCGCGTGTTCACGCTTGTCTTAATGCATCTGCACATGACACTACTACACGCATGATGTCATTCGATGAGGTGAGCAAGTTTTTAATATCCCCGTGTGTGTATGTGTGTGTGTTTACGTCCAAACCACTGTCAGACAAGGGCAATATTCAAAGGATTACGCACACTCTATTTTGGTGATATGTTCTCCAGAAATGTATTTAATTACATGAATAATAATTTAGGTATTTTTAAAACCATTTATTAAGCTCGTAAACCTGGTAACCTAGAAATGTTTGCCGTACACGCATATCCACACAGAGTGGTAGTATCATTGTTTCAAGAAGCCAAACACCTTGCACCGCTTCCCTGGACACCTGAACTCTGATTTTGCTAGTTTTGAATCCTGAATTTATGCATTCATGTCTTGGGAGTTTAGCACAACTGAGAGAAATTCCTTGAGTATGGTTGAGTGAACTGATAACCATATGGGGCACAAAAGTCAGCCAAATTCAGTTACAGGGCACGAAGTCATACAAAGAGGGTCTGTTCTGGCTTTTTCCCCAAAATACAGCCACATAATACACATAATAACCAAAACATGGATGAATTATTTTATCCCAATATTATTAATATTTCCCATAAATCTTTTATTCATTGCTCTACCAGTCTCAATTCTGAACTGACCTAAAAATTTCCATGAGGAATATAGATTGAATGACAGTTCAGTGGTGATACAAGTTTGATTCATTTCGTGAGCACGCTCGGTACTCAAAACACTTGTATCTCAAAACATCTTTCCCTTTTAAAACGAATGGAAATGCCAATATTCCATTTCAGCCGCCCCCCCCCCAAAAAAAAAAACAATAAAAACATTTTTGCAATGTGCTTTTAACAAGGAAATAGGACTGTATGATATTGTAGATTTATTTTTAAACAAAAAAAAAATTTCATAATACCATAATAAAATAGAATGTCAAGAATTAAATTCTTTGTGCATTACGATTAATTAATTGCGGCTGCTTCTGCTGTGTGTGGTATGGAGTCTGCAGTCATGCAGACACAAACGAAAACTTTCACAGCTACGGTCAGTAAGTGACTCAGTAACTCCAGTAATAATAGTTTTTCACGGCGGATGAAGAATATATGCCAGTGAGTATTGTTATATTTTCAGTCTATGTGTTGCTACACCGTTTTTGTCCAAATATCCATTGCTTAAAGCATTATAACACCACCACATAAATGTTATTCATTAGCTCATCTATGGCAGTTTGCATTCTGTGTTAGCATTAAGCTTAACAAAATTTACTAAGCCAAAGCTATGTGGTTGTTTTAAATACAAAACACGCAATTCTCTTTCTTTTGTTTAGTTTGACAGTAAACTTTTTGAAGAATTGTTCTCTTTCTGTCTCACTGTGACTTTGTTGTGAAGTGAGTTAAGTTCACAGGCACCAGAAGCGCTCATATGACAAATTTTGCTCACACAAGCCTCGTAATAAGCGGATGCGCATCACAATTTTTAACCCATCCGTTTTCCGTACCGCTTATCCTCACTAGCGTCGCGAGCGTGCTGGCACCTATCTCCGCTATCTCCTGGGTGAACGGTGGGGTACGCCCCGAACTGGTCGCCAGCCAATCGCAGGGCACACATAGACAAACAACCATTCGCACTCACATTCACACCTACAGACAATATAGTCTTCGGTTAACCTACCATGCATGTTTTGGGGATGTGGGAGGAAACCGGACTACCCGGAGAAAACTCACACAGACAAGGGAAGAACGTGCAAACACCACACAGGTGAGGCCGGGACAGAACTATGAGGGCTAATTTCCATGTAGCAGATTTATCAGCATTAGTTTTTGATAACTAGCATATATACTCAAATAAATAAATGTTAAAAGGTGCTGCCTCTACAAGGGAAAATGTCTGCCTTTCTCTGCTTTCACTGCTCATTTTCAGTTTGCTTTTCTCTTCAGACTTTTCCAGTGAGTCCAGTGAGGAGTGACTTATTTGCCTGCGACAGAATTTGTAATTTTGTATCCTTCATTTATTTTGACCTGAGACCTTTTATTAAAGACACCTGGGAACTGTTTCAAATCCAAAAATGTGTGGTTTGTCTCATTAAAAAAAGAGATGCATGGAATGGTGTGGTTAATAATGTGAATGTTTTGCTTTTGCAATAAACAAGTATTGCACATAAGTCCAACCTTTTTGTTTTTAAACTCTTTTCCCAGAGGGCCAGAGCTAATATTCGAACCAGGACCTCTCAACTGTGATGCAGACGTGCTTAACCACTACCATACCCTGTTGTCCTGCAGCTAAATTACTTTACCAGATTACATAATTCAAAACATTTGATGGCAAAGTCACTAAAAGGTGATGTTGACTAAACATGACTTTTTGTGTGCATCCAATTGTCAGCATGTGGAGAAAGAACACACAGTTCAGTGAAAGTCAAGGTGACCTACAACTGGAGAGAATGATGGAAACCAGAGAATCAGTGCAAACTAATTAGATTTCTCACGTTTTTATCTGTCACTTCTTATTTCTGTTAAAGGGTTTTATCATTATTCCTTTTTGTCACTTAGTCATCGTTCATCATGACCATGTTTGTATCCCGCTATCTCCACTGATCACTGTCAATAAACTCTCCTCTTCCTCCCTCACAATTTACTTTCACACCCATCCAAATTTGATCTAATTTATTCCAATATTTAATTGAATTTCCCCTCCCCTCCCTCTTTTGGTTCATCTCATTCCGACGACGGCTTTTTCATTGGGCACTATTTATATCAACTAGGTCCCATTGCCACCTGGGACAATGGTCTCCATTCAGATCCAGGTCACAGTTGAGTGGAACCAGTCTGCTTTGTTTGGATCGGTCCAGTCCAGTTCGGTCCATCTGCCACACAAGTTAGCTTCACAGAGACACGAGTGTAGCCGACTGCGCCAACATACAGGTGAGACACACATACGCACACGCAGTCTACATTAGCAGGTACAGTCCTGCATCACTGCTCTCATTTACCACACACGCATGTTGATACATAGCTGAATGCACTAACCTGCATTCATGCACACAAGTGTGTTTTCACACAAGCGTTCCTCTGAAGGGATCAGCAGATGAAGAGAAGCGGCACCGCCACCACGGCGATGCTGCAACCCAGGTAAAGGCAATTGTATTTTTATATGTCGCATGCAGTCTTGCAATGCTATGACATGTGTTTATTAGATGACGCCTTTGGCAATGTACAACATTGTACATTTGGATGGGTGGGTGAGTGGGTAGATAGATAGATAGATAGATAGATAGATAGATAGATAGAAAGATAGATAAGACAGATATATAGATAGATAGACAGATAGATAGATAGATCAGACAGATAGATAGATAGATAGATAGATAGATAGATAGACAGATAGATGGATAGAGACAGACAGACAGATAGATAGATAGATAGATAGATAGCTAGAGACAGACAGACAGACAGATAGATAGATAGATGGACGGACGGACGGACGGACGGACGGACAGACGGACGGACAGACAGACAGACAGACAGACAGACAGACAGATAGATAGATAGATAGATAGATAGATAGATAGATAGATAGATAGATAGACAGACAGACAGACAGATAGCTGCCCTGGCGTTGGTAGCCCCTCACCGGCAGTGTTTCACAGTTACTGGAGTCGTTTACACCGGATTAGCTGGGATTATCCATTTACAGTATTTAGAAGCATGAGCCATCTGTCTGTCTTCGTCGTGGCGAGGGAGACGCCCGCACATAACTCCAAAGCACTCACGGTAAGACGAAGAAAGGTTTGATTTCAGAGTTTTGTAAAACTGAGTATTGGATTTTGAAAAACCGCGTCCCTCATATGACAGGGAAATGGTATATGGTGCTTTCAAATACGGTCGTAAATTACATTATTAACGTATTAAACTCCTGGGCAAGATTTTTGATACTGGGTTAAAATACATTTTATTAAAGGCAAAAAATTAAACATAAAATATAAAGTGTTATTCAGTGTAGTTTGTACTAAATTAGGCGAAAGTTATATATGATTCGTTTAATTTCCTACAGTTACTGAATGCAGCAAAGAAGCTAATTGAAACGACCAACCTGTGTGAGTTCGACGACACAAACGAAGAAGGTCACAACAGCTCACCTTCTGCTGCTCAGTAAGTCCACCTCTCTTTGCTCGTTTTCACTTTTTGCCTAGTTACAAGTGACGATAATGTACATTTGACGTGGTTTTAGTAACCTGCTCGTTTGTGTTTGTTTTGCTTTAGAATTTGACCTCCTCGTGGAGAAGTTCACCGTTTAGGATACTTCTTGAACACCAGCATATTCCCGACCTGAACGCTTAAAAAAAAAAAGAAAAACGCCACAATATCCACCTGACCGACACTTATCCTGCTGTTTTCATTATCTGTGAAAATAATTATTATATTAATTATACTCCAGCCGCAGCTAGTACTTTTGTCTCCCTCTTTCCAGTGGGCTTCCATTCTCTCATGATGCGGACAGACCACAAAGGCCGAAGTGCCTCTCCTCACAGGATTTCATATGAGTCTGACTTCCATGCCATTAAATGCTCATTTGACAGCGGCACCGGGGCTCAAGCACGGCTCCATGAGAGCCTCTTCTCGGTGTTCTTCATTGCACCAGGCAAGCCTACCAAACAGCCTCTCAGATCCCCTCATGTCCCTCCCGAGCATTGGCCGAGGGAGAACCCACAGCACCAGAGGGACTAAAATTAGGGACAACATCTTCCTCCAAATGGACAGCCATCAGTTGAGACAAAACTGTGGCTCAGTGCATTGTAGTGGTAGTGCAGCGCCCCTCCTTCCTCTTCACAATCCCAACCTGCAGCTCCAAATGTCACCGTTTTCCGCTGCCAGACATTTGGTCACGGGCTCCGTTCAAAGCACCGTCGCCAGCATTTCAACGCCTGAAACCTTCTTACAAGATAAACCAGACAGATCAGAGGAGATAAAGGATATAGACAGGGCTGCTTTAGCGCAAAAGTTCTCTGTGACCAGGAAGTTGTTTGAGACTAAAGTGACAGGGGCTGCCAGTCGAGGGCAGGTGTCAAAATGTCCTCTGAGCAAAGACGAAAAGGACTGCTTCGATGACTACAAATGCACAAAAGAACCGCTCATAAATATGTCCTTTCCAAAGACCTCTTTAACAACAAACCTTAATTCTCTTATGTCAGATGTCCTCAGTGGGGAATCAACTAAATCTCCCTCTAGCGCAGAGGAGCATAGGCACTCCCCAGCAGGCGAATGGGAGGAAGAAAAGGAGCCCGAAAGAGCCGCTCTTGACTCTAGGTTGACCGCTGAGGAGCCACTCAGGGCACAGCTCGTCCATGTGAAATCATCAGAGAGTGATGAAAGCGAGGGGAAGGATAAAGAATGGGTTGTATGTAAGGCAGAGGATTTTATGGGCGACACTGTACATGTTGAAGACCTGGTGGATGATGTTTTTGAAGATCCCAGTGTGGAAACGCTACATCCTTACTTGGTGGAACTAAACGCAAGAGACTGTAGATCCATAACAGACAAGTATGAGCAGGTGAATGAACAATTCTGGGAGGAGCCGAGCCAACGTACTGACGAGCCGAGAGAGAAGCACTACGACATGGGTGAAGTTTTGCCAGAAAATTCAGAAAAAGAGGATTTTAACAAGACTTGCAGACAAATTGCAGTGGAAAAAGAAGCTTGTGTGACACCTGAGATGCAGGAATGTGCCAATACAGAGCCACAGGAAGAGGAGAGGAGAGAAGAAAGGAGCGAGGGAATAGTTGACATAAACAGAAGCAAAGAGGCGCTTCATTGCGGGATTGTGAACAAATGTTTAAAGGAGGAGTCCTGTGTGGAGCATACAATATCTCAAGGACAAGTTCTGGAAAACTCTCTGCACACGGGAAACCGGCTTTCATTGGAATATGAAGAAATTCCCGGCATTCCTAAACTGTCTGACGAGGAGGATGATGATGCTGCAGAAGACCTAAAGAGAAAGGTCCGCTTCTCCTCGGCACCAATCAAGGTGAGCAAATCTTTTCAAATAGACATTTGCAGTGTCGATGTGAGCTTGTGTTGACAGAAAAATGTGAGCCCAGGGCCATGTTTGCAGTGTGCCAGGGTGGAGAAAAGACAAGATCCCACATGCTCTGCCAGGATTGTATTAAAATAAGCCACTAACTCTTTTGGTTTGTACACTATTAAATTGGCTCGAGATTTGACATTTGATTTTTGATTTAATTTATACAGCAGTTTTTAAAACAACCGCCTAAACAAAGTGCTAAACATAAACAAGAGATGAATATACATCAAATGTAAGCCAGTTCAACGTAATTTATAAACAATAAAACAGTGACAAAGTTAAAACTTTTTTATTTTATTTATTTTTTTTTTTTAAGGGGCAAAGTGAAGGGCTCAAGTTTCATACTGTGATGAACACCAAGGAGTAAAATTTTGTTTTAAGGCAGTTTTTAAAAATTGACAGCAAAGGGGCTTGACTAATGTGCACCGGTTGGTCATGCCATAGTTTGGGACCAGTGACAGAAAAAGCACTATCCCCTCTGAGCCTCCGCTTAGACTTCGGATGGAGCAGCTCAGACAGGTAAGGCGGGGCGAGACCATTTTGAGATTTAATAACAAATAGCAGGATCTTAACATGAACTCTTAAAGGCACCCAGTGGAGGGAGGCCAGAATAGGAGTTAACAGTATTTGGTCCCTCCGACGTGCTCCAGTTAAGAAGCGAGCGGCGGCATTTTGAATCAACTGGAGATGTTTGTTTGTTTGTTTGTTTTGTTTCTCTTAGCCCTGCAACTGTGCATTTTTTTTCTGTTCACCCACTCTAAACGTTTCCCAACATGACCAATTGTCTTGTAGTGTAACAGGTTGCAGACCTTTCTCTTTACAGCTCGACAGAATACAGTAGCAGAATATTAAACTAGTTTCAATAAACTGTGCTGTTCCATCATCACTGTCGATGTTGTCTGCTTATCGTTGTCCTCCAGGTGTATAGCACCTACTGTAACTCAGAGTACGACAGATGCAATGAAGATATTGACCCAGTTTCTGCCTCGGCCGAGTATGAACTGGAGAAGAGAGTGGACAGGATGGATGTTTTTGAAGTGGAGATTGAAAAGGGTTAGTCTTTTTTTGCCAGTTGTAAACTTCTGCATTACAAACCCTTTACACTCTTGGTGTTACAGGAGATGATGGGCTGGGCATCAGTATCATCGGAATGGGGGTCGGAGCGGACCAGGGCCTGGAGAAACTAGGAATCTTTGTCAAGACAGTCACTGAAGGTGGAGCAACACATCAGGATGGAAGGTACGTTCGAACAAGTCTGGCTTTTTCCTTAAAAAGAATTATATAGAACGTTGGTTATATTTACATGGTTGAAATGTAATGTTCTGCATGTTATTTGTAAGAGACTTCAAACGGTGCATCTGTGGTATGATAACTGTTACATCAGATGCAGTAGTGCATCTGCGGAAAATTTATTTGAAAAAATACAATATAACAAGAAGGTAGAGTGGTTAGGGTATTAGGAAATACTAAATGTGTTGTTCCACTTTCATAATAGTTTATACAGTACTTCATATGAACTATTATGCACTATGTATAATTAAGTGGCTCTTGAAACTGCTGATTTGTAGCTGGAACCTTTTTTTTTTTTTTTTTTTTTTTAAATAGTCTGCAAATTTAAATGCAGACGATGATAAAAACAAGTCTTTTTTGGTTTTACTCTAGGATTCGGGTGAATGACCAGATAGTGGAGGTGGATGGCTTGAGTTTGGTTGGAGTCTCTCAGCTGTTTGCAGCAACAGTGCTCAAGAATACATCAGGCCTGGTCAAGTAAGTCGCTCACATTGCAGCATTTTGCGGTGTGATCGATCTATTCAAGCAGTATTTATGTACAATTAATCGATGCCAGTATGTCATGTGTGATGCGGTGGTCACTGCTTTGATTTTCCTCTCCTCCGCCTCAAGGTTTCTGATTGGCCGAGACAAGGAGGGGGTGGAGAGTGAGGTGGCGCGCTTAGTCAACGAAAGCCTGGAAATGGAGAAAGCGTCCCAAAAGGTTCATTGTGTAAAATATTCTGTGAATCCAGAAGAAAATGCGATGAGGGGGGGGGAGGGTAGTAATTTAATTTTCATTTCTTATCTGGTACTAAACAGAGTGCAAGGACAAGTGGGGAATTCGAAACTGATGTTAGCATGTCAGAGGCTATGTCAGTACCCGAGGATGAAGATGAAGAGGACGAAATGTCTGTACTTTCTTGTCTGGATAACGACCAACTGTGCCTCAAATACGAGAAGGTACTTTCTAGGCAGTGTAAAACAAAGTTGGATGAGAGAACCTGAGAGCCTTGTAACTGTAAAGGGGAGATGTCTCCTGATATTTTCCTCCTCTTGGTAATTTTTGTAAATGTAGGTGTTAATTGCAAATGTTTTTGTTCTTGTCGTCATCTTGATAGCTTCAATCCAAACTGCAAAGAAGAACAGCCCAGCTTCAAAGTGCTAGAGAGAAGGTAGGCCACTCGGTCTGCTCTCACTCACATGAACGCAATACTCATGTTAACACACTACCTTTCACATCCACATTTGGAACAGTCTGACCCATTTTAACTGGCAATGTGATGGAGCAACATGCAATTATTAGGACACAGGCCACCTCTCCATGTCTGCTCCTTGCTGCGACAAAAATGGGAACGCGACTGGCTTTCAGTCTCTTTCCTCTATCCAACTGTTTGACTTCAATGAGTCTTTTATTTGTTGTTTTCAAAGTCTTGAAGTATGAAATTCAGCCAGTTTGCTAAAAATAGCTGTCTTTGGGCATTTGACTGATGAGAAGATAAGCATATCCCTTTGTGTATAGGACACACCATATGCTGCACGCAATACTAAACCAATGTTGTTCTCCATGCAGTTGAAGGCATATGAGGAGGAGCGGGCAAGCTGGGAGAGCCAGAAGGCACAGCTGGAACAAAAAGTGGAGGATGGAGAAGAGAAAGCTGACAAGCTGGAGAAGTGTGATACTATTTTCTCCTATGTTTTACTTTGCATTTAGGCTGGATTTACACCGGAGTTAGCCCAATTATTACCCTATTGACAATTGCCAATTGATGACAGTTGTTGATGCAGTGACAAAACAGAAGTAAACATCTCTCCGTCCATCCATTTTCTGTACCGCTTATCGTTATTTGGGTCGCGTGTGATCTGGAGCCTATCCCAGCTGTGGGAGGTGGTGTCCACTCTGGCCTGCTCGCTAGCCAACACAGTGCGCACATAGACAAACACCCATTCACAATAATACATAACGCAAATATTAAAAGTTGGATACCGTTAGTTGGGCTGGGATGACTTTTCCTCTCATTGTCTCACTTTACTGGACTGTAGTTGATCTGGGGTCGGCATGGAAAAGATGGGTCTGTTGTTTTCTGCATTACAAGCCATTGTAGTGTGCAGATTCTGAAGTTATACATATTGTTGCTTCGGCGGTCTCTCTGTGTTTATCAGGTATTGGCAAGAGGCCCAGACACTGTGCAGGGTGGTGAGCCAACGACTGGCTGATGCCCAGAGCCAATCAGACAGCCTGGAAATCAAGTATGGCAAGGCCAAGAGACTGGTCAGAGAGTACCAGAGCAGGTAATTGTTTAATTCCTCTCAATTAGCCACTTAGCTCTGGATTGCGCATTAATAAGCTGTCTCTTAACCTTCGGGACTGAACTTTTAAACAAACAGTTTTTTCAGAGAGGAGGTGGCAGACAGCAGGGAAGCAGAATTGTGTCAAGAAATGGAAGAGAGAGACAAAAAGCACAGGGAGACCATTGAAAGGCTTCAACTTCAGGTCAGGACAGCTTCTGTATGCACGTTGGACGAATATTAAACATTGTTATCGTATCTGCTTACTCACAGCTGGAGAGAGAAGAACCAGCAACAACAGGGAAGTCTGTCTCTGTGGACCCACCAGTGCCAGGTAGTCAACATCTTTTAGGATGTCTGTTATACATTTACATGGACCGCCCACTTGCACAATATAGTGACAGCCAATACAAGAGCTGTATCAAATACTCTTATCTCAAAACTGTATATAATGGTTGATGTATACAACTCTCTCTTGGGTCTAAGACCTGGTACAGATGAAAGGATTTTTCCAATCTTAAAACATTATCTGTTTCAAAGCCCGCACGTGAAGATTTAAAAAAAAAAAAAATCAGGTTTGGGTCATATTGTGTGTGGTGGTTTCTGATAATCTCAACACAAGAACACCACAAACAAAGATTCTGTTCCACCACTGATCTAGAATCCAGTCGGCCAAGACACAAATCTCGCCTGATCAAATGATCTGCAAAAAGAAAAAGAAGCAACACCAATGGATATGTTGTGCTGTTGTTTCCCAAGAGTTGCCGAAGGGGCCCAAGGCAGGAGTATTGTAGAATGGAGACGTCGTCTTTAAAGACTTTCTTTGGAAAATACTTCTTGTCTTCTGGTGATCCCACTTATAAAAAATACAACATCGGGAAGGACATGTTTGTTTTTATTCATGGCAGCTTTGTTGTCCTCAGTTTGGACGCTTCTTTTATTGGCTAAATTCCCTTCCACGTCACAATTCACGGAATCATGCCTCAGGAGCAGTCGTCTTTCCCCACACACTTGAAGAGTTTTGGTGGTAAACATTGAACACGTTTAATATTTAGGCTTGTTGTACCCGAGCCGTTTCAGAACCTAAAATCAGGGCAAATTCACTTTTAACACACCTCAGACCACAGGATATTCTTATTGGATAATAATCTTAAGATGTAAGATAGTTTGGCGTTTGTCAGGAAGGGGCAAAATCAGGACAAAAACAGCATGATTGTCTTTGTGTGTACCAGGCCTTGATAACCTCATACTGCATGCATGTGCAATAGTAAACGTATTACGCATTACGTCCTTGTGATGTCTGTGTGTTTGCTTCACTCTGTCTCGCCGTCAGATCCAGAATGGTACATTACCGTTCCTGACACAGAACGACTGGACTGCAGTGCGCACACAGCTCGAAGTCAGCTGGCCCAGAATTTCAAACGTCATCCACCTTCACGAGACAAACTCAGGGAGAGCCTTAGAAAAGAGGTGTGAGTTTTAACAACAAGACACGTTGGTTGGCAGGCAGTAGTTAAATGTTATGTTGTGGTCATCCAAACAATCCTTCACTCTGTCGCTTAAGCAGGAAGAAGGTCAAAAGCCACAGGAGAGCCAATCACAGTCCGAAGGGGTTGTACAGAGGAGCGGCGAAGTTGAACTTTCCAATTCTTCCTCTTTCTCAGTCGAAAGCCCTGCCACAGCATCTGTCTTCACACCCCCACTCTACATCGCTGACAGCACCACCATCATCACCCCGCCAATCAAATCCTCCACATCCAGGAAATCCAAAAGAAAAATGCCTGACTTCAGGTGCATTGAACCACTTCTTGACTTCATTATCAGCACAGACATATTTCAGTGTCTCTGAATGTGATCCTGTGATTTAATGTTGTTGTCACGCAGTGGCCTTCGTAAGTCTCTAAGCAAGAGGAAGAGTGAAAAACTGCAGAGAAGGTCCATGAACAGCAGGTGGGATTGAGTCATCCAATGCAGATTTGCCACCCAGAGATGTTACACATTCTTCTTCTAATGCTGGGTTTCCCAACCTTTTTTGAGCCCAGGCACATACAGTACCATGCATGAGGAAAATCTCACAGGACACCACCCAAAAAAATTCACAAAAAGTATATATGCTGAAATAATGATGGTCATGTCTCAATTTCATGACAAATGCACTTACTCAGTGTGAAATCTGTATCTATTTAGTTGAAAACAAAGCTGATACACTTCCAGGAATGAAAGAATCGCTGAGATCTTAAATGAATATTTTTCAGACCAATTGAGTGCAGTTGGATTCTCCACCGTGTTTAGGAATCACTGCTCTAGTGCAGTGATTCTCAAATTGTGGCACAAGTACCACTAGTGGTACACAAAACAATCACAAAATTGAAAATACAATCAGGTTGTTGCATTAACAAACATTTAAAAACAATTGCAACTACTGTGCTAAATAGACTGACCTCCATCTTGATAAATTGTGATGTTTACATCGATAAAAACAAGTTACAAGTAGTTGAAAATGTCTCCGCCGCAGACAAGCTCTGCTAGCAAGACGCCATGTTTTCCAGTGCGTAAACCGTCAGAGGAATTTCCATCATGCTGAGCGTCATTGTAAATAGTTGTTAAAAATGCTGTGTTATGTTAGTTACTATTAATTATCCCCTATAGTGTTAATAGACCTTGTGTGTTTACCCCCCCCCCCCCTCCCTCTTCATCTTGTTGTTGTGTGTGTTAATTAATATTTACATTTTGGACCACGAGTCGGTCTTTCATCGCGACCGCTGGCATGCCTCGTTGTCATTACCCTGAGCAGGTATGTGGCTAGTGTAAGTGATACTTTGAACTGGAGCATTATTTCATTAAAGCCGCAGAAACAAATCTTTCTACCAGAGTGGAAAGATTTGTTATAAACTGCCATAATATTGAACACATTACATAAGAGTATGTAAATCTCAATGTTGTTAATATAAAATTAAGATATGAATCGTTTCTTGCATAAATATTAAATTATGTAAATGAAAATATTTTCATATGTGGATAATCATCAACCTTTAGGAATTGTTAGAAAGTCATGGTGCGCAAAGTACATGGGTAGAAGACTTTACCTGATATTTGGTGTCGACTTTGAGCATGCAGATTATACACGAGAACGTATTATACCCGATAAATTAGGGTACAATAAATATTTTTAGAAATAAAACCTCTGCCTTGTTTTTGAACATTCAGGCTCACTACGTTACTGTATTTTAATGTCGGTCATGATTGTGGTACTCTGAAAGCTAAGCATTTTTTGAGGTGGTATTTGCTATGAAAGGTTTGAGAAACCGCTGCTGTATGCTGCCATACCAACTCTTTCATTCTGTCCAGGGCGTCTTGCGGTGACCTGGTGGACGAGCCGGCTGAAGTTTCTCCATCAGGCTCTGTGACCTCCATGCCCTCGTGCTTGCCCTTCACCTGGTTTGGAGAGCGAGGGAGGGAGAAAGAGGTGGTGGGGGAGAGGGCAAAAGGGAACAGGGAGAAGCTGCGGTCTGTATCCAGCAGCAGTTTGCCTTACATGACCACCTCTGGGAGAAGAGATCAGGTATGAAACACCGCCAACATGCCAGCTTGCTTGTGCTTGCAGAGAGACAGAGTGGGCAAAATACTGAATCCTTTTGTAATCCTCCTTAACAGCCTCCTACAGTTTTGCTCATTAGTTTACATTATTTGGCAGAATTAGGAAGATGTGTAGGCAACCACTTGTTTTATTTTTAATGGGATTCAACTTAAACTATAAAGCATTTCAGAATAGCACAATTGTTAAACAAAACTGTTATAAAGAAAATAATGAGATGGCTAAGTCATATTTCTAAAAACTTTCCAACATTTCACAAATTCTGTCAGGATGTTTAAACTCATGAGCACATCTGTAAATAGGTGTACGTAAGGCGTAAATAGGAGCCAGATCAAAGGAGGAGTTGGCAGAACTAAAAGGGGTTAGACCCAGGGTGGGCAAACATAACAATTTCACATATGCATTCAATAAAAAAATCTAGTTATTCCATAAAAATAGCAGTATTTTTAATTCTTTATTTAAAGCACAGTCGTTTGCTAGTGGTGCCTTGAGATACAAGTTGTGTATGTTCCATGACCACACTCTTAACTCAAAACACATCTCAAATCATCTTACCCTTTTAAAATGAAATAATAATCCATTTCAGCCTCCCTAAAAAAAAAAAAGAATATTTTTGTAATATTTGTTAAAAAGGAATATCGCACTATAATATTGTATTTCATAAACCATGTAGTAATAACATACTGTAATTAAATTGAACAAAGAATTAAACAGTTTGTGGCTCAGGATTAATTCATTGTAGAACGTTATAGTGTATAATACAGTCACACAGACATGAAGAAAAGTTTCACGAATACTATAAGTAACTCAGTAAGATGTAGTAATATTAGTCATTTTTGAGAGAGGATCAATATAGTTCTTTGGTGTGGCCAGCGTGGGTTCAGTTCCCACTCAGTGACGGGGTGAATGTGAGTGCGAATGGTTATCTGTGTCTATATGTGCCCTGCGACTGACTGGCGACCAGTTCAGGGTGAAGTGCGCCAAGTCAGCTGGGATAGGCTCCAGTGCTCCATTAAGCTAGCAGACTTTAAAGCAATGTTATGTGGTTGTTTTAAATACGCTCCATGTAATTCTCTTTGTTATATGTCTAGTTTGACTGAGACTTGAAGCCTCTTTCTTTTTTGGGGGGGAGGGGGGGAGGGGTCACGTCACTAACCCCAAGTTCTCGTCTGAGAGCCAGAGTAAAAAAAAAAAAGGTTATGCACACCCTTGGTTATAGTCCAGGATCGTATGTGCGTGAGGCACATTCAGCTGGAAAGTCTTTAAAAGTTTGTGTTGGTTCCAGAGTGTTGGCTCTCGAATGGATAGCTTCAGCATGGGGGGTCACGGCTCTAATCACTCTCTCTCTGGACACTCACACACTTTGACCTTTTCATCCACGGAGGTAAGCCTTTCCCTCCCTCCCTTTGCCTTCCCTACTTCCTGCCTTTTCTTACGTAGCGCCTGCTTGATGCAGTTATTTTTCTCCAAAGACAACCGGCATCTTTAACTACAGTTTCCTTTTTTCGGTCTTCACTATTAGACCTTGGACGACAACCCTATGCCGGCCAATAACAACAACCAATGGCAAAGTCAACCTGTGTTGGAGTGGAGCAGCCATCAGGTGTGTCTGTGGTTGCTGGCCATGAACATGGAGCAATACATGTGCGACTTTTCAGCCAGAGGTGTAGACGGGGCACAGCTGCTCAACATGGACACCGACAAACTCAAGGTCAGACGTTTGGGGAAAAAAAATTATATATATATATATATATATTTATTTATTTATTTATTTTATTTTTTAATGTATTTATTTATTTGTTAAGTACTGTACACTGAAATCTGTAACCGGCATTGCCTGTGTGGAGTTTGCCTAACCCTAACCCTCCCCACATGCCTGAGTGGGTTTTCTCCGTTTACTCCGGTTTCCTCCAATATCCCAAACCCATGCATGGCAGGTTGATTGAAGACTTTAAATTGCCCGTAGGTGTGAATCTGAGTGCGAATGGTTGCTTATCTATATGTGCACTGCGATTGGCTGCCGACCAGTTCAGGGTGTATCCCGCCTCTCGCCCGAAGTCAGCTGAAATAGGCGCCAGCACACCCGCGCCCCTCGTGAGGATAAGCGGTTCAGAAAATGAATGGGTGCATGGATGAAATTTGAAAACTTAACAAATTGGTGGTTTCCAAATGCCACACCCATTCAATTACATTTTGATTGTAAAGCGAGCTTCTTTTAAAGTTATGGTTGGGACCCAAAACTGATCTCTATCTCTATTTATTTTTGTTTTATTTATATAAAATGCTATACTCTCTTTAATTCTTGTCAAAACAGGCACACATTTTCTTAGAAAATTTATTTTCACTGGTAATTATTGTGTATAATAATCCATTTGTGAATCAGAAGGTCCCTTATAGTAAACGTGTCAAAAATAAGCATAAAAAGAAGTTAATTATTAAACTAGATGAAGATGAAACAATCAATGAAAATTTTGGTTTGATAAATGTATGCATGGAAGCCAGTGTTTGCCAGTAAAAATAAATAAAAGTAAAAAAAAAATTTGGATGGTTCATATTATTACGATCATCCATGTTTCTGCCTGTTAAAAAAAATAAAATTAAATAGGAAAAGTAAAAAAAAATAATAATCATGAGATACTAAGTCATAATTCCAAGATTTGGAATCACAACTACGATATAAGTTTTCAGTTGGCCATTGGATGCCCTCTGGTGGAAACCCCTTCATAAAGCAACTTGCTCCTCAACAGTGCCGTGTAACTTCTCATCACGTGACGCCATCCTCAAATCTTTCTTCCTTTTTGTCATCAGGTCATGGGCGTGTGTCAAAGTGACCGTGCATCTCTAAAGAAGAAGCTGAAGGAGATGAAGAAACGAGAGGAAAAAGAAGAGCGGGGAAGGGAGAAAAGGCACAAGGAGTCATCCAAGCGAAAAGAGAAGAATTTTGAGAGTAATGGTGTGGTGATAGAGAACACATCTGCAGTGGAGTCACGACATAGTGGAAGAATTGCCAGAACTGAGTCACTCCTCTAGAAGAACTTGTCGGTAGAACTTTAAATTTCCACCAGCATGTTTGCATCAGCACACTCACAAAAGGATGACCTTGGTTACCATTTCCCTCAGAATTTTATTTATATTATGATGGGACAACAAATGTGTCACATTTTCAGCACTTGTGTAATTATGTTTTTATACTTGATCTTTAAATTATGTATGATTTTACATGTCATGTTTTAATAAATAATGCTTTCAATCCACATTTAACCTGTCTTTCAATTTGAAATTACATTACACACATGAATATGGCAACTTTAAAATGTATTGTTTGAATTGAATCTTTTTGCAAAATTCCACTTTGCTGTTATACATTGCAGTCATTCCACAATGTACTAATTAAGGCAGCTGTATTGTTGGGAAAAATAGATTAAAAGGTCACATGTTAGCATTACATGACTCTTTGGTCTGTATAGTGCGTAACAGAAAGTACCCCTTGAGTGAATAAATACAAAAATGCAAAAAAATTATAAAATGAATTCCCTGACACCCTCTTTTCCCACTCCATCCCACCCCACACTGGAAACACAAAATGTACAAAATAAGCTCCTAAGATTTAACATGATCATCTAGTGTATGACACTGGAAGTGTTTGTACTTGCATTGAAAAGTAAAAATCAGCCCCTGAAGCAGAAACTTTGATCAAAGTATTTTGCACTGTGACCTGTTTAAAAACAAATGTACAAATGATATCTTGTCTTGGTATTTACAGTCACCCAGAATGTTGTTCAGGGTTAAGAATAATGTTCGTTGTCGTGCCAGGTTGTCACCCAGGATTTCTTTTCCAGGTTTTGCCAATCCGCGTTTACGTCTCTGTCCTCGCGTTTAATCCGAACTGCGTTGTAACTGGGAACCTTGTCTTCGTGTTTGGCCCGCTTGAAGAAGCCACACTGCGGGAGGAAATATGAGATGTCAGTGTGAAGAAGAAGAAGAAAAGGATGAATGTGTTAAGTGGCTGTAAGTGCAACAGTGACCAAAAGGAAAGAGCAAACCAGAGAGATGCGGAAGGCCTGAGACTCAAGATCAACAGCACATTAAACGTCAAATAGAAGTCATTGCTTGTTAAGTGGCACCTCTCCATGCATGTACAGCGGTCCCTTGACTTACAAGTTGGACTGCTTGTAACTCAAATCACTTGTATCTCAAATCAACTTTGTCCTTTGGAATGAATGGAAAAGCCCTTAATCCATTTCAGCCCCCCCCCCCCAAAAAAAAAAACACCAACTGAAAATTTGCACTGTACATTATTGTACATATAAAAACACAGTAATAGCTTAATAAAATGGAACTTAAAAAACTGAACTGTTTTCTATTCTTTATCTTAGCTGATGGCCCTGGTCATTTATAGATGACATTTTTAAAATTGTACTGCTTCACCAAGTTAACTACACGTTCACCACACTCATGTTTTTCAAAGATTTCAAGCGTTAATTCAACGAATATCATCCACTTCATCTTCACTCCATTTTATGGCGGTGTCTGTAAAGCTCACTCATAAGTCAGATTTTTGTTCACAACTCCCAAAAAAAATAATTATTCAGAGAGGCGGCTCGTAACTCAAAAAACTCAATTTGGGGCACTAGTAAGTCAAGGTACCACTTTATATTAATTTTAGTCACAGTCACATGAGACCAAAAAAAATAAGTCAGCTTTTGCAACAATAGCATTCATGTAATTGAGTGCGGAAAGCCCAAATCCAAGTACCAGAAAGCGACAGAGAAATCGGCACCACATTTTCACTCATTAATGGCAGGCCGGGTAAAATTATCCTCACTTTTTTTTTTTTTTTTTTTTTTTTTTTTACGCATTTGTTGTCAGCTTCTGTTTTTCTGATGGGTCCTGTTTGTTCTTTTTCCCAAAGACTCCACACTGAGGAGAGGCAAATTGTTAGATAATCTGCATAATCACCTTTATGGGAGACTATACATGGATGGATGTGAGTGTGTGTGTGTGTGTGTTCCTACCTTCCAGAGAAGGAAAACCAACAGAGCCAGTAAGAGCAGTGCCAGAAGAATAGACAAGAAAATGATCCACCATGGAACTCCTCCATATCGGGCCTCACTCCTCTCAGGGAACGCAGTCAGTCTCATCTGGAAGAATAAAAAAAGGAAATGACACATGATTGATTGATATGAAGTTAATGTATGGCTTAAATGATGAATCAAAAAACTTCAATTGCAAAGCAAAATCTCTGCCTCAAAGCATCGCAGTGACAGTAGTGGCACTCAACAGTACGCACACTGGCTAACGGTTAACCTCACAACAGCCCACGATACACAGTCATTTGCTGACGCCCACGTCACTCACCAGGCCAGGTCCGACATTTTAAAGCCACACACACTCAAAGTAACATATCGTTCACCAATGCAAAATCAGTTTTTATGCGATTATCCGATTAATCGATGGGATAATCGGTAGAATAATCGATTCTAAAAATATTCGCTAACTGCAGCCCTAGTTTATTCTTTTTTCTTGATTTACGTTGTGTGTGCGTGCGTGTGTGCGCCTGCATGTACCTGTGTTTCAGCATTCTGCAGCACTATGTTCTTTCTTGTGCTTTCAACATGCAGAGCCGCCTTGACGATCACCTCCACATGATGCAGTTTGCTGTAATCCTTTGGAGAAAAACAACAATAACATAATCATGACGAAAGCTCAACGGGAAAAGAAATGTAACAATGATTACGACTAGCGTTTAAAAGTTTTGGGGAACTTATTTTTTAAATAAAAGCATTGTTTTTTTTAATCACATTAAAATGTCTAGACTGTATTTCTAATTCATGTATTATCTTTATTTAAAAACAAAACAAACAAAGACTTCTCTCAAAAAGAGGGGCATTTCTACGTGACCACAAACTTTTGAACGGTACTGTTACTCTTATATAAGTGAATGTAGCAGTGTTGTTGTGTTCCAGTTCCGTTACCGCCAAAAATGTGCTGTTCCAGAGGCGAGAGTGAAGCGTGATGACTGCGTTACTGTCCAAGCCTCGCAGCGGACACCTGATCCTCACACATTTAGCCCCGTCGTCACATGACTGTAACCAGAGAGCCACCATTAACCCCGCCACACACACCACCAATTTCCATTGCGCAAAAGCTGTACACAATGAGAATTTAACGATATACTGGCAAAACACTCAGGTAACTTGTTGTTTCTCATATTCTTCATTACAAGTCATTAAAGATTTTAACATTATATCAGAATTGAGTTTTTTTTTTTTTTTTTTTTTAAACATGTTGTAAATGCTAACACCTGTATCAGTCCTGTATACTGTTTTCATGTGCCCAAATTACTTCTGTGAAAAAGATGATCAAAACAAAGCAAGTGGTACAGTTTTTTTGTTTTTACCAGAATTTTAGATTGCCTCTTGTCCACCAAACGTGAAATAATTCCTTCATCACCTTCCTGGGTATTTTGTGAAGCCCTTCTCATCCTGTTGTTGCTGACTTCCTTTAAAAAAACACAAAAAGACAAGCAAGATTAGAGCAGTGTGTTCCAACTTTTATTGAGCCAAGGCAAATATTTTTATTTTAGAAAAATCACATGGCAAACCTCCAAACAAAAACATCACAAAAAGCAGATACACAGGTTAATTATGTATCTTCTGCCATCTAGTGGAAGCGTATTCAATTGTTGTACCTATCACGACACATCACTGGCACAGATAGATGAACAAAGATACATTATTTGCAAGGCAATTACGTGAACAGCAATAAAATGCAGGACATTTATTTGACAGCGACACATATATGAATGGTATTCATATGGTGTTTTCATGTTACTACTTTCTGTAAGAATAATAAAAATGTATAACATTAGTCAAGTTTAATTATATATCCCTAATCACAAAAAAGTCAGTAATATAGGATTGTAATCCCCGCGAATCTGAGCCCTACAATAATAAATAATAAATCTAACTAACTAGTTGGTTTAACTAACAACCCAGGCTAAAGGTAGCTCCTCTTCGACATACAAAGTTTGTCTCTCAGTCTTCAACATATTTCCTTGTGTCCTGTGGTGGCTTGGGTGAAAAATAATGGGGTTTTTTTTGTTAACAAAAAGTAGTTACATACTCCAGCTGTACATCACACTTTCTCCCCCACTGACCTTTTTGAGAGGATTTATCTCCGATTTTGGCATACATTCGATATGGTCCACACCCGTGGCGGTGATCTTCATCAAGTAGAGCAGCCACTTGTTCTGCTCCGTGGTCTTCGGCCAGTCAATATGCAGGGCGGCAGTGCCAAAGTCAGTCAAGTGCCTTCCAATGTTGATAATCTAAAAAAAATTATTCAATCATTACGTGAACCACTGCAGAAGAAGAAGTCACAGTGAAGGATGACAAACTCTTTTCTATACTCACTCTGATCTGATGTGTGAGGGGAATTCCGATGTCACCTTCAGTCTTCATTGCATTCTGATCTTTGATTTTTCCTGAAAATTGCACCTGTGAGGGCTGAGCTTGCCTGGCGAAACGGAAATACACTCACATATTTTTATTTCAATTCTGTCCAGGTATGTTATGTATGTACAGATGTGAATGTGAAAGACAATTTGTTACCCTGATATAGACAGCTGCAACATGATGGCCACGTTTGCCTTCGCTTTAACGGCGGCTAGCGTCGGCTGCTCGCTGGTTCTGCAGAGGATGGAAATGTAACATGGTTACACACTGATTCTTCTTCTTCTTATAATGATATATACAGTCATTTTTCTACAACCACAATTCCAATGAAATTGGGACGTTGTGTTAAACATAAATGAAAACAGAATACAATGATTTGCAAATCATGTTCGACCTATTTAATTGAATACACTACAAAGACAGGATATTTAATGTTCAAACTGATAAACTTTATTGTTTTTCGCAAATAATCATGAACTTAAAATTTTATGGCTGCAACACGTTCCAAAAAAGCAGGCACAGGTGGCAAAAAAGACTGAGAAAGTTGAGGAATGCTCATCAAACACCTGTTTGGAACATCCCACAGGTGAACAGGCTAATTGGGAACAGGTGGGTGCCATGATTGGGTATAAAAGGAGCTTCCCTGAATTGCTCAGTCATTCACAAGCAAAGATGGGGCGAGGTTCACCTTTTTGTGAACAAGTGCGTGAGAAAATAGTCGAACAGTTTAAGGACAATGTTCCTCAACGTACAAGTGCAAGGAATTTAGCGATTTCATCATCTACGGTCCATAATATCATCCAAAGGTTCAGAGAATCTGGAGAAATCACTGCAGGTAAGCGGCAAGGCCGAAAACCAACATTGAATGCCCGTGACCTTCAATCCCTCAGGCGGCACTGCATCAAAAATCAACATCAATGTGTAAAGGATATCACCACATGGGCTCAGGAACACTTCAGAAAACCAATGTCAGTGAATACAGTTCGGCGCTACATCTGTAAGTCCATCCATTTTCAACACCGCTTATCCCGGTTAGGTCGCAGGACGCTGGAGCCTATCCCAGCTCACTTCGGGCGAAAGGCAGACTACACCCTGAACTGGTCGCCAGTCAGTCGCAGGAGACATATAGACACAGACAACCATTCGCACTCACATTCACACCGTCACTGAGTGGGAACTGAACCCACGCTGCCCGCACCAAAGTCAGGCGAGTGTACCACTACACCATCAGTGACTCTACATCTGTAAGTGCAACTTGAAACTCCACTATGCAAAGCAAAAGCCATTTATCAACAACACCCAGAAATGCCGCCGGCTTCTCTGGGCCCGAGCTCATCTAAGATGGACTGATGCAAAGTGGAAAAGTGTTCTGTGGTCCGACGAGTCCACATTTCAAATTGTTTTTGGAAATTGTGGACGTTGTGTCCTCCCGGCCAAAGAAGAAAAGAACCATCCGGACTGTTATGGACGCAAAGTTCAAAAGACAGCATCTGTTATGGTATGGGGCTGTGTTAGTGCCAATGGCATGGGTAACTTACACATCTGTGAAGGCACCATTAATGCTGAAAGGTACACACAGGTTTTGGAGTAACATATGCTGCCATCCAAGCAACGTCTTTTTCATGGACGCCTCTGCTTATTTCAGCAAGACAATGCCAAACCACATTCTTCTGGTGTTACAACAGCGTAGCGTCGTAGTAAAAGAGTGCGGGTACTAGACTGGCCTGCCTGCAGTCCAGACCTATCTCCTATTGAAAATGTGTGGCGCATTATGAAGCGTAAAATACGACAACGGAGACCCCGGACTCTTGAACAGCTGAAGCTGTACATCGAGCAAGAATGGGAAAGAATTCTACCTACAAAGCTTCAACAATTAGTATCCTCAGTTCCCAAACGTTTATTGAATGTTGTTAAAAGAAAAGGTGATGTAACACAGTGGTAAACATGACCCTGTCCCAGCTTTTTTGGAAGGTGTTGCAGCCATAAAATTCTAAGTTAATGATTATTTGTTAAAAACAATAAAGTTTACCAGTTTGAAGATTAAATATCTTGTCTTTGTAGTATATTCAAATAAATATAGGTTGAACATGATTTGCAAATCATTGTATTCTGTTTTTATTTAGGTTTAACACAACGTCCCAACTTCTTTGGAATTGGGGTTGTAACTCTTAACAATGGATTATGCACATAAATTCATCAAAATTGATGCAGATGCAATTTTTGGCTTATAGTGAAATCTCTAATGGACATGGTGGTAAGATGACAATAAAAGTGCAGCTGTACCAAATGTGGTCAAGTATACTTACGTTTCAGGTTGAAGATCAATTTCCAGTTCAGTGGTGTTTAATGAGATGCCAACTGTTCCCAGAATAATGTAGAAAGTTGTCTATGAACAGACAAGCACAAAAACATATGCATAGTTTAAAGAAGAATGGTATAAGTTGCTTCACAGTCATTTACTCCAATTTAGCACTTTGTTACTAGTTCTAGCAACTTTTCAGACGACTCTAGTAACTAGCTACAATCAACAACCTGATGAACTCTATGCGAAGGATGCCGTTACACAGCATGAGGCAAATGGTGATCATAGTCACACCAGATATTGACTAATTTTCTGACCCCACCGGAACCCCTCAATACAGTAAAACTGCACAATTGAGAGTGGCCTTTTATTGTGGGAAGCCTAAAGCACACCTGTGCAATATCTGGGTTGCACAGGTGAGGAAAATGATAATTTCACCAGATAATGACTGGTTTTCTGTCCCCCTAAGAATGCCCCAATACAATAAAACTGCATATTTTAGAGTGGCCTTCTATTGTGGGCAGCCTAAGACACGCCTATGCAATCAATCAGATTGTTTAAGCAGCATCTTGGTATGCCACACCTGTGCGATGGATAATTTATCTCAGCAAAGGAGAAGTGCTCACAAATAGAGATTTAGACAGATTTGTGAACAATATTTGAAAGAATATCAAACTTTTTACACCAAGTACCACCTACAAAAATACTTAATACTTAATATTAATGTTAGCCGTGGTAACATTATGCACAGTTCAAACGTAACGTTAACACTGGGCTTAAATATAGGAAATTAAAAAAAAGACTAAATGATTTAATTAAAATGTATTACAAATAAGAGTTGACTAAAAATTGGACTTAAATATGTTTGAAAACAAATGTTACAAAAAAAAGGAAACAGCTCTTTAACATTAAATGCATATATAATGAACTTAAATGTTAAATACAAATGCACAGCACTCAGGCAGTCATTCTTTCACGAACCGCTAGAGAAGAGGCGAGTTTAGAGAAAGTCCACATAGGATGCAGTTGCTTATCACTCACCTCAGAATCCCGTTTGAATGGGTTTCCAAGCTCACAAGTCGCCTTAGAGCCGTTCTTATTGGCCGTGCAAGTTACTACCTGGAATTGGAGTGTTTCAATCAGGTCCACAAAGTGCGACGACGTTAAGAATGGGAAATTGTTTGTGCAAGAGGGCAAAAGCATACATTGGGTGGGCCGCGGAATGAAGAGTATGTGAGGGCACGTGGGAGGGAAGCGACCACTGACGCCTCGTGTGCGTCATCTCCGTTCTTATTGGTCACCTTGACCTCCAAGGCGATGTCCTTCTGCTTGCTAAGCGAGATCAGTGGCACACCGTTCTCCCTTAACACAAAGATGATGAAATGTTAAGAACGTGAAGAAGCATTATAAAAAAAAGTTTTTTATTTATTTATTTTCTTACAATGGTAACGGCTTGAAGGGGTCATCATCTGTTGTCTTGGAGCCGTAGCGATACGCCACTTTCAAGTTACTGCGGCAAATATTGTCACTGCCACAACCCTCCTTCACAAATTGCACCTATAACAATATTATTCACACATACTGTACATGACATAACATAAATGAAATGACTTTTCAGAATGTCTTTGTAGCTCCACCCGAGCCTAAAATAAACTACTTCATGGCCATGAAATGTATATTTTTTGCACATACTGTATTATATCTATTTCATGGCCACAAATTAGTGTTTTGTGCGACATTTAAATCTACTTTATAAGGAGCAGAGGTGGGTGGTAATGTGCTAAATTTCGTCTGCAACATTGACTTTTTGGATAAATTGCACTTGTCAGAGTAGTTTTAATGAAACATACATTTTAAATTTACTTGAGTATTTTTGTTAAGAATAAATTCTACTTTTATTTTGTTACATTGAACATCATCGCGCAATCTATTTGTTTTGATTCATCAGAGAGACTTGTGCCTCGGGCGCTGCAACGAGACTCTTTTTCACCAATCCAACGTAACCACGAGTGACGATTGACTCCATTTCACCAATCAAACGGAGCGAGGTGGTCACATGAAGGTATACAAAGTCACTGTGTGAAAAACTGAGGAAACAACGATGTGCGACTCACTGTCAGAAGAGACACAACACCACTCACCTCAAATTCAATCTACATTTACCAGACTAAAAAATGATGTCATACACTGTCATATGTGTACGCCTAAAAATGTCCACATTTCAGCCGACAAAAAACTTTTCTACGCAATCGCTGCCTGGTGAGCCTAGTTTGCTGTTTCATGAGTGTAAACAAAGAAAGATAATTTAACATCATTTCTTGTGGCTAACTTTGCTGTATAGTTTACTGTATAGTTTAGAGTAGCCAGCACTTCTGGTTCTGAAGGCCCCGGGCAGATTAGATTGACATGGCAACACAGGTGCTAAAAACTGATTGGGCAAAAAAAAAAAAGGTTTTAGGCATCAGAAGTCTTGGATACCTCTCCACGAGTTGTTATTTTGTCATTGGCATTGAGGACAGGCGGCATTTCGGCGGAGCTCTGTCTGCGTTTGCGTTTGGCGTTCTGGATCTCCACATCCACATCGATGGGTACCCCTCGAAGTTTGTCACGAATATTGTCCTGTGGGATTACGTAATATTAGTTTGGAGGTCTCGCACGTTCGAGTTCCGTGACGGGGAACGTGTACCTGTATGGTCAGCTGGCGTATGATGCACTGCTTCCTTCCTTTGGTGTCCAAGACGACGGTCCCTTTGGACTCGTAGTTGCTGTTAGAGGACGACTGCTGAGTGAAGGCGGCCCTGGGGATTAGATTCTTCTTCCTTTGGTCGGCATCGACCACCAGGGTGTATGCAACAGCTAGAACGGGACGTAAAAGTCAGGTTTGCTGCACAAATTGAGGAACGGTGTTTCCTAAAAGGGAAAACTGATTGATCTTACTCAGTCTGGGAGAGTAGCTCTTGGGGTTGGCAGTGTAGGTGAAGCAAGCTTCAATGTTCATGCTGAGGTAGGAACAGAATCAGAAATGATCCAGCAAGCACATTTTTCATTGACCTTAGTAAGTCAGTAAGTGATATTATGCAAAAACTACTTGAGAAATTTCTGTGAAACTTTGTGGTGGGGGTTGAGGGGACTCGAGTCACATGACTTGACTGCAGTAAGACTTAAGTCGCCAATTTTGGGGACTTGGGTCTTGCTTGGATTAAACTTCATGGAGGGAGCTCTGAAGATTATTACATTTGGATTGAAAGATGATGCGTTTTTTCGATAAAATTGGAAAAAGAGAATGGCAACATATACATACTGTATACACACAAAAATTTACAGTCATGACGTAATTAAATAGAATAAAAAAGAATTAAACAGTTTTTGTCACACTTTATCCTTCAATGCACATTGTGCTGCTCATTTTGGTGTGTGCGCCTTGGCCACCTGGGGGCAGTATAAGACAGACATATGGGTACATATAATGTACTGTACTGGAGACTCAGCTCCTGTCTCGGCTTCTCAGTATGGCAGTGATACTAGTAGTCTTTCGCAGAAGATAAAGAATATATGCCTGTGATTATTGTTATATTATCTCTCTGCATATATTGCTGCACTATTTGTGTTCCGATATCCATTGCTTAAAGGGTAACAACACTGCCTCATAGATGCTAATCGTTACCCCATGTGCCGAAGGAGTTTCCCATCGTATGTTAGCATTAATGTAGCAGGTTTTGGTGCACATCTGAAAATAAAATCTACAGTAAATTTTAAAAAAAATGCTTGCATATGCAGGAGGTTGGTTATTACCGTACCGTAACAATTCGAGCACAGTTGAAGATTGCTCTTTTATAAGTGATGTTTTGTGTACGAAGCCACATACCAGAAGTTGTTCCCACAGTTCTTCTTTGTCAGGTCAATTTCCTTTGGTGAGAAACTGACTTCCTTCTTGATGGCGATGACCGGACTGGCTCTGAAAAGACAGGATGAGCTTCTCTATAGGTCGGAGGTAAAACAGAGCGCAGAACTCACCTGTAGACAAAGACGGCATCAGAGAGTGATCCGACAGCCAGGTCAGGGTAGGAGTTCTTGTCCAGATCCATGTTACCCGCTAAGGAGTAGCCAAACATCGTCACGCCTGAAGGCTTGCCAGACAAAATCTACAGCGAAAATGTTGTGAACATTTGTTCAATAGTGTTAGATGACAACTTTTTCTCAACATTATGTTGGATTAAGAGGGGTTTTTGTTTGTGCACCTGTGCAGCTTTTTTGGACTGGAGTCCTGTGCCTGATCCATGGTAGATGTAGACATTTCCTGACTCGTCATCGTCATATGGGGCTCCCACTGCAAAATCTAGTACAGTGAAGACGATTGACTGTAAAGCAGGGGTTCTCAAACATTTTAGGTGCAAGGGTAAACACATTTCCAAATGTATTCCTAACTACCTACTCACAAATGACACAGGAATCAAACAGTTGCCTATTTTCAAGAAAAAAGTTGTAATTTCATGATAAGAAAGTCATATTTTTTCAAGATAGGTTTTAATGGTTCGAGAATAAAGTCGTATTTTTTCCCCAAAAAAGTCATAATTTTACAACAACAAAGATGTATGCCACAAGATGGCAACAAATCCCTTGTTCATAAGAAATTAGTAATTGGAGTCAACGTAGTATTGTTGAAGGGAAACATGTCAACTATGTCAAGGATGGAGCAAATTATAGCCTGGGTTGTTAGTGGAAGTTATGGAGCATTTTCGCCACACTTCCAGTGCATTATATCAAAACCAAATCATCTGTAAGACATTTATTTTTAAGGCTAATGTTGTAAGATGCATTTAAAATGATATTAAAAAGTTTTAGGATCATAGTTTGTGGTACCTTGATGGTTTGTATTGTTATTATAAGCAATTATAAACGTTTTTAGGAGGGCGTCAATTAATTTTTAGCGTGGGTTTACTGTACACCAAAAAGAGAATTGCATTTAGTCTTTATGAAAAGCAACTCACCACCCAAACAGAAAATTTCCACTACACATTCCATGCTTATTATCCATCATCCAAGATAACGGTTAGTATTTTTGGGTTGTTGTTCTTTTTACATCAGATTTGTTCATTAACAGTGGTTAACCTCTATATAAAGAAATACACAAAATATTACTTCAAAAGTTGCCCGTAGAGTTAATAAAGTTTTCATAGCCCTGGAACAGATTTTTTTCAAATTCTTGAATCAGAAGCCTCACCATGGTAACCATCCTGGTTGATGTCTCCCAGATTTTCCACAGCCAGGCCAAACATGGAGTCCATCGGGCCGTCTATCCTGGTGGGGGTGACCTTGTCCCATTTTCCAGCTTTGTTTACGAAGACATACGTAGCGCCTCCGATTTCGCTGTCCTTCTCAAAGTACTGAGGCGCTCCCACCACTATGTCCTCCCAGCTATCAAACGACACCATCAGCATCTACTATCCTACCCTATCGCCATAAATGTTTTATGCTGAAAACAAATAAAATAAAATTCTGCACTTCCGCTTTTACTCACCCGTCCCCGTTGAGATCCAGCACGGCCAGGTCATACCCGAAAGATGAGGCGAGCCCCTCCCCTTCCAGTGTGTACTCTTCCAGCAAGATGTTACTCGTATCGGGGCCTTTCTTGAGCAGTACCACCGCGCCGCTGTGGTTGGCCCTGGGGGCTCCCGCCACCACCGTCAGCTGACCTTTTTTGGTCAGACTTTTGCCCGAGTCCAGAGAGAAACCTGCGACCAGGACACATGCAGTACTTCGTCACTGACGTAGATTTTTGGGGGGTTTGTACTTTACTTGGGTATTTATTTTCTGACATTTTACTTTACTGTACTTAAGTAGATTTTCCAGTCGCTGTACTTTAATTGAGTATTAATTTTTCTGATGACTTTTTACATCTACTTTATTGTACTTGAGTATTTATCTTTCTGACGACTTTTATTTTACTGTACTTAAGTAGATTTTTCAGGTATGTGTCCATTACTTGAGTGTTGAGTTAATGATGACTTTTTGCGTGTACTCCCTACATTAAAAAAAGAAAAAGATTAAAAAAAAGATATCTATACTTTGTACTCCTTGCTTCTTTTCACTATGAGCACTATGTAAGCTAATAAGAGGTAAACTATTTTGTGTACGAAGACAGTAAAAATGTATTTTTACTTTTTCATAGTCTGTACTCTTTCACGTTTCTTTAAGGTACAGGAGTTGAATTAGTACTTCTTTCTATCCACTTCTAAGTATATGGATTTTTATTAAAATATGATGATGAGTATGATGAGCGAGTGCTTCACCGAGGTAGCTGCTGGCAGGAACGGGGACGAGATCGGGGTTCTTCTCGTTTTCATCCCCTGCCTCGAAAGGCCCGTCATCATAAATGCCCATCTCGAGGAGGGTGTCGTTCTTTTGTTCCAGACGGACCACACCTTGAGAAGAAGATGGGGGAAAGTAGTGGTATAGTTAAAAAAATAAAATCAATAATAATAAAAATCCCAAACAGCTGAAATCCAATGTCAAATAGACGCTGAAAGAGTATCACTCGGAAATTGCACAGTATGTACAGTATTTAAAATGAGAAAATAGCTCCACATTCTGAATTAGACACTTTTGTCCTTTACTGAGTTTGCTATTACGCCCCGTCAAATATAAAGCTTAACATCGGACTCTCCGCATTAAATGGAACAAGCAATCACACATTCTTATGGGTCACCTTTCCAGTTGTATGCTCCAGGAGCCCCAAAGATGAGGTAATGGTAGTCCTTGTCGAAAGTGGCAGAGAGGCCTTGCTGGCAGGAGCCGAACATCTCGTGACCTCTCGGCCTGCTGTCACAGAAATGCCAGCCTCCTCCGTCCACGCTGGAGTCAGGATCGATTTTCAAATCCTGACTCAGCAAGTAGCAGCGGCCGATGATGTCCCGGGATTCGATGGTGGTCTTCACATTGGTCCTGCGCTGATATCGATGGGCACAGGTCTACGTGGGGGAACAAAAGCAACATTTATTTACAGTGATCACTCCGCTATATCGCGGCTCAGCTTTGGCGCCCCCGCTATATCGTATGTTTTCAAGCGATCATTTATATGTGTTTTTACAATCGAACTACTTAATGTAATGCCCTTGCCTGTGGAAAAGGAAAGCCACAGTCACATATGCACTTTTCAACTGTCAATTGGCTTTATTTATGCGTTCAAATTACATTAATTATGTATTTAAACAGGGTTTTAAATAAGATTAAGTGTTTTTGAATATGTTTGAATGTGTTCAAAACCTCTGTAAGGCATAAAGCTATAAAAAAAAAAAAGAAATGTTTACATGATCTCTCGATACTGCAGTTTTTCAGTATCCGGCAATTCACTGTGCATAGAATTCCACCAAAGTTTGTGTCCATAGCATGGCGATGGAAGGTAAAACAAACACTGGTGTAATTAACTTCTCTCTCTGGCTTACATGAAGAACACTTTTTTTCCTTAGTAGTATATTCAGTTTTGCATTATGTATAGTTAAAATATATCATTATGATCTGATTCATCACTTTTGATCATCTGTTATGGATAGGAAAAAAGAATCCATATTTTCTGCTTCTGAACTCAGGTCATTTCATTAGGTACGCCTGAAAACTCTCAGAAGTTGTATCTAAAGATCTGTAATTATAAAAAAAAATCTGCCTTTTTGATTTATGTATTTGATGACCCATTGCAAAGTACAAAAGCAATAATAAACATATTGTTAAAAACATACATTTATATATAATATATTTCAACAAGAAAAGAATATTCTATTTATTATTATTATTTGCATATTTCTTTCTTTGTTTGTATGTTCAACCTTTATTAAGTACAGGACTTGGTTGTGTTGTTTTTTTGAAGTGCTTGAGAAATAAAGTTGAGTTGAGTTGAGTAAATGTGGTAGAATGAGATACAGCTCTTGCATTGGATCTCATTAGAAGTGTACTAATTGAAGTGACCTGAAAAATTAAACACAGAAAACCCCCGTTTAATTGCCATTCGCCATTCACAAATCCACCTAGTTTTCTGTGACACCTATCCTCATCCATTTGCGGAAAAACTTCCCTATACATGTTTTTGTGTTCTTTCTCTAATGCTCTGAAATGGCACAAGGTGGTGCCAGTGCCCAAGCAAACAGGAAAGTCGTAATTGTATCAAGGAAATATGTTACCGGGTACATCTCGACGGAGTGACAAGGCGGAGGAGTGAGGTGTAGCCTGGGTCGTTACTGAAAGTGACGGAGTGTTCACAGATGCACGCTTCCCGTACATTTTTCAGAAACAATAACAACTTTTTTTTTTCTTCATTATTGATCTTGAAGTTGTCAGAATGTTTGGTTGGCTTACCAAAATTTTGCCACCTGGGCCCTGACTGTTGACTGTCACCCCCATCCATTGGTTCTGTTTGCTTTCTCTGGTGGTGTCCTCTGCACATTTTAAAAAGCAATTAGTGTGAAATTAACTAAAAAGCTCAAAAGTATAATGTGCCCAGGCATCAGTCAGCAAATATCTCACCGTCGTTGTCAAAGTTAACTCTCACGCAGCCTGTAGAGGGTGAGCTCATGTCACAGCTGAAGAGTCCCCCCGTCACTGTGGCCGTTTGACCGCTGAAACCTTTGGCTCTAGGGGCGCCGACCAATAGCCTACAACAGACACGTGAAGGCATCTGTTAGGACAAACGCCATCTGCAGCTCCATCAATTGCGCATTGTGCCGCTTCAGAAGCTTAGACTTCACTCTACCAGCTCTTCCTCTTGAGCGTTGCATTATCACACATTCCAGTGTCTAACACAGCAACCGCACTCCAATTCAAAGACGACTTCTATCTCCCTCCGCACACACACGATGCCTTTGTGAGTTGAGGACGGAGGCAAAGGCTGTTTGAACGACGGTATGAGCGAGTGTTCCTAAAAACAAGGATGTCATCTTTTGAACGGAAGCTTTTGTGGCGCATCAACGCGTCAAGGCATAATTTTTTTTTATCCTTCCTTCTGCACCACTGTGTCGCACGCTGACAGTGTTGCAAATTAATATTTGAATTATATTATTCAAATTTTTTCATGATTCCCTGTATGGATCTGACACCCTCTTCTCAGTTGTAACAGTCCCCACTCTTCTAAAAAGACTTCCATAATATTTTGTGTGTTTGTGAGAATGTTTGTTCATTAAACCACAAAAAAACATTCGTGATGCCAAAGATCATTGATGTTGCACCCGACAGAGGTCCTAGCTTTCAATCTGTTCTAATTCAATCATGGTGGAACAGAAATTGGCCTTCCCTAAACTGTTCCCACAAAGTTCAAAAAATACAATCGAAATTGACTTGAAAATAATATCCATGGTGAACAGAAGAACTTTTTTCCATATACAGTGTTGCCTTGAGATACAAATTTAATTTGTTCCGTGACCACCGTATCTCAAATTAATTTTTCTCCATTGAAATGAATGTAAATGCCATTAACCTGTTCCAGGCCCCCCCCCAAAATAAATTATATATTTGTAATGTGGTTTTTTTAATAATAATAACACTCTATAATATTGTGCTTTGTAAAATAATACAGTAATGATATAATTACATAAATAGAATGTAAAGAATTAAGCAGTTTCCCTCATTTTTTGCTTCAATTCACTGGACATTGTACTGCTCCTTCTGGTCTACGTCCCTTAGCAATAGTATAACATAGACATATGGATGTACTGTACATGGAGAGGGTCACTTCTCAGTAAACCAAGTAATATGACTCATTCTTCACAGAGGACAAAGAATATATGCCTGTCAGTATTGCTATATTATCTGTCTACATGTGTTCTTCCACCGTTTGTGTTCAAATATCCATTTATCGAAGGGTTATAATGCCACGTCACCAATGCTATTCATTAGCCCGTCTATGGTGTTTTACATTGTTTGTTAGCATTAACATAAACGTTATTAAGGCAAAACTATGTGGTAGTTTAAGATACACAACATGTAATATTCTTTCTTTAATTTTAATTTTTTTCTTTAATTTGAAAGTAAAAATCAACTGGGAGTGGCAATAAACAGCTTGAAAACTTTTTGGGAAAAATTGTTCACTATCTGGCAAACTCCTGCTTGTTGTGAAATGAGTTGAGTTGAGTTTACTTCCACCACACAGTGCTCGTATCTCAAATTTTTACTCACAAGTAAAAATAAAATTGGCTAAACGACAACTGTTTTTTTTGTTTGTCTCTATATGTGCCTTGCGATTAACTTGCGACTGGTCCAGGGTGTAGTCCGCCTCTCCCACCAAAGTCAGCTGGGTTTAGGCTCCAGCACACCCGCAAGCCTAATGAAGATAAGTGATATAGAAAGTGGATGGTTGGAGCATAGTGCAGACATGATGTGTTCACGGATGACCCACTGCTTCACTGACAGTGACCCAGCTGTTAATCTTATCATTGAGCAGCAGAGGCGGAAGAAGGCCCATTACGATGGCTTAGTCTACAGGAAGAACAAAGAAAAACAGAGGCAGTGTATGCGTGTGCACCACACACACACACACACACACACACACACACACACATACATGCCATGGGGCGGAATTACTGGGACACCAAGACCTGAGCAACAGAGTGACCATAACAGAGGCATCCCACCGACAGAGGCGTAATTTATTTTTATTTTCCTTCTTTTCTTTTTTTTAAACACTGCAGTGCTTCCTGGGGTGCAGCCTGTTGCTTAGCAACATCTGGAAGCGCCCTATCAGAAAAAGCAAGCGAGAGAGAATGAGCGAGCAACCATATGCTGCCCAACTTTTTTTTCCCCTAAAACTGTCTGCCAGGAGCCCATCCCAAGTCTGTTCAAAATTACCTCTATTTGCTGCCAGGATGAATGAAAGATTTATGTCAGAATTCTGCTCAGCTTCAGCTGTTTTTTGTAAAGGTCTTTGATGTTGGATAATCTTACAAAACCTGAGGCAGGTGAAAATCCAGGGAACCAAAAACCTGACACTCCTGCTTGTTATGTAGCAAATACATAAGCCTCATAACCTCAAGTTACTATACTATACTTCAAAAATCTAATGGGATTCTGTACAAGTTGTATACGGAATACGGATAATAAATGATAAAATAATGCTGAGTTTTGTTTGACACTGTCAGACAGGTTTTTTTAACAATATATGTTGAGTATTGCTGTTGTAGCTTGCACTGGTGTAGCACTGCACCATATTGAAACATTTTGAATAGAATAGAATAGAATAAGTTTATCAGTCCCACAAATTTTGGAATTCTGGTTCCACAGCAGCAAATTACACACGACACACCCCCTTTCAAATGTCAGCTTTTTGTGAAAATATAAATAAAAATCAGACCAAGATCACCATTTCAAAACCTTTCCCACCATTAATGTGACCTATAAACTTGACAACTCAATTGGAAGAAAAAAAAAAACCACGTAAAAACCAACATTGAGATAATGTGGTTGCACAGGTGCACACACCCTCATAACTGGGGATGTGGCTGTGTTCACAATTAACCACATCACATTCAAGCTCATGATAAATGGGAGTCCGCACACACCTGCCACTATTAGCTATTCACCTGCCTTTGATTAACCCTAAAAAAGTTCAGATGTTCCAGTGGGCTTTTCTTTCCTACTTTTATTATCTATTATTGCTTGCGCCATCTATTTGTTTTAATTCATCAGAGAGACTTGTTTCTTGGGCGCTGTCACATAACTCTGTTTCACCAAGCCAATGTAAACACTACCGTCATTTGACAGTACGTTTGATTGACCAATCAAACGGAGCCAGGCAGTTACACGACCGCGTTTTTGCGACCCCGCACTGAAGCACAGTTTTCAAAGTGACTAATTTATGTAGGCAAACATTGACGAAACAATGTAGGGAAACAACAGTGTGCGACTCGCAGTCAGCGGGGACACGACAGTCATGGCCTCACATTCAATCTGTTTTACCAGACTACGAAAAAGAAAAGCAATGTCATGCACTGTCATCTGTCTAAAAAGTCCACATTTCAGCCTACACGAACTCCATTTTGAACTTGAAAAAACACATGGCTAACTTAACTTTTCTATGTAATCACTTTCTGGTGAGCCTACTGTGCGGATTCACAGTTGATTTGAGACCATTACTTGCGGTTGAATTTGCCTTCATGTATGTGTTATTTTATAAAGATTGAATCGATTGTTTTAGTTATAGTGACATTGTTGGGCAATAGCTGAAGTTGCACATTCCTATTTTATATTTTTGTATATTTGACGTACTTGAAGTGATAACATTTCTTTTTTTTTTTATTAACAGTTACCTCCAGTTACTCAGGACTTTTCACTATTTACTCGAGTAATTATTCTGAGGCCTACCTTTTCACTTTTACTCTAGTCATATAAATCTAAAGTAACATTCCTATTACTTGAGTACAATTTTTGCAGCAAATGAACCACAACATTTAACATTATCCAATCAAAACCTCTCTGGGAGTGAGTGATCTTGAATTGTTGCTCATTAGATTGCATAAGTGTACCTAATAAAGTGGGCACAGTGCACACTGTGTCTTGTACAAGCTTCATACACCCCCAGCACACTTTCATATAAAATGTACAAACTTCATAACATGCATCGGTCAAACTTTAGTCAAGCTTTTAAACCCTCAATTTCACCATGCAGGAGGTTCAGTCTGCCAGTGATGACACACGCTTACTCATGCAAACACACGCATGTACAGGTACACAACCCAATCAGCTCCTTGTGCCCTCACCTGCAAGTACATGCACAACATCGCTGTAGGCTGTGAAGAACTGACTAAGATATGACTAAATATTTTATTGTGACTAAAGTGTTAGGAGTGGGGGCACAAATGGAGCCACACACACACATTTCACCATATGTCGTTGTAAATCAATAAATGCACATATTCGCGATTCACCAGATCTCATTCCAGCTCTGTCAGTGTTCTGTGAATATCTTGCCAAACAAAAGGCAGCTTGCTCGAGCATGCACACGCATATCCCGAGTTTGGAATCTGATGCGCCACATGCATGTGTGTCTCAACCTCTACTCAGCGAGACAACTGCATCTGTATCCAACCAATAAAGGGACTCTGGATATTGCGCCATTGACAGGAGACTTGAACTGACAGGAACAAAGTTTGTTTTAGATCAACAAGTGTTACGTTGTACAGTCGTGTGCCGTGAAATACAAATAATGTATCTTTGTTCATCTAGCGATGCTGGCGACATATAGTGACAGCCATGGCAAGCAAATGTGCTGCCAGCAGATGGCAGAAGGTTTTATACTCAACCTGTAAATCCACATTTTGTTTCATTTTTTTGTTTGGTGGTGTGCCATGAGATTTTTTTCTAAAGTAAAATATGTGTCTTGGCTGAATAAAGTTGGGAAACATGTCGTATTCATTACCCTACAATCAGCGGAGAAACTGAATTTACAGTATTTGATATTTTCCTTGCGTATCAAAGGAATACTAATTGATTATGTTGATTGACTAATGAATCAGTTGATTTAGTGCTTCAACCTTAGTTAGCATTCTGGTTCTTTTGATTCACAGATTCTAACTATGGGTCTGATTAAGTAGGATCACAAATAGCAACCCTTTGGTTAGTATTATTTGCATTTGTACTGTATAAGACAACATTTTATGTGTTGTTGACTTAAAAAAAAATTTTTTAAATGTAATGAGAGCTTTACTGCATTTGAATGTTTACATGTTGTTATTTAAGGGCACTGCGAACACATGGATTTAATTTTGGGGGGGGGATCCAAAGTATAACATTGCTTTGTAAGATAGGAGTAGCACAATGTGGTGGAAAAAGACAAAGCTAAAAAGTAACTTTACACAGCCACTTACTTGAGTGACATTCTACCACTGTCAATGTCAAATCTTTTTATAATAGGATCTATTTTTATTTTCCAGAGTAAAATGTTGACAGCTATTTTCTGGATTGTCAAATATGCACGCACTCCTTAGCTTTTTAATTCACGTTTGTTGAGATACATAAATATATTTAGTGTCTTTTGTATATGTTCAAAGCACGTACATATATGAATCACTGTCATCATTTTGTATTACTCTTAAAAAGTGTATGAAAAACAGTGGTGGGAAGCAACAAAGGGAAAAAAACTAACCTTGTGACTGTACTTAAGTAGATTGTTCAGATATCTGTAATTTAGAATTTTTTTTTCTGATGTTTTAATTTACTGCAATTAAGTACATTTTTCAGGTATGTGTACTTGAGTATGCATTATTGAAACTTTTTACTTTAACTTCAGTTTTTCAGGTAGCCGTACTTGAGTATTTATTTTTCTGGTGACTTTTTAATATTACTCAACTGCCCTTAAGTAGATTTTTCAGGTAGCTGTACTTTGCTGTAGAATTCATTTTTCTGACAACTTTTACTTTACTTTTACTGACTACATTTTAAAACAGATAATTGTACATTCTACTCCCTACTTCAATACCTCATTCATGTAGTTGAGTAAGTTGTTTTTTTTTTGGAGTCAGCCTTTCTGTACTTTTTCTGACGACTTTTACCTATTACTCCCTAAATGAAAACAGACATATGTACTTTCTACTTGTTACTTTGTCAAAACACGCTTGCACCTTTCATCCATTTCACTTTTATGCAAGTGCAGGAGTTGAATCAGCACTACTAGGTAGAATCCTTTAGTAATCCCAAAATGTAAAATTCAGACATTATTAAGTAAGTAGTTGAATCAGTAGCCTACTAATTTGATCTGTACCTCTACTTCAGTGCAGTTTGAGTACTTTTACCACCTCTAGTTAAAACCCTCCTAGTCTAAAGTCAAGCCATATGCAAAACGTTTTGTTATGCTCGCTCTCACCTGTGGCGCCACGTGATCGCGCACGCGATCGTGAACGAACCCAAATGCTCACCAATTATTAAACTTTCACATATAAAGTCGAGACTTGTTAAACATTAACGGAAAAGTGAAGGGCAGACACATTGTTGTGGAAAAGGAGCTGACACCTTTACCTGGGCCCCAAATTAATGATGACGTAACATGATCGCGCTTTATTATGCACATTTGAGGAGAAAAAAAGCGTAGTTTAAAAGTTTCTCTCACATCCTTTTATCCTTCGGTTGAAGCTGCCGGTGCATGGCGATGGAGAAGCCGAACAGGCTTTTTGGATCTCCGTCCTTGCGCAAGACGTTGTCGGTGTCCAGGTTGAAGGCTGAAGACGGTCGGCCGCAACCCAGCAGCAAGGCGAGCAGCAGCACTCGCAGTCCACCTGACATTTTCCTCTCCGTGTCGGATCCCAAATCTCTGGAAAAGTTACGGGGGGTGGAAAAAATACAAATACAAATAAAATAGGTGAGTCCTCGCTGCAGTCGGAGCGCAGTGACACTGAGGGAATGTGAGGAGGGGCTGCGCGGTGGCCACTTTTCACTTGGGGCTGCCCCTCCCTCCGCTACACTGACACACGCAAGCACGCACGCACGCCACCATCCCACACAGCTTTTTTTTTTTTTTGACTTGTTGAAGTAAACCTCTGCTTCATTAAAGCCACTGTGCTGCTATCTTTTTTAATGACTCACCGTCACTATAAAAGTAAATAAAACAATCAGAATTAGACCACAGCAGTCACAATATTATTAAAAACAATCAGATTCACATCAGTGTATGCACACAAGGTAGAATCTTTAGATGATAGATCTGAAGAAATGCAGATAAACATTCATATTTTTAGCACATGAACAGCTGGAAATCAATGGTGCGCATTATACATAGACAGAAGGGTTTTCCTGATTTTTGGGCTCGGTCTTGGGGGTGCGCATTATACACAAGAAATTCCGGTAGTTGTTTTTTGCAGCAGAACAAAGAATATATGGCTGTGAATATTGTTCTATTGTCTGTCTACATGCGTTCCTCCACAGATTGTGTCCTTTGGATTATAATACAGCAATTACAACACCAATGTTATTCATTAAAGCGGCACAGTGGGTGACTGGTTAGCACGTCCACCTCACAGTTCTGAGGACCCGGGTTCAAATCCGGCCTCGCCTGTGCGGAGTTTGCGTGTTCTCTCTGTGCCTGCGTGGGTTTTCTCTGGGTACTCCGGTTTCCTCCCACATCCCAAAACATGCATGGTATGTTAATTGAAGACTCTAAATTGCCCATAGGTGTGAAAGTGAGTGCGACTGGTTGTTTGTTATTTGTGCCCTGCAATTGGCTGGCGACCAGCTCAGAGTGTGTCCCGCCTCTTGCCCGAAGACGTGTAAAAAAAAAAAAAATGTTTAGCTTGACCGTAAACTTCAACCCGGCGTGGCACTAAACAGCTTGAAGCCTCTTTTTTGAAGAATTGTTGTAAAGTGAGTTGAGTTTACTGCCACCATAGAGCGATCGAATCTCAAATATTTGCTCTCAAATCACAGCTAAATATCGGCTGAAAGATGGCTCATATCTTGAAAACCTCGTATCTCAAGGCACCGCTGTATGTTGCCAAACATATGCCATGTCCTAATGTGTGTAGTGATTCATTAGATCTGAGCGAGAGATGAAGACTGGGCACAGACTGTGCACACTCGAAGGCGGTGTCGCAGGCATTTCATGAGACCCATCGCTTGTTCCTCACAACACAACGTGTCAGCAGACAACGCGGGCTTTGTGTGCACGGAGAGAAAGAGTGCAGACAGCAAGGGAGAGGGAGAAAGAAGCCGCCCACATACTGTACAAAAGGCAAAAATAATGGTGGAAGACGGGAGCGCTGAAGCAGAGAAAGGGCAAGCAGGGAAGAATGCTGTTCCTATACATCTAATTATTACATCCATGCTTTGGAACTGTGAGGATCAGCCTTGAGAATCGTCTTGGAAAGCTATGTAGTATATTAGATTGTTTTAATGTTGAAGCCCAATTGAAGTTTCAAGCTACAGTACTTTCAAAGCCCTTTTTCGTGGCCTGGTCCTGCTTTAAAGATGGGGATAACATTAGAAAGTAAGGATTTGTTGATCAGTGTTGTGCTGTTTTAGTTCCAGTTAAGGCGGCAGCTATGGGAAGCACACCAGAGGTCAGAAACAGTAATCTGCCTTATCACGGTGAAAGAACAGTGTGCAAAGTGGGCTAGGGTGAAGTAACTCCCTCTGACCTTCAAAGTGCTCACGCACACGTTTGCCAGTAAACCTCTTACCTTTCTCTCTTGTACATCTATACCCACCTTTTGTTGTTCTTTTTTTTAAACTCTTCCTCTGCCCTCAAAGGAAATAAATATACAAAAAAATACAGTGGTACCTTGACTTACCAGTTTAATTCGGTGTGGGACCGAATTTGTAATTCAATTCGTAGATCAAAACAAATGTCTATTGAAATGAATTGAAATGCCATTAATACATTCCAGCCCCAACCGCAAAAAGGTAAAATATTTGTATTTAAAAAGAAAATAGCGTGATATTGTATAAAACAATATAAAACTTTAAAAAAGAAATAAACTGGTTTTATAAAGTTTAATTACTGTACGTTGGGACAAGGTGAAAAACACAATAACTGTTGTGTTGTATGTGTGCCTAGTGGTGTTCTAAAACTTTTGACTGGTAGTGCATTTGTATTCAAATTTCTCGGTACGAAACATTCAGTATGGTAAGGAGATATACAAATCTTCCACACAGAACATATTAGGTAGTGACCAAGTGTAACTACTTTGCGCTCTACCCAAATGTCTACTCTGTAAACAAACACAGTGCTGCGCACAATTTCCTGTGTACACAAATGATAAACAGTTTCATGTTTTGCATTTTGTTTCCTTGACATACAGTACAAAATGTTAACTGAACCGTGCATGACCTTAAACCTAAGGTACATACTGTACGTACCGAGAGGTGATTTCTGGAGTGCCCTAAATCTCCATACAGTAAACACACTGCAAAAGTCTCTATTAGCATTGTTATTTGAATCACCAGATACAGTTAGTATTTATTCAAAAATGAATAGAAAAAAATATTTCTGAAACACTCAAAGGGTGGTGGTGCACTGGCCATGACATACATTAATATATTTTCAGCATTTCACATGATGGGATGTCATTTTGCTCTTGAAACGTACTGTGAAAAGCACACAAAAAAATACTTTTCGAAAGGATTTTCATCCAAGTAAGTAAGTATGTCACTTTGTCCAAATACTTTTAAGCACCTGAAAATGGAGGTACTCTTAATCAAATGGCCATAACAGTCATTCCTAAATGGTAAATCCCATATTTTGTCTCTGTCACTTCACAACTACTTCTGGACCAACAAACAGTAACTGCTGTCACTTACAAAGCACATAGAAGAAACAAAAAGAAAAAAAAGTACATAGCCCTGTCTGAAGCCCGGCTTCGTGTTTGTCCTTAAATGTGTGCAGCTTCATGTGTGCAGGTTCATGTGCACAGCGGAAGGAACTAAAAAACGATGAGCAGAGTAGAGGGCGTGGCATGATGAATGCAGAGCTGTAAAGTGTACGTGTGTCTTTATGGCACTGTACAAATACGTAGCCTTGGGTTACTGATAAACTTGATCTCGAATGACTACGACACAGTGGTGCACGTTCACTGAACACAGCAGGTTATGTAACTCTGGAAATAAACACAGTATAACATACTATAAATAATATAGAATACTAAATAACTTGAGAAGTGATTTACGGCTGGTTCATTATCAACCAATTTGAAGATGAACTGGCCACAACATTAGTAACGTCTGCACTATAATCTGATGAGATACAATACAAAATTGATCAGTTTTGATTGAGGCTATCCAATAGATTCAACAATATGTTAATACTACTGTATGTTTATAATTGTGGTTGTAGTTTGTAATAGTTTTGTACTCATCATTTTAAAGTGTAGTAGAAATAGTAAATGCAAATATTCATAGTGGTAATTTAGAGATAAGCAGTCAATGCAAAAAATATATATATATATTTTAGACAAGGGCAATGTTGTTCTAGTTTCACACTGGGAAAATAAAATAATTTCATTTTGAAAGACAGCAGAGTAATAAGTCCGCAATCAAGTGTGGGATGAGTATCTCATTTGCATCGCTTGCTGTGGAATTTCTTATTCAGAGCATTGATTTAATTTTAAACAAATACTGATGATTAAAATATACAGGCCCACAAGCACTATAGGTATTGTCTGTATTGATTACAGTTAAATAAAAACTACTAATCTGTGTCTCCTTTTGTCCAGTAGTACTGTAATAATACCCTCGGGTCAGTTTTTGTTAGTATCTTCCAGTTGCAACTAATTTTATGGTATAAACTCAGAGGTCTCAAAACAGACGCTATAGAAGGAACACACATGCACTCGCATTCACGCACACACTGAAGTACACGCTTGTGCATCTGAATTGTCCATAACTTAAAGCTGACGCAAGCACAAAGCAGACAAGACTGCCCTGCAGCCATTGAGAACTACTATAGCCTTTATGAGGTAGAACTCATTGGAATTCACACACACACACTCATGACGACACACCAACACACACTACAAAGTTGTGAGATCATTTATGGAGTTAATGTAAACCCAACATCCTTGCCCTAACCCCCTCTAGTGGTATGCAAAATAATCTCTGCCTTCGTAAAACTGTTGTATTTAACTTTTGCATTTAATCTCTAAGAACTACTATATTTGTTTTCATCTATTCAGGGGCATTTTTATTGGATTTTTATGTGCAATACATACAGGGTTGTAGTCCATTTCTGATTGATTACAGTAATTGATTGATTAGGTGGTGTTTCCTAAAACTTACAGAATGTCCATATCATGTATCAATATCACTCGCATAGTTTGGTGTGTGCTGTGCTGTATAACTCAACAATACTAGTGAAAACATGGTGATTTGCACAAAACAGTAACATTTCTACAAATAAATATGTAATACACTTGCCCCTTTTGAAAGTGTTTTTTTTTTTTTTTTTTTTTTCAAGCTGTCTCCTCACGTCCATGCTCAAACAGTTAAAAGGTGTTTTCAGTTTTCTTTCAGCTGAATGAACCGGTTTTGCCCAGGTACAAACATAATGAGAAAGGTCAAATAAATCTTGCTTTTGAGTTGTTTTATTTTTATGGTATTGTGTCAGTAGTTATCCATTACCATTATGTACAAAATCTCCATATATTATACAGGCACACTTTGTTTTACGGAATTACAGTAGATATAGAGGCAAATAAACGCACTCGGGAATCAACACATCATTGCTCCACTGAGGAAAAATAGAGAAAAACATTCCAGGTAATAAAAGAGTCAAGAGTTCAAAAAACAAGGTTTTCTACACTGTAAGTGTCAATCAAGAGGGAGACCTCCTTACACCAGTCCGGTGACTTCAGTTTACAAAATCAACCTCTGCTGAACACACGCATGCGTTCCTGTAAATTAACTTTAACTTGTGACACGCACTGTGCACTCAATTCTTTTGCCTGTTCGTTCCTGGCAAATCCCACCATCCGCTCAATCCACGGTGAAGCCCATTTATTTTTAGAAATGCTAGCAGAAAGGCTCAAGGGATGGCACAGCTGGATGCTAAGTCTGCCATTTTCTGTACTCTGAAATGTGTTCAGCTGCAAAGAGGACTTACTGTATGCAAATGGTGTTTTCCCACCATTTGCTCACAGTGTTAGAAGCCTTATTTTGTTGCTTTACGGAAAATGTATCTAAAATGAGTGTTTTTGTCTGTGCCTTTACAATCTAGTGCTGTTACTGAGTTTCCCAACCTTCATTGTGCCAAGGCACATATTTTACTAAGGATACGTGTGCCAATACCATTTGTTTGAAAAAATACTCCGATATTACACACCGATACCTCTGACGACAAATTACGCTGATTTTGGATGATTTGGCTCAATTAAAAAGTGACTTAGTGTGAAAACCTGTTTAATTGAACACAAAGCCATTATTCTCTTGTATGAATGGCAACGGGTGGTAACAGGTTAATCGTACCTTCAGCCATTTAATTTTTCTGCCTGTCACTATACGTCGCTGGCAAAAAAATTAAATTAAACCAATTGCTGATCAGATATATATATTTGTAATTAATAAATAGTAATTTTCAGACAAATGAACTGAATTTGTAAACATTTTCCGCTGCACCCCTGATGATCTCTCATGGCATACTAGTACCACAGCACCCTGGTTGGGAATCACAATGAAATAAATTTTATTCTGTTTTTATTCAATTCTTCTTGTCCAGTCATAGATGTTCCTTCAGTCAACCAGTAGCTACATGCCCCAGTGAAGTAAATGTTCACTTTAAAATGATGACTTGCTTTATTATCCCGCAGGTGCTTTGGCTAAGTCTGTTCTGTAAGGGTGACTGCATGAATCACATTCAACACATGTAATGTATGCATGTGTAATAAGACAGATCTGCACACGCAAGTCTTAAAGGTAAACTCACCATGTTCCGAGGTTAACGTGGAATCCTGGAATTCCTGTGGTGCTCCTCAGCAGAATCTCAGGTAAGTGCGATAAATCACAGCTTCACTCCCACATACAAACATCTGGGATCTGAAAATGTGCGAGTAAACATTGTGACAGAATCATAACATGCACGAAAACATGGAAATGGAAAAAAAAATGGCCACATTGTTGCATATTCCGACAATTCTGTGCTTGCTACGCTGTGTGAAAAGTTTGAGGAAGGCCCTTTTGAGTCTCAACCCAATTTTGTGTGCCTGCTTGGATGAGTTTGGTGTGGAAGAATCTCTTTTCTAGCTCTTTTGTCCAACTTGGGACATCTAAGCTAATGAGAATTCTTTTCCAGAGAAGAAGTGCGGCGGGATGGGAGGCCAGGAATGAGTCCCAACATGCCGGAAAGGAATGACGGATGAATTCATGACCAGAGTCTGACACCTCACCCTGCCACTCCCAGCTACTCCCTAAATCCTAAACGCTCACCCATTTTCTTCTTCTTTCTTCTACCTGCACTGTTGCAATTTCACTCTTACTAACAACTGTTTCGAATACCAGTGTACCAATAGTAACTGTTGGCATGGCTTTCATCTTCCGATTAAAATATTACACCGTCAAAAAGAATTATGTACAATTTTATTCCTCCGGGTTGAACACCATGTGTACAAATGTGCACTTTTATCTTTTATCTTAAGACACGTGGCAAATACAATTATATTATGTGAATCATTTCCTGGCTGGACATGAGCAACAGACTCACCTTTATTTGTCAAATCCTACCTGCCCAACCCACAACACTGGCAAAGGCAAGCGCGCGCACACTCACACCCACCCTTAAATACATCAACAGGAAGTTACAAAACATACAACCTCAGGGCTGTTTTTTCCTCACTGAAGTGCCTTACACCACCTTAAATCAAATTTATGACAAATGATAACTAATAAGTTAACAATTCACAAAATAATCTGGATAAAACAAAAATATCCACAGTGCAATAGGCTTTGTCAGAGTCAATAAATTAAACACATGAATAATATAATAAACACTTCTACAGGATGACAAAGTACAACTACGTTAATATACATGTTAAATATCAAACTTGAACATGATGCTCTTTCTTGAGAAACATTTTTCAGATAGTTCTTCTATTGAATTGTATTTTGTCCAAGTGTACCTAATGAAGTGTTTGATGAATATGTATTCTTGGTTTTGAGAACATATGACCAAAAAAAGCCATGTGTGATCTTGCTAAACTTAATACTGAACTAGTGCGTATAATCACATTTTGATGAACTCAACTTTCCTCGATAGAGCAGCCAAATGCCACTGACATGGGTGGAATTGAAACCTCTAAGCAAACTGTGGCTTCAAATGATGTGAAGACGCCTTTGTTAAGGAGGCCCATTGACAAGATCATATCACACCGTGGGGGTGGACAGTTGTTCATCGGTAAGACTTGTTGACATATGCAAGTGATAAAAGGAGCGAGTTAAGTGTATGCTGCCATCTGTTGGACAACCTTATGCTTCCAACTTGCCTAACCTCAAAACATCTTTTTTTCATTAAATTGCACAAGAACTGAGATTGTGAGGGAACTGTTCATTATCTCAACATCAGTGACGTCTGAAAAGTTCTTTGGGATGAAGAGATGATTTCCAGTCACTCAATCTTGGAGCAAAGACATCCCAAATGAGAAGATTCTGTCAGAGCTGCAAAGGGGAACCGATACTCAAATTTATTCCAGCATTACTTCATCAACATATTGTACATACAGAGTAGAAGTATTTCATTGTGGGGGAGCTGAGGAAATTTGGCATTTTTCATGTATAAAAAAAGTAAGTAGTAATAACAAGGAACAATAGTTGTTGTTTTTGTTTTGTTTCTTTGCTAGAGTGCTCCCCCTAGAGTTAATTAAGTGTAACTTACTTATGAATCAGTGGTGTAAATAAAAATGTAAAGTGGAAAACGATGCATTTGTTAACCAACAAAAGGTATGGCCAGAAGTTAGAGAAGCGCAACTCAACTAATGTACACTACCAGTCAAAAGTTTTAGAACATATCAATTTTTCCTACTGTGAAATGAAAGCACAGAACAAATAATTAAGTTGCAAAAGAAAACATGCAATCGGTCAATACACCAAAATGTATTTTTAACCTGTAACTCATTGAAGCAGCCACATTAGGCAGATGTCACAAATGGAATAAGATTCAAAGTATGATGCATGTTACAGACAAACTAAGAATCAAATAAATAAAGTTAATGATTTTATTTAAAAAAAACAATGTATGTTCACATCGTGGTAAGGGTTGGTATTACAAACTGGCCTCAAAGTGTATGAGGTCACGCTGCTGAGGGTCTCGGGGGGTGGGGGGGGCCTGATTCCTCACAGTTCAAGTAAGTTTCTTTTTGTCCAAGTAAACGGTCTCCAACAGTTGAGGTTCACACTTCGATCTCGACAGGTCAATGATTGTCCTCTTCTGGCAATTTGGTGAGAATTTCCACTCCGTCAGATGTGATAACTACAGTGTGTTCAAACTGAGCCGATCTGCATGAGTGGGAAGAAGGAGAAAAAAGGTGAGATTTTAATGGCAAAAGATAGAAAGCCAAAACAAGCAGCCACCTTTTATTGTCTACAGACACCGCTGTCCACTTGTCTTTCAGGATTTTAAACTCTGCAGACCCTTCCATTAGTATGGGTTCTGCCAAGGGAAGAGATACTGTCAGCCCCCCCAGACCAGCACATGAAAATGATATGTGACTCACCTACTGTGAAAGTCATGCCTTCATCCATGGTCATCTCATTGTCATTTGCTGGAGAGAAAGACAGGGAGCACTTTGTACGTAAGAAACTCGAACATGAAGCACACAACACGGTGTCTCCAAGAGACAACTCACCGTGGTGCCAGATCTCAGGATGTCCATGAAAGTAGGAGCCGATTCCATGTCCGATGAAATAGGGACACACTTGGAATCCATTAGCATAAGCTATTTCACTGCGGTACAGCCCAAATATTTTAGTTCAATAAAAATAAATAAATAAAGTATTTACAGTACTGTACGTGTATAGTTATACATTAATCCCCGACATCTTTGCAGTTCACTACTCACAAATTCGCCTTATTTCTATGGAACATACTCAGTTTTTGGGTTGTTTTTTTTTTTGCTCTTTCTGTAACAACATTAGGTGATACAAGATGCTACCAAAGCCCTATCTAAATAGGATAGTAGTACCTTGGTGTCAAGGAAGTACTGTACAATGGTGCCTTATGATATGACCTTAATTCGGTCTGGGACGACGCTCATAACAGTTACACTCATATCTAAAATCAGTTTTCCCTCATTGAAATGAATGGAAAATCTATTAAGCCGTACAAGCCTCCACCAAAAAAAAAAAAAAAAAATAATAATGTTTTTAATGAGGAGAAATAGCACTCTATATTATTGTACTTTATGAAAACATACAGTAATTATATAAGTCAACAGAATGTAAAGAATTTTTTGAAAAATTGAACGGACACTTAATGAGTTTTCTGGTAACGAACCGTCGTTTGGTCAATTTGTTACTTTGGTGTCGCGTGCCAAAGTTTGAGTGATCTTCAGCTACACAGTCGCTCAAGTAAAGAGGAAAAAAAAAAAATAGAGCCTGACCTATAAATTCTGCCTAGCAACAAATACAATAATCGCGCAAATGAGCGACATGATGAGGAAGAATCCCAACAAAACTGTTGCTGCACCTGCTAGATAGAAAAAAATTCAACCTATTTGATATACATGCTATTTATGATCAATCGTGAAGTATTATCATGAACTATGAAGAAATCTGTGATTTAAACATTGCAGTTGGAAGATATATATATATATATTTTGTTTAAAGCAATGCACAGGAAGAGACTACTGTAGTTTTACTGGCATGTAGTGTACCAATAGCAGTAACAGTAACAAATACAAATGAAAAATTCAATATATACGAATGATTCACAGTTTCTCGCTATTCACAGTGGGGCTCAGTTCCAATCCCCCATGAAATGCTGAGGAATGCTGTATATTATATGCGTGCATACCTAATAGTGTTCCCGATAACGCAAAGCTGCACACCCGGCTTACAGGTGGCGATGGCGTCATCCCTGCAACGCCTTGCCGTTTCCACCAGTCGCCGCCCGAGCTCATCCACCTCACCGACAAAGAAGGTTTCCGACGTGTCACCGTGGTAACCGTCCAAATACACCTAGTGGGTACGGGTAGAATGAGTGTGGCTCCAACTGATCACAGCTAGCCCTGTCACGATAATTTTTCTGAAACGATTTTCCTAAAAACTCAAATCATAAAAAACGATAATATTGTTTTTTTTTAATGCCTTTGAAATCATGAAGGCCTGCCCTTATTATTATTTTTTTTAATTTATTGTTGTATTTTTTGTTTTTAAATAATTATTGTTATTATTATTATCCTTTCTTGTTTCGCTATGAAATAGTTTTTCTTTACTCTGTGATATGGATCCTCTGTGGCTGAAATAAAGAATAAAGTTTGCAAGACCAGCTTGGTTTAGATGGAGCCTTGTATTCCAATTATAATCAGTTTCAAAGCGCAAACCGAATGAAAATGCTCCATATAAACATCTCAATCGGAATAAACAGGCCAAATCCGAGTGGAAATATGGCGGCTCCCGACGGAGCTCGTATGAGAGGGAGATCTTGTTTTTCATTACTTATAAGTTGTTTTCATCAAGCGCTTTTTTAAATAAACGTATGAAAACAATCCCAAAAACTGTGCTGAATAGACGACGAACACCCATCATGATAAATGACGTGACATTCACAACCAAGTGCGCATTTCTCACGGCTGTTCCAATTAAATATAGTGCATATCATGAACACACCCGATCAGAACAGATCAATTAACTTTCCCTTAAGTGTCTCTGTTGTGTGAATTTACGCGCTGCACATGGATCAAGGCTGTGGAGTACTGAACGGAGCCAACACCGGCAAAAGTGTACCAGTCTGCCGCCATTGGGCTCATGACACAGCCGTCCAACTCTGTCATCTCACTTTGCGATACGCACGCTGGCTAACCACAGCAATGACCATTTATCGAGTCCGGAAAAAGTATCATTGTCCAGTTTATTTATCGAACGATAAGTCGATAAAGTAATTATCGTGACAGGCCTAATCACAGCGGTGTCCTTGTTTCCAAGTGTGTGCTTGTCACTTCAACAACTTACAGTCACATCAATGTTGATAATGTCGCCCTCTTGAAGTGGCCGACTGCAGGCATATTAATAAAGGATGAATGCTGTGTACAGAAAGTTCCTCTCATTGGCAAAAACATAATTATTACCCCTCACACTACTGAAATCCTCTCATATGAACCCACAACAACTCCCCCCCCCCATACATGGACGACTAAAATACTCTCACACAAATACAGATTTTTTTTCACTCACATACACTACTGAATCGCTCATACACTACAGAAATGATCTCACACACACAACAGATTTTTTTTTGCACTCACATTCTAGACTCTTGCATACAATATAGATTTTTTTTTCACTCACATGCACGACTGTTACACTTTCACACACACGCTACTACTTTTTCCCCGTTCACATAAACGACTAAAACACTCTCGCACATACTAAACACTCTCACACAATACTGAAGGGCTCTCATACACACTGCTGAAATTCTCTAATATTCACTACTGGAAGGATTCTAACCAGGGTGCTGTGGTACGCTAGTGGGCTGTGAGAGATCATCAGGAGTGCTGAAGAAATTATCCAATTTCATAAATTTTTTTCAGATAATTTAAGTGAAATTGGATAATTTCTTGCAAGAACACTTGACAATGGCACACTGGTTGGAAAGTACGGCTCTAAAGTTATGCCTTTTTTTATATATAATAATAATCAAACAGAGTTGTTACAAATGTTGACTTTCAGGATTACTCTACAAACATGTCAAGAATTTATGTTGCTGATGAACAGTCATTTACCTGTCAGGTATGCCATGACACACCACGTTGTTCACTGAAGTACAAACCGATTTTGGGAAACCTCCGTATCTGAGAGGGGAGGGGTAGGCGTTATGGTGGATACTCTCCTGATGTACAATAAAGTCTATTTCATCTGTAGTCATACCAACCTGAAATAAACACACATCACAATTTTTCTTTTGAGTGACAAATCCACAAAAAAGAACTGTGTGCGCGCGCGCGAGTCTATGCTTACTTTCAGACTTTGCCCCGCTAGTAGCAGGACATGTCGAGCTAGCTGGCATGCTCTGGCGAGGCCTTCGATTTGCTCTGCATTCTTTATTTCGATATAGTCAGGCCATTCGGGGATCAGTCCAGTACTGACGTAATCCGGGCGTTCAATGTGCTTATAGCCAGAAAGGAGAGAAAACAGTGGCTCACATTCTTGTCCAGAAAATAATTAAATATAGATGACCGATAACAGAAAAAAAGGCTGCAACAATTGAATATTTTTGGAATAGATTATTCTACCAATAATCCCATCAATCCGCTATCTGTGGAACGTCATGTGACCAAACCCAAAAGACAGGTTAGTGGACTTCCTCTGTATGCTTCGCTAATGAGCATGACTACGGATTGATGACATCATTGTTTGAAGTTGAACTTGCTAAAATTTTGTTTTCTTTATGGATGGATTTCGAATTTTGTTTTTGGATTTCGCCATTCTCGCGAGCCGAAAGGAAGTGCTTTGATTATTTTTTTTTTATTTGCCTGTTTTGCCAAACGCAAAAGTAGGTTGCGCATATACCGAATAACTGTAATTGAGTAATCAGATAAAAACTGATTTTACATAATTAAACCACAATACCAATACAAAATATGCATGTGAGGTCCAGTTATCACATTTGTCCACTTGGGGTCGCCATCCTCACGTTCTACACTGTAGAATCAGTTACTTTGAATGTGTGCGGCTTTAAAAGGCGGGGCCTAGCCTGGTGAGTGATGTGTGCTAGCGAATGGCAGTGTTGTTAGCTCAGGTTAGCTTGTCTGCATGTTGAGTCCCTGGGTGTCACTTGTGAGTGTGACAGTGAATGAATGTGCTTATTAAGATCTCTCTATGTATGCCCACTGTTGTCGAAGGCGTGCACACTAGACAGAGGGCCAATGAATCAAAGCATGGAATCATGATGCAAAAATTACTTCTTTACCTTTAATTATGTTACTACTGTATGGTTTTATAAAGTACAATACTGAAGATTGCCATTTTTCTTATTTAAAAATACGTTACAAAATTTTTTGTTGGTGTTTTTTAGGAGCTGGAACTGATTATTCTCATTTCCACTCATTTCAATGGAAAGATGTCTTGAGAGACGAGTGTGGTCACCGAACAAATTCTACTCCTACATCAAGATACCACTGTATTTTGAATAGAAAAATAAACATTTTCTTTTAGTTTCCTCAAGTAATAATATAAAATATTTACCTTTGGTACAGCATAGGCAGGCCTAACAGTAGCGGGACGGACAACATTTTGTGAGTGGGATTTCGACCACTTCTTCCAGAAGAAGCGGCGATATGGGTGACACAGTCGTGCCCTGGAGGATCCACACAGGTCGAAATTGCACACTCGTCGCAGGACACCGGCCAGTCCTGCAAGAAGGTAAAACAAAAGCTTAACAGTGACATTTCAAATCCTTTGGATCATACTCGAAGCAACTCAATTACTCTCACTGGCTATTTTGTGCACCTACGAAAATGACTTCTTGATATTGTAATAAAACAGATTACAATTACAATACCTGTAATCATTAAATTATAGTGCAGTTACTATGGAAAGCTGTGAAAATCATAGCTGATGTGCACAAAATCTGTGGTTTTTGACTATAATTACTGTAGATTTCTTAAACTGTACCGAGCATACCTTTACCTACAGTTTATCCAAGAAATTATAAGTAATCGATTACATGTAAGTATCTAAGTACAATAACTGGAGTCAGTGTTTACCAAAACAAGTCTCTTTATTTGTGGGCAAAAAAAAGCTGCAATGTCGAGTAATATCAGCTGTCTTAGTTTTAACATGTTATAGTTTTGAGGTGCTAAGTCATCAATTCCAAAACATTGTGTGATGAGACATCTGGTGTGCCATAGGAAACGACCCACTTTCACTTAATTTGTCACAAAATTGCTTTTTACTCACTGCAAATAATGTACCTATATATGACAGCGACATATAGTGACTGGTAAAACAATCATATGCTCTTCGACAAGATGGCAGAAGGTACTACTAACCTGTGTACCCACCTGCTGCCATTCTTACAACAGAATAATTTCAAATTTAAAAATAAATCCCTGCGTTGGCTCAATAAACCTTGGGAAAACTCCTGTAAGTGATAAGTGGTACAATAATAATACTGTCGTGCAAAACAGCAGCATATAAAATATATTATTACTATGAAACAGCCGTGGTAGAGAGGTTTTATTGATAAAAGCTAAAAGTCAGTTTAAGCTCTCGAAACATTATGGAAGCTATTAAAATGTGTCTGACATGACAGTTGTGACCTATTCTCTACTGCACGGGTGACCATTTTCTGTATAATCACGTGTGCCTAGCCGGCGATAGCAAACGTTAGCACACACGCTAGTCGTGTGGTAAACGTAAGCCAGTTTTTCCAACTGTCATTTAACTCAGGTGATTTTTTTAACTAAGCGTTTGACCTGTTTAAGTCTCCTACCTGATCTTGTTACAAACCCCGCAGAGCAGTAGGACGCCATTACTGGAGGGCGCGTCACGTGGTACGGTAGTCATGTGACCTAGAGCCACAAATCAGCGACAACGCCGCAGTATAGATAGATAGCTAGATAGATAGCTAGATAGATAGCTAGATAGATAGATAGATAGATAGATAGATAGATAGATAGATAGCTAGATAGCTAGATAGATAGCTAGATAGATAGCTAGATAGATAGATAGATAGATAGATAGATAGATAGATAGATAATTCCCTTTCACTGCTTTTCTGAAAGTGTGTTAGAGTTGGTAATAATGTTTTGTACTTCCCAGCCATCGTAGCAGGTGAATATTGGAATATTTAGCAATAAAGATTATCCGTTGATTTTCTACACTGTTTGTCCTCGTAACTGTTGTAAAATACAGCATGAGCTTTTTATATATTCCATAATTGAAACAAAAAATGAACACGCCTAGCAAAAATGTGAGGGGGATCTGTGGTTTATAATCGTATAAAACTCATTGACTGACTTTGTACACTTCCTGGTGTTTCTACAAATCAAGACAATCTGCCTTCAACAACATGGAATACAGTCAGTAAGTTAGATCCCACAGTTATACCACATGGCCACATTTTCAGGCTCACATATTGATAGAATTAAAATAACTTCTAGTTGAATTTGCCAAGAAAAACTCCCATGTCTATTCACACTGGAAACTGTAATGTTTTGACCTTATGTGACTCCTGATGGCTGAAATTGAGCCGACTGTAATCCCCACAAGCAGAGAACTGTGGGGAAAACAATAGAAAAACAATAGATAGATAGATTTGATTATTAGATAGGTTGTTTGTTGTTGAGTGTGCTCTGTTCGTGTCTTGTGAGAGGAGCAACACCTCACATCAATGGCACCGGTGCAGTTTAATAAGTGATAAGTTGAATAGTTTGCATTTTTGTTATAGTGCTTCACTCAGTTTAACTGACTGCACCTTTGGACGCAGTGTAACCGACTCATTTTCAGGGGTGTTTCTTAAAGGCATGTCTATTTCTTCCTAAAAGTCGCGAAATACCATTACATAGCATATTAATGTAGCTTGCACAGCGACATAACTCAAATTAACCACCCATCTCAGCAAATTTTTAAAAAAGGTTTTGAATGAGTCCATTTAGATGAGTTAATCATCACATTTTTATTTCTAAACATTATATAAACACAATACATTAATAGGCTTGTTTTATTCATATTTATCTTATATATATATATATATATATATATATATATATATATTCGTATCTATATTTGTTTGGTTTCAACAGTGGTTGTTGAACTATTTAAACGTATCAAGTAAATTTAACAACTCACAATGCACTTTTGCAACAAGGGAGAAAGCTGTCCATTTTAGCGTTACAGTTACTTTTCAAAAAGTTGAAAAGAGAGGAATGAGGAATATATTACTTAATTAAAGAAAAGAAAAAAAGAACGGGAACATTTTACATAGCTGGAGTTTTTAAAACAAGTAAGTTGTGTTCAGGGAAAATGCGTGCATTTAAGCATTTGATTTGCTTTTCAAAAGTCTCCAGAGTGCAAAATGTAAGCTTAAAAAACAAGAATGATTGTAATAATTTAATTTAAGAAAATTATATTCCAACAGAACAGTAAAATTTGACTTAGATAGATTTATTGAAGAGATCAGTGATTCTCAAACTTTTTACACCAAGTACCACCGAGGAAAAATAAAATAAAATGCTTTCCGATTACAGTACCACCATCACGACCAACATTAATTATTAATTTAAAAAAGTGAAATACAACTGTTCTTTCTCATACCACTTGTGGTGCATGTGCCACACTTTGGGAATCACTGGTTTAGAGGTGAAAAATATGTGAGTTTTAGCATTGGCATCACTTTTCAGAAGTTGCTAAAGGTTTACAAACACATTTTAAAACGTACTGTATCTAAATTTCTTACCAGGTGCTATTTCGGGGGATATTCCTGGGATAAGCTGAAAAGTTGCCAAATCTATCAACAAAAGTGGTAGCAACATAACACATCATAAGTACAATAGTGCGGCACGGTGGCTGACTGGTTAGAGCGTCAGCCTCACAGTTCTGAGGACCTGGGTTCAATCCCCGGCCCCGCCTGTGTGGAGTTTGCATGTTCTCCCCGTGCCTGCGTGGGTTTTCTCCGGGCACTCCGGTTTCCTCCCACATCCCAAAAAGATGCATTAATTGGAGACTCTAAATTGCCCGTAGGCATGACTGTGAGTGTGAATGATTGTTTGTTCCTATGTGCCCTGCGATTGGCTGGCAACCAGTTCAGGGTGTACCCCGCCTCCTGCCCGATGACAGCTGGGATAGGCTCCAGCACGCCCGCGACCCTAGTGAGGAGAAGCGGCTCAGAAAATGGATGGATGGAAGTACAATAGTTAGCATTTTTGTTGTTTGACTGACTGCACGTGTGGGCGTGCACTGAGAGCTCTCTCTCTCTCTCTCTCTCTCTCTCTCTCTCTCTCTCTCTCTCTCTCTCACGCACACTGTAGGTGACGTCAAACCAGCATGGCGGTCAAGGTGACTTCGGCATCGTTCCTTTTGCCATTTTCAACCCCTACTTCTGTCATTTTTCTTGGTGTTTTGCTCGTTTTCGTGTGTAGGAACAGTCGAGGCGAGTGTGCGCCAGACGAGCGGGCGTCGTGCTCGGAGCCTTGCCTTGTAGCATCACCGGGCTAGCTGACGCCCGGCGGCCGGCCGGTCGGCGGCTGCTTGCTGGCCTTGATGACACTTCTTCCCAACAAGCTGGAGGATATAGCTCCGTAATGCTAACCAGCTGTCAGTCATACTTTCTTCCTGACAAAAAAAAGAAAGGAAAAAAAACGCTTAAGCGGAACGTCTTTTTTTCTCTCCAGTCGAACGTAATATTAATTCTCAGCGACTGCTTTTTGGTTCCTCGACATTGTAACGGTTCGCGTCCTTTTCGTGTTAGCTTTGTTAGCCTGTGGTTACCGGGGCTGGTTCGAGGGTTCGACCATGGAACTTTTCGCCGGCCCGGCTCTGTTGGGGAACATCATAGTTTAGCTTCATGGCAGGCTAAAAATGTACACGTCTGTCTTTGGTTTCGACCTTCTACAGCAACGTACACACAATCCTATAATTTGCATAATCCGGTTTTTTTTTAGAGGGAGGAATGTGTAAACAGTTCCTAATTCCCAATCACCCTCGGTATGATTGTATTTTTGTATGATTTTTTTTTCTTTTAGGTGCAATCAACCAAACGTGGCGATCCAAGTGAGCTCAAAGCCATCTTCCAGAAGGTAAGTATTGCACATTTAAAAATCATTCATTGTTCAGATGGTTTTTTATTTTATTTGTGAGAGTGCATAAACCAGTGATTACCAACCATATAGTGTGAGCGATACCTAGTTGTGGAAAAAATTAGAACACCCTTGTTTCTTCATTTTAATGCCTGGTACCACTAAAGGTGTATTACCTGAAGAATACAATGAACATGACAAAAATGCAGCTGAATCCATAATACTGTATGTATTTGACAGGCTTAAACGTCATCGTAACGTAGCTTTTGTTGTACCAGCCAGGCACGAAAAGTTAACAAGAAATTGAAGAAACAATGGTGGTGGAATATTTTTTTTTGTCCCATGACTTTATAGTGTTAGGCAGAACAATTAGTTATTATTCATACAGGAGATCAAGTCGTGACTTCAAGCTTTGTCTTCAATTAAATAAATTTAGCTTTCACACTGAGTAAGTCATTTTGTGAGTGAATTGAGGCAAAGTCGTCATTTAATTGATACTTTTTGTGATATTTTTGTTTAGTGGTGTGCCGCGAGATTTTTCGAAACTAAAACACCGTGGGTGCCTTGGCTCAGTAAAAGTTGGGAAACACTGGCTTAAACAGTGGGTGATGATAAAGAGTGAGCCAAGTCAGATTTTGCTTGGTAAGTGAACTGGGACAGTTGTCACATGGTTTAAATTAGTTATCCACGGCTAACAGGCTGCTGTTGCGTGTCATGTAGAAAATGAAACTCAGACTCTAAATGACATGCATTTGAAACTGAATTGGCTGACATTTATAGTTGTATCTGTTGAGTGACTTGAGAAGACTTAAAATATCGTTTTGGGTGTGTGGCTGCTTGTTTGGCACTGTTGTTGTCCCGCAGCACTGTTGTCAGCTAAGATCACAAGCAAGGAAGTGCTTGCTTAGCCTTTTACTCGCTGGATTGCACAACTCATCACGTTTGGTATTTGAAATAATACTCAGGCAGTCCGTAAGCTGTCTTGGGTTATTATTGCAGTTGGTGCTTAACCTTCACGTTGCTCTCTGCATGGCCGATGTGTGACCGACCATGTGACTGTTGCATGACAAAGCCCCTGTTGGTACACACACACACTGGGTCAAATAGCACAGAAGTTCAAGCCAAAAAGATTTCTGTGCGTGCTCGGTTGGGTCAGTCTGAAATGTCCAAATCTGTTGAGGGATGCAGCACACAACAGAAATACGACCTTGCAATATGTTAATTAGATACATGACATCATCACCAGCCTCTGGGGTGATGTGTGTCTGGTTGCTGGTCACAACAACACCGTAGTTCTGCTTCTTGGAATTTAGCGTGCTCGACGTAAATGAGTACACCCCAACAGATTTGTCTGAAAACCTTAATTTTCCTTTCAGAATCAGTATTTTCTGTGGCATACTGTAGTAAAGAATATTACCATCCATCCATTTTCTTCCGCTTATCTGAGGTCGGGTCGCGGGGGCCACAGCGTTAGCAGGGAAGCCCAGACTTCCCTCTCCCCATCCACTTCCTCCAGCTCTTCCGAGGGTATCCCGAGGCGTTCCCAGGCAAGCCGAGAGACGTAGTCTCTCCAGCGTGTCCTGGGGCGTCCCCGGGGTCTCCTCCCGGTGGGACATTCCTGGAAAACCTCACCAGGGAGACATCCGAAACAGATGGCCGAGCCACCTCATCTGGCTCCTCTCAATGCGGAGGTGCAGCGGCTCTACTCTGAGCTCCTCCCGGATGACCGAGCTTCACACCCTATCTCTAAGGGAGAGCCCGGACACCCTGCGGAGGAAACTCCTTTCGGCCGCTTGTATCCGAGATCTTGTTCTTTCGGTCACGACCCACAGCTCATGACAATAGGTGAGGGTAGGAACGTAGATCGACCGGTAAATATAGAGCTTCGCCTTTCGGCTTGGCTCCTTCTTCACCACAACGGACCGATACAAAGTCCGCATTACTGCAGACACTACACCGATCCGCCTGTCGATCTCCCGTTCCATTCTTCCCTCACTCGTGAACAAGACCCCACGATATTTGAACTCCTCCACTTGGGGAAGGACCTCATCCCCCACCTAAAGAGGGCACTCCACCCTTCACCCTTTTCCGAGTGAGGACCACGGTCTCAGATTTGGAAGTGCTGATTCTCATCCTAGCCGCTTCACACTCGGCTGCAAACTGCTCTAGTGAGAGTTGGAGGACGATGAAGCCAACAGAACCACATCATCTGCAAAAAGCAGAGATGCAATACTGAGGCCACCAAACTGAACTCTCTATGCCTTGGCTGGGCCTAGAAATTCTGTCCATAAAAGTTATGAGAGAGGGGCGGGCCTGGAACGGATTAATGGTATTTCCATTCATTTCAATGTAGAAAGATGATTTGAGAACTGAGTTTTTTTTTTAGTTATGAGCATGGTCACTGAATAAATTCAACTTGTCTGAAGACACCACTGTAAGGCAAGCTAAATGTAAAAAAAAAAAATATTTAATTTACAAAATTAGTATAATCATCCATCCATCCATCGCGGGCGTGCTGGAGCCTATCCCAGCTATCATTGGGCTGGAGGCGGGGTACACCCTGAACTGGTTGCCAGCCAATCGCAGGGCACATACAAACAAACAACCATTCGCACTCACATTCACACCTACGGGCAATTTAGAGTCTCCAATTCATGCATGTTTTTGGGATGTGGGAGGAAACCGGAGTGCCCGAAGAAAACCCACGCAGGCAAGGGGAGAACATGCAAACTCCACACAGGCGGGGCCGGGGATTGAACCCCGGTCCTCAGAACTGTGAGGCTGAGGCTCTAACCAGTGGCCTACCATACCGTCTTAGTATAATCATCGTTGAATCAGAATCATCTTTATTTGCCAAGTATGTCCAAAAACACACAAGGAAGAATTTGTCTCCGGTAGTTGGAGCCGCTCAAGTACGACAACAGACAGTCAATTTACAGAACACTTTGGAGACAGAAAGACATTGACAAAAAAAAAACAGTCACTGAGCAGTAAAGGGTTGCTAGTTATCTGGTGATGCCGGTACATTTTTTATGTTATTTTTTTGACAATTGTGCAAAAAGATGCAGAGTCCTCTAGCACTTAGAGCAGTTCGAATGACTAATATTGCAATAGTCCGGTGCAATGACCATTGTGCAAAGGGCGCCAAGACTTCAAGGAGTGTATGCAGTTTAAAGTGACGAGTAGTGCGATAATCTGGGACAATGTTGGTTGTGCAAATGTTGCAGATACTCCTCAATCAGTGTGCAAATGGTGCAGATGCTACTCTGGCACGAGTGGCCAGTATATGCAAATAGTGCAGCATGGCGAGACAACTACAGTGAGTGCACGAGTAATACATAATTGGCCCCACAGAAATGTGACAACGAACTCAAGTCAAAAAATTGCCAGCATGTTATAATGGAATTGTAGGTTAGGTGTTTAAGAAGTTGATCGCAAGACGGAAGAAACTGTTGGAATGTCTGCTAGTTCTAGTTTGCATTGATCGGTAGCGCCTACCTGAGGGAAGTAGCTGGAAGAGCTGGTGACCGGGGTGCGGAGGGTCCGAGAGGATTTTGCACGCTCTTGTCTTAGTTCTGGCAGCGTGCAAGTCCTCAATGGTGGGTAGGGGGGTACCGACAATCCTTTCAGCAGTTTTGATTGTCCGTTGCAGTCGAAGTTTGTCCTTTTTTGTAGCAGCACCAAACCAGACTGTGATGGAAGAACACAGGACTGATTCGAATCCGAATTCGATTGAAGTTATATAAATAATTTTTTTGGTCACTGACATTGATTTAAAAAAAAAATAAAAAATGTCTTTTACGTTTAGTGATTGACAGCATTTTCCAATCACGTTCCTGTGAATACACTTCTCTTAACAGCTTCTGTTGGCCCTTTCCCACGTGGCTTTTCCACACAAACGTGGTTATTGAAGGTACTACAACAAGAACTGTGGGGATGAGTAAATCTGTTGATGATGTAAAGTGATCCTCATAAAACAGATTAACGGGATTATGTAATAGTGCACGCGACGCATGCAAAGTAAAATGAATCGCTGTGTGGTTAGTAGAGCTAAAGGCACCAAGTCCCAGTGGGTTAAAAGAAAATAGTATCGTTGTGATCATGTGCCTAACTTGACTTTAATTGTTCTTGTGTGTCTGTTTCCATGTTCAGTATGCCAGCGAAGTGGACAAAGATGAAGACAGGTTCATGACCCCAGGAGATTTTGTCCAGAAGTATCTCGGCCTGCAAACACAGATCCACCACAACCCCAGAACTGTACAGCTGCTGGCTGCTGTGGCCGACACTACGAAGGACGGGTGTGTGTGCCACTAATCCACAAACATTACGCTTTACTAATTGTTGAACTATACCTGTTAGCTCATGAAGATAAAATAGACAACTTGTTATCCATGCGGTCAGATGTGCACAAATGATACACAAACTCGACGCACTCATATCTTTTATGTAGTATTTAATCATCATAATCTCATTGAAGACAGTGGTTCTCAAATATTTTACACCAGGTTCTACATCCAAAAGAATATCAGTTCTACAAGTACCACCATAATGACCAGTATTAAAAACGTACTGTACTCTATAAACCATCTGGTCTCAAACTGGCGGCCCGCGGGCCATTTGCGGCCCATGAGACGATATTTTTTGGCCCCCACCTTAATATGAAAGTTTAATGTTAGTGCGCCCCTCGAGTTTTATATGAATGCCACTTTTACAGTGTTGTGTGCGCAGCTGACGAACCTACTAATCACGTAACATCGACCGGGCTTGATGCAAGCAGAGAAACATTTTTCAATGAGTGAAAGTTACAGCAGCGTTGCCATGGAGATTTTTCTTCTGTGCCTGGCTAGGCAAACGCGGACATTCGTCCCAGCGCGCATTGTGAACAACACGTCCCAAAAAAGTGTTTTAAGTTGCTGCCCAGCATGACATTATACGACGTAAATAGGTTATGTCTCTCTCTGAATAAATCAAGGTGATGCGTGCACGACGAGACAAAAGAAGGGTGGGGAACTCGTTTGTGTGGTCTGCGATTTGAGTCCGGTCGGATCTGTGTGGGGGTGGGCTGCAGTCGGGCTGAGCGCGTTGTGGCCCCCATCCACTCCCATATTAAATGGAAAAAAGAAAAGGCACTTGGATGGCATGGCAGTAGATGCATGGCGCGTTCGGTCTGGTTGAGGTGTGCTCTCGCATGAATCTGGTCTGGTCTGCGTCCTTGTTTATCTTATTTTGTGTTAAAAAATAAAAAAGACGTTTGAGAAGATTGGATTTTTTAAAATTTCTAATTTAAATTTCACGCGGGTGCATGTGCGCCGCCGCGGCTGCGGCCCAGCCTCAGCTAAATTCTGCCTCCAGCGGCCCCAAGGTAAATTGAGTTTGAGACCCCTGCTATAAACAAAAGTTTAAGCAGGCTGTATGCATAGCTACAAGCTTCACTGCAATATGTTTGATTGTATGTTTTAAATGTAGTACATTTTATTTTTATTTAATAAGGTAATTCTATTGCATACGACTTGTTTGAGCCCACGTACCACACTTTTTATTATTCCTGTTCCAATCTCATTTTGGCTCTGATACTCTAAATTATTTCACTAAGATTGAATCAATTAATGTATTTCTTTTCTGACTACTATGGCAGGCTCATCTCATTCCAGGAGTTTCTTGCCTTTGAGTCCGTGTTGTGTGCACCTGACGCTCTCTTCATAGTTGCCTTCCAGCTATTTGACAAGACCGGAACTGGAGACATTTCCTTTGGTACGTTCCATTGTCTTTTCTTTTTGTGACTCCACCTTAAGGCGCGAGTCACGTGACTAGTTTATCCCAAAACACTTCGTATTGAATGCAGCTGTTCCCAACTTGATGTCCAATGTGTTTATGTGGTGGATCATTATGTGGTGGATCATTTGAGTGCCTTCTGTGTTTTCATTCAGTCCATTGCAGATAAGGAATTTCCTAACATGATGCTGTGAACCTGATTATTCCTCTTTCTAGCTCATAACACATGGATGAACTTAGTCTCTTTTTCTCCAAAAACACAATGCTTTGGGACTTTGGAGTCCCATTTTTTTAAACTTGTGTATTCTTGCCACAGAGAATGTACGAGATATTTTCAGCCAGACCACAGTGCACCACCATATTCCCTTCAACTGGGACTGCGAGTTCATCCATCTGCACTTCGGGCACGACCGCAAGAAACGTCTCAACTACCTCGAGTTCACCCAGTTCCTGCAGGTGACTTGCCTAAACACACAGCATTCTTGCTTTTCACCTCCTCGTCACACAGGACGCACCCGTTTTTAGTGGTGTACAATTTTACCCTTAACTTGACGGTGTCATGTTCTTGTAGGAGCTGCAGTTGGAGCACGCTCGGCAGGCCTTTGCCCAGAAGGACAAAGGGAAGAATGGCGTCATTTCCGCTTTGGACTTCAGTGACATTATGGCCACCATTAGGCACCACATGCTCACACCATTTGTGGAGGAGAACCTTGTCTCAGTGAGTTTGTGTGTGACAGTCTTGATTATGGCCTCAGATACAACCTACTAATTTTACACAGTCATGACAACTTACTATGTACAACACAGCTCAGTGTTGGCAAAGCTTGTGTATTTCTGTTTAAGCTCTGCTCTGTCCTATTATTTTTTTTAGATAGGTGTTGTTTGGATATCACCAAAATAACGGCAAAAATCACCTGGCTAAACCCCCAACTCATGTACTAATTTTCCTGAGAGTACCAACGTGACAAGTGGCCGTCATCTTTGTGGAATAAAAAAAAATTTAAGTCGGTTGAGCTCTTCAAACCCTTCTAAAATCCTCCATAAAAAATAAATGTCAGTTCCATCTTCTCAATAGTAAATATTAATTATTATATTGATTATGTTTCCCAAAAACATGCATTAATTGGAGACTCTAAATTGCCCGTAGGCATGACTGTGAGTGCGAATGGTTGTTTGTTTCTATGTGCCCTGCGATTGGCTGGCAACCAGTTCAGGGTGTACCCTGCCTCCTGCCCGATGACAGCTGGGATAGGCTCCAGCACGCCCACGACCCTAGTGAGGAGAAGCGGCTCAGAAAATGGATGGATATTGATTATAATGGAGCAGTAAATATTCATAATTGTTTATTATAATAATAAAGCAACAAACCAATTATCCAAATTTTTGCTTATTTTCTGACATGCTACATTTAAACCAGTAACTGAATCATAAACTGTTTGTGCATTTTCTGCACTGTTGAAATAATGTCTTCTTTTTTAATAAAGGGATGGACTTTTTTTTTTTTTAAACAATCATAAAAATGTTATAATCTAAGAAAAATTATTCATTGTAGCGGCGTGGGTTTTGTATGCAAGTTCCTGCTTTGCAAACGCACTCTGAAAGCACCCTGCGTTGCTTGTAGCAAGCTGTGTCGCATTTTCTTCTGCCTTCCCTGAGCGTGCTTCAAGCTGTTTGTTGACACCACAGCTCGATTTTACTATAAAACTAAATGCAAAACAAAAAGAATTACTCACATTGAATATTTAAATAGAAGACACATAGTTTTAGAAATCATCAGCTTATGCTATGAGTCAATGGAAAACCCTATTGACTGGCTAGCTAACGTGAGCATTAGATCACAGGAGGATGTACACACAATCGCCGTAGTAACACGTACAGACAAACTATATAACAATACTCACAGGTATATATTCTTCCTAATATGTGAAAAACGAGTTTAATAAAGTTTTATTGTAACTTTTTTCTTCTCTTTTTTTAAATTATTTTTTTTAAATTTATTTTTATTATTATTATTTTTTTTTAGCTTACTGCACTCCATACAGACTCCATGCACTTGTACCAGACTGCCCCCAGGAGGCCATGGCATATAGAGCAGGAACAGCAGATACTGTCATGACTTTGTATAAAAAGACATGATTTTTTCCCCCCTGACTGTCTGACATCAAATCAGACTAAAATATTCCTGTTTTAGGTCAGTTAGGATTACCAACATTATTTGTATTTGCTAAATGCCAGAATATTGAGAGGATTTTTTTTTTTGGGGTGGGGGGGGGGAACAAATATATTCATTCATTCATCTTCCGTTCCGCTTATCCTCACTAGGGTCGCGGGCATGCTGGAGCCTATCCCAGCAATCTTTGGGTGAGAGGCGGGGTACACCCTGAACTGGTCGCCAGCCAATCGCAGGGAACAAATATATATAATAGACAATACAGTCACCCCAGGCTTGCCCATGTTTTTAGCCATGGCTGTTTTGTTTTTTATTTCAATTTTTTAATGTATTATAATTTTACTTGGTACTAATTTATTTTATGGTTGTTCTATTAAGTTCTATTTAAAGTTGAGTTTTGGTAATTAAACAAATACTAAGTTTCAAAATCAATGAATAATTGTTTATAAATTCCTGATTTCAATATCAATCAAAATGATTGTGGTCATTACTTTTTGCATAATCGTCCAGCCCTATTTCTAGTTTTTTTTCCCCACAGGAAGTCCTGTAGTGTTTTTTAAGTAGTCTTCAGTGTTCCCCCACCATATCGCGGTTCATTGTTCTCACTCCTGCTACATCGTAGTTTTTTGGTAGAACGAAACTCTTTGTCTGTCCTCTTCTTTTTTTTGTGTGGAAATCTGCGGTTTATTGCAGTATTTTTTTTAAATGGATTTTTACATTATGCCTATTACTGTAATGCCCTTGCATGTGGGAAACGAGAGCCAAAGTCCATGAAGCACTTTTCAGGCATTTATAAATGGCCGGAAGAACAGTTAACCACATAAACACAATGAAAAAAACTCACACAAGGAGCTGCTGTGAGCTACAGCTCATACCCATACATTCACACTTTGTTTGAACCACTGCTGCACTAGACTTAGCGCCATATAATAAAGTAATAATGTTGGGATACCTTTATTGGGGGAAAAAAAAAAGAAGACACTTGAGACAATTTGAATTCTTAATGCATTGCCGAGGTGTCAGATCGGGACTCGGTACAGGAAGTTACTGAAAGTCAAATGACTCAGACTCCGGTGCAAAAAAAAAAAAATGTGACTGGGACATCCCAAGTATTTATATAAGACATTCATTTACTGTGTTATATTTGCCAGTTGTACGTTATTATATGAGAAAAAAAATATTTTTGTGGTTTTCTCGTTCCAGGCAGCAGGAGGCAGCACTTCTCACCTGGTCAGCTTCTCTTACTTCAATGCCTTCAACTCCCTCCTTAACAACATGGAGCTGATTCGCAAGATCTACAGCACACTGGCCGGCTCGTGGAACGACACACTGGTCACCAAAGGTACGTTCATCTCTATGTGGAAGGAAGCTTTTTATACTTGTTTCATCACATCTTATTTCCAATCTTATCTGTCCCTTGCAGAGGAGTTTGTTCATGCTGCCAACAAGTTTGGTCAAATCACGCCAATGGAAATTGACATCCTGTACCAGTTATCAGGCCTGCACTCCCCCTCAGGGTAAACACAGTAGTAGCACCTTAAAACTAACAACCGCGGTCACTTCAACACTTCTTTTATCAGTTCAAACTAAGTCAGTCAACATTGGTTTATCTATGGGGGAGACTTTTCTGATTGGTGACCAGGAGAGATGAATCATTTTCTACTAAATACTGTCACCGCTTCTGAAATTGTAAGCAGTTGACAGCAAATGTTCCATCATTTAACATCACCAGGTAAATTTACAGTTTGGAGTTACTGTGCAGAGTACATACACTACTCACCAAATGTTAACTTTTAAAAAAAAAATTTTTTTTTAATGACAGCCAGAGCTTGAAATGAATTCACTTTACGGCCTTCTCGGCACTGATTATGTGTACTTCTGTGTGCCAGACGCCTGAATCTGGCTGACATTGAGAGAATAGCTCCGCTAGAAGAAGGAAGTCTTCCATATAACCTGGCTGAAACCCAGAAACAGGTAACACATAATCACTGTCTGATTCACACATGTTGTATATACTGTATATCCACATATTGTTACCAGGGGAGGGTTACGTGATTACTCAAATAATCAGCTTGTCTTTGAGGTGTGCCGATTATTTGTGATTAATTAGCATTTTATTCAAGTGGAGGCCAGTTTTGAGGAAATATAGCTTTCACTGTTGTAATATTTCATTCTGCTTTACAATAGTACAAATCATCATTAGTTATATTTTCCATTATATGCTTCACCCAGAGTCAGGCTCAAGGGGACAGTTCAAGGCCTGTGTGGCTCCAAGTTGCAGAATCTGCTTACAGGTTCACTTTGGGCTCTATTGCTGGAGGTGAGTTCTTCTCCTGTGAGCCATCAACATATCATATGAGAGATTACTTGGTCCAAGCTTGTGTTGCTTTGCCCAGCCACGGGCGCAACGGCGGTGTACCCAATTGACTTGGTGAAGACCCGAATGCAGAACCAAAGGTCCACGGGGTCTTTTGTTGGGGAGCTGATGTACAAGAACAGCTTTGACTGCGCCAAGAAGGTGCTTCGCTACGAAGGCTTCTTTGGCTTCTACAGAGGTACGCCACAAGAAACCACACCTGCTTCCTAACCTGCCAATTACATCACTTATCACGTATTACGAACAATCTGGCATAATGTCCCACAGGTTTGGTTCCCCAGCTTATTGGCGTGGCGCCTGAGAAGGCCATCAAACTCACTGTGAGTCCACTTCCCTCATGCACACCCATGAATACACTAACGTAGAGAAAAAAACAGTATGAACATTTTGTATCGCAACTATCATGACCAAAATTATCAAGCTAATCGGTATTATCACATTATTGCTAAATGAAATCTGAAAAAAAACATAATTGCGCCGAAAAGATCAAATTAGGGCTTAATCAAATAACTTGAATAATTCGATTACAAAAAAAAAAAAGTTTTAAATCTCTGCCTCGATGCGTTGCAGTGATCATTTTTCCACACGGACTAATGTAACTGTTGACTCCCTCATCATTCCCTATCAAAATAAGTTGGCATAATGAACACGAGCCAGGCTCATAGTGTGTAAAAACATTTAACACACAAGAAGATAAAGTATAATGTGTCTACTGCAAAGAACTAACTGAACATCTCACAACAGCACGTCTACAATCGCAACACAAGGTGTCAATGTTAACTATATTATATTATTATAGCTTACCACTGCCAATTAGAACGTATTGTAATACCCCCATGAGTGGTCAAGGGTAGCACATAGCTGCCGGTGCACTTCAAAACAATTTATTGAACAAATGGTAACAAAATAAACACGTAATAAGCACATTCATACACTAGCCATAACCGATGCCCAGGGACTCAACGTGCAGAATTGCTAACGTGAACTAACAACAGCCAACTCCACTCTCATTTGCTGACGCACACGTCACTCAACAGGCCAGGCCCTACCTTTTAAAGCCACACGCATTCAAAGTCACAGATGCTACAGTCGAGAACGGGAGGCCGGCGACCCCAAATGGCCAAAAATAATACCTGCACCTCACATGTATATTTTTTATTGGTGGTGGTGTTTAATAATGTTAAATACTTTTTTATCCGCTTACTCGATTAATCGGTGGGAAAATCGGTAAAATGTTTCTGAAAGAGGCGGCACGGTGGACGACTGGTTAGAACGTCTGCCTCACAGTTCTGAGGACCGGGGTTCAATCCCCGGCCCCGCCTGTGTGGAGTTTTCATGTTCTCCCCGTGCCTGCGTGGGTTTTCTCCGGGCACTCCGGTTTCTTCCAACTTCCCAAAAATATGCATGGTAGATTAATTGACAACTCTAAATTGCCCATACGTGTGAATGTGAGTGCGAATGGTTGTTTGTTTGTATGTGCCCTGCGATTGGCTGGCAACCAGTTCAGGGTGTACCCCGGCTCCTGCCCAATGACAGCTGGGATAGGCTCCAGCACGCCCGCGACCGTAGTGAGGAGAAGCGGCTCAGAAAATGGATGGATGGATGGATAATGGCTTCTAGTCTGGAAAAGATGATTATTGTCTAAAAAAAAATAGTAGTACTTAAAATTCTTGAAAATATACACTTTTTGTTCTCGAGAAAAAAGGACTTTATTCTGAAAATAATTTGCCTTTTGTTCTTAAAAAATACTATTCATGCAAGGATATCAGATTTATGTGATGCATTACAATCATATCCGAGGTTTTAATGGGCCCATAGCTGAGGTATGAAGAAGTGATTAGTTTATTAAATTTGTTTTATTGGCACCTTGATCCCCGTATATACAGGTACGCACTTTTTTAAATGATACGACATAATAATCAAATTATTTTGCGGCCCCTCAAGCTACGGACCCAAGTTTGAGAACCAATGCTCTAAGCAGCCACGCACACTACAGAACAAGTGACACAAAATATGGTATTCAGGAATTATGGTAATACACACCATTTGAAATATTATCACCGTTTATTGAAAAAACATTTCCCTACACTGTTACAGTAGAAATTAAAGGTGTCTTTAAACAGATGGACAAACACACTACCTGTAACTTTATTTGTGCTCCACAGGTGAATGACTTCGTACGTGACAAGTTCACCGACAAGGATAACTCAATTCCTTTTCTTGCTGAGATCTTGGCTGGTGGCTGTGTAAGGGACAGACTCACTGCGCACGTGTAAGTGCTAAAGAAAATGTGCTAACTAGCGCTTTCTCTTCTTGTTCATAAAGGCCGGAGGCTCCCAGGTGATCTTTACTAACCCTCTGGAGATAGTGAAGATCCGTTTGCAGGTGGCAGGCGAGATCACCACCGGGCCTCGAGTTAGCGCAATCAACGTTGTGCGAGACTTGGGCTTCTTTGGCCTCTACAAGGTAAATATGACCAGTGCATTCTGCAACCCACCTCCTCGCTGGTAGACTCAGTCTTCGGTGGTCTTTGCCGTCTGTGTGGTTCTAGGGAGCTAAGGCCTGTTTCCTGAGGGACATCCCCTTCTCCGCCATCTATTTCCCCGCCTACGCCCACCTCAAGTCCTTGATGGCTGACGAACAAGGTCGGCTCGGTGCCTTGCAGCTTCTCACTGCTGGAGCCATTGCAGGTAAACACAGACTGTACTTTTAAAGATTCAAATGAGGTGCAGCTATCACTTGGGTTTAATTTCTTTTCTGTTTTTTTTTTTTTTTTTTTTTTTTTTTAAATGTAATTGGTGAATGCCCGCCAAATGCGTGAGATAAGGACCGACACCTGCTGCGAATAGGGAAAATACACAAATAATTGATGCTCCAACTCAAAAGGGGTTTATAAATGTGTATAGATGCCACAAGATGGCAGCAAAGAACCTCAAACGGAGATGATCATGACTCACCAACACTACGCATCTAACATGTACATAATCACGAACCCATTTTACATAAACAACTGTAATCAATAGTTCAATTATTGAGCTCATCAGTAGTACTGGCTAGCGTACTAGCCTAAATGACACGCTAGCAAAAACTGCTAATAGAAAAGTAGTAATTGGTCTCAACAAAGTACAGTGGTTATGGAAAGTATTCAGACCCCCTGAAATTTTTCGCTCTTTGTTATATTGCAGCCATTTGCTAAAATCATTTAAGTTCATTTTCCCCCCTCATTAATGTACACATAGCACCCCATAGTGACAGGAAACAAAACAGAATTGTTGAAAGTTTTGCAGATTTATAAAAAAAAAAAAAAAAAAAAATGAAATATCACACAGCCATAAGTATTCGGACCCTTTGTTCAGAATTTATTAGAAGCACCCTTTTGAGCTAATAAAGCTATGAGTCTTTTTGGGAATGATGCAACGATGCAATGATGCAAGTTTTTCACACCTGGATTTGGGGATCCTCTGCCATTCCTCCTTGCAGATCCTCTCCAGTTCTGTCAGGGTGGATGGTGAACATTGGTGGACAGCCATTTTCAGGTCTCTCCAGAGATGCTCAGTTGGGTTTAAATCAGGGCTCTGGCTGGGCCATTCAAGAACAGTCACTGAGTTGTTCTAAAGCCACTCCTTTGTTATTTTAATTGTGTGCTTCGGGTCATTGTCTTTTTGGAAGGTGAACCTTCGGCCTAGTCTGAGGTCCTGAGCACTCCGGAGAAGGTTTTCGTCCAGGATATTCCTGTACTTGGCCGCATTCATCTTTCCTTCGATTGCAACCAGTCGCCCTGTCCCTGCAGCTGAATAACAACCCAACAGCATAATGCTGCCACCACCATGCTTCACTGTTGGGACTATATTGGACAGGTGATGAGCAGTGCCTGGTTTTCTCCACACATACTGCTAAAGTTAAGGCCAAAAAGTTCTATCTTGGTCTCATCAGACCAGAGAATCTTACTTCTCACCATCTTGGAGTCCTTCAGGTGTTTGTTTTTTTAGCAAACTCCAAATGGGTTTTCTTCCGTCTTGCACTGAGGAAAGGCTTTCGTCGGGCCACTTTGCCATAACGCCCCGACTGGAGGAGGGCTGCAATGATAGCTTTCTCCCATCTCCCAACTGCATCTCTGGAGCTCAACCACAGTGATCTTTGGGTACTTCTTTACCTCTCTCACCAAGGCTCTTCTCCCCCGATTGCTCACTTTGGCCGCATGGGCAGCACTAGGAAGGGTTCTGGTCGTCCCAAACGTCTTCCATTTAAGGATTATAGATGCCACTGTGGTCTTAGGAACCTTAAGTGCAGCAGAATATTTTTTGTAACCTTGGCCAGATCTGTGCCTTGTCACAGTTCTGTCTCTGAGCAGTTCCTTTGACCTCATGATTCTGATTTGCTCTGACGTGCACTGTGAGCTTTAAGGTCTTATATAGACAGGTGTGTGGCTTCGCTCACCTTTGTAACCCATAAAAATTGCAATTGTCACGGAATATAAGACGTTTGTCATTTAGTATTTTCAGCTTTTTTAATAGCCACTCCGCAGAGCAAACCACGCACATGTGCAGAACCCTCCCTCAGTAACACCCGCTAACAATCGAGGCTAAACCTTGCTCGCCCTCCCCCCCCCCCCGACATATAAAGACTTCAATCTCTCACTTGAGATTCATCACTTCAACGTACAATGCTTCCATGACACCAATTAATAGTTTCCAATAAGCCAAGGATTTGGCGACATCTTGGGGTATCTTAGGGCATAATAGAAAGCGAACAAAAAATGCAAATAGTTTTTCAGCAAATAGCTGAGGATAGGTTCCACAGAAAAGTTGCAACCCACCAATAGGAAGGGGTTCATTGTATTCCACACTTTTGTAGTAGGGCCATCTCAGCAAAAGTCTCTTCTGGCTTGATTTCCCAGGTATCCCTGCAGCATCGCTCGTGACGCCTGCCGACGTCATCAAGACTCGTCTGCAAGTGGCCGCCCGGGCGGGTCAGACCACTTACTCCGGAGTCACCGATTGCTTCAGAAAGATCATGCGGGAGGAAGGATTCCGAGCCCTGTGGAAGGGAGCAGGAGGTGTGTGTAGTGTGTGTGCGAGGGCAAGAGTGTACGAGAATGAGATAACGTGTGCAAGAGGGAGCTTGTGTGAGAGCGACAGTGTGTGGGAGTGAGAGAGTAAGAGAGTAATTAATTTTAGGGAGTGCATTTTCACTCATTGAAATTGAAATCTCTTCTCCAGCTCGTATGTGCCGGTCCTCTCCCCAGTTTGGTGTGACTCTGGTGACCTATGAACTCTTACAGAGGTGGTTCTACATTGACTTTGGAGGACAGTAAGTTATTTTATTTTTTTTCCTTTGTCCAGAGCAAGTCATTACATGAGTTTTAACACCTGTATTCAAGTTTAATGGCTGTAGACTCAACATAACTTTTTGCGGTCCTCCGTTGCAGTCGTCCATCAGGATCCGAGCCCACGCCCAAGTCTCGCATCTCGGAGCTCCCCCCCATCAACGCCGATCACGTCGGAGGCTACAGTCTGGCCGCCGCCACCTTTGCCGGTGTGGAGAACAAATTCGGCCTACACCTGCCTAAATTCAAGTCCTCGGGCGTTGTGTCCATTCACCCCCCAGAGCCCGCCGCTCCCACGCAGTCCACTTAGGCAGAGTCTGAGCATTCATATCGCTTCTCCATCATCCTCCCGTCCGTCATCCTTTTCCAGGAGTCGGGCATGAAGATATTCAAACCAACAACAATAAAGAACACAGCCTCAGTTATAATGCCCGGGGAGGGGGGTGTAGATTCAAGAACAAACGGCAGCTTGTGGTTAAATGTAGTGCGGCCAACCCCCTCATTACCCCCCAGCCAATCGCGGCGCAGCACCTGGTCGCCGGGAGAACTGCAGCAACTGTGTCATATCTTCAGTGGCTGTCCACTCCTAGAATCTCCATCGGTCAATCCAGAATCCATACGAAACAGCCTTACATACTCCTCTCTCATGAATAGCTCTGATTTTTGTTCGCTTTCTTTTTGTTTGATACTCTTTTGTGAGTAAAAGCTGGGGGCATAGAAAGTAATTAGCTTGTTAGCCGTGTATTGTGTGTAGGGTTGCAAAGAGGGGGGATGTTTCTGGGAACTTTCCATGGGAATTGAAGATGGCTGAATCTGGTTGTTTTAAGTCAGGGTTATGCTGATATCGATTACTTTTTTACATTTAATTTCCATAGTAAGAGCCACCCTTAAATTTGGTAAATTTCTGTTAATTCCCATGGAAAGTTTTCGACTTTAAAATTTCTGGAATTTTGCAACCCAAGTTGTGTGTGGTGTCACTCACAGGAGGATGAAATACTGTACATATTGTAAAAGTAATGTTTAGCACAGCGGTTATGAAAATGTAACATGCAGTACTGTACATACTGGAAAACTGCTGAGACAGAACTGTTAAAAGGTGACATCTAATGCATGGTGTGATTATTGTCATGTTACAGCAAGAGGGGAGCAATGAGAGTCACGCTTACTGGTGTACAAACCTTTGCGTTCATGAAATTAAGTATTCATGAAGTATATGCTTAAAAGTTCAGTCATTTTATTGAAATAAATATGTGGTTTTAATTTTACAAACACAGACTGAGTTTTATTCCAATGAGGAAGTGCAGCCCTCATATCAACAGTACAACACGTTTGCAGAAGAACGTTCTCCGCCATCGTGTGGTTGCAACGTGCTTTCAAAATGGGTTTCTCATTGTTAAGGACGGAACAGCAAACATTTCAAGAATGCTAAACACTTGAAGGAAATCCCTCAACGAAATCTTTTAGATACGTTCAAAGGATGCATGTCCTAAAGTATCCTAAATCCTATAGTTGTACAGCATAAGGAAGGAGCAACCTTTTTGAGGAGCCCAGTTCTGGTGACCATGATCATGATCATGACCATCGCCAATTGGACAGTCATGGACCTGGCAGTCATAGTAACACGGGGCGTGGGGGGGTTCTCACTAGGTTCATGGCGGTGCTCCTGGGGCTGGATGGCTGCTTGTTGTGGGGGCTCCCCTCTCATGCCCAATGGCTGCTCTCCGGGTTGCCCTAACCCCCCAACCCCCCTTTATTGTCCCCTTGTCGGGCGCCCCTATGGGCCCTCCTTTCCACCAAACAGGAGACACCGTCTCGCCTTCAGACTGGGCGTGGATTGGTTACTCTGTGGGCTTAGGCTTCATTTGTACAGCCAGGATCACAGGCCCTGTCCTGCATGCTTCCCCGTCATGTCCTATATTGTCCTGTCCTTCCCTCACAGGATGTAGCTCTACTGATCCATACAACACTCGAATCCAATGGTTCATTGTACTAGTTATAAAATACTTTACTTTCCTCATCTTGTTTACACCTAGTGCTTTGTCTTTTGTTGTCTTCTTTTACTATATTTAGTTACCTTTTCACTCCTCTCCTGTTTTTTCTGTCACTCCCCTTTAAAAACTTTGTTCTGTTCGACTGAACAACTGTAATTCAAAATATCAATCAGAATACAAAGAAACCACAGTCGCAGCTGAAAGAGTTCACTGTCACACAGTAAAACTTTTCTGGCATAAAAGGGATACAGGTCTTCCTTTCTGCTTGACCTAACAGCCAAACAGGACAGAAAAAAAAGAAACACAGGTTTCAACGCATTCAGCGGAGACACCCACAGCGTTTGAGAGGATTAATTTTTCACAATTTTTAAGTCTCATATACTTAGCGATTTTTTTAATCAGTCAAATTTTGCATGCTTGGTAACAGCAGTCTGCTCTATGATGGGTCAAATTCAGAAGACATTTTAACTTTACATGGACTTTAAAATCGTTTTGTTGTCATTAAATACATGTTTCAAATTTTTCATTTCAGTTTTTAAACGACGACAACAAAAAAGGTTTCAAACTATTGTCCTTGATATTGAGAAACACTAGTTTGACCGAGACTAGAGAGTCAGTTTATTACATGGACAGAAGGAAAATTTGGACGGTAGTAGCTATAAAAACGATCTCTGAATTACACCATCATCAATATTCATGTCGATGTTAAAAATTAGAATACTGTTCTTAAACAATAACATAACACACAGTAAATAATAGCTGTTTAAAGTTGAGGCCTGAATAGTTTGATCAGGTAAAAAGCTTGTAGTGCTAACTGTGTGTGCTACACTGGCTTTTAGTACAACGCAGCATTTGTCAGACTATGCAGCATATTTTAAATAAGTACAAGCACCGGAATAAATATTAAATATTGCAGTGGTTAAAATTTAACACTCGCCTGCACAGGCCACAGCAAAATAGTGTGTCCAATTTGTGCTGAAGAGCACACAACCAGGTTTGTATAGGGTCCATCCTTTTGATTTTTTTTCTCACACATTTCCAGTCATGGGCACTAGGGTGTTGCAAAAATATTAAAACATGGTTTGGGAAAATAAAAAATAAACAAAATGTTAGTATAAAGGTGCAAGTACAAAGGTTTGCATATTGATTGAGGCCTTGGGAGCAGTCAGTGAAGCCCTGGAATGTTAAAGGTTCCAATTTGACAGCCAAATTGAAATTAGTCTTTTGTTTTCTAGTTTTCCATGCTAGATTTTTGTTATAGTACTGCTGCCAGAGACATTCATCGCCCTAAAATGCACTCAAAACGAAACAATCTCTACAAACATCTAAAATGGTCTATATTCTAACACTGCACGCATCTCCAGGCCAAGACAGGGTCTAGTAAGTGGGAAAAGGAAGCCGGATGGTGGCGCTCCGGTAGTGTTATCGAGGAATGTAGTGTACTAAGGGAGCAACTGAAAAGGAGATCGTTTGTGCCATCAAACGTTGGCGAGCTCCTCAGCTTCGTCTCTGCTCTCGTTGATGTCGGCCAGAGTCCTGACGAAGCGCGTCCACTCGTCAGCCTTAGGCACGCAGATTTGCTGCAAAAAGACGAAAGGCTATGAAAAAGCATCTGAGAGCACCAGTGGTGGAAGGTAATCAAATACAAATACTTTGTTACTGTGCTTGACAAGATTTTAATCTGTACTTTACTTGAGTACAGTAGAACCTTGATTTAGGCAAGTTTTTCGAGCTGTCGCTTCGAAAATGTTTTGCTTTGATTTAGGAGCAAAGATTTGAGATACAAGCACTAGATGGTGTCAGCAAACTAAACTTACTTCACAACAAGCAGATAGTCAACAATTCTTCTAAAAAGAAGCTACAAGCTGTTTATTGCCACTTGCAGATGACATTTAGTGTCAAACTAGTCATAAAACATAGCTGTGTATGTGAGACAGCTTAGCTTAATGCTAACACAGAATGCAAAATGACATAGACGGGAAAACTAAATTATCATCTATGTTACGGTGTTATAACCCTGTCAGTAACGGATATAATACTCATATAGCCTATATCCTCTGCGGAAAACGACTGATACTACTGCAGCTTCCTCAGTCACTTAGTTGTGAAACTCTTCTTGGTTTGTGTCTGCATGTCTGTTATTATACTTTTCCCTGGTGGCCAAGGCGTGCACACCAGATAGACTACAATGTGGGGCTGGAACAGATTAATGGCATTTCCATTCATTTCAATGCGATTTGATGATTTAAGATAAGAGTGTTTTGAGTTACGAGGATGATCACAGAATGTTTAAACTTGTAAATTAAAGCAATTTTTACTTTTACTCACTTTTTTCAAAATAGGTAACTATTTTCTACTCTTGTGCCAACGAAGAAAAACTCTCCATCTCAGGTAAAAAAAAACAAAAAAAAAACAATAACATACAAATAAGATGTATTTTTCAGTTGATATCATAAGCTAGTTTAGCAATAGTTTTTTTTTTGGCTATGTTATTTAGTTTTTCTTATGCAAGACTTGTCAGTTCAGTCCTGATTGTATTGTGAGAATTTACCTTGGAACAAAGCCATGTCCCATTTTTTTTTTGTTTTCCACTATACCAAGTTTGGGTATTTTTACAGGGTGATTAAAAAGTAACTCCAAATTTTAAAATACTTATGAGTGGGCTAACTCAATTTTTTATTGTTTTTAAGTTATTTGTAGAAATTAACTTTCAGATGAACACCAGAAAAAAATCAAGGTTTAGTTCCAATTTTGACATATCCATTATTGCACTCGTCACTTTTCCAGGGCAACACTGGGCCAACATCCTTGAAAGTGATGTTTAGAGATTGACAGAAGACTCAGAAAGTAAGTAGTGCTTTAGTTTAGGTCCCAGTACATCTATCAGCATGTTAGTATATGTAAATGGTATTTATCACCTTTCATGAAAATATTGATAGATTTGACATTTGGAGTTAGACCACTATTGTACTGAACTTTATTTTTCTAATCCCACTTTTTTTCTTTTCTTTCAGGCAACCTAAATGTTATGGACTGCGGTCCAATTTATGAAGGTGAAGATGATGATAGTACCTCAGTTGTGGATAAAGTGTCATTATATCTTATCAAAATCTAAAAAAAAAACTTTTTCTGTAAAAACAAGTATCCAGAACAAGTAAGATCAGTGGCTCTATTGACACAAAAATATTTTTTTTTACTTTTGTAATGAAGTACAATTTAGATTTGTTTTTTTAAAATTAAGTAAAGGAGTTGAATCTGTACTTTTACTACAGGGTTTTCCCCCCACAAGTATTTGTACTTCTACTTAAGTACAGACTGTGAGTACTTTTGCCAATTATGGAGAACAAGAATTTGCTAATTTAGTAGCATTTAATAGCTAACTTATTTAAGCTCTCACCTCGCCCACATCGTACACCTGCACTTGTCCCTCAGAGTCTCCTGTGGCGATCTCTTTTCCGGAGTGAGCCCATCGCACACGATTCAGCGCTGGAGCCCCTTCCACATACACGCTGGCAGTGGGAACCTGAGGAACAAGTTCCTCTATGAGAAGACCATTTAAAGCCCCCATCCCCCAAATAACAGAACATTGGGGTGCGTTCCACAGAGTACTTTTGTAGCGGACATACCTCTGTGTCATTGTTGAGGTTCCACAGGTCCAGACGTCCAGCAAGGTCCACACAAGCAAAGAGTGCAGGGTGCGTTGGAGACCACATGGCATCGTACACGTAGTCGCAGCTATCCTCAAACGAGTACAGCGGGCGGGTGCTCTATGGAGAGAAGACCACAGAATCACCCATAAAAATCGTGTACAGTGAACCCTTGTTCATTAAGGGGGATACAGTTCAGATCCAATCACAATAGGTGAAATTCCACTGTAATTAGAACCTCTACATTTTTTTCTTATTTATTTTTTTAGTATTATTGTTTAGGAGATCCAACGAAACAGGTCATATTAATGGTGGAAAAGTTTTCAAATTATTTATCGTTGTTTTTTATATCATACTGTAAACCCGGCATTTTTACATCTTTATATTAGATTTATACTTTTTATAGCCACTGTACCTATCTATCAAGACAAGTAGATATCTTCCACAGCAAAAAAATCTGCAATATTGTGGGGCCATATTAGGCGAACTGCAATATAGCAGGGGAACACTGTCTCTGTGTGTGTGAATGTCTCACTTTGGTGCTCCAGAGTTTGACAGTCCAGTCGAAAGAAGAGGAGATGAATAGATGAGAGAAGTCCACAGGTCCTACTGCGGTATGACAGCTCAGGCCTGTCACCGGACCGTGGTGGCCCTCGAACACCTCAGTGATGCCCGCCTTACTGAAAGGCACAAGCATTACAATAGGATCAGCATTGTTTTAAAGACACAGAAACGAAATTTCCAACAAGCAGTGCATTTGGTACCAGGGTCTTCAGTGGGGACTTTTACCGAACATAATCCACCTCTTAATACCACCACAATCATGTTGCAATATATAAAACATTAACACTATACAAAAACGCAATATAACAGCACACAACTGTGCCACATAACACCATCTGGAGCAGTTCAGAATCAATATTTATTCAATAACATGACAAAAAAAACATTCAATCAAATGTTATACTTTCACTCGTGAGACCGGAGGAGGGATGCAGGCTTTCTGCTCTCAATCTTTCAATTAACATTGGTTAATGACCGATTTACGCTACATTGATCAAAGTTGGCTGCACCAAAATTTGCTACGACTAGAGGGGCAACAGTTAATCAATTAATCGACAATATTATCAAATTAATCGGCAACTATTTTGATAATCGATTAATCGTTTAGTGTCATTGTTTAATTTTTCTTTTTTTCTTTTGGGAGGAAACCAATCCCCGAAAACAATACTGGTGGTTTATCCCCACATGATAATAAAAATTCCCAATGCAATTATAATGGGTGTCAATTATCCACATATTTTTTTTTATATTCGCACTCCGACCCGCTCCCTATCCCATGCGACTTGCGGGGATCTACTGTGATGTAAAATAGTTTTATCCAAATCGAATAATCAATAGAATAATTGATTCTAAAAATATTCAATAGTGATAGCCCTAGCTACAGTATGTCCAACAAATCAGAGGATGGAAAAATGCTGACGCTGTCGAGGGCCAACGCTCTGCCCCTGTGAGGACAAATTTTAACAATCCCAATGCTAATTTAGTTTAAAGTACACAATCCAGCACTATTGATTGTGAAGGCCTTGGGCATACTGGATTGACATGGCAATGTAGAGGCTAAAATCTGAGTGGACAAAAAAACTTGACTCCGCATTATGAGAACTCACCTCCCATGGCGACAGGCGGTATAGACCGACCCGTCCTCGCTGCCCACTACAAAGTTGTTCACATCACCGAGCGGGAAGGCCATGGAGGTTACAGCCACTGCTTTGCTCTGCTTGAACACCAATTCCAGACTGTCCTGTTGGGGGCGGGAACACCAGAAGACTCTCCGAAATTGTCTCATGTGGCTCTCAACAAGGAGGGTATGATGCTCGTACCTGCGGCTGGGACAACATGTCCAGGCTCCACGAGCACATCTTGCCATCTGTAGAAATGCTGATAAGGTTGTTGGCGTTCTGGGTTCCCACCACGTTCACACAGTAGACCGGGTGCTGCAACACAGCAATTTATCAAGAACCAAGCAAACGGAGTGTGTGTTGGTACAAAGTGAGCGACTGAGCATTACAGTGTGTGCAGCAGCAGACAGCGGCGTTCTCTGGACAGGGGTTCGCTTGTTGCTGCGGTTGTCCCATAAAACAATCTGTCCCGAGTAGGTGCCGCCCACCACCAGATTGGGGTGAAACTTCGCAAAGCCGGCTGACATCACCTCTGACTGGAGAAAGGCAAACAAAATAAGTTTTTATTTAGAATATCTTTAGGTCTGTGGTTCTCAAACTGGTCAATATTCCGAGATGTACTCTATATTCTTTAATAATCGCTGTAAGCAGAATGTGAACTGGGTTTCACCTGGCAGTGGAATATGTACTCAGGTGTGCTCTTCTTATATTTCAAGTTCCAGACCAGTGCCACTCCATCAGGCTCATGAGGAGAGTCCTCGTTGTTGTTGTAGGAGGCCACAAGCAGCTCTGGGTACTGGTGGAATACAATTACCTTTTCAGTTAAGTGTCATTTACAACATCCCATCCATCCATCCATTTTCTGAGCCACTTCTCCTCACTAGGGTCACGGGCGTGCTGGAGCCTATCCCAGCTGTCATCGGGCAGGAGGCAGGGTACACCCTGAACTGGTTGCCAGCCAATAACAGGGCACATAGAAACAAACAACCATTTGCACTCACAGTCATGCCTACGGGCAATTTAGAGTCTCCAATTAATGCATGTTTTTGGAATGTGGGAGGAAACCGGAGTGCCCGGAGAAAACCCACGCAGGCACGGGGAGAACATGCAAACTCCACACAGGCGGGGCCGGGGATTGAACCCGGGTCCTCAGAACTGTGAGGCTGACGCTCTAACCAGTCGGCCACCGTGCCACCGTCATTTACAACAAACCATAGTAATTCCCCTGCTATACTGCAGTTCACCTATCACGGTTTCACTATATCTTTAAGTTTGTTTTAATAGAATTATGGCTTTAACTCTTTTTAAAAAATGCTTATCATATGATCTCGCTGTATGGCAGATGTCCACCTATCAAAGCTGGATCCAGAATGTAACTGGCACGATGAATAGGGGATCAAGTAGTCTGACTCAAAGTTGGACATAATCTATTGCAAACCCACCTGAGGGGACCAGTCCAGACAGGTGACCACTCTGTTTTTGGTCCAGCGTTCATCAGCAAACTGTCTGTTCAGAACCAGCTTGGCGCCAGCCTGCAGGTCCCTGAACAGGACAGAATACATTAAGGGTCCTGCATTTCATCCCCGTCCCTGCATTTCCCTCCCCTACAATGAGCCTCACCCCTCCTTGTCCTCCAGATCTCGCCCACTGTAGTCAAAGCAGACGTCCACCTGCTCGGACAACGCTCGCTCTACAATCCTGCTGCCTCGCTCGAAAAATGCCAGGAAGTCCTCAGAGTGCAGGACCTGCAGCTTCTCTTCTTCTGTTAGCTCTTTGGGGGTGTCTACACACACACAGGGGACAAATCATTTCTTAGTATACTTGCACTTTTAAAACTTTTTCAAGTAATTCTTTTAATTTGTATGGAGTTGATAGTGTTAATACACCCTTTCCAAACATCAAACTTGAACACTTACAGTAAGACATTAAATGCTAAGCTTTTCCATGAATCCCCTTTCAGCTATTGGAAGTTATACACAGTTTGATTTGATCTGACTTAGTCTAATGGTGTGACATTACAGACATTACCTTCCTCATGTTGGTCATCCTGGTCTTCCTTCTCCTCCTGAGCGTCCTCTGCTGGTGGGGGCGCAGTTATCTCATCATCCTCATCCTCATCTGTAGAACACACACACAGCAACATAATGTAAATACATTTATACACAAATTTATAGAATACCGTAAAGACCCCCCAGATTTGCGGTTTGGCATTTGGGCATTCGCAGAATTTTGGGGGACGGTTATTTGCTGAATATCTCATCTTTTCACTGTTTTTGTGCTCAGGCCAAAGCGATTAAAGTTATGAGTTTTTGTTAGGGTTAATTAACAGTATTTTTTTATCTGCTTTTGTGATGTCCCATTTTGTTGGGTGTCTTTGAATGCCCCTCATGCTACCAAAAATGAAAGTTTCTGATTCTCTCTTGATGCAGCTGCTTATAATAGCCTGTGTAGTCTACTTTGCTGTTACAATTTGCCTAACACTTATCGCCGTGTGTAAACGCCAAAACGTGAGTTTAATGTCTTAGTATCGTTTCTGTAAAATGCTATCACATATTTGTTTGTCCATGTTGCATGTTACGTCAGTTTGTGCTAGCATGTTATTTAGGCCAGTATGACAGCCAATACAATTGATGGGCTTCATGTGAAGGTGGTTTGTTTTGAACAATTTATTTGATGAATAAAGCTGTTTATGTAACATGGGTTCATGATTGTGTATATTCTGGATGCATGGCATTGACGCTTTATGAGCCACTCTGTTTAAAGTTTAAGGTTTAAAGATATGTGTTTATGTATGTTTGCTTACCTGCTTTTTGATCAGTGTGAGCTTCAGTAGGGGTCTGGGTTTCTTTTGAGTAGGACACCATTTCTTTGGGGACAATGTCCACTTGGGTCAATTTGGACATGCCGAGCCTCACGGCCCCGCGCCTGCATTGATTGGCATCACAGCGGACATAAACACACAAGCAAGATCTCAGCGCAAGAAAGAACTCGAGATGAGGGGAAACATGATGATGAAGGTTTACAGAGATATTACTAACACTCAAATATATTTGGACACTTTTGAGATGAAACTACAGAAGCTAATTAAAGCTGGTAGCTACGGCAGGTGAGAGGAGGAGCAGTACCCCATTAGCTCAGAGTCGGAGTGGAGTTGCAGAGTAGAGGGGTCAGGATCCCAATGCAATGTCCTTAAGGGGCCAAACCACCAGATGGAGTTAGCAAGAGACAGAGAAACGGGAGAAAGAGGACACATGGACAGCAGCAGGACGGAACCAACCACATGAGAAGACGGGTCAAGAGTGAGGTGTGATAGAGTTCAAGATGGAGCAGACAGTAAAAAGAAGGAAGGAAGAAAGGGAGAGAAGAAGTGCGTGTTAATCGAGTAGACATCAGCGTGCTGGTGAAAAGGCAGAGAGGGCACAGGTCAGCATTTATCATTTACACTCAGTGGACACAACATTAGGTACACCTGTAATATCTACAGCAGGGGTGTGAAAACAGTTTTGCACAAGGGCCACATTTCATTTTTAAAATGAAAAAAATGGGCTTGGTCATGTGCAGATAAGTAAAAAAACTTAAAATGTGTTTGCAACATAGTCCGTTTTTATAATAATAACAATAATTATGTGGGCGGTACGGTGGGCGACTGGTTAGAGCGTCTGCCTCACAGTTCTGAGGAGTGGGGTTCAATCCCCAGCCCCGCCTGTGTGGAGTTTGCATGTTCTCCCCGTGCCTGCATGGGTTTTCTCAGGGGACTACGGTTTCCTCACACATCCCAAAAACATGCATGGTAGGTTAATTGACGACTCTAAATTGCCCGTAGGTGTGAATGTGAGTGCAAGTGGTTGTTTGTTTATATGTGCCCTGCGATTGGCTGGCAACCAGTTCAGGGTGTACCCCGCCACCTGCCCGATGATAGCTGGGATAGGCTCCAGCACGCCCGCGACCCTAGTGAGGAGAAGCGGCTCAGAAAATGGATGGATGGATAATTATGTCTCATTTTTTCAACGTTATTCATGATTAAATTGAATAATCAATTATTTAATAAAAATACAGCACTTCAATGCTTCCACAAAATGTTTATGTTAATCAGACTTTTATTTTATTATTTACAATAAATTAATTTCCAATTATTTAATGTGATAAATGAATTTAACAAATCAATAGATACATTTTAATTAACCAATTGTAAGGTGGAAAAAAACTAAATTAATGCAACAAATATTACAGGGCTGACCTGATCTACAATAATGAAATCTAATAAAAGATCTGTATCCACATTTCTGTCTTTCAAAAAAATAATGCTCAGTTTTGAGTAACATTAACAAAAAGTTTAATTTGTTCATTGTTGTGGTTCTAGATTTGTAGCTCTGCATCACAATGAGAGAGGTTTCTATTTCCCCCCTCTATTTATAGCCAAATGATGGAAACACATTTCAAATATAATACAACAGTATATTTGTATATTAATATTTTACAACAGTGCCTCTCTCAGTGCCAATCAATGTACGCATTACTACAGCTTTTGAATTGGCAGAGACTGACTGTCCATTAGGTGTACCTAATAAAGTGTCTGGTTAACTGTGTTATCGCACTCTTTCTCACACACTCACAGCATGCATGCACACTAGATACTTGATAATCAACCTTTCACATACACAAACACACACCTTGATCCTGCGTTTCCATCTCCAGAATCCTGGCTTCCTGCGTCGCTGGCCACTGATTTGTTGGAGGGAGACATGGGGGCGGGGACTAGGTAGTGAAATAGACAGGTATCCTCTGTTACTACCCTCAGGGGCTGAGCTGTGGCTGTGTGACCAGCGGGTGTGGGAGTGAGTGGGAGAGTGAGGCGGGGTGCGGGGGTGTAAGAGTAGCAGTGGCGAGTGGATGAGCGAGGCATGCAAGCAAGGGGACAAGACAAAGACACACACACAGATTGGGGAGAGAAGAGAGAATGAACATAAATGATAGGCAGGCTTAGGTGTCATGCACAAAATGGTCAGATAATGTGTGAGGTGAGAGGGGTGAACACAACTTAGTCAAACTGAAACGTTAAGAGTTTGTTAAAGTTGCAGCGGATCAAGCATCCTGGATACTGTTGTACTGTGACACTCTTACTATTGATACTGTACATACAGTGGTACTTTGACTTAAGAGTTTAATTTGTTCTGTGGCAAAGCTCATATCTGAAAACACTCAAATCGCAAATCATCTTCACACATTGAAATGTATGGAAATGCAATTAATCCACTCAAGCCCCCCCTCCCAAAAAAAATCTACTTTTTAAAAATGTTTTTCGTTAGAAAAGTTGCACTCAACTCAACAGTATTGCATAAAAACACAGTACTAATAACATTTGCTTCATATAACCCGCAAACACGGAAAACGCGAGCGGAAAACAGTTCTGTACCTAATGTTTTGTCCTTCCGTGTTCTTCATCTTCAGTGAGGTTTATTGGCATTTACTGGGCGCCATCTAGTGGTGGGGGTCTGAAGCGGACTTGTAGCGCAGATTTTTGCTTGTATCTCAAGAGCAAAAAATTGGAACTAAGTTGGGGCACTTGTAAGTCAAAGTACGACTGCAGTGAATTAAAACATGAGCATGCGGGTTCTGTGTGTATGTGTCTGTCTGTGTGTGTGTGTGTGTGTGTGTGTGGGTGTGTGTGTGTGTATACCGTGTTGTATGTCAGGGGTGATGCCAACACTCTGCAGCAAAGCTTCGGCCTCCTTCCTCTTCTTCTCCAGGTCCGAGTCTTCGGCGCCTGCATCCACAGCGCGCTTGGAGTCTCCCTGCAGAGGACAAGGACAAGCTCAAGGACCAGTTCAGACTTATTTATCGGCGTTAGTATTAGTGCGACTAACATCCTTCTTCTTCTTCTCCTCTTCTTTTCTCTTCTTCTCCTCTCGAATCTGGGCGATGCGCTGTTTCTTCCTCTCAAGCTCGGCTTTCAGCTCACTCTTGTCAGACATACTGCGGGAAGATGGCAGCATTTCTTCATCAATTATGTAAGTAGGTAAAGTAAATTTTATTTATGTAGCAATTCTCACTGAGAGGACTCACAAAGTGCTTTACATAGTTAAAATACAAAATGGCAAACATTATACATTACACAGTTAGTACAAGGAAAAAATGACTCCAAAGTCACACAAAACGTTTCAAACCACCGTCATCTAGGATGTCACATGAAATGTCCCCATAAGACTTCAGCAAAACTCATTTTAAATTATGTTATGTTCAGTTGTCTTTTTTTTGGGGGGGGGTCCGCTGGCCCCACTGAGGCGCCCCGACAAACGGCCAGCCAGCGGGTTCAGTTGTCTTATGCTTTATGTTCAAATTGAATTTACGTAACACTTTGTTTCAGCTGTAGTTGTTTTTAAAGTGCTAAAACTAAGTTGAGTTGAGCGTGTCCCGGTGTACCGAATCTGAAGTGTAAAGTGAGAGATGAAAACAAACTCAACAGGGTGACTGTAGTGGTCAACAAGTGGTGTGAATAAATGCAGTGGTACCTTGACTTACGAGTTTGATTTGCTCAATAACCGAGCTCATAACTCAGTTTACTCATAAAATCTAATTTCCGCACTGAAATTAATCTGTTTCAGCCCCTAAAACCAGAAAAAAAATGTTGTTGCATTTTTCTAATAAAGAAACATAAAACATAATAAAGGAGAATGTCAAGAAATAAAATGGTTTTAAAAAGTGTCATTTAGCGTTGCAATGACTAATCGACCACTATCGGTTATCAAATGAATCGATAAGGATGTTTGATAATCAATAAATCTTTTAAAAACCTTATTTAAATTAAAATTGTCCAAATCTACAGAATTTCAGCCTTTCTACAGTAAATATTAATTATATTTGCTATAATAATAATAAAGCAGTAATTTTTTATAATCATCATAATAATTTATTACAATAATAAAGCAGACTGATTTGTGTTTCATCGAAATAAGACATTTGCAAACATCTTTTTGCTTTGGAAAACAATGATCAACATTTTTGCCTATTTTATGACATCTTACAGACCAAACTGTAACTTTATCATAATCAATTTATGTTTGTGCAGTTTCTGACCTGTCAATTTTAAATAATGTCATGTTTTGGAATAAAGGGATGATTTTTTTATTATTATTTAATCCGATTCATTGATTTATTGCTTATTAAAATAAGCGGTAGTTGCAGCCCTTCTCGCAACATAAAGCAAACATATTCATAGTTATGTTACTAAATCCATAAATATATGGTCGCAATTTTCTTTTCATTTCGCTGTGCCATTAATCGGGTCCGGGAATTTAGCGGAGGTCCATCAAAATCGCGTTTTCTCATTGTTTTGTGCAAGATAATACTTGTTCTTCTCCGATTACGTTGTTGGGAAATCCCTTTACCATGCACCTCATTTTTTTATTTTTCAATTCAGTTGAGATTTTCTGTAGTTCTGACAAAGATGAAAATGTTCCTCGATTTCGTTGTCGGCGGCACGGTGGCCGACTGGTTAGAGCGTCAGCCTCACAGTTCTGAGGTGCGGGGTTCAATCCCCGTCCCCGCCTGTGTGGAGTTTGCATGTTCTCCCCGTGCCCGTGTGGGTTTTCTCCGGGCACTCCGGTTTCCTCCCACATCCCAAAAACATGCATGAATCGGAGACTCTAAATTGCCTGTAGGTGTGAATGTGAGTGCGAATGGTTGTTTGTTTGTATGTGCCCTGCGATTGGCTGGCAACCAGTTCAGGGTGTACCCCGCCTCCTGCCCGGTGACAGCTGGGATAGGCTCCAGCACGCCCGCGACCCTAGTGAGGAGAAGCGGCTCAGAAAATGGATGGATGGATGGATTTCGTTGTCGAAAATCACACGTTCATATGATTCGTCCAAGATAGAAACCTACATGTCCTTGATTCACTGCTATTATTCTTGTTTTCTGTGAAGTCCGGCAGTGCGTTTGCTCTCAGTTTTATCGTGTAAAATGAGAAAGCTCAAGCTGATGCCATCCAGGTGTTTTTTCTACCAAAGAGTGGTCAAAAGTTTCCTCATGATTTACACTGATTTTTGGCCAGAAAATTTGGGCACATTTTTGACATAAAGTGTCATAAACACCTTAATCCTTATCCGATTCTTACACACTAGGGCTCATTTTATTTGTGTAACACTCCTCTATCAAATTATATAGTATATTTTGATATACAGGTATTTTGAAAATATTAGTAATAACTAATATATACACCAAGTAAGTAAGCAATATCTACGTAAATAAAAAAAACTGTGAATTGGGTCACTTGTAAGTCAAGGTACCACTGCACAAGTATGTTTGCGGCCATGCATATGCTTTGCCTCCATGTTCGTGAACAAAACCAGTGTTTAAGTGATGTCTAGGCTAATATAAGCCTTCTAAAAAAGGAAGAAGTGGCCCTGGGCTTGTCACACAACTAATGTGAAAACAGCTGCTCATTACAATGTTCTCTTTATATCTGCTCGTGACTGAGATTGGGCGTTGTTTTAAAATATAATGAAACCCCTTCTGAAATAGCCAGGAGGAATAAAAGTATCATTACCATAGATTACAATTAAAATATATAAATAGTTAATTGTCATGTCCAAACGGTACTCTTGTCCATCTATGACGTCAGTGCTGGCCCCTAACCTAGATGCTCAACCCGCTGTCCTAACAACTACAAATAACAATAGCTATTAAGAGAAATTTAACAAGTATTAAAATAAAATGAGGTGTAAGTCATTTGAGAATGTCACATACATGTTTTCCCTCGACAAGCGAACCTGCCAAACACGGTTTAATCGAATTAAAAGCCTTACTGACAGCCCGGACAAGCAGCTAGCTGTCAAGGTTAGCATGCTAATCCGGGAGGGCCCCCGAGGAGCGTCGGAAAACTCAACCGCACCCATTTGTTTAAAAGCACCGAAAAAAATACAAGTGGAAGATTCGTAAGGTTGTAAACACCTGACGTCCAAGTCAAACAGTCCAGTGACAAAGCAGTCCGGTTTGGTTTGGTTTGGTTGCTGTTACTCCTGAAGAGAAGTGATGGTCGGTGATGATGCTGGAAGCTGGAGTGGAAGACACCGCCCCGTCTCGCCTGCCGTCTTCGTCGACGCTTGGAATGAAACAAGTCGAGAATTGCCGCCACCTACGGGCACAAATTATACGAGCAGATGGTGAACAGAATATTTTATTCGTGGCCACAATTCAAGTATTGTGCACACGCGAAACACTGATTTGATTTGTGGGGTTTAAAATTATTCCCATGTACAACGTGGACGTCTGGGTAAGCATATGAAGTGCACCTTCGCGTGAAACCTCAACTTTGCCTTTCAATTGGAAGATGCGCTCGATTTGTTTATCCAACTGTCCAGGAATGATATTAATATCATTTCATAACCACACTTGACAACTTTCCCCCCCATACCATGTCTAAGACTCTGTAAATATCAGTTATTCAAGGCCTTGAATAGAAATCTTAAAGGTTTATAATTAAGATTATTCTACCTGAAACATTTTGCTGGTGTAGCTATGAAGTGTACGTGTAATACAATGTAATAATTAATTTAAAAAAAACTTTGCTTGGATGATAATACACTAGTTTATACTTGCGTGAAGATTTTTATTCTTATCATTTTCATTTGTAAGGGTATAGCGTGCACTCCATTATACTTACTTATGCTTCTAATATTCATGTGGTTCAGAATGATTGTGTCCTATTCAAAATTGTTGTGGTAAATGTTGCTATTATGGTAAGTTATAGGGTTTTATAGAGCTTTTGATTTTTTTTTTCATAATTATTTGTTTAAACTAATAATAATATTTTATAATGTGTTCTTTTAGAAACGGCTATAATAGTAATGATGTATTATTTATTCTTACGTCATGAATAAGGCTCATTTCCTTTTTGTGTTCGGAAATTATTCAAGTGCAAACACAAGCATAGGCTCAGAATGTTTATTATTTGTATGTTATTGTTGTTATATGGCATTCATATACATGGTGAACAGTTATTTCAATATGGATAAGTGAGTTTATTTGTGGTGTTGTTCTATAATTGTGTAGTCATACTGTATACCCTAATAAAATTTCTTCTGCTTTTCGGGTGCTGATTTGGCATAGCGGAAGGGTCATAAAGGTCTCGTTTGAAATCATATGGGTCATAGAAAGGGTAGTTTGGTGTTTCCTTGGCAGTTTCCGCAGGGACGCTTTCTTTATCTTTTGCTTCTTCCACTTTCACGACCTTCTCCTCTGTCTTGGTGGTCCATCCTTCCATTTTGTGTACCACTTATCCTCACAAGGGTCGCGGGCGTGCTGGAGCCGAACCCAACTATCTTCGGACGAGAGGCGGGGTACACCCTAAACTTGTTGCCAGCCAATCGCAGGGCACATATACACAAACAACCACTCACATACATACCTACGGACAATTTAGAGTCTTCAATTAACCTAGCATGCATGTTTTTGGGATGTGAGAGGAAACGCGCAGCAAACTCATGCAAGCACAGGGAGAATATGCAGACTCCACACATGCGAGGCCGGATTTGAACGTGTGTCCTCAGAACGGTGAAGCAGACGTGCTAATCATTCGTCCACCGTGCATGCATGTGACCTTCATTGAAGGTCACATGCATGTTTTTGGAAAGTGAGAGAAAACCTCCACAAGCACGGGGAGACCTTGAGCAATTTACCATCAGTGACTATTAGTTTATTTAATATTTAATTTGCTTACTCTGTCTTATCGTTGACCTGATAGTTTTATTTGCAAAAAATAATCTTTGTAATATTTGTGGCATTACTCTAGCTGCTTTTCCGCTAAATTAAAATGTATTTATTCACATTTTCTGAATTCATTCATTTAATTACTTAATTTCATTAATTAATAGGTTAAATGATTCATTGTAAATATTAACCTTAAATATACTACTAAAACTGCGATTGGCTGGCGACCAGTTCAGGCTGTACCCCGCCTCTCACCCGAAATCAGCTGAGACAGGCGCCAGCACACCCGCAACCCAAGTGAGGATAAGCGGTTCAGAAAATGGATGGAAGGATACTACCAAAACAAAAGGAAAATAAGATAAGCGATACTTTATTGATCTCCAGATGGGGAAATTCAGCTTTTTAAAACGTATATGAAAAAAATTAAGGTAGCTTTTCTTTATATATATATATATATATATATATATATATATATATATATATATATATATATATATATATATATATATATATATATATATATATATATATATATATATATATATATATATATAAAACAAGGAATAAGACTATATTTCTTTAGGTGGAACGGTGGACGACTGCTTAGCACATCTGCCTTACAGTTCTGAGGACACAGGTTCAAATCCGGCCTGGCCTGTGTAGAGTTTGCTCCCTTGTGCCTTTCTCCGGGTACTCAACCGGATCTGGATTCTTCCCACATTCCAAAGACCTGCATGGTAGATTAATTGAAGACTCTAAATTGCTCATAGGTGTGAATGATTGTCTATATGTGCCCTGCGATGGGCTGGCGACCAGTTCAGGGTGTACCCCGCCTCTCACCCAGAGTCAGCCGCGATAGGCGTCAACACGACCGCGACCCTAGTGATGATAAGCGGCACGGAAAATGGATGGATAGGTTAATTGAACACGCTATGTCTTTAAAAACATAAAACCAGTCAGTTACATCAAAACCAGAGAGCTTTGGCTAAAGATAATGTAAGTCTTTATCTCCGGCTCTGCAGCGCCTCTTCTGTTTCTTGAGACGAAACCGTCCTTTGTTGGCCACCTGCTATTCCACCAGCGGCCTTTAGGTGGACTCTCGGTGCATCAAGTTGTGGTCAGATCCCCAAACGAGGAAGAGAAGAAGAACCATACGTCCCATTCAGGACGCTCTCTCTCTCTCTCATTTCACTTCAATATACATTTAACATTATTATTATTATTTCATTTAATTAAAAATATACATGATTTAACTGAACTCAGGACAACAGTTAATTTAAATGTCAATATCCTTGGTGGCAGTACCGCCCTCATACAAACCCGGAAATGTATATTCTCCCCCAAATCACTTCCGCTGGCAGGCTGTGTCACTTTTGTAGTTCTCCAAAGGTTGACCTGTCAGCGTTGTAGTACAATCTGTCACTGCTGTGCTGCGAAATTGCGTGTCTCCTCCTGCTCCGTGCGCTGTTCCGCCTCTCGCACAGCGAGCACCAGGGCGTAGCAGCACGCCGCCGGGTGACTGTTTCAACTTGTATCCGACTGACTAGCTCCAAGTTCGCTAACAAGCCGAACAAGTTGACAGCGGCGTTAGCGAGCTTCCTTACAGTTAGCCGGCTAGCTTCGCGTAGGAGGGGGCACCGAGAAACCAACAAGTAGCACACCGGACAAAAGTGAACAACAGTAAGTAAACACTAACAGAACAAAACTCATGTACATGTTGCTGTTAGCAAAAGAAAACAAGCAAACTTAAAGCTGGTCAACCAGTGTCACTGGTATCTGCTGTCAATAGTTTCAGCTGATTTTCACCTTGAGAGCAGCCTTTAAAAATAGCCTGAACGTCCACTTTAGACAGATCCACGTTTTCCCCCCCTCCCTAATGTATCATTGACTTAATCAAAATTGTGAGCGCATATGGTTGCAAATAGCAGTTGACTTTTGTTGAAGTTGCCTTTGGAGTCCATTGCGGAAGTTTAAAAGGGCTTGGCTTCACTTGCAATGGCGTATTAAATAATTCTTATTTAATTGTATTTCTACTGTATAACACTTCTCACGGGTTTCACAAAGTGCTTTGCTAGGTTAAAATACAGAGTCACAAAATTATACAGTTATTACAAGAAAAAAAAAATCAGAGCAATCAAGTCCAACTGGAATTCTTGCCTAAAACAAATGTGTTAACTACTTATTAAGAGTGTCTAGAAATCTAGACATGGAAGTGCATTCCACCTGTTTTGGGGCAAATTAGTTTTTAACATATGTTATAATACTAACATTTTACACTGAGGGCCACCTAAAAAAGAAACTTGGCTCTCAAAGTACCACTGACATAACCAACATTAAAATATGGTAGCATAGTGGGCCCAAGTGTTTCTCAAAAAACAGGCAGAGGTTTTATACCTTAAAGGTATATTTAATACTATACTACGCCAGTATAACAGTATGCACAGTTTGAACACGAACACTAGATTTAAATATAGGAAAATAAAAAACTGTATTTTAATAATTGTGCCTGCATGGAACGTAGATCGACGTTCGAGCTACGTTCCTACCCTCACCGAGCAGTGGGTTGTGACTGAAAGAACAAGATCCCGAATACAAGTGGACAAAATGAGTTTCCTCCGCAGGGTGTCCGGGTTCTTCCTTAGAGATAGGGTGAGAAGCTCGGTCTTCCGGGAGGAGCTCAGAGTAGAGCCGCTGCTCCTCCACATTGAGAGGAGCCAGATGAGGTGGCTGGGGCATGTGATTCGGATGCCTCCCGGACACCTCCCTGGTGAGGTGTTCCGGGTACGTCCCACCGGAAGGAGACCCCGGGGACTGCCCAGGACACGCTGGAGAGACTACGTCTCTCGGCTGACCTGGGAACGCCTCGGGATCCCCTCGGAAGAGCTGCAGGAAGTGGCTGGGGAGAGAGAAGTCTGCGCGTCCCTACTAAAGCTACTGACCCCGCGACCCGACCTCGGATAAGCGGTAGATGGCTGGATGGATGGGTTCCTGCGTGGGTTTTCTCCGGTTTCCTCCCACATCCCAAAAACATGGATGGTAGGTTAATTGAAGACTCTAAATTGTGAATGCGCGCGAGAATGGTTGTTTGTTTACATGTGCCCTGTGATTGGCTGGCGACCAGTTCAGGGTGTACCCTGCCTTTCGCCCAAAGATAGCTCCAGCTAGATGAATGAATTCAAATGGATTGTACATAAAAGTAAAAAAAAAAAAAGGTTTGAGAAGCAAACACTTCAAAAAGATTAAATGCAATATTTTTGTACTTCAAAAAATAAACACAGGTACTGGATTTTAAAAAGGTCTACGACACTGTAACATGCACATTTAATTCAGTAATTCTTGCACATACCACTAGAGGGTGTCCTCTTACCACAAGTGGTACTTGTATCACTCTTTGAGAATCACTGTTATAAAAGATTGCACAAGTTAAATGAACTTTTAATTGATTAATGTAAAACACTACGTTTGCTTTCCAACACAATTCAAGTTAAATTGATAACTGAACATTAAAATATATAGTGATGTATTTTGAGTGTAATAACTAACGGCCATTACTGTATAACCTCGCTGTTTTAAATTAGATAACTAATGCAAAATTGCCACCTCAAATAAGATAAATCACTACTAGATTGATAAATCCTTGTTGAGTGAAATGGGGGTTATCCCACGCACTTCCGATTTTGAGGACTGATTCCGCGCCGCTGCTTCCGGTCCGTTTATCTCTATGCAAATTGACTGAATTATTTACAATTAACTCAGGGCGCACGGAAAATTTTGCCGAACGAGTTGAGTCATATCATTAAAGCAGATTCATCCATGTCAATAATTGAGTTCAATATGGACTGATGGTCTACTGCGTAGCTAGCATAGCTATTAATGTTAGCTCACTACAGCCCACTCATTCTTTGTTCAAAACTACAAGAGACGACACAATCATTGAAATTCATTCATTCACCTTCCGTTCTGTTTATCCTCACTTTACTGTTTTATTTAACTCGAGTTTACAGCGGTACCAATCATATGTGTCCATCCTGCATAAGATTGCGTTTAAAACTTTGAACAGTAAGTACACCAGAAAAACCACGGAGCTGCAGAGCTGAAAGGAGTTATGTCATACTTCCGTGACTTCATAGCGTGGCCGTGGCTCAACTCTTAATGACTGCCTCCAAGTCAGCTTTTGATCATCCACGAGCTCCAAAATAGTATCGGGAATGTTTCACAATATAATTTGTTGGTATAATGTTTACACAATCGGAAAACCTCTCCTCAACGCTTTTCATTTTTCCCTACGCTTCGCTCAGCGGTGTCGTGTGCTATGCGGCTGCCGTTCTTACGAGCTAATACTATAGAAGCCTCCCACAAAGGCACAAATAAAAAAAAAAAATTAACGGTACACGTCGATGATCGACAGTAGTGCTTTTTGTTCGCTGAAACTTGAAACATTTCCTTTTACTTCGGGAGCATGCCGTAGCAATGGCTGGCAGATAGCGTTTACAAAAATCTAACCCGGAGACCATGGCGCAATGTGGGGCCCCTGTAAGTAATTGCGGTGGCAGAATTTGTTTTGCCGGAAGTCCCGCCCCATATGTGGCATAAACCCCATTGTCCCCAAAAAATGACATTACTAGTGCAAGGGTTGATCCCAGTGCATGCATGTGGTCAAACAGGACTTGTCACTCCCGTCCTATTATAGAAGCATATGTGGTAAAATGTGCAGGCCCGCTGGTGGCCTTGGCGGCTGACGGCTGAGTGTTGGCACGCCTGCAACTGTCACTTGTAATTGTGCAGGCTTTTATATAACTCACATAGCTGCAATGTTGAGTCAGAAAGACGTTCTGAATCTGACTTCCTGGGTGTTTAAAAATAACAATACTCTCCCTTCGTTGGCCTCAAGCATTGTTTGCAGCATGTCTGGAATTGGCCTCTAATAAGACAACGTCGTTAATTGTAAACACACCCTTTTTAGATTACCATCTCAAAATTTTTGGGAATGGCCCAACCCAAACCCAGACCTTATTCCAATTGAAAATACAAAGTATTAGGGTAATTTCTCACATCAGTGTTAGACTTTTCCTCTTCCTTTGCTTGAAATTCTTGAAAATGATTCTTTGAATACATTTCAAGGTTTGAAAATAGTTCTGCAATTGTGAGTAAACTGTACTCTCAACAAAAAAGCAGCATGTGACCAGCATGTCTGCCTCACTGTCAGAGGCTCCGGGTTTAAATCTCTCTTCAGGCATCTGGAAATTGCATCCAAGGATGAACCAGACAAGTCCATAATCTTATCTTCCTAATATCTTAGCTGATTTCGTAAGACTTTAGTTCCATGATATTGCACAACGCAGTGCATTCCAGGTTTTCCTTCAAATACATTCACAGGTGTTGTCAATAAACCTATCAGAAGCTTCCGAAGACATGACATCATTTCAGTTTTCCTAAATTGTTTAAAGGCATTGTAATTTTACTGTACGTAAACCTCTGACATGAAGAAAGTAATGAAACATTATTTAAAAAGAATCCTCTCATTGTTCTGGCATTTAGAAAACAAATCTTTTTGGTAATTCTATTCCTAATTGGCCTAAAACAGGAAATGTTTAGTCTGATTTCATGTCAGACAGTAAGAAAAAAAAGGCGTTTTTTATGTAGTGTATGTCAACTTCTGGTTTCAACTGTACATCTTTTCACTCCTATTAAGAAACTAATTTTCCATGTGCTTTAAAGTAGTCAAGTCAAATTGGAATTTGTATCCGTTTTATCAAATTCAGCGTTTTACTTGATGCTGATTGTGTTCTCTAAATCAGGAGTCAACAACCTTTTTGAAAATGAGAGCTACTTCTTGGGTACTGATTAATGCGAAGGGCTACAAATTTGATGCATACTTTTGAAATAACCAATGTGTTCAAATTATCTATGAGTATATATTATCAATAATGATATTCATCTATGTGAAGACACTGATCAATCATGTTCATCATGAAGGAACCGGCGAAACACATTTAATTTTATTTTAATGGGATTCAAATTAAACCGTCAAGCATTTCAGAAAAGCATTATGATTAAACAAAACATAACCATAAAGAAATTAATGATGGTTGTTGTTCAGTCATCAGTTAGTTTTTTTGTTTTGGTTGTTTTTAAAAAATAATAATAATAATATTTCACAAATTCTGCCAGGGTATGTAAACTTATGAGGACAACTGTACATATATGCAGTCATACGTACCCCTTGTCATATTGGAATGAAAGTGTAGGCTACTCCTTTTTTATAACCACTAGATGGCAGTGGCATATTAGAATGAACATGTACACCTTTGTCATAACCTCTAGGTGGCGGTGGCATTTCGGAATGAACGTGTACAGCTTTTACATAACCACTAGATGGCGGCATACATTTATAAAATGTGATTTTTTTGTCCATTTGCCCCTATACCTATGTATAATGCGCACTATTGACTTTTGACAATTTTTTTTGGAGGGGAATGCACATTATATGTGAGAAATTATGGTAATTTTGGAACAGGCCCGCGGGCAACTTATATGGCTCTTGGGGGCCCGCGAGCACCATATTTATGACTTCTACTTTAAATGGAACAGCGTGTGTTGGTTGTGGCAAGTGCCTCAGCTGACAGTAACGTAGCAGGGTCAGCTGAAGTCAATAAGAATCTAATATGGTCACACCGCTGACTTTGTGCTGCGTCAATACGACGTGACATTAACCGGATATCGCTCTCTTCTGGCGTGTCGTCAGGTCAGCTGTCATAGTCGTTTGTCTTCACCTTTGGCTTAGATGCAGAGCACCAGCGTGCCACTTCAGTCCAGAAAGAGGAAACGTGATGTGTCCAACGTGGACAACGAGGTGGGAGAAAGGATTGGGAAAATCCCCAGATGCACTGTGGTGAGTGTGTGTGTGTCACAAGGTTTCACGTCTTACTAATTTTATGGGCATTGCACAAAAGAGTAAGAGGGCACTGGACGTCTTTGGTAATTAAAAAGTGTTCATGATGCATTACTTGAACTGCACCTGAAGAAATAAATCACCCGCCACAAAAAATAAATAAATACACACACAATGTGGAAATTGTCATTTATTTCAATTGTTCAATCAGTGAATCTCATTATACAGATTCAACAGTGAAATATTTCAGACTAACATCATGACATTTGAATATTACACAAGAAATACTTAAAATGAGTAAGCCTTTAGAAATTAGCATAGAATGCGTTGTGAATTTCAGTTTATCAGTTTATTTTTGAAAGGGGACAATGCAATTTCATAAACCACATGAAGTACACATGGTTAAAAAAGCCAGAATTAGCCAGAAGGCTAGTTTTCATCTGTAGTCCCCTGGCCATGATGTAAAAAAGCAGTAAAATACATCTATGCAAGTCTTACTTTTTTAATTTACTAAAATATGTGAACGTATCCCCGATATTCTAATTTATTAAGATGCACCTGTGCATGTACTGTATACACTATATATTATTAATTATTTATATATAGTTATAGTACCTCAATTTACAAGTGACCCGACTTAAAATTTTTAGAGATACTTTTGTCTTGACTTGCAACCAGAAATTTGAGTTACAAGGCAGGGTTATAGTAGTTTTGTATTTTCCATTACAGTTCATTTTTAATTTTTGACTTTTTTTTTTTTCAGATTCTGTTTTAATTAGTTTTTAGAGTAGGTTTGTTCGTTTTTATTAGTTTTAATTTTTTCAAAAATGCTTCGTTTTAGTTTAGTTTTTATTAGTTTCAGTAATAATTTTAGTTTTTTATACAGGGTATTTGTTGAGTGTGAGCTCCAAAGAAAAAGTCAACAAAAACAATACAATTAAAAAAAAATGTATTAACTTACTAATAGATGAACAACCGTTTACAAATGAAATTCAGGTACTGTATAACAGTCCACAAAATTTGAAGTGCCGTAAGTGCAATGCACTGCTTCTAAGGTTAGAGTAGATGGATCACAACATACATAAAAGCATTCATGAGACACGTGCTGTAGTATGACCTATGAACCTTCAAACAAATTTGAACACAAGCAGTAGCAACACATACAGTTAGAGCATACAAACAACAATGCTCACAGGCATTTATTCTTTATCCTCTGCAAAAATGTACTACTAATACAGGCTCTTGAGCACTATTTAACCTCACATGCTGTGTGCGGGGCTCCTTCAGGGGTTGAAGCACCCTGCGCCTTTCGCTGATGAGTTGGTGCCAGCTAATGCGCAACCCTACGAGAGGGTCAGCATGGAGGAGGCCAAACGGGGAACACGGCGTGAGTCATGCCATCATTGATCATTCTTTCCACTTTGTCGTTTCATTGCATGTCAACAGAATTAATCATCGATGCTTTTTCTTTCAATTTAGTGGAAAGGCCGGTGCGGGTGTATGCTGATGGAATCTTTGACGTTTTCCACTCAGGACATGCAAGGGCTCTTATGCAGGCAAAAGGCCTCTTCCCAAATACACACCTCATAGTCGGAGGTAAGTGATTGTATGTACAATCCACAACATTAGGCAGCCCTGCACAATTCAATGAGATACAATACAAAAAAAATGCCTTTACAAAATGCTCAGTTTTGATTGACATTGTCAGGGAGGTACAGTGGTGCCTCGAGATACAAGTGACCCGACTTACATTAGTTAAGTTTTTCCAGGTACGAGCTGTCATTCGAGCAAAAAATTTTCTTTTTTCCACAACAAGCCGTGGTTTGGCAGATTGTGAACAATTCTTCAAAAAGAGGCTTCAAGCTGTTTACTGCAATGCCCTGTTGACATTTCCTGTCAAACAAAACATAAAACCAAGAGAAATACACGGCGTATATTTAAAACAACCACATACAGTGCCGTGAAAAATTATTGATGAGCCTTATGTTCTTTTTGGTCAGCAGTGGTTTTTTCCTCGGAACTCTGCCATTGATGCCATTTTTGCCCAGTTTTTTCCTTATTGTTGTGTCATGAACACTGACTTTAACTGAGGCACGGGAGGCCTGCAGTTCGTTAGATGTTGTCCTGAGTTCCTTTGTGGCCTCCTGGATGAGTCATTGCTAAGCGTTTTTTTTCCCTTTGTTTTTAAATGCTTTTAATCATGTAAAGCACATTGAGTTACCTTGTGTATGTAATGCGCTATATAAATAGATTTGCTTTGCTACTCGGAAGTAGTGACTGTATTTCCAGTTGAAGTATGCCAATTGTGTTTGTGCCGCTGGCTGCTTGGGTACATGTGAGTTGACTATGTGTGGAAAACGTGCAACACGTCACATGACGTCATTGCCGTGGCTCCGTTGATAAATATTTCGCCTTTTTTCGATATTGTACTTAGTCGTTGTGTGCATTTTAGTTACGGATAGTTAAGAATATAGTGTGTTTTGTCTGTTTTATTAGTCATTACTAAAACAAAGGCTGAAAATTGGTCTTCACTTATGACATGCACCGTGACTGAATCAAGTGTCCTGGTTATTGACTTGCCTCATGTTCCCAAACACTGCAGTTTGTTAATGATAAATATCTGTTGCCTGACGATAAATAGGAAAGTATGCAAAACCATATTAAGCGCTGGTTCTTGTGAACAAAAAAGTAACTATTGGCAGCTAAATCAAAGTAACTGTAATCTGACTACTCTAATATAAAAAGTAATGCGTTAGATAACTTACGATTTCACTGGACCACATTTTGGGAGTAACGTGTTACTTTGTAATGCGTTACCGACATCACTGGATACGAGTGTTTTGAGTTATGAGTGTGGTCACGAAGCAAATTAAACTCATAAGGCCCCACTGTACTGTGAATTTCCCTTGTCGTTGAATAAAGTACGGTATCTATCCATTGTACATAATACTGAAATATATGGCCCAGTTTCATTTAATGTTGCAAAAACAATGTTAAGAAATTGTGATTCACAAATATATAAACACAGGTGAGTAGTCATCAAAATAAAAAATAACAAAATGTTCTTGTGTTCACTGAGAAATGGATTTAAAGTTTACTTTTCAAAGCCAGCATACTCATTTCATCATCATAATCATAGGGTGGGTTTTTCATATCTATTATTCCTGTTCCAAGTGTGCAGTGACGACCTGACGCACAAGTTCAAGGGCTTCACGGTCATGAATGAAGACGAACGCTACGACGCCATCCGACATTGTCGCTACGTGGACGAAGTGGTGCGGAACGCTCCTTGGACGTTAACGCCGGAGTTCCTCACTAAGCACCGCGTGAGTGGATGAGAGGACCTACAAACCTGTCGCCTTGTTGTTTTGTATATTGTTTTTATGTCTGAATCTGCTGTCTCACTTTTGTTTATTTGTCCAGATTGACTTTGTGGCCCATGATGACATCCCATACTCCTCGGCAGGCAGTGACGACATATATAAGCACATTAAGGAAGCAGGTAAACAGCCCATCCATCCATCCATTTTCTATAGGGTGTGTCCTCATTAGGTTCGCGGGTGAGCTGAAGTATACCCCAGCTGATTTTTGGGTACACCCCGTGGACTGGTCGCCAGCCAATCGCAGAGAACATATTCACCCAAAAAATACGTAAATTTTGCTCTCAATCACACTTAAAGACAATTTAGAGTACACTTTAAACACATTGTACATTTAGTTGAACACACACAAATTGCAAGCATAAAATGTATAGCAAATATTGTACATGTTGTAGTATCTGTGTGTTAAGTATGTGCTTTTAAGAGGCGGGGCCTAGTGGGGTCATGTGTGACATCGGTGAGTCTGCTTGAGTGTCGCGGTGTGAGCTATGGATGACAGTAGCTCTTGCATGACTTGTGTTTTACTGTTCTCCCAGCGTTCAATAAATATCTAAAAATTGCATTGGCAATTGTGGCCCTCCTTTCCCTCATGCAAGGGCATTACAGTATTTAAGAAATAGTTAAAACCCATAAAAACGATCGCTGTAAACCGCAGGTTACCACGATAGACAATGAGCTACGTTCAACAAAAAAAATCTGCAATGTAGCGGGGGAACACTGTACAGTGAACCCCCATCTAATCGCGACATTTGTAAATTTGCATATTTACAGATATTGTTTGAGAATTTATCCTCTGTTATCTGCTGAAACTCATCTAGTCACTGTTTTTGTGCTTGGGCACAAGCGATAAATGTATTTGGCGCCATCTGGTGACATCTTGGTGTTGTTGTGTTCTTTCTATTTAGTGGAAAGGCTGGTGCGGTTGTATGCTGATGGGTGTTGAAATCATCGATAGTGTTTTCTCGTCTGCATTTGAGATGTCCTGCTTTGTTGGCGGTCCTTAAATACACCTCGGGCACTGTCAAAAGTAAAAGTGAAAGTATGTTTTTGCTTCTCTCTCGATGCAGCTACTAAAATTTGACATTAATTGTGTGTCAATGCCAAAAAGTGGTGTTATTGACTTCATACCATTTTCCTTTGCCCGTGTGTGATGTCGCATCAGTTTGTTCTAGTGTGTTATTTAAGTTAGTATGCTAGCTAATACAATTGCTAAGCCTCATGTGAAGCGGTTTGTTTGTGTGAATAATTTTACTGCTCAGTACTGTTGTTTATGTAACATGGGCTCATGATTGTGTACATGCTAGATTTATGGTGTTGATGCTTGATGGTCCTGTCCGCTATGAGTATTTTGCTGCCATCTTGTGGCATCTATACACAATTACATAAAAATGGTTTATACATGTTAATTTTACCTTTGGCGCTCTTGTGGAAGAGCATTTAATTGTTCTGCCTGTCCCTATACATTGCTGGCATAGATTAAAAATAAATACATAAATAAAATCCTATTTGGACCAATTAAGTGAAATTTGGTAATTTCCTGCTTCACACTTGATAATCTCACAGTGGTTGGGAATCACTGGTATACAGAATTGTAAACAGCTGGAAGAGTCATGACATGCTGTGATGTCTTTGCTGCGTGCAGGAATGTTTGCTCCCACCCAGCGGACAGAAGGCATCTCCACCTCCGACATCATCACGCGCATCGTCCGTGACTACGACCTGTACGTCAGGCGCAACCTACAGAGGGGTTACACGGCCAAGGAGCTCAACGTCAGCTTCATCAACGTAAGAAAACGCTCGTCACATTCAAATCTCGCGCGAGGAAGAGCGGTTGCCTGACGTGATCGTGTCACGGATTCGTCGCCGTTCTCCAGGAGAAGAAGTACCACCTGCAGGAGCGCGTGGACAAGGTGAAGAGGAAGGTACGAGACGTGGAGGAGAAGAGCAAAGAGTTCGTCCTAAAGGTGGAGGAGAAAAGCATCGACCTCATCCAGAAGTGGGAGGAGAAGTCCCGGGAGTTCATCGGCAACTTCTTGCAGATGTTTGGGCCCGAGGGAGCTCTGGTGAGGATGTCTTGTGTTCTTTTTGCTGACACGGCACGAAAAACACATCAGCATTCAGTGTCGTAATGGAAGCCAGCTGCTGTGACTAAAAAAATGGAGAGGTCATCTTCTTTCACATGAGCCTCTTTTTCACAGAGATCCAGTATTTGAAGATGCAGCTTAAGTTTTTTTTTTGTTTTTGATTTTGTTTTTTGTTTTTTTGCCACAACTCTGCATGTTTACACAGCAACACCTCATCCCACAATCAGATTTTTATGTTCTCTGGCGTGGCAAACACAATATTTGTCAGACAGCAACAATTGAGCTCAGCACAACAGAACGAGAGAAGTTAGTGTCGAGTGTAGGGCTGGAACGATTAATCAAATAACTTGAATAATTCGATTACAAAAAAGGTTGAAGCAAAATATCTACCAAGAAGCTTGGATCATTTTTCCCTACAGGCTAATGTTACTGTAGTTAACAGCCCGCCAACTCTACACTTGATTTGTCACCCACGTCACTCACCAGGCCCTACTGTTCAAAGCCATACACACTCAAAGTCACAGAAACTATAGCAGAACATGAGGATGGTGACCCCAAGTGAACAAAAGTAATATCTGCACCTCACATGCAGTTACTGTGTCTAATAATGGCAAATATTTTTTGTCTGATTAATTGTTGGGATGATCGGCAAAATACTGGATTCTAAAAATATTCGATAGCTTCATGCCCAGCTGTTTGGTGTTTTTCGTGCGTTTTCTACAATGCAATAAGATTTTGCATTTCAAGATATCGCTAACGACCTGTATTGATAGGAAAGCAGTACAGTACATGGTTTCAAGGTAGTAGTAAACAAAAGCTTTGTATGTTGGGGGGTGCTTAGTTTAGCCTAGGTTAGTGGAAGTGATAAAGGTTATTTTTGTAAAATGAGTTTGAAATGAAACAAGTGTTTTGTTGTATCATAATTTGTGGCATGTATGCAGTTTGAACTGTTAGTACAGTGGACTTCCGAGTTTCATTTGTTGTGTGTTGTGTGTGTGTGAACAGAAGCACATGCTGAAGGAGGGCAAAGGCCGCATGCTACAGGCCATCAGCCCTCGCCAAAGCCCCAGCAGCAGTCCGGCCCGCGAGGAGCGCTCACCCTCTCCCACCTTCCGCCTGCCCTTCTTCAACAAGAGCTCCCCGCCCCCCTCACCTCACCACAGCGGCGCGCGGGGGGGCGGATACCTCGTCAGCGAGGATGACGATGACGAAGATGAAGACGACGACAATTAGAGGGGTCATTTTTTATTTGTTCTCTTTTTTTTTCACTCTAGCAGCAGATTCTGTTGCTGTCGGAATTTTAGCACTTGTCACCTGTTTATATCCTTATTTTTGTGCACCAATTTGTCACACGTTCTTAGTAAGTTGAGTGGGATTTCAAAAGGGTGGACAATTTCCAGTAGATTTCCATGGGAAGTAAAGCAGGGGAAATTTGGAAACATTTAGAACTGGAAACTTTCCATAGGAAATAACTAGGAATTTATGGAAATGTATCACATTCAAGTGTGTGTATATATAAAAAAAAATTGGGGGCCTAAGTAGGGGAAGTTAAGATGGGGAATTTTGGATTCAAGCATAAATATATATTTTTTTGTCTTTAAGCAGACATCCATGTGAATTAAGTAGCTCTACTCGCCCACATGCGAGGGCATCACTGTACCTTAACTGCACCAGTTTTTTTCCTCCACTTTGCAATTCCCTAGTAAGAGCAAACCTTAGCAAAAGTTTGGAATTCCTTATTTATTCCCATTAATTCCCATGGAACATTTCCATGATTTTTATGGCTGGGGGGAAGAAATCAATTTACTCTGCTATATCAACTTCAAAAATAGGCCAACACAAAATTTCTGCCTCCATGCTCTTAAAAAAAAAAAAAAAAAAAAAAAAAGTTCCGCCCAGAACCGTGTTTGCGCTGCAGCAACTCATGTTTCACACAGACATTCATTGCAGACGGACACAATGTTGGCTCAATGATAAACTTTGCCAAAAATGACAAAGGAGCATCTGTAAGTGATTTTTTTTTTAAAACAACATATTTAACATAAGGGTGAGCTGAATGGCTTTAGCATTAGTTTTTGTTAACTAAAATGGTAATCGCGATTGCTAACCATTTAGCATTTTGCTGTCTCAAATTCTGTACACCAAATTTATACCATACACTCAGTACCAGAGGTCGGTTGTAAGGCGTTACATTTACTCAAGTAACATTATAAACTGTACTTGTCAGAGTACTTTAAATGTACTGTACTTTACTCATGCCGTTCGCTACTTCTTATTAGTCCATTTTGCGTGTGCCCGTCTATTTTTATACTCCATCTTTGACTTCCACATAGGCGCCTATTGCGCCAATCCAACGTGATCACTGTCATTTGACTCCAATTCATCAATCAGATGGCACAAGGCAGTCACATGACCACGCACGCAGCCTTCGCAAAAACAACAGCTTTGTCATGTCACTCTTACATTGTGACTGCCCAAAGTCGGATATTTCAGCCCACTTCTAACTTGAGAAAACACCTTGCGATAAGTTGCAGATGTTTCAATTGTTGTTTTGGCAGTGGATATGGCAACATTAGCCCTAGCCTATGGTGTCGCACATGAACACGCACACACAATCACAAAGTCTGGTCAGCAAACAGCTTCTTCATGAAGTCATTGAAGTGAATAAAGCAAATCATGTTTCTGTAGGGCCCAATGCATGTGTTGTTGGTTTTTGGCTAGTCTACCCACCTCTGATCACATTTGCTATTGGAATAATCACTTGGCTAATGTGGGGATGTCTTTTGGATGGAAAGTGTTTCGTCATCACAGTGTGGCGACTAATGTCAACAACAGCTCCAGCGGCCAGTTGTGTATTGGCCACCACTACGATACTAGTGTTTTTAAGTGTATTTTAATTTTCATTTGTTTTACTGTTTGGGGGTCATTGAGGCCCTCTTTCTAGGAGTTGGAAGATGGGATAAAAGTATTAAATATGTCGGCCAAAGTGTGTGTGACAGTGTGCCCAATCATCTGCTCTAAGAGTGAGTTGAAATCTATTTATGGTCAAATGAGAGTCCTTATTTAGGCGTGCTCACAATACTAGTCATACAAGCAGCTTGCAATTAACAAATAACTTGAATTTGACATATATACACCACTTTTCAAAATTTTGGGGGTTACTCACAAGTTCTTAATTTTCAAAGAAAAGGACAGTGGTACCCCATTAACAAATTTAAGAGCACGGGCGGGCAATGTTTTGAGCTCAAGTGCTGCATTTGATTTTGAAAACAGATGGGCCAGGTCATTCCTGGATGAGGTTTCAAAGCAAAACAAAAGAACTGTCAAAATGTATATTTAAGATTTGTAAAATATTTTGTTTGAATAAAACAATTCTCATTTTAAGAAATCATAATCAATTTCAGATATAATTAACCAAATATTTAATTTTTAAAATGTCAATGTCTACATAGCATAATTACCAACGTCAGTTTTGATTGGTTTTTGGAAAACAAGTGAAAAACATTAACAAACAAGAGTCCAGTATCCTCGAATCAATGTTTCTGGATTACCATCGCCTGGATGACGGAGAACCTACACAGACAGAAAGAAAAAAAGAAATAATAAATTCATAAACACATGGGTATTTTTATATTGACAGTGAAAATGGCTAAAGCAAATATACTATGTGGCTAATAATATACATTGCTTATTTTACTTGTGTAATATTTTATTCACAATAACATTTTAACTGAATAAGCAATAATTTAACATTTCATAATTAACCGATATAATTAACAGATGTAATTTTTTTTAAATGAAAATGGTTAGTTTAGTTACAATTATTTTACTGATGCTTAGCATTGTAATTACAGCAAATTATAACCATTTATTTCCAAAGTTAATTATAATGAATTAATCCATTGTTAATCTTTAGTAAACTGAAAACAATGTTAAATGTGTTATGTCCCGGATGAAAATATTTTATACTTAAAAATAAATACGTTAACAATTATTAAATAAATTAATAAATTTTTATTAACCAACTTTAGGAAGAAAAATTGAAAAATAAATACAACAAATTAGGACTGTTAAAATATAAATACTCGGCGGTCCGAATTGAGAAATACAACATGCCTACCCCTATTTCCTATTATCTTCATTAAAAATAACAAAAAATTAACTTTAGAAAATAAAAAATGCGACAATTTCTAAGTGGACCCATATTTTTGTACGATAGTGTAAAACTAAAATGAATGGTAAGCTTTTCTACATGCAATCCTTATTTAATGCAGACATAGTGCAACCTGAACGCCGTCTCTCTCGGCCAAATGTTATTTGACCTTCAAAGGCCACTGTACTCCAGACTGGCTATGCAAACTATTAGCTGCGAGAGAATTTGCGACACAATATAAACCAACCATACATAGTAGCGCGTTTCAAATCTGGATTCTGAACCAGTGGTTTCCGTCTTCTTACTAAACAAATGATAACGAATGACGCTGAAAGGATCAATTTGTTTACGAACGGAAGCGTTTATTGCGGCGCATTTTGGGAGTTGTAGTTTCAGCCATGCGCCCATTGTAGTACAGTAGCACAATGCAGTGCACCTAGTACCCCGAATAATTGCATCAAATTCCCTGATGGTGACTGTTACAAAATTATAAAATACATTGTTATATGTACAGTAATACTATCACCAATGCTTTTAAATGATTAAGGAGCATAACGTACAGTTTATCTAATATCCAGGAATTCAATAATCAAGGCAACCAAATTAGTTAAAAAAAAAAAAAAAAAAAACTATATATATATATATATAATATATATGAGTCTTTTGGATACATTGTCAGATTTTATTGGACAGAACGGTCACCAGGGCTACAAATATGAAGCAAACAGTGGAAAGGTAAACACCAGGGGGAGACCTCACCTCTAAACCACACTGCAGGGAAGGCCCGATTTCCCCAACACATCTTTCTTTCAAGAAAGTGTTCCATCTAACACTGGAAGAAGTTTGTCTTAGTGCTTTCGATACATTTAGGAAGATTTGTTTTCCTTTTTAAAGTTAAAAAAAAAAAAATTCAAAAAAAGAAAAAGAAAAGGGGTGGTTGGGGGGGCGGGGTCAACAGCTAACTTAGCTCATCAAGCCTGTCTGGAATGTCCTCTTCTTCCTCACTGAATACAGAATGACAAAAGTAGCAATTTAAACCGTCGTTGAGGTGGTCAGCAATACAAGGGCAATTATTTGAAGGGTGGACTACTCATACACAAGAACAATACCAAGATTCATGTGAACCCACAACATCTACATGTCATCTTACCAGAGAGAATTCTCAAGTTAAAGTGGTGCGGGACTAATAAAAGTCTATTTAGAGAGTGGATAACAATAACACTGAATGAACACAACAGAGCCCCCTTGGTGCACCTGCGATCACCCCTGCTTTACTCATCACTACGAGATGTACGATACAATAGTTCACAATTTGCATATATCTGTGCATTATGCCATATTTATTTTTGTTTTAAATGATGTAAAGTCAATCTCCAACACCTAGTTAGGAGGGGGTATATGAGAGGAGCTCTAAGAATAAATGGGAGAGGAGACAAAGAGGAACTGAGAAATTCAGTAAGAGGATGGATGGGGTGGCTGCGCGCAGGGGGGTGACGTTCCATTTCAGCAGCGAGTCTCGTAGATGCCCGAGCGGCCGATGTAGCGCACCCATTTGATCACGTCGTGGTCACTGTAGTTGAGCTTGGACTCGAACACCTTCAAGTAGCGCACCTTGAGGCCAGACGGGGCAAACGGGACCTAAGGAGAGACCGGGGGGGAAGAGACTGAGTCAGGGGGTGCTCAAGCAATAATGTGTGTGTGTGTGTTAGGGGTTGAACTAACTAGTCGACTCGTTTCCGTTGCCACTCCACAATGACAGAGCTCGAAATCGACAATCATGTGTTTTGGCATTAACAACATGGACACCTCAGCGAAATCAACAGGTGGTGGGGTTTGCGCAGCAAACTAGCGTGTGGAAATATTTTGCTAACTTTATGCAGCACGGTCACTTGCAAAAAAAACAAGTGTATCCTCAAACATACTGTAGCAGTGCCTTTGAGAGAGTTTAATTTCTTCCGTGACCATGCTCATAACATTTGTATCTCAAAACATCATTCCCCTTTGAAATATATACAGTGGGTACCGAAAGTTTTCAGACCCCCTTAAATTTTTCACTCTTTGTTATATTGCAGCCATTTATTAAAATCATTTAAATTATTTTTTCCCCCCCTCAATGTACACACAACACCCCATATTGACAGAAAAAAACCGTAATTGTTGAAATTTTTGCTGATTTATTAAAAAAGAAAAACTGAAATATCACACATCCATAAGTATTCAGACCCTTTGCTGTGACACATTTAACGCGGGTGTTGTCCATTTCTTCTGGTCATCCTTGAGATAGTTCGACAGCTTCATTGGAGTCCAGCTGTGTTTGATTATACTGATTGGCCTTGATAAGGAAAGCCACACCCCTATCTATAGAAGACCTTACAGCTCACAGTGCAAATGAGAATCATGAAGTCAAAGGAACTGCCTGAAGAGTTCAGAGACAGAATTGTGGCAGGGCACAGATCTGGCCAAGGTTAAAAAAAAAATTCTGCTGCACTTAAGGTTCCTAAGAGTACAGTGGACTTCATAATCCTGAAATGGAAGACGTTTGGGACGATCAGAACCCTTCCTAGAGCTGGCCGTCCGACTAAACTGAACAATCGGGGGGAGAAGAGCCTTGGTGAGAGAGGTAAAGAAGAACCCAAAGATCACTATGGCTGAGCTCCAGAGATGCAGTCGGAAGATGGGAAAAAGTTCTAGAAAGTCAACCATCACTGCAGCCCTCCACCAGTCGGGGCTTTATGGCAGAGTGGCCCGACAAAAGCCTCTCCTCAGGGCGACACACATGCAAGCCCCCATGGAGTTTGCTAAAAAAAAAAAAAAAAAAAAACACCTGAAGGACTCCAAGATGTTGAGAATAAAAAGATTCTCTGGTCTGATGAATCCAGAGTGCTCAAGACCTCAGACTGGCCGAAGGTTCACCTTCAAAAAAGACCATGACCCTAAGCACACAGCTAAAATACCGAAGGAGTGGCTTCAGAACAACTACGTGACTTTTTCAATGGCCCAGCCAGAGCCCTGACTTAAACCCAATTGAGCATCTCTAGAAAGACCTGAAAATGGCTGCCCACCAACGTTCACCATCCAAGCTGACAGAACTGGAGAGGATCTGCAAGGAGGAACGGCAGAGGATCCCCAAATCCAGGTGTGAAAAACTTGTTGCATCATTCCCAAAAAGACTCATGGCTGTATTAGCTCAAAAGGGTGCTTCTACCAAATACTGAGCAAAGGGTCTGAATACTTATGGCTGTGTGATATTTCCGTTTTTCTTTTTTTAATAAATCCGCAAAAATTTCAAGAATTCCGTTTTTATTATCTGTCATTATGGGGTGCTGTGCGGCACAGTGACAAGTGGTTACCACATCTGCCTCACAGTTCTGAGGACCGGGATTCAAATCCCGGCCCCGCCTGTGTGGAGTTTGCATGTTCTCCCCGTGCCTGGGTGGGTTTTCTCCGGGCACTCTGGTTTCCTCCCACATCCCAAAAACATGCAGGGTAGGTTAATTGAAGACTCTAAATTGCCCATAGGTGTGAATGTGAGTGGTTGTTTGTTTATGTGTGCCCTGCGATTGGCTGGCGACCAGTTCACCGTGTACCCCGCCTTTCGCCCGAAGATAGCTGGGATAGGCTCCAGCATGCCCTCGCGACCCTAGTGAGGATAAGCGGAATGGAAGATGAATGAATGGGGTGCTGTGTGTACATTAATGTGGGAAAACAAATGATTTTAGCAAATGGCTGCAATATAAGTGAACAATTTAAGGGGGTCTGAAGACTTTCCGTACCCACTGTGTATGCGTGCATGTATGTATAGATAGATAGAGAGAGAGAGAACCGTAGCAAGTAGTGTCCTTGCAGTTATGTTACATGGATTAGTGTTACGTCGCCTACAATTTCCAACAGTCTGTGAAGGCATCTGATAAGCGAGGGGGGAGCGCATATCTGACAGGGAAAGTGGGTTTGTGTATTAGATTAAAAAAACAAATAAAATAATCAGTCACGTTTTCATTTTTTGATTGTCACATTAGGAGGAAACTATAAACAGGCTGCCAGCAAAGGTGACTGACACGGCAATCACAATGTCCAGTGCATTTGTGAGGCTGGTGACTGTGCACAACATCTCAAATATTACACACATTTACACATGCATGCTGACCTCAAAGTTCATGGAGATGGGGGGTCGAGCCCATTTCTTCTTGTCGTTGGTCGGCAACAGCTCGATCTCAGCGCTGATCTGAGACTCCTTCATTCCAGCCATGCGTTTGATCCTACGCAGGAAAAAAACTAACTTACTTTAAAGCCTGAACAGAGGAGACGCATCTGGTCAAGAGAACAGAGAGCACTTAAAATGTGTGTGTGACTCACTTCCAGACGATGGCGTTCTCACTGGCCTTGTATTTGGCTTTTCCCTTCATGCAAATCACCTGCACCCCACTGGTGTTGAGGGGCGTTGGGATGCGGACCTTAACAAAAAGTAAAATACAGTATGTGCCCTGGCTAAATAAACGTTTGGGAAACACTGCAACCTACACACCTGTGTGTATAAATTCTCACCTCAATCTTCTGGGCCAATAGTGATGGTTTGAAGTTGGACTTGATGACCACCTTCACTTCCAGTTTAGTGCGGCCAACCTCACGGACCAGAGGGATGACGCGGAACGGAAGGATGATGTCCTTAGTGGTGCGATACCTGCGAGCGGCAGAGGAGAAGTCACATCAACCGTCGCCCATTGCGTTCATGGGAAATACGTTCATCTGTTGAGACTTGAGTAACTTATTCCCTCATTGGTGAACTGTGAGACAGCCACACAAGGGTCAATTCAATACATTTAAACCTGGGAGAACCTCGTAAGGTATATAATTCTGCAAGCACTTCTCATTAGTGCTTGCAGAGTTTCGTGTTTGGATGGCTGTTTCAATATACGCCACGTGTACTAATGTTATTGTTTGAGACTTAATGTATCAAAATGTAGAGAGACTGAACAAAAATTGTTTTATTGAGTTGATCAAACAGTTGCTGTGAATCAGCTATTACAGTGTTTTAGTATTTATTGACTGAGAATACTGGGCTTTTTGTTTTTCAAAATTTATTTATGATGTCACCTACAGCCACGAGGAGCAATTCTACTTGAAACATGTTCCTGGCAGGCATTAAAAGACATGCCTTTGCCTCTGTTAGTGGTATATCAACTCATTTGTTTCTATTATGTTTCTATGCTGGTCTGTCAAAAAATGCCTACATGAAACAACTGTCAAACAGTGGGTTCATGCGGGTCCCCACTACCTCCCACCCAATGCATTTGTCTATCACACTGACCAACTGACCTCATGAGCTCATACTCTCCGTCAGGGGGGATGAAGCTGATGCTGCGCTCCGAGTCGAACTTGCTGAGGCGCACGCACTGGTGGAAGGTGCAGTCGTCGATGGCGATGGACTGCTTCCCGCTGGCAGACACAACAGCGTCAGTGTACACAGACGCCATTCATTACAGTTAGCTCTGGTCTTCCAAGATACAAGCACTACACACTGCCTGCTATGAAGTCACGCACACAGACACAACTGCTTGCGCCAAGACAAACGATGGTAATAGGTTAATGATGTTAAACCACAGCCGCTGTTAAGTGTTGGAGTTGGAAGGTTTTGAGTCGAGCAGGGAGCTATGTGGGGCTCAAAAACAAACCAAATGTTTAAACGAGGAGGAAACAACCACCAGCCAGCAGAGGCGTTGATAAGGTGTTTTTAATTGGTCGTGAGGGAGGGGGCATCAGTGCATGAGATGCATGTATGAGATGTATAGCAATGTCCAGAAGCATTTGTACAGTCACAATTTTTATGATTTTGCAACCAATTTGCAGTTTTTGTACTCTTTCTGAAATTCCCTAAGACGCCGCAAAAGCCATGTCTAAATAGCAAAAGCAGTACCTCGGTGTCATGGAACTATGTTAAAGTGATCCAGCTCGACTGAGATACAAGCTTTGTATGTCAGTGAGGAGCGAAGTTTATTCTGGGTTGTTAGCAGAAGACATGCGCATGTATACGCGCTTTTCAAGTAAATGTTTTCAAAATCTAATAATCTGGGGACTAATATTGCAAGATGAGTTTGATATTAAACTGTTTTGGGATCATAATTTGTGGTATATTTAAGGTTTACATTTCCACTAGGCATTACTGTAATCAAGACGAAATAGAAGTATAGATGTTCAGCTTCAATTTTTCAAACTTTTTTTATTTTCAATTCCCCCCCCCCCCCACTGTCTTAACATAAATTACATGAAATTAGCTTGTTTTGAGCACGTGACATTGTCTCATACAAGTGTGTGAGAATCATCACAACCTTTTATAATGCTGGGCTAATGGTGAGTACGGGTTTTGTTACCATGATTATGGGCAGAACTACGGGGCAGCATTTTGGCCGTAGTCTAAAAAAGCAAGTACCACCTGCAAACAACCCCTAACGTCCACAAAGACCACATGGACATCAATGCTAGCTATTTGTGGACAAGCAATTAAAAAAGTAAGTTTTCCATAATACGTCCCCTTTAAATTTAAGATGTTTCACAAAATTGACATTTACCATTTAGGAATTACAGCCATTTTATGCAGCACTCCTCCGATTTCAGGGGCTCAAAAGGATTTAAGCCAAGTGACGCAATTGTTTTTTTAAATATCTGGATAACATTTTCAAAAAAGGCAGAAACATGGTAGTCACTGACCCTTTTCTTTATGAATTTGTTTATACAGAATTACAAAAATATGCTCATATCTACAATAATGTCAAAATATCCAAAAAGTGAGCCGGTCAAGAAAGTTTAACTCATTTAAGTAACTTGGCCATAATTCTTAAATGCGAAATTATATTTTTTGTGAGGGAAAAAAAGCTCTTCACATCAGTCACAATTGTATTTCAAATCCACTGCAGTGACATAAGACAAAACCATAAAAACTATCCATTACTGTATACACACTACTGGACCCAAATATATTGTGTTTTATGTGTGTGTTCCGTGAGTGCATGTGGACACGTGTGAGACTCATGAGAGGACTCATGTCAGTACAGTACCTTCCTCCCCCTAAATCACTGAGGTACAGCACATAGAAAAGAAAGACAGGGACAGAGAGAAGAGATGCATCCAAAACAAAACAAAAAAAGGAAAGGGGAAACAAATAAAAAATAAATCAAAATAAATAGTACATTTTGTCTTGTTAGAGACCAAACAAGACAACACACAAACGTACAGGGTGGCTCTTCTTTTCTATCAGCGCGTTGAAAAGCAAATGAGGCCAAATGCGAATTTGTGTGTTGCTCACCTCTTCCCAGCATCGTCGGACGCTCCTCCTTTGCCCTGCTTGTCGATGACGATCTTGTCGTTCATGCCGAATTTGCACTCAGGCATTCCGCTCAGGTAGCTCTTCATCACCACTCGGCCCGACACATGAGCACTCAGGACCTGGCCTAAAGAGTCGGTCGCATATGTACTGATCAACAGTTGTCTTCTACTATATCATTTCTGAACTCAGGTGCATCTGTGTAATCGAATGAAATTAAAACGCCTTTGCAGCAATAACAGTCAAAATATGACAATCAAGTCAAATAAAACAGTCAGAATGGCATTTGTAGTGAAAGATGTTTTAATCGATATTTGATTATATCAAGATAGCAAACCTTGTGGTGACATCAGTAGGTTGACGCTCTCCAATACATCCAGGAAGAGTTCATTACGGCGATATTTGATGCCCTCGCGACGCCAGCCAATCTGCCCTGTCACCTGGCTGGTGATTTGAGACTGCTCCTCTTTTGTCTGGAGACAGCAGCACAAGGCTCGTCAGAAACCAACAAAGCTGGCAGGCTCGCAAAAAAAGCAAGATGGAAATGAGAGCAGGTGGTTGTGCGCTACAGCTGGCAAGGTGCAGCATGTGTAAGGGAAAGTGGATGACGTGTTTCTTGTTACCTGGTGCTGAAGCAGGAAACGGTAATCCAGACCAGATGAGGGAAAGAATACATAAAATGGAAGAAATGTTCTTTAAAAATCACACTTGGTAAAGAGAGAACATTGACTTACAAAAAAAACACCTTGTATCACCCATATCACATTCTGATTCAAAACTAATACAATCTTGATATGCCTGACAGTTAATGTTGCATCACAAGCTTGATAAAAAAAAAAGTGAATGAAATGGAAAAAATAAATAAAAAAATGTGAATGAAATGAAAGAAAAAAAAAACACTCAGTTTTGATAGAGGTATTCACTTAATACAGTGAACATTCACATATTTACGGTTCAGCATTCGCTGAGTTTTCTTTAACCTATGCTATGGTATTTGCTGAAATACTCACCTATAATATAATAACAATATTGTTTTGGCACCATCTTCTGGCATCTTGGTACCAAGGAACTATGTTAAAGGACATTGAAGAGATTAATTAAGACAAAAGTAGTGCTGTGCTGCTATCCAATGGCATCTTGGTACCAAGGAACTATGTTGAAGTGAGTTGAGGAGCCTTATTTAGATTATGTTTTGCCACCATATGCATGTTTAGTATTGTTGTTGCTTGTTCCACTTGTGAAATTAAATGAGGTAAAATACTGGATACTCGCCTGCGTACAACACATTCAAAAATATTTTTGAATTAATAATAAACATGTGAGCATCAACCTAAAAAAAATAATTTGTTTGCCCTTTTTATCTAATCTTGATTTTTTTAATCTATTACATCAGACATGCAAAAACTAAAGGCATGAAAAAGGTGACGAGAAAAACAAAAAACATTGTAGGGGGATCTGGGGGGGATCCCCAGGCCCCCGCAGAGATTTAGTTATTTATTTTTTTATTTTTATTTTAACATAAATTAAGCAATCTGGAAGACACTGAAGAGTAAAATAATGCAAAATAAACAAATTTACTTCACGCAGGAAAACATTAACACCGCTCAAGTACATGTTGATGTACAGATTAAAGATTAAAATTAAATTTGCCTCATTTCTTTGCTATTTTTGTTTTGGCCTCCAATTTGAGCCAGGCCCATCTCCACTTGCACCTGATCCCTGCTTCAAGCTGTGCCACATGAATAGTATCCTCCTCTTTAAGCACTCTAATTCTGAAAAAGAACTGACTAAAATCATTGTCTGTTTCACTTAATTTTTCACTATTATCAACTTCAAAAGCTAATCCCAAATGCATCCTCCGGAAAAATATTAAGTACAGTATTCTTCTATTTATTGGCCATTTCTGAGTGTGGCGGTCAGTTACCAGATTAGTCATTTTTCCCACTTTGATAGTGAGTTAGTATTGGTTATAACCACTTCAACTGTAAGTTATCAGTGATTTTAACCAGTTCAACTATGGGATACAAGTTTAGCACTGATTCTAAACAGTGTAAGCCAGAACTAAGACAAGAGCATGCAAAATCCTCTTGGAGCCTCCACATCCCGGTAACCAGCTCTTCCAGCTCCTTCCCTCAGGTAGGTGCTACTGATCAATGCAAACTAGAACTAGCAGACATTCCAACAGCTTCTTCCCTCTTTCCATTGCAACATGCTGCCATTTTTTTTGTCTTGAGTTTGTTCTAAAGTAGCGTGAAATTAAATGAGGTAAAATACTGGATACTCGCCTGCGTACAACACATTCAAAAATATTTTTGAATTAATAATAAACATGTGAGCATCAACCTAAAAAAAATAATTTGTTTGCCCTTTTTATCTAATCTTGATTTTTTTAATCTATTACATCAGACATGCAAAAACTAAAGGCATGAAAAAGGTGACGAGAAAAACAAAAAACATTGTAGGGGGATCTGGGGGGGATCCCCAGGCCCCCGCAGAGATTTAGTTATTTATTTTTTTATTTTTATTTTAACATAAATTAAGCAATCTGGAAGACACTGAAGAGTAAAATAATGCAAAATAAACAAATTTACTTCACGCAGGAAAACATTAACACCGCTCAAGTACATGTTGATGTACAGATTAAAGATTAAAATTAAATTTGCCTCATTTCTTTGCTATTTTTGTTTTGGCCTCCAATTTGAGCCAGGCCCATCTCCACTTGCACCTGATCCCTGCTTCAAGCTGTGCCACATGAATAGTATCCTCCTCTTTAAGCACTCTAATTCTGAAAAAGAACTGACTAAAATCATTGTCTGTTTCACTTAATTTTTCACTATTATCAACTTCAAAAGCTAATCCCAAATGCATCCTCCGGAAAAATATTAAGTACAGTATTCTTCTATTTATTGGCCATTTCTGAGTTAGTTCATTGTGTGTTGTGACAATCACTAACATCGCTCCGTCACTTACTACATTTAACAATAACATCCGTAAACTAATTAGATAATTGTAGGCCCGTTTCCTAATACAAGATGTACTAGCGGATCAGCTCTTGTCGCCGATGTTACGTGTGCTTCGGGGTTCCGCTGGTACCAAAACCAGGGCCACGACCTGCAGCACCTCAATGCGAAAATACAAAAGATCAGTGCAACAAATACAATACTGGCTGATCTGATGAGCAAAAATGTTGCTTAAACAGAGTAGCAACAGAGGATGTCCGCTCCAGAGGTGGATATAGTAGCCAAATACTGTATTCAAGTAAGAGTACTGTTTCTTGACAATAATGTGATTCAAGTAAAAGTAGAAAGTAGTCCCCCAAAAAGTAGTCCCTGTGTACATTTTACTTAAGAGTAAAATGTACACAGTGAAATAGTTACTCAAGTACTGATTAAATAGTGAGTAAATTTTTATTTTTTAACCACAGCATGATCATCAATAAAACAAATAAAAATGTGAATGTGCAAATACTTATGTTGCTGTGTGTGTGCGGGCAGCTGTGTGTGTGTGTGCGTATGCACAGCCAAAACTACAACAAAGCAACTGCAATTTACTGCAAGGTGTTTTCTCAAGTTATAAGTGGGCTGAAATATCCACATCTGGGCATACAGTACCAGACAAATACTACAATACATGAAAGTTTGTGTTCTTCTAAATGTAAACACTAGTAGTGCGCCATTGCTTTGATGGTAGCGACGACCTTCCCAACATGGCCGCCACATAGGCACGACGATCACCAGCGCTGGCTTCTCTAGTGTTAATACCTATGCCCGGAAAGCCCAATAGAAGACGACGTGTGAGATCATGTGACTTTCTTTGATTAGGTGAACTAGACTTAAACGTCACTACCGCTTAAATTGGATTGGAGCAAGCAACGCCCAATGCGGAAGTCGAAAGTCTTGCGTATGAAATAGTTGATAAATAAGCAATAATTGAAAAATAAAAGTAGCAAGCGACATTTAGATCGTTCTAACGGAGTACAAGTACTGTTAATTCTTAACAGCAGAAGCGGCGGAAGTGTTTTTTTCTGGTCTCATTAACTCCCGTGACTTATCCAAAGCAGGTCCCGAGCGCACAGGCAGAACCTCAGGCCGATGCACTCGCATATTAGTCCGCCGAAGAGTAATATTCAGAAATTACATCTTTGTGTGGATGGTGGATGTGTGGATTGGATTTAGCTGCCAGCGTTCAAAACAGCCTAAGACGACAGTGACAGCAACGCCCCCGATTCACATAAATGGCCTATTTTAAGTTCAAAACAGCAAATTTCATCAAAAGGTGACTGATTTGCATGTATGATTATATGCATATTTTTTGTCTAGTATTTACATATGTTGCATCAAACATTTGTGTATTAATAAAATATTAGCATTTTTTTGTTTACATATTTGTGCAAATAATTAAATAAGTCTAGATGACGAATTATGTCTCAATGTCAATGATGCTAATCCTCCCAGTGTATTGTGCTTTTAATCTCTAACAGAATAACGTCCCCATCGACTGATGAGATAACATTTTAAAAGTTCAGAGAGGACACTGACCTGTCCCTTAATGCCCTGCTGAGTGATAAAGGTCTTCAGAGCTCCAGTTTCTGAGTTCTGAGGGTAGCCAAAGTCCAGAATCTCTGCATGAACAAATACAAAATGGAACTACCAATAAGAGATAGGTTTGTTGATAGAAAGAACAAATAAACTGTACAACAACATGCATCTGACTTGGGTGATTTCTCCTGTACTGGACTTCTTACCGTCGAGCAGTTCGTAGATGAGCACAAAGTTGTTCTTGATGTTCTCCTCACTGATCTTGCCGAAATAGGCCGTCATGACGTCGCACATCTTGTACAGGAACTCGAACACCATGGCGGCGTTGACATTCTGCTTGGTGACAGCTGCCAGCCAGATGTTGGAGCGCTTCACATGGAAGAAACTCGTGCGGGCGATGTTGGTCACCGGCGAGCGGACCTGCTGCCGCGCATGGATCACGTTCACGCGGAACGCGTCCACTGCGTTGCGCCTGCAATTTGAGCGAAAGGGAAGAAAAAAAATACATCTTCTGTCTCTTGTAAGTGGTGGTGTTGATGCTTACAGAGAAATACTGCAAAAGGGAAGGGACAAATACAAATTTCGAGCGACAGGTTAAGACAACAGCACCTCTGTCAATATAAGACGATCGAAACCAGAAATTACGACAGTAGTTAGTTCAAGACACCTTATAACAGAAAAAAGTAGGGTACTACATTCCTTGTGTAAATACAGTAATCCCCCACTATTCACAGGGGATAGGGACCGAGCCCTGCCGCGAATAATTGACCACTCCACCTAAAAAGGTTTATAATTGCTTTAAAGCTTAAATATAAAACAAACTATGATTCCAAAACACTAACTCATCTGACAATATTACCCTTAAAGTTGCTGTAGTAGGCTTTTGCTTTCTAGTAGAAGCCTGCAGGTTTTATGCTAACACTGAGTTGTCGAAGGCAGTTCCAACTGGACCTGGGGCCTTAGACAAGGTGGAGGGAATTATTAAGTTCCAAATACCAGTTCTGCTAGAAAAGAAAAAAAATGGCAGCAAAAGCCTATTAGAACTGAATTTTAAATAACAGAAGGTGTCTGCTGACTCCTATTTGTTTGAAGGTGATTGGTTGATTCTGAACACAGCCACATGCTACTTATAAGACAGTGGGCACAGTTATGCAAGCACATTATCTCAGTTGATTATTATTTCCCCCCTTGAAAAGATTACTTTTTTTTTTCCATCTGAGATGTACAGATTATACACTTAATTGCCAGTGGGGAAGAAAATCTTTGAAATTATTTATCTTGTCATTTTTTAATATCACAAAAAAACTGGAATTTGAACCGTGGAGTTTAGACTTTATATTCATGTACTTGCTTGACACCAATTACTGTACCACATTCCTATTAAAACAGGGCTTGGCAGCAATTTAGGGTGTTTCCAATTTAAAAAAAATAATAATAATATTGAGTGACCTGAGAATATGTACCACAGAAAAAAAATAGCTGAATTTTTTAAAAAGAACCGCAAAAATGTGGGGGAAATACTTTCGTGTTGAAATCATGTCAACAGCATCAGAGGGTATACAACAATGTAAACGTCTGACTTTTAATTCTCCATTTTTGAAAATATAGTTAGGGCGTGTGTGGGCTCAAATGATCCATCATATCCCATGCGCAAACTCCATGCTAATGCACTGGTAGCGCTTGTCTGTGTATGTTTTGCTTGGCTCCTTTCCATCAGTCTGTGTTGGTTGGATTCATATCACGGCAGGTGTTTCATGCTTAAGGAATGTTTATGGTGAAATCCACTGGCATGCGTGTTCAGGTTGTGTGTGTGGGGGGGCTATTTGGTTTATGGCCATGAGAGGAGAGAGGTGGAGAGGGGAGGTGAGGGAGTGGGTCATGCTTGTTAGGTATGAGTTTCTCTTACCGATTCCTACATGGGCCAATATGGACAGATGAAGGAAAATGGTGAGGAAAAGACAAGAGGATGAAGAGTTGCAAAAAGGCACAGGACACATTTTTGTGCATGATGTACACAGACACATGGTGTTGATCATGATGTCATAATGAGACCATTTCAGCAGCATTAAATGGGTCTTGGAGTAAAGTGTAACCAAATTAGGACGGAGAAGTTAAAAAATTAAAAAAAAAAATCTGCAACTATCCATAATGCTACTTTTCTAATAAACTGTAGGCTAGTTATGAAGATATGAACTAAATTCTGATTGCCAGTACACTTTCAAAGCTGCTGTGAGGAATCCACTGTGCTGTTTGTGGGCAGGGAAAACCAACTGTGTCTTCGCTAGATGACCGAAGACCAATCATTAAAGAAGGTTCTTTACAGTACAAACACAAAATGTGTGGTGTTTTTAGTCTCTTCATTTATTTCAAAGGTATAAACAAGCACAATACTTGGAAAATTATAATACTGTAAATACTTTAAACAAAGACTTTAAAAAGTTGTTAAAGCATAAAAAACAAACAGGTAATAAGTTACCCGCTTACACATGCCTGATAATTTAAATGCTCGAAAAAGGTATTAAACTTAGTGTTTAAAGACCTGCGTCAGCAGGGAAAATGGCTAAGAATTAGGGCTGCAACTATCGAATAGTTTTAGAATCAGGTATTGTATCAATGATTCCATCTATTAATTGGATAAACATTTATTTTGGGTTGTTCACTTGGGGTTGCCATCCTCACGTTGTACTGTACCATCTGTGACTAAGTGTGTATGGCTTTAAAGTTCCCATATTTTGGCAATGTAGACCTCCATAGAGTGGCTCTCTAACATGGCCTTTATATAAAAGTGTCAATTTCATTTAAAAAAAAACTCCCTGGTTTTGTCATACGAGTGTCCACAAAAGGCCCCTCTGGCAGCTACTCCTATTTGACCCAGTTGTGTATCTGCTTTGTCCATATTTGGCTAACCCCGCTGATTGGTTGCCTCTGTGTAGAAGACCCACTTTTGAGAGCACGCGGGTTTGTTATATTGACAGCGCTGGCTCAGGAGCAGAGAGATAGGTGGAGATCTTCGCTAGTGACATAGATAAGCTCGAGAAATTCAAATGAGCTGGAACTCAGGAAGGCGTGCATGGTTTTAATTCATATTTCCCGTGTTTACTGAGGCACCATAGAGCCAATATAACATCCCAAATACTAGAAAAAGTTGGTTTGGTAAAATATGGCACCTTTAAAAAGCAGGGCCTAGTTTGGTGAGTGACATCAGTGGATGACAGTGCAGACTGCAGAGTTGGCGGACTGTTAAGTGGCTAACTTGTTAACCAGTCTGTGGGTTGAGTAACTCGATGTTGGTTGTAGACATCGGGAGCTCATGTATGAATGTGCTTATTATGCGTTTGTCATTTTTCATTCTTTTACACACGATTTCCGCCTGGTTTGCCACCATCACACCAACTTACTTCTACATGGAGTGGTGCGTGCAACTGCAGTAACATTAGTCAACCTAAGCATGTTGTGGAACACACTGGGAGTACAAAGACATTTCTCAACTTTATACAACTAGCAAACTTTGAGGAAGATGTCTCATACTGTACTTACATACCATGACATAAGAGATGTGCCATTACCCATTAGAGAAACATTCACCTGTGTATTACCCATTTACCCATTCAACCCACTTCCATAGGCTGTGTTGTGGAAGGGTGTGGTACGAGCCAACAATGAAACCATCCAGTTAAATCTTTACACATTTCCTGTTCATAGGTGTAATTTTTGGCCAAGGTGTGAAATGGAGGGCACAAATAAAAAAAATTTAATCCAATGGAAAAATCCAACCGACTTACCCTATATCATCTCGGTAGACCCGAGAGATAAGGACCTCCCCCTTGTGGTTGTAGATGAACAATCCTCCAATCATTATGGCTGCTTCTCAGACCCAACAGGCCATGATGAAATCAAACTCAGCCTGACACACACACACACACACACACACACACACACAAGCAATGAAGGAAGGAAGGAAAGGGGGTGGGTGATGAAGAAGTGAAAGCTTGCATTAGTGACCATCATTACAGAGAGACATTTGTCCCTATATCCACCATTTCCACACACACTTCACACTTCTGCAGCTGCACCACTACAGCAAGCCGTTTAAGCATTTATTCGACATCCTACTGGTGCGCTTAATTGTGCATGTACTAATATGCCGTTTGTCCTCACTAGTATGACAATTCAGTGCACTAGTAGAACGACTAGAACACACTAGTAGAACAACAAGGGGCATTTTTCCTCCAGGACTGCCTTCCACTACTCATCGAACGTTTATCTATCACGAGCAAGGCAAAACTGTGCACTAGTTGACAACACACACACACACACACATTATATATATATATATATATTAAAACACCTGTTTCTACTAGTCTGTACAGTAATCAAAGGCAGTAATGGAATAACATCACTAGAACATTTTCGTCCTTCTAATAGAGCACCCTAGTCATTTTACTAGTGCACATAAATGTCAGCTAGTAGTGGAAAAACACAATCACTACTTAAACAGTTCTACTAGTACAACCTAGTCATTCTACTAGTTTGCTCAATTGTATCACGAGTGAGGACAAAGTGTGTGGCAGTTATTGCTGCAACTTTCGGCTTGTCTCAGATATTGAATAAACGCTCAAACTGCTTTCAATACACAACTGTGGTGAGACCTATGAAGAAAACAAATGCAATAACTCATTTAAGGTTAGTTCAAAATTTCATTTGTGCTACACTACAATAGTCAATATCACCTCAGTGACACCTTGTTTACTTCCACTGTGAGATTAACACCAGATTAGCAAGTAAACAGTATTAGTAAGCAGTGGAGCACCATGACACCAACCGGATAGTGGCTACTACTATTGGCTACTATTACGTGTAAAAGATCCAATGGAATCAACTTAAATACACAGATAACAAAATCTCAACCCAACATGAAAACAAGATTTGCATGATTTGCTTCTGTAATTCATTCACATATAAATCGTAGAAGAGAACATGATGTGGGTTACATCTTAAACCCTGATTGAAGATTCCAGACAAAAAAAAAAAGATGAAGGGCATGCTTGGAATTCCTGAAGGACAGAGGCCGTTCAAATAAAAGGCTGCCATAAGCCTAACAACACGACATCATCATATGACGCCCAAATAATAAGAAATATTTGCTTGTAGTACTATGGCAGCGTCCTGACTGAAGAAAACGACAAGGAGCATGTCACGACTCGACATTAATGGTCCCTCTATCGGCCCCAAGTCAAGATGTCTGCTCATTCGGCCCATTTCCTTACGTTCATTAATGTTTCATATCTCTTCTCGTTTCCACGCCGACTGTGGCACTATAGCTGTATTCGCAACATTTGAATAATCGTATCAGTTTAATAAAAGAACGTAGGCCTGACCTTCATCTTCAAAGTGATGGAAGAGAAGAACGCGAGCGTGAGATTGTGTTAGCTGGCTAATTTGTCTTGGGACAGCGGCCAAGCTAGCAGTGGTGGACAGCCACCTACCGTGCCACCATTTCCGGTACCGCGAAAATAAAACTACTAAAAGGACACTGGTCTTGCAATACTCCCGTATATTATCAAACTACTAAACACAATTATGAAACACCATGCAAGAGTGTACCAAATCACGCTCATTAACTGATAACTGCCCTACGCAAAAACGTTTAGTTTGAAAGAGGAAAAACCTCCGCAGTTCCGTTACACCTTCGCTCCTCTACGCTAACTTGCTGCCACTAGCAGCGCGGCAGCTAACGTTGCTAACATTAGCACGACCCGAGAATGCCAACTGTTTGACCAGCTATCCCAACGTTTTCACCACTCAAGTCAGCCGTTTCCTTCGACAAGCATATCTCTATGTCTGTCTCGACTGTGTTGAACTTACCCTCGTTCTGTCACGGACGCCACCAGTCAGTCCCCCCCGCTCGGCCTCCACTTCAGGCTCGAAGTAGTGGGTGCCTGGTTCACACCACAGATGGTTCCTTGTGGTCCACAGCTATGTCAGCTGACCCGCACAGCAGTTCCGCCGAGGCAGGAAAAGGAGCGGCTGCTGGCTGCGACAACTACAACCGCACCCAGGCCTGGCTCGGATAAGCAAGCAACCGCGCCGGTCAATTATTATACGCCCAAAATATGCATCTTGATTATTGCTTTCCGCCACGTTAAACTCCCACATCTCTCAGTCGATTCAAACCATTCAAAAGATTCACAAAATTCAGGATTGGAAGCGTGTTTCCCAAAATTCCAAGAATGACCACACATAAATACTCATTTCCAGCCAACCCCCGAAAAACACAAATCAAGTGAATGAGACGTTCAATAAAAAGATTCCCTAGCTTTCTCGTTGCAAATTCAAACTGTTCAGGCCATTCGGTGAGGCCTATTTGCCACATTCCGAGAATGCCCCAATTACACATTTCGCTGAATAAAATTCCCAAATTTGAGATGTTTTATGTATAGCCTTCTCCCCCTTCCGCATTTCTTTACCGATTCAAAGCTTTCCAACTCTAAAACGTTCAGCTCATTTTTGGAATTATACCCCAAAATTCCACATTTTCACAGTAAATTCCCCAAATTTAAGATGTTTTACATATTTACCTCCTTTCACATTTCTTGAGTGATTCCAAGTATTCCAACTTCAAAATGTTCAGCCATTCACAACATATTGACAAGAATGCTCATTCTCAAACTCCACTTTTTTCCACAATAAAGTTAAGATAATATTATACATACTCACCTCCTCCCACATTCTGGACCGATTCAAAGCATTTCAAAATTTAAATGTTCAGCTCATTTAACATTTTGGGAATTATTCCCAAATTTTCACAATTTCCACAATTTATGGGATAGTATATTCAGAGATGTATTCAATACTTACCTCCCCCTCCACATTTCTTGATTGATTGAATACATTCTAACTTGAAAATTGTCAGTTCATGCATAACATAAAAACAAGTTATTCAAATTTCCCAAACTCCAAATTTTTCCATGACAAATTTTCCTCAATTAAGAGACATTTCAGAATCAGAATCAGAATCATCTTTATTTGCCAAGTATGTCCAAAAAACACACAAGGAATTTGTCTCCGGTAGTTGGAGCCGCTCTAGTACGACAACAGACAGTCAATTGACAGAGAACACTTTTGAGACATAAAGACATTGACAAAATAAAAAACAGTCACTGAGCAAAAAAGGGTTGCTAGTTATCTGGTAATGCCGGTACATTATTATTCTTCTTATTATTTTTTGACAATTATGCAAAAAGATGCAGAGTCCTCTAGCACTTTGAGCAGTTCAAAAGACTAATATTGCAATAGTCCGGTGCAATGACCATTGTGCAAAGGGCGCAGAGACTTCAAGCGAGTAGTGCGATAATCTGGGACAATGTTGATTGTGCAAATGTTGCAGATACTCCTCAATCAGTGTGCAAATGGAGCAGATGCTACTCTGGCATGAGTGGCCAGTATTGGTCAACAACAGATATGCAAATAGTGTAGCGTGGCGAGACTACTACAGTGAGTGCACGAGTAAGTCAAACTACTAAACTCAAGTCAAACAATTGCCAGCATGTTGTAATGGAATTGTAGGTTAGGTGTTTAAGAAGTCGATTGCAAGAGGGAAGAAGCTGTTGGAATGTCTGCTAGTTCTAGTTTGCATTGATCGGTAGCACCTACCTGAGGGAAGGAGCTGGAAGAGCTGGTGACCGGGATGTGGAGGGTCCGAGAGGATTTTGCACACTCTTGTCTTAGTTCTGGCAGCGTGCAAGTCCTCAAGGGTGGGTAGTGGGGTACCGACAATCCTTTCAGCAGTTTTGATTGTCCGTTGCAGTCGGAGTTTTACATTTACACTACATTACATTTTACATAAATACCTCTGCCCTCCACATTTCTCAACCAATTCAAAGCATTCCAACTTCAAAATGTGGAGCCCATTCATAACTTGGGAATTATTCCCCCAAATTCCTAAATTTTCACAGTAAATTTCTCAAATTTAAGAGATAATTTACATATTGTGTTGGGCGGGATCCTCAAGTATCCAAAACCATCACATTGTTGAGTCAATAACATTGCATCGTCAAAGAGCGCAAGCCAGTTTTAACACTTTAGATTGGTCTGTGATTTGTAAAAATAACAGACCCACGTGGGGACTGACCAGTGGTATCGATTCCTGAAAACAATCAGAAATTGACCAAACATGGACATCAGAGGTTTCTGCTCGACAGTGACTAAATTTACATCCTCCTTTCCTATCTCTTGACAGATCAAACCACTCCGGCTTAAAAAATTGTCAGCTCATTCATAACATGTTGGAAATTATATCCAAAAATTCCCAAATTGTCACAGTAAATTTCCCCATTTTAAGACATATTTTACATACAGATTTACCTCCTTCTTCCACATTTCTTGACCAATTCAAAGCATTGCAACTTTAAAATGTTCAGCTTATTCAGGACATCTGGAACCATCCATCCATTTTCAACACCGCTTATCTTGGTTAGGGTCACAGGGCGCTGGAGCCTATCTAGCTGACTTCGGGCGAAAGGCGGACTACACCCTGAACTGACACGGACAACCATTCACACTGTCACTGGGAACTGAACAAACGCTGCCCGCACCAAAGTCAGGCAAGTGTACCACTATACTATCAGTGACTACATCTGGAACCATTCACATTAATTCCCCAATTCCAACAATACAATTTCCAAATGAGAGTTTACATATTTACCTCCTCATTCTACATTTGTCGACCAATTCTAACTTCACGTTTCACATTTTACATATCAACTCCTCCTCAACATTCCAGTTCAGCATCAGCTCTTCAGCATTCACACATAATTTCTACAGAAATTGCACTTTTGAGTTATCTCTATGTATGTTGAGACTGCATATGGAGGAGCAAAGTCCCAGTTGTCTTTTAAATATCTGAAATTAGTTTTATGTGCTTGTGTAACAGTGTTTTTATCCAAAACATAAATGCTTTCCTGTGCACCCCCACTGTCATTCATGCAAACTAACGGATATTTTCTTGGGGACTCAGGAAATACACATTCATGATTGTGTGGGTGGTCTTTGTTTTATTTTATCCTGCATAGACTGTCCACCGCAGTGATTCTCAGTTACGTACCAGTACAACTAGTATTATGCGGGTTCCTCCTTGTGGTACGTGAATGAATCACTGAATTAAATGTTCGAACTGTGCATAAGTCACATAGACATATTTTTAATCTAGTACAGTACATTCATCAAGTACAGTTCCGTTCTATTTAACTTATATGTAAAATACAGTTGCATTAATTGTTTTTTTAGCTGTTTGTTTTCCAACATTTATATAGGTAAAATGTTTATTTAAATTGTGTTTTAAGTGTAGCTATGTGCTGCACTACGACAGACATGCACATAACTTGTTTTCCTACTGTCTGCTCCTAAATGCAAATTTGATCCCAGGTACTAAAAATATAAGTTATAAACCTGGTCTGTGCAAACACACTTACATGCACGCACACAAACACAACACAGAGTCAAAGTGAAGTCATAAAACTATATTTATAAATAAAAAGGCATTTCCTGGATGAAAGAGTAGTGTGAAAGACATGGTAAGAATTTTTATCACTATACATGGGAACAAGACCAACTAAAAAAATGCTTGGGTTAAGAGATGGAAATTATGTCGTGTATAAAGGACTCTTGAACTGCAGGCTTGTGTTTTGCATTGTAAAATAAAACTAGCTGTGACCAACAACATACATGATAAAATATTATGACAGTAAGACAGACCAAATTATCTTGACTTCGGTTTTTCTCTTCTTCTCTTATAAGTCAAGCAAACATGTAAGTCTGAACGTGGTTAAAGGTCCCCTTCCATCAATCCCATTTTTTCTACTGTTTTATGCAAAATGTATGTCAAAATGGGTCTGTGACCTGGTTCTGTGGTTTGTTGATTGAATGCAAAAGATGATAAACGCATAAGGCTTACAAAACGACCGGATCATATTTCCGTGTGTTTATGACGTCAAAATGTAACTTATTTTTCAAGTACCTGTTCATTTCGTGGTTGCTACATGCCTCCTCATCTCGGGAAAAATTGCTGAGTGGCAACGTGTCACCAGCCAAACTCATACAGGTTGAGGAATAAATGGCTTCAATTTATTTTTGGAGAAATTCCTAAGCATTTTTGAACCGGAATTTTGCTGTTTGGAGGACGGCTTCATAGAATAAGCTTTCACACTGTTTGAAGTGCATTTCCAGGTTCAGAGCGAGTGAGCCAGCTGGCTGCGCAGCCGCCAACAAACTATGCTAATACAGTATATAAAAATGTGTATTGAGTTAGATCGATATTTAACTATATTTATAATGTTGACTGTAACTGCGGTCACTGTCTCCAATAGTGCGCGACAGATGAATGCTGTGAGCCAGTTATGCTATAGTGATTAAATGGGATCCGCTTTCTAAATATCCTCTTCTCTTTTACTCCACCCACGTGACACGTCCACTGTGGGGTTGTGACTTGTTAATAGCGGGCGAACAGTCCAATTTTGCTTCACAATACTATAAGAACCCCCCCCCCACGTCGAATGAAATGAACGCAAGGTCGCTATGAATGCTTGGCCCAGCCACCAAGGTATCGCCATTCGCCAACGGCCAATCAGAGCGAAGCTGTTTTCCACATTTAGATTGAGATGATGATCATCCAATCAGATTATTATTTATTATTATTATTATTTACATGGTACATATTAATGAGAAATACAGGCATTTCAACTGCCAGGCGAAAAAGACCAGCTAGAATAGCTTAAAAAAGGTCATTCTGGGCATTTCAGCCCAAATGATCTTGCAAACCTGATAAAAAGACAAAGATTAAAAAAAAATAATAATCGATGCAAGGGGACCTTTAACAGTTAGTAGTGTTCTATACGATTTTGTTCTGTTTTGTTAGTCAGTTCTGGACTTGTGTGTGTGTGTGGGGGGGGGGGGGGGTGAGGGGGGGGCAAGAATGATAAGATAAGGAAGACAGGCAGGAGGGAAGCGCAAAGAGAAAAACATTCATGTAGAAAAGCGCTGAGTCATCCTCCCCATCTGTCTGTTTCCACCATTTCCCTCCCTCTCTTACTTAGTGTCTTTGTCCTTGCACTAAATCTTCCCTGCTAAGAGGCGGAAACTGACAGGCGCTTTGGTTCCATCTTGAATAAAAGGAGGGCGGGGGTGGAAGTGTTTCTTCACTGAAGAAAGTAGGGCCACAACTACTAAAAAGAGAAGCACAAAAGAGGCGGAACACATTTTTTTCTCACAGCACACACAACAGGACTGCTTGCATTCATGCTTTTGGGATCGAGGCCTCAGAATTCAGCCGCCGCAACTTTCACCTCAATTGTCCTCGGACACGAGGGGTCCTGATCTGCTACGTTTTCGTTCGCTCGCCCTAGAACCAGAGTCACATCACGTCGACAAAGAACTCGCCGGTGTTGCCCACGGACATTCGCAGGGACTGGCGTGACGCGGTGAGCTCCGGAGGGGCCGAGGTCAGCTCCCTGCCTGGGGGGGCGCCGGGGGCGGATGTAGGCAGATGCGGCGGCAGCGGGGGCAAGCCGGGGGGGCCGTAGACGAGGCCTTGTCCATAAGCTAGTGAATGGGAGTTGGCACTGCGGTGGCTCGCGGAGCTACGGACGCTTCGCTCGCTAGGGGGAGCCACCGAGCGCTCGCTGGGAGCTCGGTGGCTCCTGATCTCAGGTTCGCTCCCGCTGCCACCAGATTTCCGCCCCTCATTCTTGCTGCAGTTTGAACCGCTGCTTTCTGTCGACAGAGGAGAGCAGACGGTAACTATTAGTTATGCATAAATCATTTACTCAAATCTGAGTCACAAACATGAGCTGCTTGCTCACGTCAGGGGTGCCAGTAAACAGTTAAGCCTCACAGATCTTGACCCAGTTTTTAGAGATTACATGGTTTCATTTTATGACTGCACAGAGGCCTCTCATTTTTACATAAGACCGCACAGAATCGCCACAGAAAGAACCATGTACAGTGTCTCTAAAAAGTCTACACACCCCTGTTCAAATGCCAGATTTTTGGGATATAAAAAAAAAAAAATGAGACGAAGATAATTAATTTAAAAACATTTCCCACCATTTGTGACTTATAACCTGTAAAACACAATTGAAAATCAGAAATTATTTCGAGAGGTGAAGTAAAAATAAAGTGAGATAATGTGTTTGCACAATTGTGCACACCCTCTTATAACTGGAGTTGTGCCTGTGTTCAGAATTAACCAATCACATGTAAACTGATGTTAAATAAGAGTCAGAATGCACCTGCCAACATTTAAAGTGTCTCTCATCAACCCCAAATAAAGTTAAGCTGTTCTAGTAGGCGTTTTCTGACATTTCTGTCATCACATTTTACAGAACAAGCTATAGTCTGCAGAGCTACCATAGCATCAGACGGAGCTTATTGTTCAAAGGCATCAGTCAGGAGAAGGTTACAAAAGAATTTCCATGGCATTAAGTATACCATCAAAATACGGCACAACTGTGACGTTACCAACTGGACAACCTTAACAAATAGATGAAAAGACCATAAGAAAACTGGTCAGGGAGGCTTTTAAGAGGCTGACAGCAACGTAGAACAAGCTACAGGAATTTCAGCCAAGTAGTGGTTGTTTAGTACATGTGTCAGTAATCACCAGTCTTCTTCATATGTCTGGGCTATGGGGTAGGGTAGCAAGATGAAAGCCTTATTTTACAAAGAAAAACATCTTTGGAAAAATTGACTTGAAAGCTCCCAAACAAGTAATGTTTTGAGGTGGTACTTGGTGTAAAATGTTTCAGAACCACTGGACTAACTCAAACTTTTCACAGATAGCAGCAGGACCGGATGTTTGAGGTGTGGGTAGACGGTGGGCTCGATAAATACTGCTGTTATTTGATCAAACTGCTGCAACCACAATGTCTGGCTTTCCACTCCTACGTGGTGAATGCTTAAAATCCAAGTTGGTAGACGCAGGCTCTTTGGACATGCTGGATGGAGGAAATTTGTTTACTCCTGAAAGAGGTAGGATATCTCATTTTAGGCTTTTGAGCAGAGTCAATGTAAACATGGGTCACTGGTCCAATTTCTGGATTAAAAGACCAGTCATCACAATGGTGTTATACAAGATATACTTTTTGCAAGACAGGGTGACTAAAAGGTGAGCAATTTACACCCCACTAAAATTTTTTATAATTTCCTATAGTACTAGTCTAAGCCGTAAATCTACCGTAAACTATGATCCCAAAAAAAAATAAAAAATTCAAATTCATATTACATTACTTTTAAAAATAAATTGCTTGCAGATTATTTTATTTTTTTAAAAATGCAGTGGGCGTATACATGCACATGCGGGAAAGACTCTGTGTAACTTAAACTAACAAACTGGGCTAAATTTAGGTCCTCTCCAATTTACAAAGCTTGTCTCTGAGTCAGCTGAATCACTTCAACATACTTTTCACACCAATCACTGTACTATTTTCCCATTTAGACAGGGCTGTGGCGGCATCTATGGGTTTTTCAGAAAGAGCACAAAAACTTGGAAAACTGTTTTTCATCAAATAGCTGAGGACCGGTTCCACAGAATAAAACAAAGGTAAATTTGTCAATAGTGAACCGTGTTTTCAGAGATCATTCTTTTTTATTTTTTTAAATCTACACTTTGACTTGCTTCCAATAATTGTGTCAGTAGGTTTCATGCTCTCCTTTCAGTTAAAATTCATAATACTTTATTTATTCACTTATTTAACCATAGTATGAACATCAATTAAAACAAAATTATTACAAAATAAAATGCAAATTCTGATGTTGCTATGTGTGGACGTGTGTATATGCACAGTCAAAACATCTGCAATTTACTGCAAAGTGTTTTCTCAAGTTATAAGTGAGCTGAAATATCCACGTTTGGTCAGACAGTGCCAGACAAATACTAGAACCCCAATTCCAATGAAGTTGGGACGTTGTGTTAAACATAAATAAAAAACAGAATACAATGATTTGCAAATCATGTTCGAACTCTATTTAATTGAATACACTACAAAGACAAGATATTTAATGTTCAAACTGATCAACTTTATTGTTTTTCGCAAATAATCATGAACTTAGAATTTTATGGCTGCGACACGTTCCAAAAAAGCTGGGAAAGATGGCAAAAAAGACTGAAAAAGTTGAGGAATGTTCATCAAACACCTGTTTGGAACATCCCACGTTCCTGTTTGGAACATCTCCAAATACATAGTAGCACTGCTCAGAGAAGGTGATCTTGTTGACAGTGTGTCGGTGAGCAGGCTAATTTGGAACAGGTGGGTGCCATGATTGGGTATAAAAAGGAGCTTCCCTGAATTGCTCAGTCATTCACAAGCAAAGATGGGGCGAGGTTCACCTCTTTGTGAACAAATGCGTGAGAAAATAGTCGAACAGTTTAAGGACAATGTTCCTCAACGTACAATTGAAATGAATTTAGCAATTTCATCATCTACGGTCCATAATATCATCAAAAGGTTCAGAGAATCTGGAGAAATCACTGCATGTAAGCGGCAAGGCCGAAAACCAACATTGAATGCCTGTGACCTTCGATCCCTCAGGTGGCACTGCATCAAAAATCGACAATATGTAAAGGATATCACCACATGGGCTTATGAACACGTCAGAAAACCAATGTCAGTAACCCCAAACCATGCTCACTGGAACATTCAGAAGCTTAGATATACGACTGTAACCAATCCCATCGTTATGTTTTGCAACAATTAGTTTGCGATGGTCTTGAAACAGCTCTTTGCTCTTACCCATCATGAAACGTGTTTTGACTTACACCTTGGCAATGACCTTTTGTAGGCTATCAATTAGGACTGAACCAGCTGATATTCTTTTGCACTGACAAGGGTCTGGATTTCTGTTTGATTATTCATAGATTTTAGGCTTTCCATGCCTGTTTGCACCTACCTTTCTTGATGTGTCCAATACTTTTTCCCTGTGTCAGTTCACATTATTACACACAACTTAATTTCTGATCTTATTTGTTCTACTTTTTTTTTGTATGTATGGATTACTTGAGTTGTTCCCAACATCTGGTAAAATTTTCATGTCAATGATACCTTTGGAAATATAGTTTGTGAAAAAAATGGTGAAGTGTCACTTGTTACTTATTTCAGCCGTGTGTGTGTGTGTCTGTGTCATTTGGCAGGCATAGTACTATTCTGTAGTATTCTGTAACTGCACTCACCGCTGTGCTGGCTTCCAGCACTGCCAGCAGCTGGCCCACCATGGAAGGGCTGTGGCAGGTCATAGGGGTGAGGGATAGGGAACTGGTAGGGCAAAGGCATAGGCCAGGGAGCTGCCCCAGGGTGAGGCAGAGGGGGGAGCGTGTCCTGATCTGAGGCACCCCCACTGGAGCCATCATGTTCATGGAGAGACAGATGCGTCATATCTGTAGGGCAAAAAGGAGGAAATGGATGTTTAGCCTACTTTCCATACATGCTAATAATTTTACAGTGAACCCCCGTTTATTGTGGGAGAGACGTTCCTGACTGACAGGCAATAGGAATAATAATTAAAAAAAAAGAGATAGACCGTATATAACCTTTTTCAAAAATAGCTTTAACCGTCCATATGCTTGAAACACATTTTAAGTTAGTAAAACGTTTTGTGGCATCTTGGGAACCCGAAACTATGTCTAAATTAGGGGAGAAGCTTCATTTATGCCGGCCATAGCCTTGTCTAATGTGTCTCGCCATCTTGTGGCCTCAATAGGCAATTACAAATCCTTTTGGGTATGTGTCAATCCATCCATCCATTTTCCGTACCGCTTATCCTCATTTAGGTTGCGGACATGCTGGAGCTTATCCCAGCTATCCTTGGGTGAGAGGCTGGGGTGAACCCTGAACTGGTCGCCAGCCAATCGCAGGGCACATAGAAACAAACAACCATTCACACCTACGGGCAATTTTGAGTCCTCAATCAATTGACCATGCATGTTTTTGGGATGTGGGAGGAAAGCAGAGTACCCGGAGAAAACCCACACATGCGTGGGGAGAACATGCAAACTCCACACATGCGGGGCCGGGATTTGAACCCCGGTCTTCAGAACTGAGAGCCAGATGTGCTAACCAGTCGGTAACCGTGCTGTGCGTCAATCACTCACAGAATTTCGCTATTTACAGCAGTTCTTGGTCGCTTACACACCAGACTCAACATGTTTTACTGGAGATTTCAATTTCACTTACTGCCACAGAGGTCTCCAAATACATAGTAGCACTGCTCAGAGAAGGTGATCTTGTTGACAGTGTGTCGGATATAGCCAGCCTTCAGCAGGTTGCTGGCGTATTTACGGGCTTCTCTGCGATCTGTGAAGCCCTCCACGTGATGGAAGAGCCAGTCCACCACATCAGAACCTGCAGACACAAAAGAAGAAAACTGTTTCAAGCTCAAAGCCATGGCAGGGTTAAGAAAAAAATAATATTTTAACAGTCTGCTTTTCCAGACATACCAATAAAGGCGTTAGCGATGGTGATCTTGAGCCACATCCTGTCTCGCACTTCCAGGCCTGACTCTGGACAGGCCATGGCCTTAGCAACTGTTGCCATGTCACTCTGAATGGAGAGATGGAAGTCGTCGAATCCTGTGAGAAAAGAGAGGACATTGAGTCCCATTTTAAGCGGGGTACACAAAGCACTCCACACAATCTGCACACCGACAATCAAAATTCTCCTTCCCCAAACCAAACGTTTTGTGTGACCCAGACTGCTGGAAAATAATGATGACGAAGGAGCTAGGTTAGCTGTCAGCTTATCAGTTAACTCCCACTCGTCCTCTCATCATTTCTATTTTGCTGACAAATTATATTATTTTTTTATACTAGCTTGAATCCTGATTGGCTATCGAGTTTGTGGTTTAAACGTCCTTGGTGCTGTCCCCACTCGACAGGAATTGTAAACTTTAATATTTAACGTTTAAAGTGAGCCATTGTCGGCTGGATTTTTTTCAGAGAAGATCATTTTTAACACCACTCACACACACAACATGGTAATTTTTTAGAGCCATCAAATAATCAAGCCTTTGCTGATTTTGGTAATAAGTATTCACATTGTTCCTCTTTCGAACTTTAAATGCATACGCTGGTCTTAGAAATCATAAGAAATAATATTTGGTTTCCTCTGGCCTGGATTCTAAAGGGACCAGTCTTGTATCTGGACAGAAAACCAGGATGGATTAAACTAGCTTTGTTTAACTTGGATTTCAATCTTAACAAAACCTCAAAGTTGTTCAATAACAGCTTGAACATTGTGAACTGAATGTCCTCCCTAAAACACAAATACAGATGCAATGATCCTCACACTTTATTTATTGTTTTGTGCAAGATTAGACTTTTTTTCCCCCCCAACTAAGTGATTCATTTTTTGCCCTCATTTGGCCTCATAAGCCTCCCACTTAGGTTAGTAATTCCTTCATTTCCCTAAATTAAAGAGCATAATCGTTCGCTCTTAAATGCCTGCTGGGAGTAGTGAGTTATGTCATACTGGGTTGAATTTTTCTGAGGGCAAAATGACAAAAAATGTGCTCTGTAGTCATTGTTTTGAGCTCTTTATATTTCAACTGCTTTCTGAGTTATTTACTGAAAATATCAACCATGTTGTAGGAGTGTGTTAAACCTTTCATAAAATTGCAACAATGTGTTTTTTTCCCCTGCTTGTGTATGTGATTCTTTTTGACTGATGCAATCTTAAGAGACCGATACAACTCTTGTCCCGACATCTTTCACCTTTTGTTCTTAAAAGTGTTTAAAATGGCATGATTACAAGTTCAAGTCTAAACACAAAATAACATATTTCCATCCCTAAAACAGAGCCAGAACTCACAGGAACAGACAGGGTCGATATGAATAAATCCGGTCGGGCAAGTGCCACGAGACAAATACGATTCATCTCAAGGGACGAAAAAATAAAATGGTCCTCCACAAAATTACAGGGGAGATGAAAGTTGTGAGTTATGGCTGACTTTTGACAAGGATTATTGAGCAGACGGAAGCTAGCTGTGAGGCTGAATGCAGTAATCATCTGAACACACTAAAATCTGCAGACTAGTTGCTGGAATGTGGTAAGAGGGCCGGGCTCTCCAAGATTTACTAACACTTCTGAAGGGAATACTGATAGTGATCCGTCAGGAGACAAGGTGTTCAAAGTAGTATGAGATTCAGATGTTCAAAAAGAATGACGGGCTTTGAGATCTGTTACACGAAATTGTAGTCTTTCAACAGTTTCATATACTGTACATCTATACATATATGTATTACAATTAATCATTATACTGTATATCACTGTCAATCAGAGGTGGGTAGAGTAGACAAATATTGTACTCAAGTAAGAGTACTGTTACTTTAGAATAATATGACTCAAGTAAAAGTAGTCATCCAAATATTTACTTAAGAGTAAGAAAGTACTCAATGAAAAAACTACTCAAGTAAAGAGTAATTTGTGAGTAACTTCTGATTTTATTTTATTTTTTATAAATCAGAGCATTAATATCAAATAAAAAAATATATGGGAGTCGACGTACACCTGCCAACATTTAAATTTTTAACTGCCCAAAAACCAACAACACATGCATTGGGCCCTACAGAAACATTTGCTTTATTCACTTAAATGACTTCATGAAGAAGCTGTTTGTTGACCAGACTTAGTGATTGTGTGAGTGCGCATGTGCAAATTTTGCCACATCCACTGCCAAAACAACAGTAAAAACACCTGCAACTTACCGTAAGGTGTAAGCTGTAAGTCAAAACCAAAATAATAAATAGTGAACCTATATGAATTTTTGAGAATTGAACTACAGAAATACTGGACTTTACACAGATCTGATCGGCCTGATCGGTATCGGCCGATATTTAGCATTTTATGCTGATCTTTTTTAATGTCATAATTCGCCGATCCGAAAGACATTTACTCCGCATGGCCACCGTGCACAGTATATGTGAATCCAAAAGCTAGTTTATTTTTAGGCTTGGATCTTTTGACGTAGTACGGTAAATAGCTGCCGGCCAATAAAATTATTTATTAAAAAAAAAAATTAAAAAAAACAACATCGACGGTGTGGGACAGACAAGTCAGAGACAGACAACACGTAATGCCCGGATCAGACTACAAGCCAAATTTGCTCTTTCACGATTGCACAATGTCAGAGTACTGCAATAAAATCTTGTATTACGATACCAACGCATCCCGTTTTTTTTACGATCGTTGGGCTTTAACTTGTCAACTCATATGCGACCGGATACACTTCTTACCGTGGCGACGACAACCAGAGTGTATCGCGCAGACTGTATTATAAGAACACAATGGGGAAAAACGTCTGTTGGTGGTCACCGGTGCTCAGGAGAGGACGTTCGTTTAAAGGCTTATTTTAGGTATGTTCCCGTACTTTTAATACGATACGGCTCGCAAGCAGGCAACAAAACGTCATGTAGCCTAGCAAGCTTGTGCTAGCACTAACAGTTGTGCGTAAACATGCTGCCGTTCTGTGGAATCATGCTTTAAAGTTTCGGTGTGGGTGAAGTAATTTAATTCCAATAAAGTAATTTAATTACAGTAAGTTAGCACCCATTTTTTCTGTCATGTTGTAATGTTGGTTTGACCTGACTGATTAGAATACATGACCTGACTAGAGCAGTGATTTCCAACCTTTATGGAGCCAAGGAACATATTTTACAATTGAAAAATCTCACGGCACACTAACAAACAAAAATGTCACATTAATTACTGTATGTACTTCCTGCCATCTAATAGAAGACCATTCATTTGTTCTCTGTCACTATGCCTCACTGGCATAAATAGATGAACAAAGATACAGTATTTATTGTAAATATAATTTTTTTTAGCAATTAAGTACACAAGTATATACAATAAATTAACAGGTCATTTAAATAGACACATTGCTCCATCTCGTGATCGGTCCCAAATATCCTGATCGTGTAAAGCCTAAGAAATACATTTATTGAGATGCACCTGTATTACAGCCTGGTTAACTCCCCCCACCTGAACTCCCTTCGTCCCTCCATCCATCCATGCCCTCAGACTTGCAGACTGGACTTACGTTCAGTTTCTGGAATGGAGCTGCTAATGGAGGAGCTTGTGGAAGTGACGGTGCTCATGGAGGGGCTCATACCGTAAGCAGGATACACCCCGGTCATTGCTGCAGTATGTGAAACCCACGCAGCAGGGTCAATGGGTCGAATTGGCTCACCTGTACGATCAAATGTAGGGTTGATTCATCTCAAGCCAACGTAGACAAATACCAAAAATCTTTTTTATTTAGTTGCGATATCGATGTTATTATAACCAAAACAAAAGCACTTACTTCTCGGCAGAGCAAAGCAGCTCCGTGGGTTTGGGTCCCAGCACTTGGCCACAGTTAAAGTTATGGGACTGGAAATAAAAACAGATAGAACATTTCAACATTAATCCTTGAATTATAGACACAGGACAGGTCCAAGAGGCATCTTAACTCGCGTTCAAGTTTATTGATGAGCATGTGAACACGCTGGTGAGTGCCTGTTACCCGGGCTTGTGCACAATGTCCCTTAGCACTCGAACTGCATCATCATTGCTCATGTTCTCAAAGTTGATGTCGTTCACCTGCACGTAACCCAAAACAAGAGAACACTATGAACAAGACACAGAGATGTTGCATAATCCTCACTGACAAAACCCCAAAGGAGATTTTGTTTTGTTTTTACCTGGGTTGAACTTGGTCACACACAACCCAACACCCTAACCAGAATACCTGCCCCATAAAACATTACATAGCCAAAAAAAATAATTAGAAATTTACAAACAGCTAGTGTGCTCTTATAGCGTGGTCAACTGCTGTATATTACATATATCAGATGAAAAAAATGAAGATATTCCATACAAACAAATCTAAAGTCTGACTAAACAAGACCAGACTAAACTTCAAAAAAATTCAAATGAAGATGAGAGTTCATGTGAAATCTAGAACTGTACACACAAGTCATATTAGCATTATATTTAGACACGGTTGCCAATGATTTTGACCAAGGAAAATCCGACTATGAGAATACATTTAAATTAATGACAAAAACCACAAAGCCAGGCATCTTATAATTCCCACACAATATTTTTTTCCATTCCAACTATGACAACACAAATAGGCCTCTTGCTAAATTGTTTCCTACAGAGTTATAACATTTTCACAGCCTCAGGAACCACAGAGGCATCAGTGAGACTGGCTGTGTTTCAACTGACCGTAGGAAGCTCAATTGCTTAGAACGGAAACTATCAGTGTTTATTACAATATGTATCTGTAGCCTGAGATTAAAAACCCCAAACTTCCTGGCTTACAATTTTTTTAGCATCTGGCTAATGAAGCACTAGTTGGGAAGCACGTTTACATAAAGCCATCTTAAGCAAAGATGAAACTGGAAAGCTAACGCTGAAAAAAGCCTCGTGCACCAGAACATAAAATCATTTGTGGAAAGGAATTTTAAAAACAAGAGAAAAAAATAATGGCGTAGGGGGGAAAAAAACAATCTGAAATCTGTAGAAGAATAATGACAGACTTTAGTTTAGAAGCTGACTGCTCTCAAATGACTTCACCTCAGTTGCTGGCGCTGGACGCAAACCTGACAGGAATCAGACCACACGCACATTCCTCTAGTCCCAGGTATGTGTCAACACACATTTTTACATTCCCTGGGTGCATTTTGCACACACCGCATGCAACAAACATAGCCACACACCTGCAACAACATGTCTCCGGGCTCAATGCGTCCGTCGGCAGCCACAGCTCCGCCCTTCATGATGGAGCCAATGTAGATTCCGCCATCTCCTCTCTCGTTACTCTGGCCCACAATACTGATGCCCAAGAAGTTGTACTTCTCTGAAAGTTTTACATGGTATTTAATGTTATGACCCATTGAGTACTGCATGCATGCATACAAATGTCAGGTACAGTGAAGTCTCGTTTATTGTGGGGAAACGTTCAAGACCCACCCACAATAGGTGACCACATAAATTTTTTTAAACAGTTTTACTCCTGAAACATGCTTTAAACACATTAAAAATGATTAAAATAATTTTGTTTTAACTATTACTTAGCGCCTGTTCTCCCTCTCACCCGTACAGTTCTATGAACAAGAGGCAAAGTGTGGTTGCTTTAAGACGCTTGTCACTCCCAGTTGAATTTGGTAGTAAAACTGACAAAAAAAAGTGAATAAAACATTGTATGTTTAAATAATAAAATTCTCAACCATCATTTAGTCTAATGAATGTGTGCTAGGTGAATGCTAACATAATGTGAAATGCCAGAGACGGAATAACGGAAATTAGCATTGATGTCATATAATTATAATCCTTCAGTGCTGCCCAGCATGTTACCACACAACTTGGTCCTATACTGAAGGCGTGCAACTCTAAACTTGGACATATATATTACTGTAAAGAAGCATGAAAAGCAAAAATCAACAACAGCGGGGGTGCGAAGGAAGAACCGTGATATAGCGGGGAAACATTGTACATTCCCTTTTTCCCCCTCCAGGGACATTTTATACCTTAACACCACTGACTTACTGATATCTGGAGAATTCATAGACACACACTTATCATTCATTCATTTTCCGTACCGCTTATCCTCACTAGGGTTGGAGCCGTGCTGGAGCCTATCCTAGCTATCTTCGGGCAAGAGGCGGGGTACACCCTGAACTGGTCGCCAGCCAATCGCAGGTCCCTTACAAACAAACATTCTCACTCACATTCCCACCTACGGGCAATTAACCTACCATGCATGCACCATGCTTGCCGTGCCACCTGTAACCTAAGCAAGTTATTAAAATAAAATTTGTTCAGATACAATTTTTCCTTCACATTATGTTTACGAATAGTCTATGAACAGTCCATCCATCCATCCATTTTCTACCGCTTATCCGATGTCGGGTCGCGGGGGCAGTAGCTTCATCAGGGACGCCCAGAGTTCCCTCTCCCCAGCCACTTCATCCAGCTCTTCCGAGGGGATCCTGAGGTGTTCCCAGGCCAGTCGAGAGACGTAGTCACTCCAGCGTGTCCTGGGTCGTCCCCGGGGCGTCCTTCCGGTGGGACGTGCCCGGAACACCTCACCAGGGAGACCTCTATGAATTATTATTATTTTTTTTTTATTTATAAGTGTGGGGCGGCACGACTGGTTAGCACATTTGCCTCACAGTTCTGAGGACCGGGGTTCATATCCGGCCTCGCCGGTGTGGAGTTTGCATGTTCTCCCTGTGCCTGCGTGGGTTTTCTCCAGGTACTCCGGTTTCCTCCCACATCCCAAAAACATGCACGGTAGGTTAATTGACGACTCTAAATTGCCCGTAGGTGTGAATGCGAGTACGAATGGTTGTTTGTTTCTATGTCCCCTGCGATTAGCTGGCGACCAATTCAGGGTGTACCCTGCCTCTCGCCCGAAGATAGCTGGGATAGGCTCCAGCACACCCGCGACCCTAGTGAGGATAAGCGGTTCGGAAAATGGATGGATGGATGGTTAGGTTACATTAAAAATAATTGAGAATATCAATCCAAGTTCTGAATAATAACTGTACGCAACAAGCTATACAAATGAATTATACTTAATTATCATTAACTGAAAACAAAAAAAATGTTATGTCTATGAATGTGTGTATAACCCATGTCGATGAATGGTCTTTTTGTGTCTATGAAGTCTGGCAACTGACTTACCCATGTTGAGAGTAACCGTAATAATGTTGAGAGACATGGTGGAGTCTGTGATGCTGCTGAATGACGACGACTGGACACAAGAACAATAAAAAAATGGGAGGAGGGGAAATTAGTCCAGCCAAAACTCTCACATTGTTATTTCTTTGAACAACTATGAAATTGACTTGTGTGATCTCACCCTGTCCAGATTGGAGGCTTTGGGTTTCCGCCTGCGGCGTCTGTGTCGTCTCATTAAACGAGAGGAACTCTGTTCTGTGGAGCTACTAAACCTGGGCAACAGGAGAGACATATCTCTGTGTGAAAATACTCTTCCACAAGAGGCACTTAATAGATAATTATAGTGACCTCTGAAAAAAAAAATCACACTTAAAGATGGTGACTTTCAGTATGCAATGGAAACCTAAAGTTCAGGGGGTGGTCACTAAAAAGCTGTTGGCGGAGCAGTAGAACATGCTTTCTTTCAAACTTCCTTGACTGTAATTCCAGAGGTATTCCGCTAACAAAACATCTTTTGTCATCGCTAATTGTAAAGTACAACTCAACACTCTGAAAAGCAACATCTGACCTGCTGGTAGCGTCATCATCCTCGGAATCAAAGCAGGAAGTGGACTCCAGCTCGCTGCTCATGAAAGAGGAGCAGCTGTCATACTCGACCCCTCCGCGCCCCGCCGGCCGTGAGGAGAACCCATTCTGCCTACCACCTGTGGAGGAAACAAAGCATCACGAGTGGGAGAACCTACTGCTTCGTCGAGACAAGACAAAAAGAGGAATCCCAACGGAGATAGCACACGTAGATGTGAAGCTACAGAATAAAAGCATGCATTTACAACAAGTACACATTCATCCGCTGTGGAAATGATGGTAAAGGCAAAAATACTAGACACAAACGGCGTCCTGACCGTGGTCACTGTGTTTCCGTCTCGGCTTATCACGCTCTCTTCTTTGCGACACCGTAGAGCCTGTCTCCGTGTCATTGTCCAAACTGTCCCGACCACTTGCTGCTTTCCCACTACAGATGGAGGCAGTGCACAGAAGGAACAGTTTGAAAAGCGATACCGTAGACGTGCATTGCATCAATATAATATTTAAATACAGGGTGTCCCAAAAGTCACTACAGTATACACTTTTTTAATATTTCATTTCAACCAAGGTATTATTTGGACAGACGTGAGGCCATCGGAATTTCGCAGTTTAGACTATGCAGTTATTGTAAGCATATCATTTCCTTACCCATGGCTCACAAACCGACATTGGGGCATCTTTGCAAAACTACCGCCTGGCAAGTAAGTTTCAGTCCGTGACTGCATGTCAGCACCAGTTCGAGAAACTTAATGGCTGTCACTGCTCAAAGGAATAGTACAAGTCACACAATCCATGGCAAGTTTCTTGAAAAAAAGATCTGTTCTTGACAAACCACACAGTGGAAGGCCTGTTACTACCACAAATGATGAAAACACTGAACAATTAGAGCAGGCGTCTTTGCAAAGCCAAGGAATTTCAATCCGGAGGGCTGCACTGGAACTCAGCATAAACAAAAACTTGATTCAGCCGATGCTTCGGAGTGTGATAAAGCTTTACAGTTAAAGACTTCAGGTTGTTGAGCATTATGATCTTCCCCTTGAAGCCTTTCATCAAATATTTGATTCTAGAAGACTGTCTGAGAGACAAACACATTATTTTATCCCAGGCACTCACAAGCTGTCATTTCTATTCACGTCATGGTTTCCGCTGTTAGTCTGTTTTTTTTTAGGAAAGACTGAGGGCTTCATTCACGAAAGCCACACAAAGAACACATGGCATCTTGCTTTTGCAAGCACACAAAACGACAAGTCATGTGCAATATCCTTTTTAATATACTGACTGATAAGAAGGTGGTCGAGAGTCTCCAATGCCGCCTGTCCTCTCCAAAGGGGGCGCTGCTTCCAAGTCTGCCACTGAACCTGCATCTGTGTGGGCGCCGTCTCCAGACACCAGCTGTGAACAGGCAGAGGTGTGTCCGTCAGAGGAAAAAAAGAGACGACCAAGAGGAATGTAGTTCTTACGCACTTTACACAACAATGACACCATGTCCAAATTCAAGAGCTGTATGGCTTTTACTGTCATCTGCACTAACGAATTGTGACAAATTGCATGTCAGTAATAGAAATGTTTACAGGAAGCCAGGAGGAAATAACATTAGTAGTAGTTGTCTACTTTCCCAAAAGGGGGGCAGTCTTGTAAATAAGTATAGGAGTCTGGCGGGACCTAATTACTAAAGTGGAGAGAATAAAATGGCTGCTGACAACATTAACACAGCATACGTTTACCTTCCATACAGTGGTGAGGCTTAATCCTGTCATTCCATTTGAATTGTTCTTTTGTATATTCATCTCATAACTCATTCTCATAACTGTGCAAGTTATGGTGAGTACTTGTAAAAGTAGTCTACATACACTGAGGATACAATATGGGGGTAAAGATACATATTTAATCATTTTTGGAATCACAACCATCAAATTGAGTAAAAGGAAAAATTTGCCCAAGGCAAATTGTTACCACAAAGTGGAATTTGGCATTTTCAATAGAAGAGTTTGTCTCATTGATAAATGAGTTGATTTAGTCATTTAACATAATTGATTAAATTAAGGCTGGCTGGACAAAAAAATAGAGCATTGACTCGCTGTGATCATCATCCATATTGCACTGCATCCTTTGTGCAAGTCTATTGAGAACAGAGAGCCTGATCAGGCTGTGATAAAAGTGCAATGTTTTTTAGATTTATTCAGGAGGTCAGTTGATGTGCACAAAGATGAGCTATTAAAAATAATTTGATAGACAAAATCAGCTGTCACAAAATGTAACAGGCCAGAGGGTGTTGGCTTGCTGCTCTGCTGTGGTTATAGCAGGCCAACCCCCTTGGACTCCAGAGAGCCATCAATCACCTCATTGAAACAACACGTTGGGACAGTGGACGCAAATAAGGTGACACATTGTAACAGAAATAACATTTTGTGATTCGTGGAACTTTGGAAAAAAACAAACGTGCACACATTGCCTTAAGAAAACAATTATATACACTAAAACATGAATAAGAATTACAATCATAACCTGAGGATCAACATTAAAAAGCAAATCTAAGTATTTGTTGAGTACTAGCATGAACAATTGAAACCTCTCGGTGACATTTAACCTTCTTCGATGCATTCAGTCTCTCTTTTTCTTTTCCTTTTTTTTTTTTACAGCGCATTTTGTCCTGTGATTTCACTTGTTGGAAATTCAATTTTAAAGTCAAGAAGAGAGGAGGGCGGGGACTGGCTGCATCGTGGGCCCTGCAGGTTGGGGGTGGAGGGGGGGGGGCAGGCTCTCCTGGGGGTGGGTTGGGATTGGGTCCCTGCGGCCTCCTCCGGGTGGCCAGTTGTTGGGGCACCTCGGTGGGACCGCCCTGGTTCCCTCGGTGTGGGACATGTCCCGCCCACCGGGCTGCTCTCGGTGGACTCCTGGGCCCGATCCCACCCCTCAAAAGGAAGACTTTGCCAAAAGAAAAGTTTCCGGCCGGCGTCATCATCAAAGGAAACCCAAAGTGCTAGATGGACGAGGAGAAGATTTGTGAGTGGCTGAAAGAAGTTTATGGTAAGAGACCGGATGGCTTTTTCCACAAATCTCTGTCCCTATTGATCTGCGACTCCATGCGCGCCCATCTCACAAATACTGTCAAAACTCAAATGGAGAAACCTAATACGGAGCTTGCCACAATTCCGGGTGGCTTAACCAAAGAACTCCAACCGCTAGATATTGATGTCAACAGGTTGTTCAAAGTTAAATTGCGAGCTGCGTGGGAGCATTGGATGACAGAAGTGAACACACATTAACCAATACAGGGAGAAAACGAGTTACGCCACTATCTGCCAATGGATCCTGGATGCCTGGGCTAAGGTATCAGTCTCAAGTGTAGTCCGAGCTTTCACGAAGGCTGCAATCATCACTGAACAGTTACGTAACAGCAACGAGACTGACTCGGATGAGTACGAGAGGGATCCGGCATGCTTGATGCCGAAATCACCCAACTGTTAAACTCAGACAGTGAAGATGAATAATTTGATGGATTTGTGGAAGAGGAATGAACGGAAAAGTGAGTGTATTATTTTGTGTTACAACTGAACAATGTTGTGAGTTATTGTGAATGAGTTGAATAAAGTTTGACTTATTTATTTTTTTCCGCTTAATGCGCCCTATAATCCGGTACGCCTTATGTATGAAAATAGAACTGTTCATTGATATTGCGCCCTATAATCTGGTGTGCCTTATAGTCCGAAAAATACAGTACCATATTTTGATTGATTTAATGTGACCCTAATTTCTCTCTTTTTTTTCTACAAAAACTGAGAAGCAAATGGTGATTTCTTCACAGTATTCACATTTTTTGAATTCCTGATTTTGTGGGTTTTATGAGTTGGAAGCCCAAATTATGTAAAAATAAACAAAGAAATACATGAAATTGTTTAAATTGTGGGCCCTGAATCTATAATCTATGAAAGTTTAACTTTTTGAATTGAATTATGGAAATAAATAAACTTTTCCATAATATTCAAATTTTTTGGAAAGGGTCTGAATACTGTATTGGAACAGCTTGGCAGCGGCCAGCTGAGTCACGCTGATGCTTTTTTAAATTTTTTCTATTTTTTTTAATGTGAACGCTCGTGCATTTTTGATTGGCTGTTACATCTGCGACGTTAAATACAGGAAAACTAGTAAACTAAACACTCATGAAAACTAGTTGCTGAACCCAGCACACTACACGACAGATCAGTCGAGTTCAGACCCATTGCCCGATGTGATGTGGGGTATAGAATTTGCTTGAATTTGATAGAAAACACATAATTGCTCAAGAAAATTAATGACGCCCATGGAAACACTGCATTAGGCACAGCAGCCATTTTGTGTGTGCGCTGCTTCTGGGTTCATTATGTTATAATGATATTATGAGGAAGATGCACTGGACCCTGGAGACGGATTTTGTGTTGTGGGCCAACAAATGGTATTCATTTCGTGGTTTTCTATTACAAACTCCAGACACTACCCAGAGAACCAGACGTGGATGTTGTTGTTTAATTTACCTTACTTGTAGGCCAAACGTGGCACAAAAAGCAGGCTGCGGTCACAAACACTTCATTTGTATTAAGCGAGGATGGAATGACAGTAAAAATGCTCTTGGATTTGGACAATGAATCCTGGCAACAAGAGGTGGGTGGATGCCGGGTTCAAAAGTTTGAACAGTTAAGACAGACAAACTCGCTGAGGAACAGATGAGACGCATGCGCACACACGTGCCATAGCAACCAGAGCCTGGAATGTCAGACAGCAATGACTGAAACACTTTATTACCTCCACCAAGTACAAACCAAGTACTGTTTGTATGTACAGTAAGCTCCAAAGTTGAATGCCACTGAACTTGGACAATTTGTAATTCAACCAAAATCTTCAGGAAAAATATCGATCCTGAGTTCAACATAATCCAGCAGAACTTCTGTTCAGTGATCATTTAAAACATTAGCTCCACAAATGTGTTTTGACTTTTTAACACTTTAATTGTGATGCCACCACAGGGCACCAGTAATGAAAAAAACAACAACAAAGTATAATGATGACAACAGAATCGGAAATGGAACTTAATGCAATAAGGCATTAATGTAGCAATGAAAGCAGTAAATCCTGAATGCTCAGTACAAATTAAGCAAACTCAACCAGTCAAGATTTATAAAAAGAACTGAATGGAGATTGGCAACTGAGCTGCATTTTTCCTCGATGTGAAGAGACTGAAGAACAAGCATTAATACTGCGATAAAGTTCATTTTATACACCTAGTGGTAACTTGACTAATGACTTATTTTTCGTGCTACGAGTCGTCATTTACTTGGTTTTATGCTTTGTGTCGCAAAATTTGAGTACGAGCGAGCTTCATATACGCCGACGCACATGGGCAAGGAAAGTCACAGTCGCCGATCCACTTTCAGCCATTTATGGAAACAGTCAAACACACAAATATGAGCTGCTGATGTCACTCACTAAGCCAAGCTCCTTCAAGGTCAGATGACAAAGATGTTATGGGGTCAGTTAAAATTTATATTTGCATTGTTTATATGTTATGTAATACATGCACATAATTTCCAGTAAGTTTTCAACCATAGTTTAGCTAGAAATTAGGTTTTTATGACACATATTGAGTCCTCCCCGAACATACCCGAAGCTCAAGACACTGGGGTGTGGTTACTCTATCCGCCGCAAGGGCTACAAGAAGTGACATTGCAATTGCCAAACACAGTGCGGTACACTATATACGCAATGACGAGCAACGTGTTGGAATATGTTGAGGAGGATTTCGGCGTAGAGGAGCCCCCAACTGAACTTGGCATCGTCAAAGCGTACATGTTTGAGCCGATCAGGAGGTCGGAACCTGACAGTAACAATGACGAGCAGCCAAGTAGCAGCTGCACAACAGAAGAAGAGAGTGGCCACTGGCTCAATGGGACGGTATGTCAAAAGCATGCATTTTTATACACTCCTGGTTTGAAATAATGGCACCCCAGGGGTGCCAATATTTTTGAGCACACGAAGTCTTTGCCGTGTGTCTGTTGGCTTGTCATATAGGCAAAAGTATAGACGACAGTACTGAAAGGTACTGTGTGGGTCATTTTTTTCCTACTCCCCAGTGCATAGTAACCATAATAGAGTCGTAGGTATACACAAGGAAATGCTCACCTCTTGTCTGCGCTGCTTCGCTGGTGCATCGTGGCGGCTGTGAGATTTAGTTCTCTTGCTGCCGGTGGAGGTCCCGATGGCCGTCGGAAAAATAGTAGGCACCGCAGCTGGTTTCAGCCTCTGCCTAACTACACCCGTGTATCCAATGCTTTCTCAAAACATGCCGGTTTCGAAGTGATCGGCAAAGAGTTTGGAATGCTTGCTAGGCCCCCATAGCTGACCACGTTTCTTCCCTGTTGAGTAACTTTCACTATCCACTGGTCACGTTTTCCTTCTTCACTTGGAAAGCCCCCCCCAAAAAATTACTTGCCGCTGCCTTAACCATTTGTACAACCAAATGCTACACAATAAACAATCGTGACATCGTTAAATCATACGACAACAAATATACAAGGACGGGAACAACAGCATGGAACAATAGCACACAACGCCGAATGAACTGGATGTTTGGCTTGTGTGACGTCACAGCGCCGGAAAGAGACAAAGACCGGAAGGCGCGGGATGCAAAAAGCAGAAGGCGCATTCTGCATCATATTTATCGATTTAACTGCTGTATATCTGCCATATAATCACTTCGAATTGGCATATGTGGTTTGTAAAGGGGTTCTAGAGTTATCAAGAATGTTTTTTTTTTAAATATTTGTCCTCTGACCTTTAAAGGCACAGTACAGTAATTACACTGTAAAACAAGTTTATTTCTTTACATTCTCTTTTCTTATGTTTTTACAATAGTCCTATTTCATTTTATTAAAAACGTAATTAAAAATGTGACATTTTTTGAGGGCTGAACGGATTGATGAGATTTTAATTTATCTCAATGGGGAAAATTGGTCACGAATTAAACCCGTAAATCAAGGCACGACTGTATATGACCAAAAAAAAAAAAGTTACATAAGAAGTTGCCTTGCCTTCAGAAAGCTTCCCTCTCCATATCCATCTACGCTATGCATCAACCATCTACAAAATGTATTTTGCATGTAATTTTCCGATCTCTGGAAGATGGCACGCACAGATTTCCTCCTTTATTTTTTTTTTACCTTGTTTTCTTTCATCAAGAGCAGAATTACAAACTGCTCTGTTTACTTATGTATACTATTACAGTAGAAAAATGGACACTACCATCATCTGGCATCAACAGGTTTGGCCTTTGTGGAGTTCTACGCTCTGCTGAGTGCTTGACTTTTGTTTCTCCAGCTAGACCAAGCTGCTGTCCAAGATTTACATTCTCACAATAAAACAGGGAATCCTCTTTTAATACAAATGCACACAGTGACCCCACTGTCACTAAACCAAACAAATCTCGTGATTCAGAGCTTGAAAACAACAAAACTGAGAAAAGAATTATACAAAGGATGCATTTGAACTTACCCATGACACCACACGTCCATTAAAGCAGGGCAGTTTTGCATTGTCGTCAGATATTTCCTCTTTTACCACCCTATAATGCAAACAAAGGTTGGTTTCAGTAAACCTTTACAGAGACAAAAGCACTCCCTGGGCAATAAAATCTCAGGCTGCGTTTAGAGGCAATGGAGACAGGCAACAACCTTGACGGACACTGACAAATGGGGCAACCTGATTGAATAGTGACATTCACAACACCAGTGGTTCTCAAACTTTATACACCAGGTACCACCTACAATATAAAAAATACTTCGTGATCAAAGTACCACCATCATGACCAAAATTAAAATACACTAAGGTAGTAGGCTTTAGTGCTCATCAAAAACAAGTCAGAGGTTTTATTCCTAAAAAGTATACAGTAGCACCTTGAGATACAAGCCCATGGTTCGGCCCATTTTTTTCACTTTGACTTGTGAGCACAAATTTGACATATGAGTGCTGTATGGTGCCGGTGAACTCAAGTCACTGTACAACAATCAGCAGAGATAGTGAACAATTCTACAAAAAGAGGCTACAAGCTGTTTAATACCAGTTACAGTTGATGTTTACTGTCAAAGTAAACACAAATAAATAAACAAATAAGAAAGAAATGTGTATTTAAAACCACCACATAACATTGCCTTCTGCTAGCTTAATGCAGCGGCCGACTGGTTAGAGCGTCTCACAGTTCTGGACCGAGGTTCAATCCCCGGCCCCGCCTGTGTGGAGTTTGCATGTTCTCCCCGTGCCTGCGTGGGTTTTCTCCGGGCACTCCGGTTTCCTCCCACATCCCAAAAACATGCATGGTAGGTTAATTGACAACTCTAAATTGCCCGTAGGTGTGAATGTGAGTGCGAATGGTTGTTTGTTTATATGTGCCCAGCGATTGGCTGGCAACCAGCTCAGGGTGTACCCCGCCTCCTGCCTGATGATAGCTGGGATAGGCTCCAGCACGCCCGCGACCCTAGTCAGGAGAAGCGGCTCAGAAAATGGATGGATAGCTTAATGCTGCCACACAACGCAAAATGCCGTAGACAAGCTAACGAACAGCATTAGTGTCACAGTGTCACAACCCTTTACGCAACAGATATTTGAATGAAAACAGTGAAGCAACACATGTAGACATGATTTAACGATACTCAAAGGCACATACAGTATTCTTTATCCTCTGCGATGCACAACATTGATTAAATTGAAGAAAAATGTGTGTCAAAAGGTTTATTTCTTTACATTCTATTTAATGATGTCATTCCATATGTTTGATAAAGTAAAATTTTATATAGTGCTATTTTTCTAATTAAAAAACACACCGCAATTTTTTGTGGGTTTTTTTGGGCGGCAGCCTGGAATGGATTAATGGCATTTAAGTTCATTGAGACGCGAGGGTTTTGAGTTACTTATAAGCATGGTCACGTAACAAATTAAACTTGTATTTCAAGGCATCACTGTAATTAGTATGATTTTATGCAATATGAACATTAATACAACTTAATGATTCAATTAAAATGTGTTGCACATAAAAGTTAAAAATTAATTATTGCACCTAAATAAATGTTTAAAAACAAGCAGTTCTTAAAGCTTAAAATCATCCATCCATTTTCTGAGCCGCCTCTCCTCACTAGGGTCGCGGGCGTGCTGGAGCCTATCCCAGCTGTCATCGGGCAGGAGGCGGGGTACACACTGAACTGGTTGCCAGCCAATCGCAGGGCACATAGAAACAATTTTAATTAAAAGTTAATTACAAGTAAACTGTGCTTTGCCAATCATTGCACTACACCATTGTGTACACAATGCCTGCGACAAATAAATAATGCTGTTCGCCTTGTTTACAATATTGGTGCAGTTTTATTCAACTGTGGGAACGCCAACAATTTAATCCCTGACTTTCATTAGACTGCTGGTATCCAGACAACATCTGCATTGGATTAAGGGCTCATCTACAATGTGCTCCTTACAAAATATATAAATAAATACAGAAATGGAATAATCTTCTGCCTCAGACAACTGCATCTGGCAGGCCTGCCACTAAGAACTTCCCTGCCTGACGGGTTGCTATTTCTTATTATGATACTGTTCAAGTCACAGGTGTATTTACAGAGTATCCCTTTCCCTTTCCCAACATGAATAGCAGTCCTTTCAAAACATTTTGCTAATGTGCCCAAGTTGATGCCCCACCCTTATTTGAATTTGACCAAAAGCAATTTGAGAAACCTGGGTCAAGTGTTTAAAATAAAACGTCGCACTTTACTATTTGGTAGACGCTGTCTGGGAGGACGCTAACACGTCTACTTTTTTTACCCCAGTTTTAACACAAAGAGACATGGCCATAAACCTGCCAGAGTGATGAACGGCACATTCCTAAGTACAACTCAGCATTCCTCTGACTAATGGACAACAACAGCAGGGGCCTAGTGGACAAACTAGCGCAAACAACCAGTTACCCCTCTGACATTAGCCTGTTAGCAATAGATGGCCAATGCCCATACATATATATATATCCCCCTAGGTGATGACAAAGGTGACAAGTGTAACCAGTTATTTTTCTGCGTTTGTCGACCCACTCAAAAAAAAGAAGAAAAAGAAAAAGAAAAAAAGGGGGTTTAAATGTCATTCAGAACTTTTTCCGGGACTCACAAAGCTGCCAAATCCCAAATTTGTACGGCGCATATGGTTTGTCCATGTATTTGACATAATTGAGATCTAGCTTTTAGTCAATGTACTAGTGCGCTCTCTGTCCTTACTAGGAAGACAAATCGGTGCATGAATGACTATGGCACACTGAGAGAATAACTGTTTTACTAAAAATCATTTTTCCCCCACTACTGCTTTCCAATACTGTATGAAATTTCTGCACCCTCGTAGGACAACTTTGGCATACCAGTCGGACAACTAGTTAGGGACAACTGTGCACCAGTTGACAACTGCGTGCTACTGGTGACATAAAATTCTACTCATCAACATCTAGCGGTTCACTAGTACTAGTAGCAAGGAGGTGTTAACTACAGCTGTGGTTGTTTTTAAAGTTCTTTATATATACAGTTGAGTTGAGTCGTGCAGTTTTGCCTCACTAGTAACATGTACTTGTTCTACTAGTGTGCCGAAATGCCATGCATACAGTAGTGAATAAAACATCACTACTAAGACGTTCATTCTACTAGTGCCCCCTAATCGTTCTACTAATGTGCCCTAGTCATTCCATTTTTGTGCATAAATGTCAGGCAGTAGTGGAATACAGACACTAGTAAGACATATTCATTCTACTAGTACATAGAAATGTTATAAAGTAGTAGAACGCAGTAGTGGAAGGCAGTAATAAAAAACATCACTAGTAAGACAGTTGTGCTAATAGTGCACCCTAGTCTACTAGTGTGACGCAATGTCATACAGTAGTGGAAGGCCGAAGTGGAAAAAAATATTAGTTTTAACAGTCATTCTACGAGTGTAAGTGTAGCCTATTCATTTTACTACGAGTGTGCAGAAATGTCAGACAGTAGCGAAAAAACATCGCTAGTATGACACTCATTCTACTAATGCACAGACATACAATAGTGGAAGGCAGTAATGGAAATAACATGACTAATAAGACAATTATTCTACTAGTATGCTTAAGTTAGTGCGCCCTAGTCATTATAGTGCTGTGTAGACAAGGCATAGTAAGTACTTGAAACAAAAATTCCCTTGTAAGTCAGTCAGTTCTACAAGAGCGGAGAAATGTTAGACTGTAGTAAAAAAAAAAAAAAAAAAACTTCATTCATAAGTCACAGTCGTTCTACTAGTGCACAACAGTCAATCTACTAGTGCGCAAGCCAGTCATGGGAAAAATTGTCACTGGTAAGCCATGGTCATTCTACTGGTGCATAGAAATCTCATACAGTATTGGAAGGCAGAAATGGGGGGGACGTTACTCGTAGCCATAGGCGGTCTATTAGTGTACACTTTTCTTCTACTAGTATTAGTACACCGCTAGTTGCTCTACTAGCATGCCAAAATGTCACACAGTAGTGGAAGGCAGCGCTGGGAAAAAAAAAACGTCACGAGTAATTCATAGTCATTCCACTAGTGCACTGAATTGTCTTAATAATGAACACAAAGAGCGTACTAGTACAATGACAATTCAGCGGACTAGCAGAATATTGAATACACGCCCAAACGGCTTCCATAGGGGCCTGCTGGAAGAACTACCTCTGACGTTAGCCTGTTAGCACTAGCGTGCCATACATATCCGCCAGCTGCTGACAGATGTGACGCTCGTCAACTGGTGATTTGTCGGTGTTTGTCAACGCGCTCTTAAAAAAAAAAGGCTTTTCAATGCCATTCAGACTATTCGCCGGAGGCTCACGAAACTGCCACATGCAAAATTTGGTCGACGTGCGACAAGCTACGAACAGCGCAGGCTAGCTTCACAAGCAATGTAAACAAACGCTATAGGGACGCTAGCGGCTAACAAAGGAAAGCCAATGTGGCAATGACACGCTAAAAACAACGTTATAAACCACTTATCAACAGTTACCCGAAGTCATCGTCCATAGATTTGAAGAAGAACTTGTAATTGGGTTTCTTGAGGACATTTTTGAAGTCTGCCAAAGTGACTTTGTCCGCCGGCACAGACAGTTTCACCAGATAGGGTGTCTCCTGGTCGTCCAGGTGGTAGATAATTTTGGTCTCTCCCATCTCGGAGCGCGGCTGAGGCGAAGAAACAGGCAGGGCGCATCAAGAAGAAGCAGTCGAGGGCCCCGGCAGGCTCCCTCTCGCCCCCCGAATCCCCGTGGCGCTCGCGGCGGTTGTGCCGTGGTCTTCCCCCGGCGGCTCTCTCCCTGGACGTACGACTCGACTCGGTTGCCTTTTCTACACCAGTTAAAGCCAAAAAGGGTCCCTACTCCACCGCGAAGAGTTCGTACATTTTACGAAGGCTGCGTCGCGTTACTTTCGGTGTGTGTTTGACTTGCGACAGGGTTCGAAAACAGTGAAAATTAGAATTGGAAGACGAGGACACACAAAAAAAAAAGAAAAAAAAAAGAAAAGCTCGACCGTCTTCTCTCGCTCGCTGCCAAGCTCGGCACTCAGCAGTTTACTTGCACACGAAACTGCACTAAATCATCCAACGCTGGCTGGAAGGGACGCCACCTACAGGAGAGGAGGAGAACTGGAGCAATCCATTGACGCCAATTTAGAAATTTCGTTGCTAGAATTTGCAATTTCCCAGACTACCCTAGCAACCTTTTATGTGAACTAGCGCGACAAATTTAGTTGCTTTTAATATTTGTATGGACATTTTACCTTTCATTCTTTGAAACCTTTGAAACGCTCCCTCTAAATGACAACATAATTTTATCGTGATACTACTTCAGATGCTACAGGTAATTCACTGCATGTGAAAATCAAACTTGTCTCCCAAACGGTTTTCAACATCAGTTTTAAAATAATCCCCCCGCCCCTCACCTTTTTGTGTCTCTAAATTACAAAATTTTCTCTGCCAGTCTTAGTACCACTTCAGATGCTAATTCACTGCAGGTAAAAATCAAACTTGTCTCCCAAACGGTTTTCAACAGCAGTTTTAAAAAATAATGTCCACCTTTTTGTGTAGTTCTTTCATGGCTTCTTTACTACATAACCACAAAAACAAACGAACACAGATACAAATATAAAGTATTAGATTTAGACGTAGATGAATCAAACAAATTTGTGTTTACATTTATAAAAACGTGATGAGAACCAACCTGATCTAAACTGTCATATTTTGATTATGCATTAGAAATAATTGTATTGTAAAATGCTGAATGTTATTTAAACACAAACTTCGGTGGTTATTTTTTGCAGCAGTTTCATTTGAACAAATCACAAAAATAGACATCACAAACAAAGGAACAAACTAATGACAGTCTGTCACATTTCTCTCTGCACATGAATATGCTGATGCAGCTGCCTGGGTGGGCTCCAGTGGGTCAAATATTTACGACAAGCTTGAAACTGAATATATTTAAAATTACATTCAACGTTAACACAGCAGCACAGGGATTCACTTGACAGGCTGAATGCCTTGATAGATTTATTTCATAACAGGACAAGGGACAGCTGAAAATGCTGCTGCTCAAGTTATGCTTGCTCTTTAATAGTTGTGGTTTTAATGACTTTTAATGTTTTAAGGACAACAATCCTTATGATGAATTTCAAATGCTAACATTTTGTAATGAGACTAACATCCATCCATTTTCTGTACCGCTTTATCCTCAAGGGTTCCGGGCGTGCTGGAACCTATCCCAACTATCTTTGGGCGAGAGGCGGGCTACACCCTGAACTGGTCGTCAGCCAATCACAAGGCACATATAAACAACCAACCATTCACACCTAAGGGCAATTTAGAGTCTTCAACCAACCTACCATGCATGTTTTTGGGATGTGGGAGGAAACCGGAATGCCCGGAGAAAACCCATGCAGACACAGTGAGAACATGCAAACTCCACATAGGCAGGGCCGGGATTTGAACCCCGGTCCTTAGAACTGTGAGGCAGATGTGCTAACCAATCATTCACCGTGCCACCTGAGACAAACATCAAAACTAAATTAATCTAGTTTAAGTAGTTTCACCGTGCCACCTGAGACAAACATCAAAACTAAATTAATCTAGTTTAAGTAGTTTCTCCACTTCCCAACCACAAATGCATCCATCTATGTTATTAATTCAAAGTTGAATATGTACAGCAACTGCAGTTTATTGAACTGAATGCACAGTGATTTTTCATCACATAGGCAAACAAACATATGTAGGTCAATGCAATAGCAATAAAGTGAAATGATCTCCAACCATCAAATGGTATACAAAATGGAGTATGAAATAGACATGGCGTCTACTATTTTTCTGAGGATAAAACATTACTGAGATCATCGTCATCTACTTCAATCTGCAGGTGGACAATAACATTTTTAAGTACAAAAAGGGAACAAGGGAGTTTGGTCTCTGTTTTTAAATAAGCTCCGAGGTGGTCGACAGCAGAACTGATGGAAGATCTCTAGTCGTCTAGAAAGTCATCATCCAGGTTAACATCGCTGGTATCGATGTCGTCCACCTCCAAATTGTCAAGGTCGATTTCCAGCTCTTCCAGAACCTTCACAAACAGGCATAACTTTTGGAACAGCTCTTCATCCAGCGAGACAACTATCATCCCACCCCCCGCACCAAATAAATCAGCACATGAGAATGATAAATTCTACCTTATCTTTTTCTGACTGTGAGAACTCAGGGATTTTTTCCAGAGTCTGTGGAGGGACAGTTTCAGGCTCTAAAGGCATGATTGCAGACTCTGCTGCAACTCCAGGAGCTGCTGACACTAAGGGAGACTCTTTACATTCCTCTGTCTGCAGAATGACAAATTATGTTTAAAAACCCACTTTATTAAAATGCAATGAAAACTCCAGCTAGAAAATTGTCCTGGAGTGGGTGGATAACCCCTACAAACCTCAATAGCAGAAGACTGGAACATCTCTTGGGCCTGGTTTTCTTGAGCCTCCTCAAGAATATTTCTGTCTTCATTTAGCTGAAGTAAAACATAAGAGATGGTTAAAACACAATCACACATTTAAAGTTAGGTACTTTGTGATGCGCTTTTGTTGTAGCAACTCACCGTGACCAGGGGATAATCTTTGGCAGGCCTGGTGGCACCTGAGCAACTTTCTCTGAGGTAAACCTCAGCTGCAAACGCCTCTTTAAGACCAGGAAACAGGTTTTCATACTCGGTGGGGTCTGCTAAGGATTCAGCAGCCTAAACCGCAGAGAGATTGTGTTAGAAAAAAAACGATACAATGGTGTCTTGAGATACAATAATCCCAGTTTACATGCTTTTCAAAATACAGCTGTTCTTTAGCTTTGACATGAGTGTAAATTTGAGATACGAGCGCTGCATGGTGGCAGTGAAGAACTCCTTTCACAATAAGCAGCATATGGCAAATCGTGAACAATTCATCAAAAAACAGCAATCAAGCTGTTAATGCCACTCCCAGTTGAAGTTTAATGTCAAACTAAACATTAATCAAAGAGAACTACACATGTATTTTAAACAACCACACTACTGCCTAAAGAACCGCCTTGCTAGCTTAATGCTAACATACAATGGGAAAACACCATTGATACGCTAACAATTAGCATCAATAGTCAGTTTTAGAACCTGAACACAAGCGGTGGAGCAACAAATGTAGACTTCTAGGCATATATTCTTTATCCTCTATGAAAAATGACTAATATTATAGCTTCTTACAGAGTCACTTCGAGTAGTTGTGTAAATAATGGTTAAATGGTTCAAGATGGCGCCTAACCGTGTGGTCGCCTCGGTTACATGTTCTCTAGTACTGTCTGTGTTCATGTGTTTTACGTTCGTCTTTGGAGACATTACGCAACTCACTTATACAAGGGAAGACTTGCTAAACATTAGGGAAACTACACCGGACTTTTTTTCGCCAACTTTCACAAATCCGCTCAGTTTTTACTCAGTTACTCAGTGGTGCGGCCTACACAACCTGGAGGTGAACACGCTCAAGACTGTAGAGATGATTGTGGGCTTCAGGAAGCATCCTTTGCCACAGGTACCCCTGACGCTGTCCAACTGCCCTGTGTCAAGCGTCGAAACCTTCAAGTTCCTGGGAAAAACAGTCTCTCAGGACCTGAAGTGGGAGACCAACATCAACTCTACCCTCAAAAAGGACCAGCAGAGGATGTACTTCCTGCGGCTGCCGAGGAAACATAGCCTGCCACAATTCTACACAGCACTCATCGAATCAGTCCTGTGTTCATCCATCACATTGATGCTGCCACAAAAAAGGACAAAATCCGACTGCAACGGACAATCAAAACTGCAGAAAAAAAATTGTCGGTATCCCCTACCCACCCTCGAGGACTTGCACGCTGCCAGAACTAAGACAATAGCATGAAAAATCCTCGTGGACCACCCACATCCCGGTCACCACCTCTTCCAGCTCCTTCCCTCAGGTATGCGCTATCGATCAATGCAATCTTAAATTACCAGACATTTTAACAGCTTCTTCCTTCTTGCCATTAACTTCCTAAACAGTTAACTCACAGTTCCACTGTAACATGCTGCCAATTTTGTCTTGTTTGTTGTCACATCTCTTTCAGGCGAGTTATACATTATCCGTGCACTCACTGTAGTAGTCTCGCCACTATTTCCATATCTGTTGTTGACCACTCGCGTGTGAGAAGTATCTGCACCATTTGCACAATTGACACTTTCAGATTATCGCACAACTAGTCACTTTAAACTGCTTAAATTTCTTGACTGCATCATTGTCAAAAAAATAATTTTTTGGGCATTACTGATAACCTTTCATTACTCAGTGACCCTCCGTACTGTGTTTTGGTTTTTATGTCTCAAAAGTATTTTCTGTGAAATGGTTCTCTCTTGTCAGACTAGAGCGGCTCCAACTACAAGAGACAAATTCCTTGTATGTTTTTGACCTACATAGAAAATAAAGCTGATTCTGATCTTTGTTTGCGTCTGCATGACTGTATTGTACTAGTGAGGCGCCGAAATAAAAATTCCATGCCAAAACCAAAAATGAGTAACCCACAGCCGAAAACCGCAACAAAGATATTACTATGCCAATTATTAGTAAAATTACATTTATGGCTATGAATGCAGAGCTGCCAAGTGCCAACCTATGACATTCCAGAACAATTTGTCTGAATTTCCATATTTTAAAAAATACGTCAAGAACATTACCGCAGGACAATTATTGCAGTATATTATGTAATAGGTTAAAAATAATTCAATTGCACAACAATCACTACCCTATAATCGTAATCACTAATAATGTATGGCTTCAATATTTACTTTAATGTATTTATTCTATCAACCTTGTCATGGTGGATGCAGTTGCAGCCAAATGTCTTGCCTTGCATGCTATTTTTGTATTTGTATATTTGTACTTTTAAACGCATAGGCCCCTTTTCTCAGGTCACTTAATTCATTTCTAGTTTTCAGTTCCGGTCCTGTGAGGCTGTGTATTATTTTCTCTCTAGACACTTATTAATTTGCCTCCCTATTTTGCTCTTCAAAGTTGGTTATCGCCTGAGATAACGCAGTTCCAGCCAGACCGATGTGACAAGTGTACTGTATCACCCAATCACTTATTTCAGTATTTTGTGGCGTCATGATAGAAGACATGCTAATTGCTAAACTATGTCTTTCTCCTGTTAATTACTCCTCATTCTCCCTTCCCTTGTCAGAAGTGTAGCTTATTCGCTGCCATGGAGGCGATGATTATTGACTTATGCTGCACTGGTTCCGCACGTGAAGCGTACGTTCACCTCTACAGCTTGGTAAGGTATTATTTATAATAGTATTATTATATTAGCTGTGTTAGCTGTAGCTTGTAGGTAGCTGGGGTGTTGCAATACTGCCCAAACAGCGGAAAACAGGGCGGTTGGGTGACTGGTCAATGTGGAGGTACCTTTTTTTCCCTTTTCTTTTAAATAAAATATAATGTACACAACCACGCTGGTTGCAGTTTTTGCTTGTGTCATAACGACATCCTGTTTCGGCCCTTTTATTTCGGTGGCAAGTCGTTCGGCCCAAAAAAAAAAAAAAATAAAAAAAAATAATTGCACGTTTGGACCATTTTCAGCGGCCCAAAATTTGGTGCATCATTAAGGCAGACACACCAGAAACAGCAGCACAATGAATTGAAGCATTAAATTATGATGCACTAACTGTTGGTTAAATGTTATTACTCAATGTTTTATTAAGTACAGTATTATAGAGTACTATTTTCCTGTTTTAAAATAAACAAAAGTTGGTTTTTAAATCATTTTTACCAGATATGAGTTAAAACCAATTAAATCAGATATCATAAATGCACTAAATGAAACCTAGTGTCAAATTATTTATTACAGCAATATACTTCCGAGTGAACAGAAAAAACAAAGTGCTCACCTTCTGGTTGACCTTGGCCAAGTTTTCTCTCCACAGTTTGACCACACGGGACACCTGGCTGGGTAGGTAAGTGCGCGCCAGGAAAGCAGCTTCAGGTAGGCGGTTGGTTCTGATTAGAAGCTCCAAACACTGATCCAGTCTGTTTGGAAATGATGACAGAACAACAGTTACACCAGTGGCTTTCACGACAAAATCAGGACCCTTCAGTCACATGTGGTACTTACTTCCCTTGCAGGAAGTAGGTCATGAAGGCCACGTTGTTCTTGCCTTCCCTTTCTGCACCCTCGGCCAGCTTGCCCACCATTGGGGCGTTACCGGAAGCGGTGGCGAGGAGGAGTAGGCCACCGTAATCCTGGGCATGATGCAGACACTCCTGGGCCAGGCCAAACTGACACTTACTAATAGCCAGCTCTGCCAACTGCTTCCACTTCTGCTCCGACTTTGAGGGGGAAAGGAGGACATGGAAAGGTTGATTCAGAATGTCTGTAAACAACTGGTGCCAGGATACCACAAATTCAAACTACAGCAGTAGAGGAGAAGACTAGCCAATCAGAGACACCTCGTAAGAAGAAACTCATTCATTCAAACGTGTCACCCTGTGTTCTCAATCACTCCGCCTTGGTCAAATGGCATGAAAGGGTTTGTTGATAAGTGGTGTCATGGGAGAACGCTTTGTTGCCACGTACAGCATTGTTGTGATGTCATGGTGAATTGTCGTTTTATGAATGTACAGAGAATAAACCTGTTTCAACTAAGTGATTATTGTTTAAAAAGAAGAAAATAATTCGACATTGAAGAGTGGTTACATACCAGTGACCAGACTTACAAATTTTTCAAGAAACTAGCTGTTGTTGGGCCGAATTTTATGCTTTGATTTGCGAGCAAAAATGTGAAAAATGTCCTGTGTGGTGGCAGTGAACTCTACTCATAAGCAGCAGTTAGGCAAATGGTGAACCATTAATTAAAAAAAAAAAAAAAAAAAAGGCTTCAAACCTTTTACCGCCACTCACAGTTGAAGTTAACTGTCAAATTACACAAAAAAGTTACACATTAATTTTAAACAACCGCATAGCTTTGCTTCAGATATGTCAGTTTTAGCTTAATGCAAACAATGTATAATGCCGTAGGTGCGTGAATGAATAGCATGTGTATCACGTATATTTGAATACAGATAGTGGAGCAACAGATATAGACTGATAATATAACAATACTCACAGGCATATATTCTTCATCATCTGCAAAGAATGACTAATATTACTGCCGCTTACTGAGGAGTTTTGACTGGCTCCATTTACAGTACATATATAGCATGTCTGAATTATACTGCTCCCAGGTGGCCATGGTGCAAACACCAGAAGCGGCACAATGTCCATTAAATTGAAGCAAAAAAAAAAAAAAAAAAAGTCTTTACATTCTATTTCTTATGTCATTACTGTGTGTTTTTATGCAGTACATTATTAGTGTTGTTAGTCTTATTTTTTTGCAGGAGATTATTACAGTGGTGTTGGTCTTATTTTTATTATACTTACAAAAATCTGTTTTTTTTGAGAGACTGGGATGGTTTATTGGCATTTCCGTTAATTTGGGGAAAGATGATTGAAGAGATGAAAGAGTGAACGATTATTTGAGATAAAGTATGTGAAATTACGAGCATGGTCACTAAACAAATTGAACTCAAGGCACCACTGTATTCTTAAAAAAAGGACTCAAGTTACCTCTGCTTCTACAGCCAGCTGGTAGGCAATCTTCAACTCTCCCAGCTGCAAGGCCAGCTCAAACCTGTGCTCAGGGTCTGTGGACACTGCTAACGCCTGCTGCTTGAAACCCTGGAGATCCGGAAGAAAAAAAAGGAAGAAAAACACGTGAATACGGTAGTAGGCACAGAGGAAGCCCTCAATCAGTCTAACAATCAGGAATTACTAAGGATAATTATTTTACTGAGTTCTGACCTGTTTTTCCAGGAAGTGGGCCACTCTGGTCCGTTGCTCTTTAGGAATTGTGGGAAGTACTTTGTCGGCCATTCCAAAGTCCCTCCTCATGACAGCAGTCTGGTACTCGAGGACTGAGACCAGCAGGGAGTAGCTGACAATGTTGAGCTCCTTGTCTCCCAGGTAGAGACGGTCATCTTTGGGTATGTAACCCAGTAAATACATGGTTCTGCAGGGAGAGGGAACATCTTAAATTATGGAGCATTTCTGTGTTCTGCTATTACTTTACATACAACTGGAGCTGACTTGAAAATAAGTTTAAGGTGACTTGAATGCAATCATAAGTATTTAACCTGTCCAAGTGAGCAATAGTGACAATCTCTCCCCCTACAAAGTAGTTGAGTCTGTTCACAGAGCTGGTGTAGATGAAGCAGTCACCAACCCAGAGTCCAGTCTTCACGATCTCCTGGATCTCTCCCTGGACCTGAACCAGGAGAAAATCCATGAAATTACAAATGTAATGTGGTATCATTGTGTGAAAGCTGACACAATTTATGAGAACATGTTTACTCTACAGTGTACAGCACTGAGGTCTACTGAAGGATGCAGCGTAATTAAGAGCAAGAATAAGAGGCTGAGAACGACCCCCAACTAAGCTCTTGTAATAGTTGTTGTTCCTACTAAACAGAGAGAATATATGGCTGCGAGTGTTGTTGTATGCTCTGTCTGTATGTGTTGCTGCTACATGTGTTAAAGTTTTTTAAAGTTTATAGTTACATTACATCTATGGTAATCTCTGTTAGCCCGACTATGGTGTTTCACATATGTTAGCATTGAGCGAGGAGACTTTTGTTGATAAAATGAAATGGTTTGGTTGAACATTTTGGCATTTACAAATGTTTCACTCTTTTGTTTTATTTGTCAGTTTTATAGTACATTATAACTGGGATTGACCAAAAAAAACAAAAACATCTTGAGGCAAGGGCACTTTGCCTCTTATTTGGAGAACTGTAAGCAAGGGAGTGAGAACAGGTGCTAAGGAATACTTTAAAAAGTGTGTTTTAATACATCTAAAAAACATGTCTCTCTTTAGATCAGATTTTCGTCTATTGCGGGTCGGCCTATATTGTATCTACCGCAATAAAAAGGAAGACGGAGGAGGGTTCACTGTACCATAATGAACAGGCTCATAATGAGGGAAATAGACACAAACCTCGAAAGCATCCTCAATGCCGTCCTCAGTCACTCCTTCGTTGTTCTCTTGTGAGGCAGCTACTTTATCGGCCATGTACCGAAGGATGAAGAAAGACTCTTCGGTAGCAATGCAGACCAACTCGCCAGAGTCTGACCAGAAGATCTGCACACAGGACCAAAAAAAAATAAAAAAAATAAAAAAAAAAAAAAAAAAAAAAAAGCTAGAATCAGACTGCTTGGGTTAATAGTAAACCACCTTACTAAACATTAATAAAACAAACGTAGACCTGAAAGTAGCAACATGACAAGTAGCCGGCATTGTGGAATTAGCCGGCATTGTGGACTTAGCCGGCATTGTGGACTTAGCACTTCAAACACCTCGAAAATCTTCTAACAAATAAAAAACAATTGATTATGAAAGTACATTACCTATTCTAATCCCCATGCTGTTTCTCTCACGAATAATCCATTTGTGTTTTAGGTTTTTAGGGCACATAACATCCTTTGAAAAGTCACACTAATTTTGACTTGTCAACATAATTGCAACCTGTACAAGCTTATTGGTGAATATTTTCAACTAAAACTTGTCAGCTAATCGGAGAAGGGGTTCCCGAAGTAGCTGACAAAACAAAAGGGTTGAAAACATATGTTGAGAAATAATAGTTATACTGTTTCACTCTAATTTGAAGGTGTTTTTGACCAGATTTTCTATAGGCCATAGCACACAAAAGCACTTCCCATTTTTTATTTTTGCAAAAAAATAAATAAATAAATAAAAATAAAAAATAACATAAAAAAGCATTTCTCCGGGACCCATCACCGGACTTTCTAAATTCTTGGTGCGTTGTACAAAGGTTGAAGTGGCCATTCCAACCAAACAATTACACCGTAATTTTTGGAAAATCTTATCAGGTTTTCTATTGAAAGAGAAACAGACAAATCTTACATGTTTAGGTTGGATCTCAATGCGGCGGATCAGCTCGGTGTTCTCCCAATCATAAAATGCCAAACCATTCACTGACCTCACCCCAAGCAAGAAACCTCCATAGATGCCTACAGGGTCCAAAAAAAAAACATATTGGTTGTTGTTTTTACCACCAATTATGCAACAATAACCTATTGAACCACAAGTTTGCTTCACGACAGCATTGCCATACCCTCAGCTCCAAAGTCAGGCTTAAATGATTTCTTTTCTTTGAAATTCTTGAAGATTTTTACAACACTGTTGCTTTCTCTAATCGCATATCTGTTAAAAAGAGGCAGATTAACTATTACATATGCACTTAAACATAAATAAGACAATTATATGACAGTAGGGATTGTCTGCTGCTGTCATTTTCCACAACTACATAAGCACTGAATAGAACATTTCCTCATACTGTGGCTACTGAGCAGTAAAGCATCCCAGACACACTTAACAGTGAACACTTACTCAGATGAGTCATGTGCCCAAGCAAATTCCTGTGCTGAGCCGAAGCTCTTGTTCCTCAGAGCCATGGCAGTATAGATGATGTACTCTCCATCGCCACACACTACAACAAACCTGTAAATGAGAGCTTGAAATGAGACCAGGTCACTCACCGAGAGATTGAAATTGTTTGTGCACATTCCACATACCTCCCGTTAGGGTTATGCTGGATTGTTTGGGGGTATATCTCACAACTGCCCATGTCTTTCACAGCCAGTGGGAGCCTCTCTCCATCCTTGATCTCAGCATCACCCATTGCCTTCAAGTTGGCCTGCTGTATTTCACTGTGCTTGGCCCAAATAATCTTACCGCTGGTGTCCATTGACATGGCCGGCTCCTCGCGGCCCACCTGAAGAGAAAACCAACACAACAGCTGCAATTGAGAACGCTTTTTTTGTATGCATGAAAGCAATGTGAAGACTCCTTTTCTATCACCTGCACGACGACTTATAATACAGTAACAAGGTACAGTGCTACCTTGGCAAGCTCCCTAAATTACATGTTTTCAAGTTACAAGATAATGCTTAAGCCCTTGCAAGTGGGCAAGGCGAGCCACAATTGACAATGCACTTTCAGCTGTTTATTTAATAGGAAAAACAGCCAAACACATAAATGTGAAATGAGAGCACCCAGAAGGAGCTGCTGAAGGCCTAAACTCATGCCTCGAGGCGAACACACAGACTAACCTAACCACTAAGTCAACCCAAATTCACCTTCTTGAAGTCAGTCACTGGACCACACCACTTAAAGGTACACTTCTAACACACAAATATTACAGTAGTACACTGTATAAAACCAGTTTATTCTTTCACATTCTTTTTTTATGTTTCATTATGGTTTTATACAATATAATTGTATTTGTCTATCAAAGGAAAGTTTTTTTTGGGGGGGGGGGGGGGCTGGAACAGATTTAAATTAATTAAAATTTCAATTAATTTAATGGTCAAAATTGATTTTTTTATATGAGTATATTGAGTTATAAGCTTGGTCCCGGAACAAAATAACCTTGTATGCCAAGGTATCACTGTCACTCACATTAAGAAAATTTACTTGCTGGAGCTGTGTGACTTCACTGACTAAAAACACTGTTCTTTTACTCACTTTGATAATGATGCTGCCTTCATCATAGCCCAGTGCTACATTGTTGGAGCCCCTGAGGCCGCACACACACCACACTCGCTCCATACCGTAGTTGAGGGTACTCTCCAAGCGGTATGTGCTAGAGTGCCAAATGCGTACCGTACCTTCAGTGAGAGATAACGTTGTGCAAAGCAAAGATTAATATAGCTGTTGGAAGGGAACAGAACACAAGACATTCCAGCTCACCGTCCTCTGACCCGGTGATTATTATTGGCAGCTCTGGGTGGAAGCTCACGCATGAGACGTTCTGGGCATGGCCCTCCAACGTCTGAACACAGGTCTTGTTCTAGAACACCGGTAAATTCCAGATAAATTATTTGTAGGGATGTCCCAATCACACATTTTCACACGAGTCCAAGTCTTTTGATCTGCCCGATTCGATACATAAAAATTATATATATAAAAAAATATATATCTAGCTTTTCCCAAACAAAGAATTTTGATCACCCTTAAAACAGGAAAATGTTTGTCTAATTTCATGTCAGTCAGGGAAAAAAATATCTGCTATTCCTGATGTGGGTGCCTTGGCCTCTTTGGGGCAGTGTGGTACGATGCAAGCATGGAGCTACTCATGTTCTGTAAACTACGAAAGAATAGAAGATTGTTGTGATAAAACAACGGATTTTTCACAGATTAAGAAGAACATATGCCTTCGAGTATTGTTACATTACCTGTCTGTATGTGTTACTACGGAGTTCGTGTATAAATATTTGTTATTTGAAAGTAAATCCCCGTGATGTAATCTAGCCAGCCCGTCAATGGGGTTTTCAACTGACTGTTAGCATTATGATGGCAATTTCTAAAATGAACGTGTCTTGTTTAGAAATATAGAATGTGTTCTAAGATGAACGAGTCTTGTGTAGAAATATGCAATGTGTGTAATTCTTTTTGTTGTGTTTAGTTTCACAGTAAACTACACTTGGGGTGTCATTAAACAGTTTAAAGCACGCTCGCGGGGGGCATATGAGAAACCACCCCTCGGTTGAATGATTAGAATTTTGTCAACTCTGTGCTTTAATGACAAGGGGTGGTGACACAAGAAACAGTAAATAGTCAAATACCAGAGTCTGTTATTAGAGTGAGGTAGTGAAAGATGCCGCATAACAATTTTCAAGTTAGCAGCATAATATCCATCCATCTTCTAATGAAATAAAAATATGCATGTTACATGATGCCCCCTTAACATTTCCCCACTGTTTCCAAGTACTTTGCATCTCTTCTAAGATCAGTTCAAGGGGGAAAGTCTGAATAAGTGAGTGAGTGAAAGGGTGAGCCTCGAGCCAGTAAACAAAGAGAAAGAGAAGAAGCAACTGAGCATCCAAGCAGGTGTTTGCCAGGGCTTTTCAAAATTGTTTGTTGTTTTTTTGTATGTCTTAACACTTACTGCATGACAGTTTTGTTTTGTGATTGCAGCTTATCGTTTCAACTTTCATTTTGGTGTATACTCTCACTTTATGACTTGATGATCCTAGATGTATGGTAGTAATCACTCATTTTGTCCTTGTATATATTTTTTGTTTGGGTTTTTTCAGGTAATTGATTACGCGATGAATAATGGTCCAAAACAACATCAAATGCAAAATTTTGAATAAAATTGCATTGGTGGCTGTCTGGCTCCCCACAGCGTGCATGAAGTTGGCCAGTCTCTCAACAACATCCGGGCCACTTTTTGCTTCTGTCCACCTCTGGGTCCGTGAGGCCTTTGTTACCGGGCCACATAGAAAGAATGACCAATTTATATAATTTCCGTTGTATTGCGTTGTCACGTGTCAAATGTATCTTATTTTGAAACGTTCACAAACAAAACCTTTTTCCTTTTCAAAAGAAAAAAGGTCACCTGAGGAGCCAGAAGAAGAGCCTACGACAAAGAAAAAAAAAAAAGCTGTTTTTATCCGTTATGTCTTATGGTGAGTTGTATTTTTCATGCATTTAACATTTGTTTTTAAGGCGGTCGTGTTAATTTATTTTTGCTGTATATATATATATATGCCACACCTTGACAGTCGGTCTGTGAAAAAAAATGCCTGCTCCAAACCGGTCTGCAGTACAAAAAAGGTTGGGGACCACTGACTTATATTATACTGGGACTAAAAAAATAGCCTGAAAAGTTACATTGTTTAATATAAAATGAAGCTATTACCATTCCATTTGGCAAGATCTTTGTACCTTTTGGATTATTTTACCTTTGTGACATTTTAAATGTCCGATAATGAATAAAATCGATCTTTTTCACCCAATCTCAAGCAACTGAAAATCACGTGATCGACCCCGATTTTCAATCACGATCGGATCGGGACATCCCTAATTATCTGTTGAGGCAGTATGGGACAGTCATTAAAAACATTGTTTAGACAAAAAAGCCTGTATCATGCTTAAGCACTTCTTACTTTTTCGGTTAGCAGGACAAAAACGGTAACAAAACAGATGCTGTACCTGGTAGTCCCAGATTTTGACCTGACGGTCATCAGCTCCTGATATCAGGTAGGGCTTGTCTCCTCCACTGTAATAGTCAATGCAATTGACCCCTTTCTCATGGCCTTCCAAAGTGAAGTTGGGAGATGATGAGCCTAGCTGCCAAACCTGAAACAACAAAAATGGTAAATGGACTCCACTTCCATAGCGCTTTATCTACACCATCACAGTGCCCAAAGCGCGTTACAAAGTACACGACTAAATGAATTATTTCAATACCTTGATAGAACAATATGGAACATTCTACATTTTTTAGGCACTGGATCTCATTAGATGAGTGGTCATACAAAATGTGTTGGCTCTCCAAGTATCACCATAATTACCAACATAGAAAGTGAGTAGCTTAATATGTCCAAATGTTCATTAAAAACAAGGCGGAGGTTTTATTCTTAAAAAATATATTTAATATACATTTAATATGCACAGTTTGAACATTAACACTACACTTAATTAGAAAAAAATAAAATGGGAAAATGTTAAATATTAATTTATAAAAGGCACTAAAGTGAATTTAGAGATGTGTCTAAATACATTAGACGTTTGAAAATAATGGCTAAAAAAACCGTGCAGAGAGAGAGATGGGTGAAATGAGGAAATAAAACAAATCATATTTCACAAATTCAGTTTCCCTGATTTTACGGCAGTGGCTAAAACTGCTCCCAGTAAAGGACTTCGGGTCCAGCATGAGTCCTGTCTCCCCAGCTATGTAAAAACTTAAGCGCCTTTGTTCGCATCAGCGGTTATCCGGTGCAATTGTGACATGCAGTAAGCAAGCTAGCTATATCTACACCCAAAAATCCATCTTCCCTTCAGATAGTTCGCTGTCTAGGCTGGCTAGAGCGCTTATTTTTTTAGCTGTGAGTGCGTGTACATCATGGAGAGAAAGGTGCAAGAGCAAGGAGGGCGTTAAAAGTAAGATGTGACAGCCATTGTGTGGAATGGGGCTTCACGTTAGCTTGGCTGCTTTAGAGCACACTGTTGTCACGGCATGGAAAAGTCCTGTGACGACCCGGTGGGATATACAGTGGGTACGGAAAGTATTCAGACCCCCTTAAATTTTTTTACTCTTTGTTATATTGCACCCATTTGCTAAAATCATTTAAGTTCATTTTTTTCTTCATTAATGTACTCATAGCACCTCATATTGACAGAAAAAAAGACTTGCTGAATTTTCTGCAGATTTATTTAAAAAAAAAAACTTAAATATCACACAGCCATAAGTATTCAGACCCTTTGCTCAGTATTTAGTAGAAGCACCCTTTTGAGCTAATACAGCCATGAGGCTTTTTGGGGATGATGCAAAATGTTTTTCAGATCTGGATTTGGGGATCCTCTGCCATTTGGTGGACAGCCCTTTTCAGGTCTCTCCAGAGATGCTCAATTGGGTTAAAGTCAGGGCTCTGGCTGGGCCATTCAAAAACAGTCACGGATTTGTTCTGAAGCCACTCCGTTATTTTAGCTGTGTGCTTAGGGTCATTGTCTTGTTGAAAGGTGAACCTTTGCCCCAGTCTGAGGTCTTGAGCACTCTGGAGAAGGTTTTCGTCCAGGATATCCCTGTACTTGGCCGCATTCATCTTTCCTTCGATTGCAACCACTCGTCCTGTCCCTGCAGCTGAAAAACACGCCCACAGCATGATGCTGCCACCACCATGCTTCACTGTTGGGACTGTATTGGACAGGTGATGAGCAGTGCCTGGTTTTCTCCACACATACCACTTAAAATTAAGGCCAAAAAGTTCTATCTTGGTCTCATCAGACCAGAGAATCTTATTTCTCCCCATCTTGGAGTCCTTCAGGTGTTTTTCTTGGCAAATTCCATGCGGGCTTGTCTCTTGCACTGAGGAGAGGCTTCCGTCGGGCCACTCTGCCATAAAGCCCAAACTGGTGGAGCGCTACAGTGATGGTTGACTTTCTAGAACTTTCTTCCATCTCCTGACTGCATCTCTGGAGCTCAGCCACAGTGATCTTTGGGTTCTTCTTTACCTCTCTCACCAAGGCTCTTCTCCGATTGCTCAGTTTGGCCGAACGGCCAGCTCTAGGAAGGGTTCTGGTCGTCCCAAATGGCTTCCATTTAAGGATTATGGAAGCAAATGTGTTCTTAGGAACCTCAAGTGCAGCAGAAATGTTTTTGCACCATTGGCCAGATCTGTGCCTTGCCACAATTCTGTCTCTGAGCTCTTCAGGCACTTCCTTTGACATGATTATTTGCTCTGACATGCACTGTGAGCTGTAAGGTCTTATATAGACAGGTGTGTGGCTTTCCTAATCAAGTCCAAGCAGTACAATCAAACACAGCTGGACTCCAATAATGAAGGTGTAGAACCATCTCAAGGATGATCAGAAGAAATGGACAGCACCCGAGTAAATAGAGTGTCACAGCAAAGGGTCTGAATACTTATGGCTGTGTGATTTAATAAATCAGCAAAAATTTCAACAATTTTTTTTCTGTCAATATGGGGTGCTGTGTGTACATTAATGAGGAAAAAAATGAAAAATTATTTTAACAAATGGCTGCAATATAACAAAGTGAAAAATTTACAGGGGTCTGAAAACTTTCCGTACCCACTGTATATACATACACAAATGAAAATTTAATTTCTAATTTAATTTAATAAATTGTTTTAGAACTATACTTAAATGTACTGTACTGGATTCAAAAAAGTTAAACTCACTAACATTAGGCACAGTTTAAACATTTAATTCAGTGATTCTTTCGCATACCACTATTGATACTAATACTGTATTTTGAGAACAACTACATGATTACACAGGTGTTGTGGTTGGAATAAGAACAACTTCTTCCTACCTTAATAGTCCTGTCTAGGGAGGCACTTGCAAACTGATTATTGTCTTTAGGGTTGATGACAATCTGCATGACATAGTGCGTGTGACCCTCAAACACCTGGCTGCAGGACCACTTCTTGTCCCAGTCCCACAGCTTGATCAACATATCGTCTACAAAAAGATGGGCACAGCGTTTCAGAAGGGCACTGCTGGCGGAATAGATTTATCTGTTTGTTGGTGTGAATTACAAGAAGAAGCATACCGCTGCTGGTGAGGATGTAGGGCTGGGTTGGGTGCACAGCAATGCAACGGATGTAGTCAGAGTGGGCCTCAAACATGTGAACACGCTCCAAGGTGTTGTAGTTGAACACACGGATCTGCATATCATCCTACCAAGAGAGAAGATTTTTTTTTATTTTATTTTTTTTAAGAACCTAACCATTAATAATCAGGAAATAACATTCTGACAAAATATTCTCTTGGTATCAGTCCATTTAGGAAAATAAAAGGATATTAAAACCTAGTTATCAAAAGAAAACAAGTGTGACAACAGTGCTTAAGATAGTCTTGCCTTGACTTATGAGTTCATATCATTCTGTGACCAACCTTGTAACCAAAACATCTAAAATCACGCTCATTGAAATAAATGGAAATGCCAACCTGTTCCAGAGCCCCAAAAAACATCAACATTTTACTTTTTAACAATATACAGTAAATACATAATTTAATGGCATGCAAAGAAACAGTTTGTGCATAATGATAGACAACACTTATTTCTCTTTATTTTGTTTAGTGTTTAACGGGGAGAGGCAATAAACAGCTTGAAGCCTGTTTTTTAAAAAATTGATCACCATCTGTCCAACTGCTGCTTGTTGTAAAGTTCACTGCCACCATAGCTAGCACTCATAACCCATTTTTGTTCACAACTCAAGACAATTAAAATATATGTATATAACCGAATGAGTGATGTTTCGCATCTCAAAAATCTTATGAGTCGGGTCACTTGTCAGTGAAGGTACCAACTGTAGATAGCTAATTTATTTATTCTGTAACAAAACCGAAGACAGTAATTTACAATAGCCCCCAAAAATGATGCTATATATTGGGTCCTCAATCCTAAAGCAAAATGCAACCCGAATCTGTATGTAGGAATGTGCCGTAGTCTATCACTAACATAGTATTAAAGTCATAATTAAAGTAAATATTTGGATGAAAAACAATTGTAAGCCATAAATATGAAACATCCATCCATCCATTTTCTTTACCGCTTATCCCCACTACGGTTGCGGGCTGCTGGAGCCTATCCCAGTTATCTTCAATCAAATAAAAACACAGCAAGTGTGGGGTAACTCAGCATGTCTTCTTATGTTGCATGATATATTCTTACACCATTACTCAAAGCAGTTCATTATGTGCCATTTGTAATTTCAAAATGTCCTTTGCCCGGTACCCCCCTGAAACCTTTTAAGTCTGGTGGTGTTAAAAGCACATCAAAGATACTTACTGCTCCTGTGATGACCCAGTTCTTCCTGGCTACAAATTTGGACGCTCTGACAGGAAGGTCACACACCTCAAAGGTCTTCACCAGAGTCTGCCCAAAAAACATTTCAAATGTTACATTTTCATCTTAACCAAAAAACAAAGTTAGTCTAACATCGAAAAAGCACATTTTGGTCCATTTTTGTTTTTTAACCTGTGTTTCGTGGTTCCACACGCAGACGCTGCCGTTGTACAGACTGGCCAGCATCCACGGCTCTGTTGGGTGAAGGTCCACGCTCTTTACACGGTCAGACCTGGCTGTCAACCTCCGCTTAATGTCAAGCCTCAGCGGCTGAAAAAAAAAAATGGGTTAATACATGTCGTTTCTATGCACACACGTCCGTTGTCACTACTTTAAAAATGTAAAATTGACGTACAATTTATGACAGATAGCCAGGCCACAGAACGAACTTACCAATGATAAAATCATACGGGTCATTGGGTTGTTTAAATCTATTGGGTATCAAACTTTACAACGTCATTTGACAACATTAAACTATTTAACAGCCGAGGTTTGCACACACGCTAACTTAGCCGCTCAGCTAATACCATGAATGCCTTGTTGGATATTTTCACAAAAAACACACAAAGTCAGCAAAGCAAGATGAAAGCTGAGGAAATAAAACATGATATACTCTACTTTGTGTGTTTCTCACCATTTTTAATCACCGTTTCGTCGACACAAGACCAGGAAAATGTATAGCGAGATACAAACGTTCCGATTTAAGTCAACACCACTGGACACTGACGTGGAACTTCCGGGGATTTATAATCTCGCGAGAGCTGGAACCTAAAACGGCTGATGTGACGTGGCGACCAGCATAGGAGAGTGGGCTCGCGTACAATATACTTTTTTGGGCAAATAAAAACAAACTATTTAGGTTATGGTTATGGAGGAGTTAGTTGTAAACATTTCATAACAATAACGAGGACTATATATATCTTTATGGACTATATTATTAAAACATCTTTCTTCTAATATACCACGCCTCCACCAATCTTTAATGAACGCAAAATAATGCCAGGAAAATGTTTGTTTGTTGTTGTTGTTGTTTCAAGTAGTAATTAACTTTGAAAAAAAATAATAAATCGGCCTGGACGACCCCGAGTCAAATATATATTTTTTAGTTTAAAAAAGACATATTTGCAATTTAAATGTAAAAAACTAGAAATGCGCCTTCATGTTAATTAAAGTCTCTCTAAATATAAACATATATCAAGGAAAACATCCATCCATCCATTTTCTGAGCTGCTTCTCCTCACTAGGGTCGCAGGCGTGCTGGAGCCTATCCCAGCTATCATCGGGCAGGAGGCGGGGTACACCCTGAACTGGTTGCCAGCCAATCGCAGGGCACATACAAACAAACAACCATCCGCACTCACATTCACACCTACGGGCAATTTAGAGTTGTCAATCAACCTGCATGTTTTTGGGATGTGAGAGGAAACCCACGCAGGCACAGGGAGAACATGCAAACTCCACACAGGCGGGACCAGGGATTGAATCCTGAGGACCTTCAAAAGGAAAAAGAAAATGTGACTTTTATGTTTGATAGATTCATCATACCAAAGAGCTTCTTTAAAGCCGCCACAAATATATATCTTAGTAGCGTAACATCTGTTTACTAACCATTAATAATTGTCATGTCTGATTAGGATGAGAAGCTCGGTCATCCGGGATGGGATCAGCTGATCCTCCGGATCGAGAGGAGCCAGATGAGGTGGCTCGAGCTTCTGGTTTGGATTCCTCCCGGAGGCCTCCCTGGTCCCACCGGGAGGAGGCCTCAGTGACAAAACCAGGACACGCTGGAGAGACTACGTCTCTCGGCTGGCCTGGGAACACCTCAGGATCCCCTCAGAAGAGCTGGACCAATTGGTTGGGGAGAGGGAAGTCTGGGCTTCCCTGCTTAAGCTGCTGTCCCTGCAACCCGACCTCAGATACGTGGAGGAAAATGGATGGATGGAAAATAACTGGGCGGCACGGTGGCCGACTGGTTAGAGAGTCAGCCTCACAGTTCTGAGGTGCGGGGTTCAAACCCCGGCCCCGCCTGTGTGGAGTTTGCATGTTCTCCCCGTGCCTGGGTGGGTTTTCTCCGGGGACTCCGGTTTCCTCCCACATCCCAAAAACATGCATGCATTGGAGACTCTAAATTGCCCGTAGGTGTGACTCTGAGTGTGAATGGTTGTTTGTTTGTATCTGCCCTGCGATTGGCTGGCAACCAGTTCAGGGTGTACCCCGCCTCCTGCCCGATGATAGCTGGGATAGGCTCCAGCACGCCCACGACCCTAGTGGGGAGAAGCGGCTCAGAAAATGGATGGATGGATGGAAAATAACTGTCATCTCAAATAGTAAAAAAAAATATTGCCCTTGAAATATGAAATATAACAAATGTTTTTATTTATAATGTATCTTTAATACAAAGTGAAAAGTATCCTCCTGAAATGCAAATTTAAGAGCTGTATATCAAGGTTATTTAGTGCCAAACATATACAGTAACTCAATAAGATAACACAATGAACAATTAGTCTTCTATTATTTTCTCTTGAGCAACTGCAGACAAACTGCATCTTGACATGTCAACTCCTATGTAGAGAGTTTTTTTTGTGTTAAGAACAATGATGGCATCAATGTGTATATAAATATATCATTATAAGATAACAAATTTTGATGACCAGCAATTAGAAACCCACCAGGTACATTTTGTTCCCTTCAATCCAGTGCTTCCAGCCACGATTGGCTTTCTTCCCTTTCTGGATGCAAACAAGCTTGTCCCCTTCCCAGGTCACCAAACTCTGCAGTCAACAATATCATAATTGCATAATTTTCTTAATTACAACCACATTGTGGAGGATTTGTCTGCTCAGTTGCCCTGTGATCGATTGACAACCAGTCCAGTGTGTACCCTGCCTCTCGCTTAAAGTCAGATGGGATAATCTCTAGCTCACCTGTGAACCCGAATGAGTAAGTGCTATAGAAAATGGATGGATGAATTGTGATAACACTTCTATGACCACGTTTTATGTACATTACAGGATTTGGAGTACGCTATTGTATTAATGTTTATCATTAGGGATGCAACTAACAATTATTTTAATAATCGATTAATCTGTCAATTTTTTTTCAATTCATCGATGAATCGGTGCAATTGCCTGGTTTTGTCGAATGTTAAGTTCCCCCCCAGTTAATTGTACCTAGTTAAATGTACCTTCTACCATCTAGTGGAAGAGCATTTAATTGTTCTGAATGTCACTATGTGTCAGTCCTTCTCAAATAGTGGGGCGCGTCTGACCACGGGGAACATGCATTTTTTGCATAAAAGAGTAATTGCACGTCCACTACAGTAGGTGGCAGTGGCGCTCTCATTGTCAGAGTGCTTCATGAGGCATGCTCTGTCATGCTGGATGAATTTTATAGACAAATGAGAGCACTGCTATATGTCATGAATGAACAATGACATTAGTATTATACACATCATTCCACACAGTTGTATTATCTGTAAAAGTTGTAAATATTGAAATATTTGTTATACTGTATGTCCTCCACCACTTTTATAACCACAATAACAATGTTTAATTTAAACTGTCAATGAAAAGTGTGTGTCATTACCTTTTAAAGGCAGAATTTTTGCTGTACCGCTTGGTTTTATATTTTCACATGTAGTATGTGACCAGGAGTTGTAACATTACATGTGTTGTCCATTTAAATATGAATTCCTGTCCTCCATGCTGAGTAAAAGCTCTGGCGAGTATCTCCAGTAAGGATGTCAGTTATAGTGTGTGTAAATAAAATATATCCCTCCCGATTGTTTTGGGACTGTCACTGATAGTAAAATGAATCAATCAATAAAATAAAACAATTTCAAACTCTTTCTTGTCATCTGCCCTTTCTTGAGTGGTTAAAAGCAATTCCTTAAAGTCCCTGTATACTACACTCCCTACACTTCTACTCGTCCTGGAAAAATGTATGCTACACTGTAACAACGAGGCGCTCTTAAGTCACCATGCCAGCGCAAAGCTCCTGTCCACATATTGGCTGTCACAGAATTTTTTTTACCTCACTCCTCCGCCTTCACCTCAGGACATGTGAGCAATTACAGCCAACAACGAGGCGCCCTTAAGCGACAAAGCCAACTAGAATCCCCGGTACACACATTGTATGTCAAGTGGGACTTTTCCGAAAAAAAAAAAACTATAAAAAAAAACCTCTTCCATATTCTAGCACTCCACAGTGACCACACCAGCGGAGTAAGCGGTTGGAAAATACATTTTCGGGATGTCGGCATAGCTAGCTAGCTAACGGCACTTGGCAATTGCGCCGGATAAGCGTGGATGCAATCAAAGGCCACTTAAGTTGTATATAAGTTATTTACATGTTATATTGGGGTAGAGGCGACTAATGCCAGAATAGTGGGTCACGTGGTGCCATTTTAGCCATGCCCAAAATATCAGGAAAACTGAAATAGTGAAAAACACTTTAACACTCTATCTCCACAAGTGAGAACTGCATACAGTTCCACAAAGAGGTATTCTTCTCAAATTCATATTTTTTTTGCATAATTTCCCCACTTTGTTTAAGATCACCAACCAGATGTAAATATCATACAAATATCCATCCATCCATTTTCTGAGCCGCTTCTCCTCACTAGGGTCGCGGGCGTGCTGGAGCCTATCCCAGCTGTCATCGGGCAGGAGGCGGGGTACACCCTGAGCTGGTTGCCAGCCAATCGCAGGGCACATCGAAACAAACAATCATTCGCACTCACAGTCATGCCTACGGGCAATTTAGAGTCTCCAATTAATGCATGTTTTTGGGATGTGGGAGGAAACCGGAGTGCCCGGAGAAAACCCACGCAGGCACGGGGAGAACATGCAAACTCCACACAGGCGGGGCCGGGGATTGAACCCCACACCTCAGAACTGTGAGGCTGACGCTCTAACCAGTCGCCCACCGTGCCGCTCATACAAATATAACCCAAGTAAACATAAAATGCTGTTTTTAAATGATGATTTTATTGATTAAAGAAAACCTATTCAAAGCTACCTAGCCCTGTACGAAAAGTAATGGTTCCCTAAACCTAGTAAATGGTTGGGCCACCCTCGGGAGCAACAACTGAAATCAAGTGTTTTCTATAACTGGCAGTGAGTCTTGCACATCTCTGCCAAAAAGGCCCACTCTTCCTCACAGAATTGCTTTAATTCAGCAACAGTGGAGGGCTTTCAAGCATGAACAGGCTTTTAAGGTCATGCCACAGCATTTCAATCAGTTTCAAATCCGGACTTTGACATAGGCCAAAACCTATAATTGTTTTTTTTTAAGCCATTCAGAAGTTGACCTGCTGGTGTGTTTTGGATCGCTGTCCTACTGTAGAACCCAAGTGCGCTTCAGCTTGAGGTCACAAACCTTTGACCGAACATTCTCTTTGAGGATTTTCTGGTAAAGAGCAGAATTCATGGTTCCATCAATCATATCAAGTCGTTAAGGTCATGAAGGAGTGGAGGAGGCCCAGACCATCACACTACCACCATCATGTTTGACTGTTGGTAAAATTTTCTTTTTCTGAAATGCTGTCTCACATTTATGCCAGATGTAGCGAGACACACACCTTCCAAAAAGTTCAACTTTCATCTCATCAGTCCATAGTATATAGTCCCCAAAATATTGGGAATTATTCAGATTTTTCTTTTTTTCTTTTGCAAAAATAAGATGAGTCTTTATGTTCTTCTTGGTCAGCAGTAGTTTTCACCTTGGAACTCTGCCATGGATGCCATTTTTGCACAGTCGGTTCCTTAGTGTTTTTTTCATCAACACTGACCTTAACTGACGCAAGGGAGTCCTGCATTTCTTTAGATGTTGTCCTCGGTTCATTTGTGACCTCCTGGAGTCATCGGTGTGCTCTCATGAGAATGTTCTTTCTCGATGTTAGACTAACTTTATTTGGCGGTTAAGTTAAAAATGTAACATTTGAAATGTTTTTTGGAAGACTGGTGAAGACTTTCGAGGTGTGTGACCTTCCTGTCAGAGCATCCAAATTTGTGGCCCGGAAGAACTGGGTCATCACAGGAGCAGTAAGTATCATTGATGTGCTTTTATCCACGACACCAGCAGATCTAAAAGGGTTCAAGGGGAACCGGGCATATGACATTTTGAGATTACAAGTCAAGTGGCAAATAATGAACTACCTTGTGTAATGGTGTGAGAATGTATCATGCATCATAATTAGATGTGCTTAATTACCACAACACTTACTGTACTGTGTAATTATGGTGGGACTTTTAAGTACTGTGAATGTAAAATTTTTAAAAGGCCGTAGATCATTTTCTGTTGAGTTTAGGAAATGGGTTGTATTACAATTTTGTAGGTGTTGGTTTGCTACACTTGCGTGCCAAGTTTGGTTAGGTGTAGGTGTGATCTACCACAAATAGCTCTTTGATGATTTGCATCAGCAACCTTGCGAAAAAGCTCGAACCTTACGATTACGAAGTCGCAGGTCACTTCCTGTTGGGTTTAGGGTATGCGTGTCTTTGAAGTTTCTGTACGTCTGGGGTCCATACAGATGTGAGCTGATTTTTGTAGTCCTAGGTGGAACGTACCGGGAATGAGTCTCTGATGCAGTTTAACCATTTTCGGTTTTGTGGTTAAATGTGGAATGAAAAGTTTGAACAGGAAGTGAACTGTGACCTTGTAAATGGAAAGTTCGACCTTTTTTGCACGCTTGCAGATGCCATAATTACAGTTAAAGAAGAGATACTCATGGTACGTCACACCTACACCTACCAAACTTGGCAGGTACGTGTATGACCCCGACACCTACAAAATTGTAATTACAACCCATAACCTAAACTTAACAGAAATTGACCTACGACCTTTTAAAGGTATAGTTTTGGAATATTTACAGGTATAACACTTTTGCGAACTTGTCCTTCAGTCTTCATCCGATTGACTTCACTCTTGGTCAGTACCATCGCAACATCTGGGAGATTAAGTTATCATAAGCTTTTTCCCCCAGACGTACTATTTGAGAGTGGCGGCTCTTCAACTGAAACTTTTCTGATGTCGCCACAAAACAGGACATGGTGACAGTTCATCAAAGACCTATTTGCGCCAAGTTGCGCCTACGAAAATTCCTACACGCGCGACACAAATAAAATTGTAATTACAACCCATATCCTAAACTCAATAGAAAATGATCTACAACCATTTAAATGTAATATTCACAGTACTTTAAAGTCCCACAAATAATGACCAACAATGGATGCAGTAGTGTAGCAGGCCTAAGAGTTAAATATCACTCATGCATCAACTGTACAAATTATGGCTTTTTTGTTGACTGTGATGTCTTTTATCTAAGACAAAGCATTTAACAACAAAGACAAGAGGGCTTGATGTTTGAATTTCAACTCTTATTGGTCGGTTTGAATTTATCCCCTTCTATCGGTTGAGGACCTATCACAACAATACTGTACGTTATTCTGGGTGGCAACAAAGCGTTCTCCCATGAGACCACTTGTCAACAAACCCTTCCATGCCATTTGATCAAGGCAGAGTGATTGAGAACACAGGGTGACACGTTTGAATGAATGAGTTTCTTCTTGTGAGGTGTCTCTTATTGGCTTGTCTTCTCCTCTACTGCTGTAGTTTGAATTTGTGGTATCCTGGCACCATTTCTGAATCTACCTAGATATTTCCTCCTTTCCCCCTCATGGTCAGAGCAGAAGTGGAAGCGGTGTGCAGAGCTGGGTATTACCGGCTGTGAGTTTGGCCTGGCCCAGGAATACCTTCGTCATGCCAAGGATTATGGGGGCTTACTCTTCCTCGCCACCGCTTCCGGTAACGCCACGATGGTGGGCAAGCTGGCCGAGGGAGCAATAAGTGAAGGAAAAAACGTGGAATTCATGACCTACTTCCAGCAGGGGAAGTAAGTACCACATGCGACTGAAGGGTCCTGAGTTTGCGGCGAAAGTCACTAGTGTAACTGTTGTTCTGTCATCATTTCCACACAGACTCGATGAGTGTTTGGGGCTTTTGATAAAAACCAACCGCCTACCTGTAGCTGCTTTATTGGATCACACTTACCTGCCCAGCCAGGTGTCCTGTGTGGTCAAACTATGGAGAGAAAACTTGGCCAAGCACTTTGGTTTTTCTGTTCATTTGGAAGTATATTGCTGTAATAAATAATTTGACCCTAGGTTTCAATTGTGGATTTGCAGTGGGTACGGAAAGTATTCAGACACCCTTAAATCTTTCACTTTTTTAAATTGCAGCCATTTGCTAAAATCATTGAAGTTAATTTCCCCCCACATTAATGTACACACAGCACTCCATATAGACAGAAAAAAAAACGAAATTGTTGAAATCTTTGCAGATTTATTAAAAAAGAAAAACTGAAATATCACACAGCCATACGTATTCAGATCATTTGCTGTGACACTCATATTTAACTCAGGTCCATTTCTTCTGATCATCCTTAAGATGGCTCTACACCTTCATTGGAGTCCAGCTGTATTTGATTATACTGATTTTACTTGATTAGGAAAGCCACACACCTGTCTATATAAGACAAGTGAAGACATGTATTTATTTTCCCTTTACGGGGACTTTACTGAATTGCTTTGAGAAACTCAAGAAAGGGCAGATGACAAGAGAGAGTTGGACATTGTTTTATTTTTTTTTGATTGATTAATTTTACTATCAGTGACAGGGTCCCAAAACAAGGGATTGGGAGGGATATAATTTATTTACACACACTGTAACTGCAGGGGAAGCCATCCTTACTAGAGACACCCGCACCCCTCAACTCTACTCAACGTCTTTGCATCCAGATCCATCAGTGCGGTCTGCCCCTCTGATAAGCTACACTTACCCGCATGCATACGTCTAATGCATATCGATAAATTGATCGAAGTAGTAGCCGTCCTGAACCAGTTGGGAACGTTACACGATATGCATGCTACCTTGCTTTTTTGAGCTGGAAGATCCAGTCAACGTTTGATTAGTGACGGAATATCATGGCAGAAAATTATATAGGGGCGTGGGAACGTGGATGAGTGCTTGAAAAGACTAAATAGGATGCTGGATGCTATGTCAGCTGAGGGGGTACCGTCTCGTCGGATATAGGAGACACTTTACGACTTCTTGAAGACCTGCTTGGAGACGACTCCTCCAGCTCGAAGCTCCTGCGAACAAATACAACAAAGTCAGTGAGAGAGCAACGCACTTCAGTCTTGCAATGTGTACATTGCTCATATGTTCCTTAAGGCTGCAAACACACGCACTGCGAGTCTTCAATGAACCTCACCCACATGTTTTTTAAATGTGGGAGGAAGCAAGAAATTGTTCTGCCTTTCACTATATGTCACTGGCTCAAGTAGATGTACAAAGATACATTATTTGTACTAAATTAATAATATTTTTGACCAATTACGTGAAATTGGAAAATGTCTCACGGCACACCATATTTCATGGCACACTTGTTGGGAATCATTGGATGGATGAATACAGGGACTGTGATAAGGGGGAGTAAACTGTTGACAATTAGAAAATAGTTTTTCAATTGACCATTGGGTAAATGGGGCCCAATGTTATTTTCTCCACAGAAAATTCCACAATAAGCCCCTGGATGGATGGATGGAGGTACACTGGCTTCCTTTCTGTCTTGCCATGCTGTTTCCACCCACCAGAGATCACTGCTGCTCTAAAATCAAACGCTCCATCGTTCTCACCTATGACGCTTTGATGGCTGCTACCTGAAAACCTCATTTTGGGGCGTCACTTGAATTAAAGAATGCAGCGGATTACTTTTTACGGAAGGAATTCTCATTATGTTGAACTCATGATTTTGGTCATTACTTCATTGGCTTCTTTTGACATGCTAATGCTTTCATTACGCACCACAATGGGGCATGAGAAGATATGATTAAAGGGGAGTCATGTAATTGCTTCTAACACAAATTACAACTGCCATGGTATGCTTTCTTTTTGTGTGTTGCTTCTCTATGTGTGGTAAAGTAGCAGTTGTTTGAAGGTTTATAATTACCATAACATATTTTAATTCTAATTTCAGTGGACTTGTGAGGTATGGTGTGGTTGAATATTTTGGTGTTCAAATATACTGTGGCTACAATTAATTTTGTTTTGTTTTGTGTCAGGTCTACAGTAAACTTCAAATGTTAGTGACAGATAAAAAGCTTGAGGCAAGCACACTTAGTCCATCCATCCATTTTCAACACCGCTTATCCTGGTTAGGGTCGCAGGACACTGGAGCCTATCCCAGCTGACTTCGGGCAAAAGGCGGACTACACCCTGAACTGGTCGCCAGTCAGTCGCAGGGCACATATAGACACGGACAACCATTCGCACTCACATTCACAACATCACTGAGTGGGAACTGAACCCACGCTGCCTGCACCAAAGTCAGGCGAGTGTACCACTACACCATCAGTGACGCGGAAAGCACACTTAGTCATATTTGGAAAATGTGGAAGCGAGAGTCTTCTTTTCATTTCTCAAAGTGATGTTATACGATAGTCTCGCATTTCTTGAGGGCAAGAGACTGAGAACCACGCTAAGGGATACTGTTAAAAGTGTGTTTTAATAGCTTTAAATGTGTTTAAAGTGTTTTAGGGGGTACAACTATACATACACAATTAGATTATTTCTCTATTTCGCAGATTTTCACATATTGTGGGTCAGTCTGGAACGTATCCCCTACGATAAACAGGGTTACCTCGAGTTGTAAATGAATGTTTTTTGTTTTGTTTTAAAGGTCTCACATCTTCAATGCACTGGATTGAGTAAAACCCTTGTAAATTAAGGCCTTTTCCTTGGAGCACATCACAATGAAGTTACATGAAGTTGCATGAGAAAATAAATGCACCGCGCATATGCCCTGAGAGGCATTTAATGATTTGGATTATAGTGTCTATAATTTGTGATTGATATTCATGGCAGGAGCTGATGTGTTCTTACCAGATGAAGCTCGTCTCCGTCCACCCAGTGGGTCCAGCCTCTTCCTTCAATTTCTCCTTTCTGCACACACACCAGCTTATCTCCTTCCCAGGTGATGGTGGTCTGAGTGTACATGTCAAGATGAGAGGCATGATTTATGACATTAGTGTATCTGGGCAGTAATCAACCTCAACAATATAAGGGATGGTTCCTGTTGTTAAGATATGCATGTAAACATGCTGCATGCTGCTCAGCCTGTCAACATTCCAATAAAATCAGCTAATAAAGGATGCATGTGACCCTTACACTCAGCCGTTAAATAAGCTTATAGCTTATCTGTGATCAGTTTATCAGGAAACAAAAAAGCTATTTCTCTCTCAAGGAATAATCATTCCTTTCACTGTTCAGTGTCACAGTCTGATTACATACAGTACAAAGGGATTACGTCTATTAATAAGACACCCTCTTCTTAACTTATTACATCATTTTACATTAATGGTTTTAGCTTTGTGATTGTAGCTCTGCATATTTAATTCTTTTTTTTTTTTTGCCAGAGCCTTCAGTGTCACAGCTGGCCTGAATATTATCATAAGCACTGACCTACATTTACAACAAAAATTTTAATACGCATTTGTACTATGAAATTGTATTCATGAATTCCCAACTATTATTCTGTTCTCTTCATATTGTAGTGTTATTTTAGCTGCACTGCTTTCAGTACGTGTGTGTTAGATTTTCTTTTGGATAATCAGATGTCATGAGATGTGATGTGCTGCCCTGTCAATCAATCTGCCCGTGGGCTTCGGAATCAGTAATACTGGCCCATGTAACATAATCTATATTAGCAATGGGACTGTTATTTTAACCAGTCATATTTCAGATTTCCTTCAGAGGGCCAGATAGCTGGCCCAAAATAAAATCTGCATTTTTCTGTCCTTTGATTGGTTGGTCACAACAAAAATTGTCAAAAGTCAATAGTACGCATTATACATAGGTATAGGGGCAAATGGAAAAAACTTTCACATTTTATTTGTGTATGCCGCCATCTAGTGGTTATGAAAAAGCTGTACACTTTCATTCCAAAATGTCACCGCCACCTAGTGGTTGTAAAAAAGGTGTTGCCTACACTTTCATTCCAATATGACAGGTACGTATGACTGCATATATGGACATTTGTGCTCATAAGTTTACATACCCTGGCAGAATTTGTGAAATATTTTTTATTTATTTATTTTTTAAATATGACTGATTACTGAACAACAACCATCATTAATTTCTTTATGGTTATGTTTAATGATATGGCTTTTCTGAAATGCTTGACGGTTTAATTTGAATCCCATTAAAATAAAATTAAGTGTGTTTCGTCTGGTCCTTCATGTTTTCAATTGTGCCCATCTTACAAATTCTGCCTGGGTTATCAAACATATGAGCACAACTGTGTGTTTTCTAATTTACTAAATAAAAGTAGGGCTGTGAATTTCAAAATAAGCAAAATCATCCATCCATCCATTTTCTGAGCCGCTTCTCCTCACTAAGGTCGTGGACGTGCTGGAGCCTATCCCAGCTGTCATCGGGCAGGAGGCGGGGTACACCCTGAACTGGTTGCCAGCCAATCACAGGGCAGATACGAACAAACAACCATTCGCACTCACAGTCTCCAATTAATGCATGTTTTTGGGATGTGGGAGGAAACCGGAGTGCCCGGAGAAAACCCACGCAGGTACAGGGAGAACATACAAACTCCACACAGGCGGGGCCGGGGATTGAACCCGGGTCCTCAGAACGCTCTAACCAGTCGCCCACCGTGCCGCTGAAGCAAAATCATGCATTGTAAAAATGCATTATACATATGTAGAAGGGCTTTCCAGAATTCTGAGGTCAACACACAGGGTGCGTATTATACATGGGTGCACATTATAGATAGGTCCGCATTATCCATAAGAAATTATGGTAATTTATATTAAATATTGATGTGAACTGCTCCAGATAATGTCTGTGGCACAGTTTTGTGTTGTTATATTGTGATTTTGTATTGTATTAAGAGGTGGATTAATTCAGTTAAGTCCCCACTGTAGGCCCAGGTACCAAATGCAAGGACCGCCACTGTTTCTTACAATCTGTAAATAATATATTGTGTACACACTCACACACAAAATCTAGTGAGATAAGAGGGTAGTGATCAGTTTACTCATGCAGTTATTCATTTAGCCATGCTTGTTTTCTTATGATAGTAGTTAAGAACTGCACTGGAGGTGTTACAAAATATTGTAAACAGCTTTCAGTATAATGGAGCATAGCTTTACAAACACAATAGTGTTTAAATGTCTTTGTGGTAATCAAAATTGAACATTAATAATTTCACATTGGATCTCATTATATTTTGCAGGTTTCTCAATTAGTAAAATTCCCTTGCAGCACAAGTAGCCTTGTTAGATCAGCACACCGATCCCAAATACTCACCATACACTTCCTGTCATCCACTCCGGACAGATCCTCCTCAAACTCTTTGCCCACATAGAAATCCATGTTGTAGTTTTTGAAGGTACTGAGGGTTTTGATGATAATGTGATCTCCGTCGTGGACGATGTCCTTGTCGGGTTTCAGCAAAGTGGCAATTTTTCTGATGGCAACATTAACATCTGCAACAAAGTCCCCAGAAGAACATGCAGTTATTTTCTCACGATTACATCCAAGCCATTCTACAATTTTTAGTTTTCCAAGTGGGATGATGAAAGACTTATAATGTGTAGTGTGTCTTTTAAAATAGCACAAATTAAATAAAATCTGACAATCAGAAAAACTATTAAAAACATTTCACTTGGAATATCACATTTAGTGATGGTATTGTATTTTGTTGTTCTATTGAGTGATGATCAGGGTGGCTTCTTCCTTACAAACTCACCGAGAGCCTTGAGGTACTCCTCAAAATTGTCATTGGAGATCATTTTCCAGTATCCGTTCAGATCCACAGGCATTTTGGCTGCTTCTCCAGAGGTTCCCTTACTCTCAGTGGGCGAGGAAGTCAGCTGTGGAAGGCCACTGGTGCTCGAGTGCAAAGCCTGTGGTCAGAATCTCCCATTTGAACCAAACTCAACTCCTAATCCGATTACCTACCAGGTTTCATTATTATTATTATTTTTTTAAATAGTGAAGAGCTTGCACCTCCCATTTCGCAGCTGACGTTAAACTCACGCAACACCCCAAGCGTCACTACGATTTATCCTGTGCTGGAACACAACCGGCACAGGCTCACATAATATACAATGCACCCGTGTGAGCTTTATTTCTCAGGATGCTTACGAAGGCTATGAGGGATTAGGATCAATGCACTCCCTTCAGGCCCACATATATAACTCAGCGTTTTGGCCCCGAGACCTGATTTATGCTTATAATGACTTCCTTTCACTAAGAGGAGAAGATGCATTCAACTCAATGCAAAACATGCATCTATTAAAACAGCCTGAATGAAGACTTACACAAGCACAATCATCCGAGCGGAAAATTATCTAACCAGGACAAAGAAATGGAGCACAATAGACTGGTCAATATTTAGTTTTGTAAAATAACTCATTTAATTTGTAATCTCACATTGAGGGCCCTCTGTAGCAAAATCCTGTGAGTAGGAACACACGCTGTTTTAAAAATGCCAGTGACTATCAGGAGCAAGGTGGCTTTCACACATCAGTGACAAAATACACCCAATAGTTGGGCAACTGTCAGCAATACTTGAAGATGTGGCAGACTCACAGAAATTATGTAACTAAAACATCCATCCATTTTCTATAGTTGTTGTCCTCATTACGGTCATGAGTGAGCTGAAGTCTATCCCAGCTCACTTTGGGGTGAGAGCTGGGCGTACAATCTGGACTGGTTGCCAGTCAGTCGCATGGCACTGACAGACAAACAACCATTCACAATCACATTTACACCGAAGGACAATTTAGTCTTAAAAAAAAAACTAAAATGGATCATTTTGAAAAGTGGGAGGAAGCCAAAGAAATTACAGGCAAGTAAGAGGGTAACATGCAAACTCCACACAGGAATGGCTGAGCTGAGATTCAAACCCTCAACTACTAGGCCACCATGCTGCCTGCAACTACAAGAACAATCTTTCTGCTGTGAATGCCAAAAATAAAAAGTTAAAAAAACAAAGAGATGTCAGCACAAATATTAAGATCATAGAATAAATAATATATAGAACTATAGAATGTATTATTTATATACTATATACAGTATTATATAGAATATTCATGATTTGACTCCTGAATTCACTTATTATTTGAAGTCATTTTGGAACCTATCCTCTGTTATTTAAAAAAAAAAACTATTTTTTGTGCCATATTGGTACCAAGGCACTATGTTGAAGTGAGTTAAGGAGATTTATTTAAACTGGAGTGCACTTACATAGCGCTTTATCTACACCATACGGTGCCCAAAGTGCTTTACAAAGCCTCGCATTCACCTGTTTAACCACACATTCCTACAACACTGGGCAGCTGCTGCCATGCAAGGCGCTGCCAGGCCCACTGGGAACAAATTAGGATTCCGTGTACTGCGCTCAAGGAAACTACTTCCATAGCAGTCGGAGCCAGGATTCAAACCGGTGACACTTCGGTCACTGGACAAAAAGGCAAAAGTAGTGTTTTGCCACCATCTTCATGCCAAAGAACAATGTTGAAGCAAATTGCTTTATTTAGACAAAAGTAGGGGTTTCCCGCTATGTTATAGGCAATTTTACGGTGAACCTTTTTTTTTTTTAAACTCAGATTTTTGCTATTTGTGGCAGGTTTCAGCCCATAGCCAATGTGAATAGCACATTGATGAAGATGTAGAGTAGAAGCTTCACATTTACACATGTAAGGGCCACAGTAAAAAAAAGACAGCTTTTGTTCATCATGAGGTCCATCAACCATTCAATCAGCCCTCATTTGGAACTTTCTTGTCTTTTATAAGTCAACTTTAAAATAATTTAGATATTGTCCTTTTGTATCATGAAACAAGATATCACAAACGTGTCTGATATGTGGTCATTAGTAGATTTCATGAGGACAAAACCTACATATTTGAAGCCTGGAGGTGGAATTAACAGAAGTCATAATCATTGTAGTAAGAAGACAACACCACCAGTCAGAAAATACTACTCCAATAATTTTTATTTTTTTACTTGTGGGCTTGTGGAACTGCATTCATAATGAGGAATTGGTAACGTTTAAGAGATAAATATTCATCCAGGAAAGAAACACTGCATGTCCATGAATCAAGAGGAACAAAGTCTGGTGAGGATGTTTTCTTCACAACACATTTTAGTCCGTCAGTCGTACTGTTGTTGTACAAATCTCCACCACACTGCAGCAGAGTGTAAACTAAATCCCCCCGACCCAGACTGAAGAGAAGCACTGATCTGTGACTGAATTCATACTTCAAGGGAGTCTATGTTCAGCTCACTCTTATCAGTTATCCAGATTCACTGCTGGCAGCTGGGCCTGCATGAAAGCCCCCCCCCACAGAATGACCACACCACTAATAGCAGCTCAAGTGCTATGTTCATAGTGGGTTGAAGCACAGGGAGGCCACAATGTTCAGTGTGTACCTCAGTGCGTATGTGGCTGGTGCATCATCAGCTAGTGGAACTAAATCCCTCGCCATTTGAGAGACGCATTGATCTGTCAGTCGTCCAGACTCTCCAGTGGCTGCTGTGCTTGTTTGGCGAGCGGCCTCAGAGCCATGCCCTCATTTCTCCTCTCGCTGTCCTCAGTGTAGAGGTTGTGCTGCTCAATGTATTCTATCACAGAGTCTGGGATCAGGTATTTGACGCTCATTCCCCGTCTGAGAGCCCGCCGGACCTCTGTTGCGCTGGTCTCATTCCTCACCCATTCTTTCACCTAGAGCAGAGGGTTTCAAACTTTTGAAATGTACCAACTCAAAAAATCAAGTGCCACAGTCATGACTCACATTAAAACATAGATTAAAATAAAATGTTTTGCAAGTAAAGTAAAATTGTTACCTTAAACATTTGAATACTGTTTTCATTGATGTTTTCATCAAATGCAACCACAAACAACAAGGCGTGATTGTCAAGGAAGAAGCGGATTGCCCTGGTAGGTGTAGCTATATTATAATTAAGGCTGTGCATGAATTGGTGGAGATTTGAATTGGGATTCGATTGGGCCTGATAAAGCAATCACCGAATCAGAATTTTCCAATTTGAATCACAACGAATTCTACACTATTGTCATGTCCTGTGTGATTTGGCTTGTAATTGTGTTGCTTTGTCTCCCTCTGCTGACGTTTTAGTGAAATTGATTATTTTATTTTATTAATTATTTTATTTTATATTGTTAAATTCCAGCCTCTGTTCTGATAGGTAGATTTAATAGTCATGACACCTGGCAATGATCACCCCCTTCATTGACTGTAATTTAGCATTTCTGTAACAGAGTGCTCACACCTCTTAGCCACAATTACATATGAAATGATAAGTATTATTGTAAAACACAATATAGATACTGCACATACTCAATTGGTACGGCTTGGCGGCGGCTAGATGAATTTTGCTTATACCTGGAAAAGTATTTTTATTTTTGGGAAAGCTTGCATCAATAGCTTGCATCAATTTGGCGACAGAGACTCCCAACGCTTTGCGTTTGAGCCACAGGGGCAGACGAAATTCAAAATATTGAAGTATTGTAAAACAAATATATATACCGGGCGGCACGGTGGCCGACTGGTTAGAGCGTCAGCCTCACAGTTCTGAGGTGCGGGGTTCAATCCCCGTCCCCGCCTGTGTGGAGTTTGCATGTTCTCCCCGTGCCTGCGTGGGTTTTCTCCGGGTACTCCGGTTTCCTCCCACATCCCAAAAACATGCATGAATTGGAGACTCTAAATTGCCCGTAGGCATGACTGTGAGTGCGAATGGTTGTTTGTTCCTATGTGCCCTGCGATTGGCTGGCAACCAGTTCAGGGTGTACCCCGCCTCCTGCCCGATGACAGCTGGGATAGGCTCCAGCACGCCCGCGACCCTAGTGAGGAGAAGCGGCTCAGAAAATGGATGGATGGATATATATACTGTATATAATTTATTGGTATGGCTTGGGGGCGGCCAGCTGAATCTTGCTTACACCCGAAAACGTATACCTTAGTTGGAAAAGCTCATGTGTGATGACATGGCATTTTTGATTGGCTGTTACATCTACGATGTTGTAACGTCGTTCACCTACAATTTAAAGTAAAGTAGGTGACAGTCGGCCACTCGCGAAAACTAGTCGCCTAACCCCGGGTTTGGGTTTGGCCATGTCGCTTGGTGTGTAGCGGGCTTAAGGTAATATAAAAAGTTTTAATAAGTTATTAATTGTGATTCCTCGCATACCACAAGACGGAGCCCTCTTACCACGACACACTTTGAGCATCACTGACCTGGAAGATGTTTTGTCGGTGGCGCCAAAGGGTGTCTGATTCGTGCACCATCTGCTCAGGCTGAAGCCCACCTCGACTAACGCACACCAGGCCAAAGCGCCCGACCACCTCCTCCATGTGGTCATCCCGCCACAGGCCTGGGATCTTGAAGGTGTGCAGGAAATCAGCTCCACACAGCAGCTTCAGCTGAGGAGGGGTGCCTGAGGGGAAAAAGAGGTACAGAAAGTGAGGGGGAAAGCTGTGTCCAAATTAGTTAGGTTGCATCTTTCGTAGACTGCATTTGATGGCCACAGAGAAAAGGCTATAATTTGAAGAATCCTTTAAATGCTGCCTATAAATGTGCCTTTCTTTTCAGAACACACTGCACCAGAAGAGCCCATTGCTTATGTATTGCAGTTTCTCTTGAAAGTGTGCATCATTTGATTAAATCTGTTGCTGGGAATGTTATTAAACCCAAAATGTTCTATTTCGTGTGCACATTATATCTATTCTGCGGTCACAAACAATAATAAAGAGTAATAATAATTCATTTTATTTAAAAGCGCCTTTCAAGCCAATCAAGGTAACCCAACAAACGTAATTTAAAAAAATACAATAAAAACAACACAAAAATAAAACAATAAAAATAACAACAAAAATAAAACAATAAAAATAGCAAATGATAGGAGAAATGTTAATGTGAATAAGGAATCCGGAATAGGTGTGTCTTGAGTTTGGATTTAAAGGTTTGAATAAGTTCTTACTTTGACAGGGACTGCTGTTTCCACTGGAGTCTGCAAGTGTCCTCTGTTCATACTCCTTTAGAATACGACCATAATGATACCTGTCAGGAAAAATGTATGTTGGGGGGGTGTTACCTACCTTCATGTGAAATATATCAACCAATTAAAAAACATTTTTTTAGAACATGTATTATTTAGATGCTGAACAAAGCATAATGAGACAAAACTGAATCAGCATGCGTGACAGAGGAAATATTATGAAAAATATCCACTCGTTGTGACCCCGTTAAGCTTCTTAAACCAGTTCTATTCAAGTGTTGGTTAGTGAAACGAGTTGTGGTGCTCAGAGCCTGGAAACAACGGGCCGCTTTATGTCATGATCAGCACCCACGTTGCGCAAACACGGATCAGAAACAACAATGTGAAGGGGGGGGGGGGGCAACACTCCTAAGGGGATTTGTGTGAAACCATGAGAAAGGGGGGTGGGGGAACAATGAAAAAAAAGGAAGGGGGCTGAATGAAGCAAGCTAAGGGGGGATTTTACCGAGTGCCCAAATTAGCAGTATGAGGTTAACAGCTGCTTTCACATGGCCTTCCCAGAAAATCACTGCATCTCGCTTGTCCGCTTGTCCCTCTGAGAGAGAACTTGTGCAAAGAGCACATTCACACACCTGTTGTGGCCTCATGTATTCAGACATGGTGTTTTTGTTTTGTACAAGAATTTTGACCAAGATAAATCATTTTCAAACTTTTTCCACCATTGTGACCTGGAATTTGTACAATTCAACTGATATTTTTCTATCTTTTTGAGAGGGGTGGTGAAAATGAGCAACTGAAATAAACTTGAATGTGATTGACTTGGATTTGACGTTTAACTTGCTGCCTTCTTGGCCAGGTAACCATTGCAAAAGAGATCTGTTCTTTTTTAACTGGTCTTTTACCTGATTAAATACATTTTTAATAAAATGAATTTAAAAAATCTTGTTGCAAAAGGATGCACTCACATTAGGGGTCACCACAATGTGTCATCCTTTTCCATGTAAGCCTATCACCTGCATCCTCCTCTCGAACATGTCTTCCCTCATTACCAACCTTCCTCTAGCTCTCTTGACTGGCAGCTCCATCCTTAACACCTTCTACCAATATACTCACTACCTCTCCTTTGGACGTGTCCAAACCATCAAAGTCTGCTCTCTCTAACTTTGTCTCCAAAACATCGAACCTTGGCTGTCCCTCTGATGAGCTCATTTCTAATCCTATCCAACCTGGTCACTCCTAGAGAGAACCTCACCATCTTCTTTTCCGCCACCTCCATCTCTGCTACCTGTTGTCTCTTCACTGCCACTCGCTCTAATCCATCCATTATGGCTGGCCCCACCACTGTCTTTTATACTTTGCCCTTCATCCAAGTAGGGACTCTTCTGTCACACAACACACCTGACACCTTCCGCCACCCGTTCCAACCTGCTTCCTTCCTTACCACACTCATCATTGCTCTGGATGGCTGACCCTAAGTATTTAATGTCCTGCACCCTCGCTATCTTTTCTCCCTGTAGCCTCACTCTTCCCCCTCCACCTCTCTCATTCATGCACATATATTCTGTGTTACTTCGGTAATTTGAATTCCTCTCCTTTCCAGTGCATGCCTCCACCTTTTGAACTGTTTTTCCACCCGCCCCCTGCTTTGACTGCAGATCACAATGTCATCTGCGAACATCATAGCCCACGGGGATTCCAGTCTAACCTCATCTGTCAGCCACTGCAAACATGAAGGGGCTTAGGGCTGAATAGTGGTAAAATAAGAGATTTTAGATCCAGTACGATCCGATACTCGTTTTTCCCCTGACATCGGACTGACTTCCGATCTTAAAGATTGGTTCGGGACACCCCCAATTTTTTTGTGTAGATTAGACTTTATCTTGTTTCTGTTTTCTATTATTGCCTTTGCAACACCTTTAGTTACAAATATTATATATATAATATTAGTGTTTTCACTCCCTTGATTTATCAGCAATTAGCTCCCATCATGTTCTCTCCATCCACTTTAGGGTATGATTTTTGTTTATCGTTAATGTTGTTTGCGCCAGCCTTCTGCTCCGTAGTTTTTTGGTTTTTGTATTTATACTTGCTAACATTGTTTGTGCACCCTTGGTTGAGTAAAAAATGGTTTATTTGCTCTTAATTTTGTGTTGCTATTCTTTGGGGTTTGAAGTCCTGTACATGGGATCGTGTCATGTATAAATGGCTAATTTGTCTTGAAAAAAAAAACGCAGGAAGTGTGTGTGTGCACACTCGGCGAAGACTCCGTAACTTCCAGTAACAGCCCAGGCTAAAATTGGCACATCCCCGACATACAAAGATCTTATTATCTCAGTCGAGATCAACTGTCTTGAACAATAAATCCTCAACACCAATTGCTATTTTCCTATTAGTGCTATTTTGTTGCATCTTAGGGTGTTACATAAAGAGCAGAAATATATATATTTTAATCAATTAATTAATTTAATTTTTTTAGTGAATAACTGAGGATAGGTTCCATATAAAAAAATGCAAATAGTTGAATAGACCAATTCCTAAAAGGTGGACTGGACATTCGTTTGTTGACAGTGATGCAAAGTAATGTACTGGTACTAGACATTGAGTCAGTCATCAGTCTTGAAAGGCACTATAAAAATCTAAGTTATTAATATCCATCCATCCATCCATTTTCTGAGCCGCTTCTCCTCACTAGGGTCGCGGGCGTGCTGGAGCCTATCCCAGCTGTCATCGGGGAGGAGGCGGGGTACACCCTGAACTGGTTGCCGGCCAATCGCAGGGCACATACAAACAAACAACCATCCGCACTCACATTCACACCTACGGGCAATTTAGAGTCTCCAATTAATGCATATTTTTGGGATGTGGGAGGAAACCGGAGTGCCCGGAGAAAACCCACGCAGGCACGGGGAGAACATGCAAACTCCACACAGGCGGGGCCGGGGATTGAACCAGGGTCCTCAGAACTGTGAGGCTGACGCTCTAACCAGTCGGCCACCGTGCCGCCGTTATTAATATTATTATTAATAATAATAATAATAAAATAAAAAAATAATAATAATAGAAAAGGGGAGTGAAAATGAAACCGTGCTTGACAATGGTAGTACCTCATTAATAATGTTGCTCACACTTTACAGTGAGACTCAGTTTAAGGTGGTATCAACAGGATGAATACACACTATAAAGGGTGGCATTAAGTTGAACTTGCCAAAATATTGAGTCAACACTTATTGTTGAAAACTTCTATAAACTATTTATAACAGTTTATTAACAATTAAATTACATTATCATTTTAACTCTCACCTCATGGTGACCACTGTTTCAGTCCAGTCCGGCTGCTGGCTCTCCCATTCGTCAGCTTTGACCCAGTTTGAGCTCTGGAGCGCCAGCTTTGCCATAGCAATCCTGTGCTTTGCTAGCACCAGGCCTTGCTTCCCATAGCCGTCACTCACAGGAGACACAATGCCACCCACTACTTCGTATTGGCCTGGAGGGAGAGAATATAAATGTACTTTTTCTAGGTCAGGATAATTGACACAGAAAAGGAATATATTTACAGCATCTGCCATGCTGTATATGTTACTTTAGGTTTTGTTAGAACACATACTGTCAAGAAGTTAAATCAGAGGATAAATTAGAAAACATAATATTTGCAGTTTAGAAACTCACAATTGTTTAAGGCTGATTGAAAGTTGACTCTGGCCATTGGTCGGTATTTTCATGATTATTGCAACATAGACACCCCAACTTCCAGGTAATATGCTGTCCCCTAGTGGTCCATTAGCAAAATTTGAAGAAATAAAAATGGTTTCTTTGAAAGCTTTGAAAAAAACTTCAAGTAAATGTTGTCTTGTAGAAAGCTGTTCCAACAGTGGAGACTTTTGGCATTATCATTTTGTACGTATGTAAGGCTTAGAGCTTAGTTAATGCAATGTTGTGGGGTGGTTTGTTCTTGAAATGAAATAGATTTATTCATTATACTTACAGTCCTCATAATGTATAAAACCATGGATTTATAAAAGCACACAACCAGCAAAGACCAAACAAAAACACTTGAAAAATCCTATTTCCTCAATTGAGATCTGACCTGTGCTTTGCATGTGGTCTCTGGCCAGCTCAAACAGCCTCATGTGCTGGTTGGTGATGGGATTGAAGGAGCCGCAGGCTAACAAGACTAGCGGCACATGCTGGATGGGCATTTTGGTTAAAGACCTTCTGAAGATGGCAAAAGGACCTGGAAAGGAAAGGTTGACATTAACAACACTATCTAAAAAAAAAAAGTGACTGACATCAGCCTGAATTCCAGGTCACTGATGACTGGTTGTGGACTTTTATGGAAGTGTATCCACAAGTATCCAAGTCAGTGACAGTGCTTTTATGTTTATGATATCATGATGAACACATGGTAATATTTATGGAGCCTCAGAGCAACGTTACAAAATACCTATACATTAAACAGCATTACTAAGTCAGGGGCAGACATACAATTAGGCAAACACAGGCAATTGCCTGGTGGTGCCCAGATTTAAACAGCTAATAAAAGCTTAATAATGTTTTTTTTAAATTTAAAGTAATTATTATTATTTCAGTTTTGACTCACATGCTTAAAAACATCAAATCTATTATTTCGAGTGCTTCCCCCAACCCTTCTCATGTAATGAGCCATCTTAATCCTCATGTGCTAATTTGAACCACAAAAACAAACTTGTTGGCACGTTGTGAGGAAAATTAACGCAGCGTTATCCCAGTGGAGTGGCGAAGAGGAGAAAAACAAATGTCTATTTATTTATTTCATCAAAACTACCAATGGTTTCAACCTTTTTCATAGTGACACTGAATCTGCCTTGCCTACAGCAGCAAGAGTCAGATATTCTTGTCAGTTGCAGTAACATCGCTCTTGTTGTCAGCCGAGGAATATGCAGCAGAGATGAAGTGGAGAGTGACTGTTCGCCATGAAGATTTGAGTATTAAAGCGGTCCAAATGGTAAATTATAATAAACATTGATTGATATTATCAATTGCAGAAAAAGCATTGAGATGATTAACGTGTTTGATAATAACCCTCAACAAGCATTTTAAGGATTTTTTTTCAAAATTACACTTTTTTGTTGATGATAAATATCAACATTCAAAATGTATGCAGCAAATGGATGTGGAAGGCCCCATGACTGGCTTTGCCTTGAGCTCCCAAAAGACTAAATACTGTTTGCACCTGACATTACTTTTACCACTTATTGCTAAAGGTATTAAACACTACCACAGAATTCTTACATTGAGAACCTGTTACCCAATTAGTGGGAGGAATACTGTATTTGAAATACTTAATATAATGGTAAAGGAACGTGAGATAAGAGATTTTTTTTAAACAGCACTTCATTACTTAGAGAACAGTCAACTGTCTGTGTCAGCGATTATACCCTGAAATGGGAAAAACGTACCTTGGATGTAGTTTTTCCTTTCTACAACTATTTTGGTGTAAGGCCTCATGTTGAATTTTGAGGACGTCTATTACGAGTGAGCAACCACAACAAACCCCTTCTTAGAGGCGTCCATCTTGGTTTTCAGGAGAGCTGAGAACGCGGATGTGACGATTTCTACCATATCCGATTGAATTACATTTAATTAATTAAAAAAATAAGTAGAACACCAAAACCTTGACAAAATACACGTGTGCATCTAGATATTAAAAATATCGGTGATAAGAAAATGTATTACACTTTTACGAAGCGCAGCTTCTTTCTTTATGTGTCACACTGTTTTAGTTCCGTAGGTAGACAAGCGCAGTTTCTATTCCGAACTGGAAAAAAAACAAAACAAAAAAAAACACACACGCACACACACATAACAGTTTCAGTGCGACCCCTCGTGGACGAAGAATCAAGACGGAGCTGTCCATGGTACAAAACTACACCAATTATTCCATCCATTGTCCGAGCCGCTTATCCTCACAAGGGTCGCGGGAGTGCTGGAGCCTATCCCAGCTATCTTCGGGCGAGAGGCGGGGTACACGCTGAACTGGTCGCCAGCCAATCTACACCAATTCGGATTAAAGGAAAATAATAGCTGATCGATGGCAGGGGACAAGTCTAAAATACACGATGCAAGCAGTATTTTTTAGTGAATATATATATAAACCTCTTCACTTCAGTTAATATCTTGAATATTAATGACTAGAACACAGTAAATCATTTATCAATCCATTTTCTACACCGCTTATCCAGTTCAAGGTGAGAGGGTAACGGTTGAGCTGAAGCAGATCCCAGTTGAATTCGGTCGAAAGACGGACTACACCCTGGATTGGTCGCCAGTCAATCACATGGCTCATACTGTATGGGGATAGACGAACATTCACATCATTACTGAGTGGGAACTGAACCCACGCGGCCAGCACCAAAGTAAGGCGAGTGTGTCACTACACCATCAGGGACCACCAGTACCACATCACAAATTAGATAATTCACCTTTCAAATAACTACTTGATAATAAGGTCACAGAGTAAAAAAGTTTCAAGTTTTTGAAGTTTAAATTAAGCGTTGAAACTGTTACGGGTTAAAAACTAAAAGGGCAATGTGGGCATGACTGAGATTAGGACTTTAAAATCATACTAGTTCACGTAAAATATATGCCATTATGAGATGAATGAAATCTTCAGTAAACAGTAAATTCTGTAAACAATAAATTCCACCTCTTATCTCCCTTTGGAATAATCTGCCATCAAGGGAAGGGAAGGAAGTAAAGAAACACTGACTGCATTAAATCATCTGCTTCTTTTCATGGAAACAATCACTGTGGAAAATATGTGTCTAAGGTGACAGCGTGCTCACCTTTGTGTTTGTGTGCATGTTTTTTGTGTTCTTGTTATGCTCTAACTCACAGGTCTGCCCTCTCTGGCTCTCATCCCGAGAACACAGACACCCACACCCATGAGCAGCCACTGTTACGTAAAAGTGGTTCATTTACTTAATAAATATACTTCGCTGGCATAGATAGATGAACAAAAATGCATTATTGCTAATGAATAAATAATTTGTGTTTTTCGTCGTTGTTTCTGTAGGGGCCTTGAAGGTTCTCTTACAAAATTACTTTATTTTTTGTAAGATGAAGCGTCACCAAATCTCATTTGGGGTAAACTAATGATGTCGAGGACAGAAAACAACAGAGCAAACATCTTGGTGTTACCAAATTCAGTCTCAGTTGATATTATATGAGTGAATACTGAGTAGTTGGAAGTTTTTTTTTTTTTTTGTGTGTGTGTTGGCTGAAAATGACATTTGGTTGGACCGTTTTATTTTGAAAAGGAACAAAAGGAAATAACATTGAACGAAGACTATTGGTCGCTCCCTCTCCCCGAGCTGCCAGCGAACGCCTCTTTACACGCCCACGATGAGAGAGTGAGGCTGGTGAAGAAACACCCACAGCTCCACACGCCGCGGTGGTGAGCAGGGGAAGACGCGGAGGCATCAACCGCATCATCCGACGATCATGGCCAAAGTCGCTGTCTCTCTTTTGATATTTTGGCTCGTCTGTGGCACCTGCTGTGCTCTCGGTGGAAAAGGTAGGAAAAAGCTTCAATAATATAGTAAACTCGGCTTTTTTTTCTTTAAAAAAAAAAACCTTTTCAAAGTTTACAAGGAGCGACAACTTTAGCCACTTACCTTGCCATTACTGTTTTACTTCTGTTTGAATATTCACTCGTTTGGCCCGTACATGTTTTTCCTCTCTTGCTGTTTGTTGCTTTAATGGAGTGAACGTCGCAGTTAACGGGACAGGTGCTCAGTTTTAATGTTTGCCGGAAACGAACAGCTTGGCCGGAAAGTGGCATTCCTTGGCAACGACACGACACCCTAGTGGAGTGCTTTTTCCAACTTTATTTATTTATTTATTTAATTTTATCTATCTATCTATCTATCTATCTATCTAGCTGTCTATCTGTCTATCTATTACACTAAGTAGGCTACTGTACTACCTACAAATACTTGTCACTCCAAGTACCACCACTGTGATCAACATTAAGATACAGTAGTGTAGTAGGGCTAAGTTTTAATCGAAAACAAGCCCGGTTGTATTCTTACAAAGTATATTTAATGTTATTGTAAGCCCCTGATGTCACTGGTAGGCTCGCCTGACTTGGGTGCAGGCTGTGTGGGTCCATTTGCCAATCAGTGGTGGTGTGAGTGTGAGAGTGAATGGTTGTTGACCCTTAACCGGATAAACGGCTCCAAAAAAATGCATTCATGGATGTAAACTGCTGTAACCGTTTGGAAATTATCCATCTGTTTTTCTGTAACGCTTCATGGTCTTAAATATAGAAAAACAAAACAAAACAGAACTGTACTTAACTAATGATTTAATTGCAATATATTGTAACTAAAAGTTAAATAAAACAACATAAATAAAAAGATAAAAACAAATAATTAAATGCAAATGTATGGTACTAAAAAGTTAAATATAACCAAACTGTACTCTGTCAGTGATTCTTTCACGTACCACGCTTTGAGAATCACTGCCTTAGAAGAAGAAGAAGAAGAAGAAGAATCATCTTTTATTGTCATGAACATGCATGCATGCACACGAAATTTGTTCTCTGCATTTAACCCATCACAGTGAACACATACACGTTAGTGGAACACACTGGAGCAGGGGGCAGCTGAAGCGCCCGGGGAGCATTTCGGGGGTATCAGTGTCTTGCTCAAGGACACCACAGCCTACTCAGCCAAGCCACACATAAGAAAATGCACGGCACACACCTGAACAAAAATGTCACAAAAAGTATTTGGGTCACTCCTGAATTGGAGGCTAATGAACACACCAACATTTATGAAAAACGGACCATTTAGTTTATAATTTTGTGTTATGTTTTCAAGAAAATAGGTAATAACCATCCTACATTTCGGTTCCTCCAGCTCAACCAATAACGGTATACAGTACTTTTTATGAGCTATATTATTTGTCATATCACATATTTTGTTTGGCACAACCCTGTTATAGCTACTTGGGTTTCTGAAAAAAAACTCCAACATATTTTCAAATATAGCTGAATAAATATTTTACAATTGGATAAAAGTAATTTTTTTATAATGCTAATTACATTTTAGCATTACTCTAATTAAAGTGACAGAGTTGCAAATCAATGTTTTTGCTCAAGTGTACATGCTAGCTGTGTTAATGGCTATGCAAACTGTAAATGAGGAAAAAAAAGCCATTTTAGGGGGTGCTCGAGGTTTTATCAAATAAGTCTCTCTCTCTCTCTCACACACACACACTGAAGTATTCCTGTGTTGATGTGTGCCTTAAAAAGGGGCGTGGCGTTGTGAGTGACATCAGGAGCTCTGACTCTATTTCCGGGTGGCGATTTAGTTCAGTGCGAGTGTCTTCTTCATATCTTCTTGTGGTTAAAAAGTGAATCAGGGAACACTGCTTCTTCCTTGACGATCGCGCCGTGTTGCTTGTGATTTGATTAAAAAACAAAAAAAACAAAAAACAACATTACAGTATATATGGCAAACACTTTTTCCATTGCAGCACGTTTGTATATGTGTGACGGTCAATTGTGTGAGTCACTTACTGAAATTTGTACGTGACTGTTCAGTTCCGTTCAGCCGCATTGCTCAGTGTGCGGCGGGGCTAAGTCTTAAACGTTCTAGTCTTTATTTATTATTATTATTTTTTTAAATCGTCTCCCCACCACATTTACCATTATAAATACAAAGTTGACTGTGAGTTGGAGCGTCCCTGATTGGGTGGTGGACCAGTGATGTATATAAAAAAGACAGTGAGCCTGTTTGTCATGGTCAGGGCATTACATTCAATCACATCCTCTCTTGAAAGCTACTGTCAAATCTTCCTCTTCCCTTTCCGACACACACGCACATGAATACACACATGCAGCACTTAGCGCTGTGGCCATGAAAGGCAGGGACATTGTGTTAATTGGGTCTCTGGAGTAAGATTGTGGGGCTGACTGGCTGTCTGCTAAGCCAAACACAATAATTATTTTCTTTGTTTATAAAAGACTTCAATATGGCTGATAGCCAGAGGGATAACAAGCTGGGTTTAGCCCCCGTTTTCTGCAGAGACCACCCATCCAATTGTCAAACGTGAACTCCGTGGTGGTTATCATGTGCATCTACACCTCAGATGTTTTGCAAACATACACAACCTAGTGTGACGGCCACATAACCAATTTATTCACCCTTTAGTGAAATTGTCTTTCACTCTTTGTAAGTCAAATCAACAAATACAAGTTTTCCAAAGCCGTGTTATTGTAAAATCAAATAATTTTCTCTTTGAAGAGGAAGACGTCAGGGCCACATTGTTCTGTGGGCATTCTGTATAAGAGTAGTCACCGCCTTCGACAGCTCGACAAGCTCAGCAGAATCATGTTTGCAGGAGAACAGCGCCAATGAATGCAAAAAGGGAGGAAAAGAGAGGATTTGCTGTACGCTGTGAAGATAAGAAGAATAAAGGGAGGGAAAGCAATTGAAACCAGATCAGATTTATGGCCGTCTTTTCAACAGAGCCGTCGAGCTCTTTTATCCCTGCTGGAACATAAATCCAGCTGGTGACATGGAGGGTAGAGACATAACTCAGGTGCCTCTCTTCTGTGCTGTTTGGACGTGGTATACTGGGAGTTGCTCTGCCCTACCTTGATGCTTCTTTTTTTTCCATCTTTACAGTCATTCATTCCAGAGTGTCTTCCCTCATCTTTCTCACTTTGTGTTTCTCGCCCGTCTGTCTTCCCCTCCTCCTTTGATTCGGCATCGCTTTTTACTGATCTGCTCCGCTGAGCTGATGCCATTCAGAGGGCAAAACTGTCATAGAGAAAGCAAGCATTTCGTCATCCTCACCCACATCCCCCGCCGCCTTCGCCGAGCTTCAACAGCCTTCCTTCTGATTTCCAGACCTGCCGCTCTCAGTCCCTTTTCCTTCCACAGCCATGGGCTCAATTTCAAACTTTCATGGACTTAAGTGAGATGTAAAAATGACAAGGCGCTCTCCTCTCTGCCTGGCTTTGCCTTCTCACATGCCGTCTCTGTGCCAGTGTCGCTCTATTTCCACCCCCTAATTGTTTCCATTTTGATATTTTCTCCCTGATAAAAGGTGCAGTGGAACCTCTGAAGTTGAATCTGTGCAACAATCTCTTCCAAGACACGTTTACCAGATCTGTTCAAATCGATATTTTTGTCCCCATAAGAAATATAGGGGTACCTTGAATTTCAAGAGCCCCAACTTTGGAGTTTTTTCAGTCACTTGGTCAGCAAAATTTGAGTTATGATCGAGCTTCAGTTATACTGCCAGTCTGGTGAAGTAAAAAAAGGGACAGTTAATGCCCTTGCACGTGGGCAAGGAATGCCACAGTCGTTGAAGCACTTTTGTTGAACGGGACAAACAGTCAAACACACAAAGGGAAAAAAAGGGGTATCACTTATGAGGCCACGCCCCTAAAGAGGCATCCACATACGAATACTGCAGTATGCGCAGTATTTACTCTTTATAAAACTTCTTTACAATATGTTTTAATAAGTTTCACGATTTTATACAATACAGTGTTAATTTTCTTTAATTAAATTGAGTTACAAACTTGTTAAAATTGGTTTAATTAATCTGTTCAATGGTCAAAAGAAGTTAACTGCTCTATAATAAAACTGGCATGCCACCGATACATCACTTTAAGTTCCATTTCAGGTTCTAGGACACAATGAACTTGAAGGACACAATGAACCCCAAATATAGCCATATTATTGAAATAATCAGTCCCACCGAACATTAATCCATTGCAATGTTTGTGTATTGTACGCGTGTGTGTTTGTGAGTGAGTGTGTGAGTTGTGTTGAAACGGACCTTGTTTTGCATTCATAAGTGTGAAGAGGACTGTCAAGTCGTAGCAAATGAAAGTGGGTATGCAAATCCAACCCCTAATTAGGATGTTAATTACCCAGCAAGGCTAATTAGAATATGTCTGAGGCGTAAGGTGGAGGAGTAAAAAAGAAGGGACACAAAAACACAATGCAATGTTTGGTGTTGAGAGCGAAAAACTGTTTGTATTGTGTTTGCGTGTGCATGTGTGTTGTTGCTTATGAATCAGCTGCGTCCGTACGACTGCATGACCACAGTCCCACAGGGCTGATTAACACTAAATGTAGGCACCGCTAAAAAGTTCTCTGTTAAAGTATGGTGGTTGGGCGGGGGGGCAGTACTTGGGGGCTGGTCCCAGGTTAATTTTATACAATACAGTCTGTTATATACAGTAAATGTATCCAAATGTAACTCTGCGGAAACGAAATGATTTTCTCGTTCTCAAAGGCGAAGCATGCTTGCTTCAAGCTTTCTCCCCCCCCCCCCCCCCACACCACTCCTAGTTAGTTTACTGTAAAAATGACACATTAAACAAAAGAGAATTAAACATTATAGACTGTATTTAAACATCAAAATGTTCAACCAAAACATAACCACCAAAGTACCCCAGTTTAATACTAACATATTGCAAATTACCTTGCCTGTATACTGTAAATACCTGTAACGAAACGATCTAGCAGGGAGGTGACAGATGAACCGCGATACTGCGGGCGTTCACTGTTGACTGTATGTATTATTTATTGAGTACTATCCACTCTTCCTATCTTGAGGGTGATCAAAAGTTTGTCGTTTTCCCATTCAAGTGAATCCGTGTTTATCAATGCCCCAGAGGCTCACAAATGTTGGAGCTTTTCATTCAGAATCAGAATCAGAATCATCTTTATTTGCCAAGTATGTCCAAAAAAAACACAAGGAATTTGTCTCCGGTAGTTGGAGCCGCTCTAGTACGACAAAGACAGTCAATTGACAGAGAACTCTTTTGAGACATAAAGACATTGAGAGAGAAAACAGTCACTGAGCAATAAAGGGTTGCGAGTTGTCTGGTAATGCTGGTACATTATTTTGTTTTTGACAATTGTGCAAAAGATTCTCACAGTACTCTGAGAAAATGAGAAGTTTCCTTTCCTTGTGGGGGATGATTATTCTTACCCCGCTTCAATGTTAGCCGGCACTTTATAATAGGCATACGAATTTGAATTGAGGGAAAATAACTGAAACATTCTTTCTAGCGCACACCATTAATGACAGTTTGGAGCAGTTGGATGCCTTGTTCAGGGTCACCTCAACCTTTCATCTGAGGTTGCATTCTTAAATATTACCAAGCAAAATGACTACCTAACTTCACTCACCAATATCCTGCAGAAGGTAACTTTTACTTAACGGTCATAATAAGTCTGAAATGTTGTTATTATTTTTTTTTAAATCACGTAAACTGTTAACCGCTTAATCTCTAGTTGTGTGTACTGTCCTTTTATTGCTGGTTGGTTCCAGAAGACTTTCCCTATTCTTCACTCTTTTAATTGTAATCCCAATCCTAGCTCATAAACTCTCTTTTGTTTATTCTGTCTAAAATGTGTTTTTCAGTACTCACACAGAAATTTATTTTCTTGTTACCCTGAACCTGAAGTGAGTCATCTCGCTTGTGTAGTCAGTCCAAATCTGCTGTCAAAGGCTTTGAAAAAGCCTTATATTATGTTCTCATTGCTTGTCATCCCTCCCATAGAAACCATGAACAATAGCATATTTGCTTTTCTGAGAACTGATGCTGGAAATGTTTTGCAAGTGCAGGATTGTGTGAATATTTCAAAGAAGTGAGGTGAGTTTTCACAGTGCAATGTCACTGGTGAAGCAAAAACAAATCACTGACACAACAAAATATTATTTTGGAAGACATTACAGTCACACACACACACACACACACACACACACACACACACTCCTGAGTGCCTTCAGCAGTTGCATTTGAAGTGCAGAAAGACCGATTAGAGCAGCCAAGGAAAATGAAAGCATGTCCTCACAAAGAGGGTTCTAATTTCTACAGTCATCAGTCAAAAAGAGTTACTGTATCTCTGTTTTTTTCAGTTTGGTCTTCTGTGACTCTCCATCATGTCAATGGCTCTCTTCTGCCATTAGACGTGCGAATATTTGGGGTGCTCAGGTCACGCCTTCTTTTGTGATGCTGTGCACCTCCTCTGTCATCAGCCCTCATGTTGTCTGTCTTCTTTGTTCTCGTCTTCACCCAGATATGTCACCGTTTTGTCTCAATCACTGATTGTTAGCACCTTGACGTCCGCGATGAATAGATTTTTTTGTGTGCAAGTCTTGTTTGCCCAGCAGGTAGAGATTCCGTTTGTGTGTTTCTGAATTGTTTTTCTCTTAAATTGCTGAAAAAGCAATTAGTCAAAATGTAATTAAGAGAAACTTTACTTGCGTTTAAAATGTTTTCTTACTAGAACTTTTTTTATTGTGCATTAATTTTTATGCCCTTTTTAGAATATATTTTTATATATACTCAACTTTATTCATAGAGCTCTTTACAAACAACCATAGCTGAAGCAAAGTGCTGTACACAAATACAAATCATACATAAGATATAAGACATCCATCCGTCCATCCATCCATTTTCAACAGCGCTTATCCTGCTTAGGGTCGTGGGACGCTGGAGCCTATCCCAGCTGACTTCGGGCGAAAGGCGGACTATACCCTGAACTGGTCGCCAGTCAGTCACAGGGCACATATAGACGGACAACCCTTCGCACTCACATTCACACCGTCACTGAGTGGGAACTGAACCCACGCTGCCTGCACCAAAGTCAGGCGAGTGTATCACTACACCATCAGTGACAGATATAAGACAATGAAACATAAAACAAAAACAAAACTTGTTAAAAACAATAGGCTCAATCCTCCCGGATATTCCGCTTAAACCTCAGTACCTCCAGAAGCAGCTGGTCAGCTGACCTGAGGCAGATCAGTGAGGTAAGGTGGGGCAAGACCATATAAAGATTTAATAATGATTAAAATAATCTTAAAATGAAATCTAAAGTGCACAGGCAGCCACTAGAGGGAGGCCAGAATCAGTTATGTGCTCCCTCTTACATGTTCCAGTTCAGAGGCGGACAGCAGCATTTTGAGCTAACTGGAGACATTTGAGGTAGTACTGGCTGAATCCAAAATAAATTAGTAATCCACTTGAGATGTGATGAAGGCATGGATTACTGTTTCAAAGTGCTGTTGAGCAAAACGGGGCCTTTGCGAGCTGCCTAAGGTTAAAAATAAATAAAAAAACTAAACAAAAAAAAGTACTGCACCAATTTACCGATCCAATTTAAAACCCAAGTTTAATATAATACAATTATGATCACATTAATGATGAAAACACCGCCAGGTAAAACAAAACTTTGTACATGAAGTGTACTGCCTTTCTGCCCTGACTCTTCAATGTTTTTCACATACTGTACATTGATTCCTTTTTGTGTTGTGCAATTCATATTTCACCTTTTTTTTCTTCCTCATTTTTTAAGAAATGTTTTTGATTGATTGCCGTTTAAGTGTTTTACGCCTCCTTTTCTATTACTTGCAATTTATTAACGCAGTGTTACTGTCAAAACTTGAATACATTAATAATGGTCTCTCACTACATCCCGAAAGGATTAAATAATTTTGCCACTTGCAACTCACGGGTCAAATTCCCCATCTAGTCGTTCTCATAACAGATTGCTTTGAATTTTTACTGACTCTGGTTTAATGACATTTTCTGTATATATTAGTCATGGTCCACAGGTTTGGCTATTACATCTCTGTTCTCTGTCAGCAAAAAAATGCAATCAATCTTCTTGAAGGTTCAGCATAGCTTTTTGTGCCAATAATGGTACTCACGCTGGCTTTTCTTGCTCATTATTGTTAGTCAATCAACAGTGGTCATAATAGATGCATAAATGAAATATCCCTTAAGTCAGGGGAAAATCCTTCACAAGCCCACATTTGGTGACATTTCCTATTAGTAAGTTATGAGGAGATTGGATGAAAGGTTGTTGCTGTTGACACCACATTGCTTTCCTTGTAAACTGTGAAGGTGTACTATAAAAGATTTTTATTAAAGGTTAAATGGGTTTTTAATGTTGCCCTCCATAGCCTGCCGGTGTCACAGATCTGGCTCGCCACATCACTTTGTGGCCTGCAAAAGCAAATCGTGTGTCAAATTCCACAATTTTTGCAAACATCTGTACCAACATTTCCAAAATGTCATATGTAATAAATTTTGAACTATTGCGAAAGTATTTTTTTTGTTGTCAAACCCATTTTTACAGTAACTTTAACAATAGCTGAACAAACAACAGTATTATCCTTGACTTCTGATTTCAAAACTAGTTATCCATCAATTTGTTGTGTGTATGTAATACAGTAATATAATGAGCCAATGAAACATTTATAGTCATAGCATTTCACAGACATAACACCCCTCTGAGGAAAACCATAGCTACGATGTGGTCTGTGACAAAAATGAGTTTGACACCCCTGCTTCGCCCAAAGAGACTTTTTTTTGTTCGTTGTAACGGTGCTTTATTTCAGGAATGTTTATCAGTATTGGTGATAAACTGGTGGCAATCAATTAAAACAATATAATTATAGTTTTATTTGAATAAAACTGAAACTAAGTTATAGCATGTTTTTTGCTTGACAAAATATGGGAAAGTAGTTGCTGACTGACAAAACAAACCAAGAAGGCGGCAAATGCTAAAAATAATGTTCACAACAAAGCAATAGGTTTCGGAGAAAATTTCAGTTTTGCCTTGCATGCAGAATAAGAAATTAGTTATTAGCCATTAAATGTGTTAGTTTCTAACCAACATTTTTGGTTAAAATTGAAGTCAGGAGCAGAGTAAAGTCTTCATGGTTATCATAAATTGGTATCAGTTTGGGTTACAAAATTTATTTGTGCACATTTCTGATATATTGACTTCTTTTGCTGAGCATTTACTATCAAACACATTTGCGTTTAGTTTATTCTTTTGTAAGACTGTAAAACATCCATTTATGAACTCTTTCATGCGCCCTTTTCAAGAGACTGAACCAGCGACTTTTGTCCGCACATACGATTCCAAGCTTTAGCTTTGTTTTGATTGAATGAATTATTTTTTAGAAAAGCTAAAATAGACTCATCAGCTGGGGTTATTGCACCGCCTGTTGCTTTGGGGTGTTTTAAAAATATTTTTCTATACCACCAATCATACCCGATACATCGAGATGTACAATATTAGTACAAAATATGCAATCACACTACCTCTTTTTATAAAAAAAATAAATTGGACCACAAAGCGTTAATCAGGCAGTTTAGTGATCCACTTAGCAATATTGTAGCTGCAGGCCTGCAAGATAGTAATTTGTCTGTGTTTATGAATCTATTGGTTCTCGTCGAAAACCTTCCCACCACACTCGGCTGATGCTTGCCTTTGGCCCCTGCACCGACTTCCTTCCTAGTTCCCTCCCGCACAATTACACTCACCCGCCCACACACATCCACTAAGCAGCTCCTCAGCCGCTGTAATAAAGATGCTGTCTTTCCCAGTAATGGGGATCAGCTGTGGGTGAAGTGTGCCAAGATGGCTCCGCCGCAAAAGATCAGTGGCGAGGATGGCCAACTTACTTATTTTGTTAACCTTCCTTGACCTTGGTCTCTTCCAATCTCGTTACACTTGGACCACTGATAGTCGCACTGCTCACATGGTCGCAACAAGAGTGAAGAGCAATACAACATTAAAGAGCTTGACTGAAGCATCATTTCTTTATTGAGATAGTAGCCTCAATGAGCAAAGTGGAGGGGAAACGATGGTGACACAAATTCACCATCTCAAATTTACAGCCGTTCTGCTGATTACAGCAAAGCTTAACCCCCATTTTGTTTTTTGTTTTTTCCCCCCCAAATCTAGATCTCCCGTGCTTTAAACACATTTAAACTTAATGGTAATAATATTCCTTTGCACCTGTTCTCACGCTTTCACTGTCAAGAGATGGGAGACTGTCTCTAAGACTCGCTCACACAGTGCTCCAAATAAGAGACAAAGCGTCTTGCTTTTAGCATTTAATGTCACTCCCAGTTGAAGTTAACTGTAAAACTGACCCGTAAAACAAATGAATGAAACATTGTGCATTGAGGTTCGAATGACCCAACTTAAGATGCAACCGTTGTTCTGCCGATTTTTTTTTTCTTTCTTTGACTTGTAAGCAAAAGTTGGAGATGTGAGCAGTTTGGCAGATAGTGAACAATTCACGAACAAATACATTTTAACCAAACCACATAAATTTGCTTTAGGCCCGGTACACACACACAAAGACAATCGGCCTGCTTTTGTTTGGTTCTGCTCCTCCCCGACCAAGCACGTCAAATGCCAGACAATCTTAGGTCTTATAAGATTATCCTTGTCATGAACGGAACAAAGGACACGACCTAAAATGCACGACTCCAATACAGATGGACAGTTTAAAAAAAGAGAGGTTTAATATACGAGCAGAGGTCGCTACACGGGCAGGCAATCCGAAAAGGCAACAGTATCCAAAAAATGTGAGGCAAAGAGGCAAGGTCAAAAATCAGAACAGGGTCTAGTCTTACTATGAGTCGGTGACGTGGAAACAAGAAATACTGGAACGTGACAACAAGGTACAACAAACTGGCGACCAGAGAGAGACAAATGAGACACGAGGTTAAATGCATGGGGTAATTAGGGTAAACGAGGCACCGGTGGGGAAGATGCTCTCCGGAGCAGGTGTGTACGAGACTGGGGGAAAACAACAACCAGAACAAAACACCCATGACAATCCTAAAGGTTGTCCTTAGTTCTGATGTGTGTTAAGAGTAGATTTGTCCCAATTTTAGGGTCCGAAACAGGTCCCAACAATCTTAAATAATGAACGTGTTCAATATTTACAACCAAAACTCATTTGTGTGGGGAACGCCGACTTCTCCCAAGCCATGACGCCACGATTGGTGACGTGGAACAGAATGTTGCCAATCAAAAAGCACCCAAGACTGACAAATACGGAAACGGCCATAAACGAAAAAAAAACAAAAAAAACATTTTGTTTGTTTTTTGGGAAGCTGGAACGGATTAATGCCATTTCCATTCAGTTCAATGGGGAACAATGATTTGAGATACAAGTGTTTTGAGTTACGACTGTGATCAGAAAACATATTCTACTCGCATCTCAAGGCACCACTGTACAATACAACTGTTATCGGTCACATTTCCCTGCAGCTACCTTAATCCCTGTTTTTTTTTATGTTGCAGCATGAGGGAAAACGGACTGGCAACACCACAGTCATGCATTAATCCCGCTTTGGAATTACGCTTCACTGAAGTGTGATGGGGTTTTCACGCACACAACACCACAACTGCTCCCTGAAACAGATTAAAATGGCTTGGTGGACTAAATTGGTTTATAATGCAGCCTCCAGCTTGACTTCCTTTAGTACCTGCCCTCGTATATGGGTCGAGGACACGACAGCGTGTACTAAGATGAGAAAAGAATGAAACAAACATTTGCGGGCAAGGCGATGTGGTGTGGTGATGTTTGCCATTGCTAGTCATCGCCTGGCTATGTGAGCAGCCTGTGGTCCAAAGCGATTCATCATGATTATGTGCTGGTAGGCAGGTCTGGGCACACCCGAGATGGAGGCTGACACTATTTCTGGGCTTGTGTCGCTGCCAGCCCGCTCCCTGTTCACCATCACCATGCGGTATAATCCTCATGTCTGGTATTTAGGGAATGCTATTCGGACCACATATTTGTGTTTTTATTTTCCTCGGTTTGTTGTTTGTATTTATTTTTAGTCCCCAGACCTCTGTGTTACGTTTCATATTGTGTTGGCGTCTCATTAAAGATGCCTTAAGTTGCAGAGTCAGTTTGTATCTCCATCTGTTTGGCTCTCGCCCCTTTACTGTCTCCTTCAGTGATTCTTTAGCTCTGGTGTCATTTCGACCACGGTCATTGACGTCACCTGACTTCTACTGTGTGTGTAGCTGTGTATTTTTGTGTGCATGTAACAATAGATGTTTTTGTACAAAAAACTCATGAATCAACCAATGTGGACACAATTTGGTGTTGTGTGCGCTGCTCAGATGCACAGTGTGGTGCTTGAGAGATCTAAATGATTAATGATTCAGCGCTGTGGTGTGTCTGCCAAGACTGGAGCTAAAACCAGTGTCATTCTCTGACTGCTCTCAGTCCATGAAAATTGTATCAGACGAGACTTGGTAATACATCCAGGACTGTCCACAAACCACCAAATGTTAATTTTTTAAAATACACATTTCTATTCATCTGATGATCAAATATTAAAATTCTAAATATTTTCATTAGCTGTTACAGCCAAGAATAACCATGATGGCTCAGCCCCCTAGGCTGTTTTCATGCGACCATTTTAATTGAAAACAACAAAATGTGTCATTTAGGCTGTTTTTTTTTCATGTCAACAGCATTTTTGGAACCTGACTAAGAAACATAATGTAGGTTCAGACCAAGTGATCTTCTGTTTGTCCAGTGATTCACAACCATTTGTGTGGCGTGAGAGATCGTCAGGTGTGCTGTGGCAAATAGGGTTATGCGCGACCAATTTCCACATTCGGCGAAACAGGTCTAAGCGCTTCCTTCCGGTTCAGGTGCCTGGCAGAGCCCGATGGCAGGACAAAGCACCTGTAGGAACATAAACGTCTACTATGTCTTTTATTTTACCATGTCTTCAAAAGCTACCACAAATAACCATATCTGATGTTTAGGCTTTGTTCATGTTTATATAATTAGATATGTATAAATCAATAACTTTTGTCTGATGATGCTAGCGATAAAGGAAGAAAAAAATAATGCTTAAACCCTCATGTCATCAGCCTGTAATGATCTTAGTTATCGTAGCGCACACACAGGATGTCTGCTTACCTGTTTTCCAGGTTTGGTCACATGACATTCCTCCTAAATTGGATTTCATTTAATTGTGCATAAAATTATTTACAGCAAAGGATGTATCTTTATTCATCTATCTATGCCGGCGATGTTTAGTGACAGACAAACAAAACGAAGTGCTCTTCCACTAGACCACTAGATGGCAGAAGGTGCAATAAACCTATTATCCATCTGTTGTCATTCATACAACAGAAAAATAGTTTTGTGTTCAAATAACAGGCCCAGATTTCACACAAAATACATTTGTGAATAAATTAAGGCAAGATCATCATTATTTCAACATACAGTGGAACCTCTGTTTTCGTATGTGCTAGTTTTTGGACAAAAAAAAGCCATTAATTTCCAGGAATTGATGCACGTTCATCTGAAGCTTTGAGTAAGTTGTGCATAAACAGTTTAACAGACTGTAATGTGTAGTCCACAATGGAAGCTTTTATAAACAACTAAAGGCAATAACCCTTCTGGTCTGCTCTGCAACACTCAGGCAACAACTGCGTAACACAACCTTCAAACTAAAAGCATTCTGTGTAATAATTTTCACCACACTTTCCTGGGCTACATGAGAGCTTATTTAACATTTGCACTCAGTAAACAAGCATAGAATAGTTTTAAGCGGGACTGCTAAGTAAGCCACTGTAGGGTCAAATAAAGTCTAGTGAAACTATTATACTGACATTTTGAATGTCTGACCTTTGACAGGATGTTACACCAATGTTGCCCCAACTTGTCCAAGTGTTGCTGAGCAGAGGAAGCTTGTTATTGCTTTGAGTTGTTTGATAAAATTCCATGTATTGTGGAATACGGATTGGTATCTGTTGAACCCTTTTTACATAAGTTGTGAGGGCCAGCTGTTTTGATAAAGACGGCAAGAAACACTATAAAATTCTAGAAAGAAAGAAAAAAATAACTCCCTTCTGCATGCTGGAGCCTATCCTAGCTCTTTTGGGTGAGAGGCAGGGTACACCCTGAACTGGTCGCCAGCCAATCGCAGGGCACATAGAAACAAACAACCATTCGCACTCAAATTCACACCTACCTTTAGTCTTCAATTCACCTACCACGCATGTTTTTGGGATGTGGGAGGAAACCGGAATACCCGGAGAAAACCGATGCAGACACGGAGGGAACATGCAAACGCCACACAGGCGAGGCCAGATTTGAACGCAAGTCCTCAGAACTGTGAGGCAGATGTGCTAACCAGTCGCCCACCGTGCTGCTCGTAATAAATTAATACACTTCATTATCATTTTATATTTCTTTCACACTGTTTTTGTATGTAAAGCTATAGTTATTCTCTATAAAATCGATTTCTTGTTAACATATTTGGGTCTCGAGAAGAGATTAATTGGATTAACATTATTTCCTACTGGAAATATTGCTTCGGATTTTGTACGATTCAGTTTGAGTCAGACTTACTGGAACATCCATCCATCCATTTTCTGAGCCGCTTCTCCTCACTAGGGTCGCGGGCGTGCTGGAGCCTATCCCAGCTATCATCGGACAGGAGGCGGGGTACACCCTGAACTGGTTGCCAGCCTATCGCAGGGCACATACAAACAAACAACCATTCGCACTCACATTCACACCTACGGGCAATTTAGAGTCTCCAATTCATGCATGTTTTTGGGATGTGGGAGGAAATCGGAGTGCCCGGAGAAAACCCACGCAGGCACGGGGAGAACATGCAAACTCCACACAGGTGGGGCCGGGGATTAAACACCTGTCCTCAGAACTGTGAGGCTAACGCTCTAACCAGTCGGTCACCGTGCCGCCCTTTCTGGAACATTGTGTGATAATTTTATTTGGTGGTGCTCTGTGGGATTTTTCTCATGTGCCTTGGCTCAATAAAGGTTGGGAAACACTTGTGATAGACTGACAAATGCTACTACTTTAGAAGAAAAATATATTACATGTACACAAACAATGATGTGCAGTTTACATATTCTCAGTGTTATCACATTGTGTATCCACAGAATGACAGTCTAGCATTGTTCCAAGTACCCCAAGGGTACTCAGAGATGTGATAACCTCCAGCAGTCTGCAGTGCTATTCTGTCAGCAGAATCCTAGATGCAAATGCAAATGTCATTTCTTTTCATTTCTATTTGCTGTTCTGACTCAACTTTTAATGTGTGCATGTGGGTAATACAGTTTACACTGTGTATAGGCTAGATCAGTGATTCTCAACCAGAGTGCCGTGAGCGCTCTTCAGGTGTGCTGTGGGAAATTCAAATTTTTTTTTTGTAATTGTTCAACTTTTTTGTAATTGCTCAACTTTTCTTTACAAGAATTCATGTTCATCTATTTATGCCAGTGAGGCATCGTGACAGACATACATATACAACAACAACATATAAATGCTATTTTAGTAGATGGCAGGCAGTACATACAGCAATTCATGCATCCACTTTTTGTGACATTTTTTTTTGTTGGTGTGCCATCAGATTTTTCAATTGTAAAATATGTGCCCTGGCTCCATAAAGGTTGGAAATCACTGGTCTTTATGCTTTTGCTTGTTATACAGTATGTGCAAATCTGGTGTCCTTTCTGTCCCAAATCGCATTCTTGAACTGATTCAGTTCAGTTGCCTTCAGAGGCTTTCCACCCAACTCCATACCATCATCGACACCTGCTGCATACATTTGAAAAACTGTTTGAATGCGACTGATGTATGACAAATTATTTTCATTAGCACATTAGGTCACCTTTTCATCAAAATTTTAGTTAAATAATTACGTGGCCCAGTTAAAGACTACATTATATTTATTACAGGCTCTTTATTTAGATGTGTATGTTGACCTGTGATTGTCGTTTATTACATCACTGAGTTTCCTTCTGTTCTAGTGTTCAACAGTTCTGGGAAATACACATTTTTAGAATATTCTGGATTAAGGTTGTGAATCCCTGATCGTATGAATTGCAGAGAAATGGATAATTTAGTAATTGTGTTTTTTAGGTAAGCAAGTGTCAATGATAATGTTTGACCTGGTCAGCAGCAATGGATCAATCCCATCAATGTCATGAACGGAACAGAGGATAGGACCCAAAAATGCATGACTCCAAAACAAAGGGACAGTTTCCAAAAAGAGAGGTTTAATAGACGGGCATAGGTCGGTACACAGGCAGGCAATCCAAGAAAGGCAACAGTATCCAAAAACATGAGGCAAAGTCAATAATCGGAACAGGGACTCCCGGGCTGGCTTTAGTAGGCTGACGTGAAAAGCAGGGTGGACCCGCATCGACCTTGGGAGTCTCAGCTTCACGGTGACAGGGTTGATGATCTTTGTGATGGGGAAGGGCCAACGAACCTGGGAGCGAGCTTCTTGGACTCCACCCGGAGTGGAATATGTTTGGTCGAGAGCCAAACTCGCTGACCCACTTTGTAGTTCGGGGCCGGTGTCCTCCGATGGTCAGCAGCGGCTTTGTAGGACCGTCCCTGGCGCAGCAGCATCTGGCGGGCTCGCTCCCAGGTCCTCCTGCAGCGTCTCACCAAGGTCAATGCCGCTGGAACTGTGGACTCTGGGGCTATGGCAGGAAACCGAGATGGTTGGTAACCATGCACAACGTGAAAAGGCGATAGACCAGTGGATGCAGAGGGGAGGGAATTGTGGGAGAATTCGACCCAAACCAGTTCCTGAGACCAGGATCCCGGCTCCTGTGAAGCGAGACATCGGAGCCCAGTCTCCAGGTCCTGGTTCAGCCTCTCGGTTTGGCCGTTGGTTGCAGGATGAAACCCAGATGACAGACTGACGGTAGCACCTATGAAATTGCAAAACTCCTTCCAAAATTGCGAAATGAATTGGGGACCCCTATCAGACACCACATTCTTGGGGAAACCATGGAACTTGAAAACCTGATTAATCATCAGCTCGGCAGTGTCTTTAGCTGAGGGGAGTTTTGGAAGTGCAATGAAGTGTGCCATCTTAGAGAACCTGTCAACAACTGTAAGAATGGTGGTATTGCCTTTAGAGGCCGGTAATCCTGTCACAAAGTCTATGGAAATGTCTGACTAAGGACGTTGTGGTATTGGCAGGGGTTGCAACTCCCCAGAAGGACGTTAATGAGAGGGCTTGTTAGCAGCACATACCTGGCAAGCGTTGACGTAATCGATAACATCCCTCCTAACATTAGGCCACCAAAAGCGCTGTTCGACCACTGATTGCGTCTTGGCAATGCCTGGGTGACATACAGTTCGGTTCGTGTGAGCCCAGTGGAGGACTCTTCCCCTTAAGGTCGGAACCACATAAAGCCTGTTTTCAGGGCAACCTTCAGGGCTAGGAGTGTTGTTCAGAGCCCCTTTAACCGCAGTTTCAATGTCCCAAACAAAAGCAGAAATGAAACATGACTTGGGCAAAATAGTATTAGGGTCGGACAAAGAATTCTCTTCGGAGAAAATACGTGACAAAGCATCTGGCTTACCATTTTTAGAACCAGGTCGGTAGGATAACGTGAAATTAAATCTAGTGAAGAACAGAGCCCATCTAGCCTGCCTCGCATTTAATCTTTTAGCAGTTTTAATATACTTAAGGTTCTTGTGATCTGTCCATACTAAATACGGAGTCTGTGCCCTCTCTAGCCAGTGCCTCCACTCCATCAAACCCACCTTGACTGCCAGCAGTTCACGGTCACCAATGTCATAATTTTTCTCAGCTGGTGTCAGTTTTTTGGAGAGAAAAGCACAAGGATGTAATTTATCATCCTTGAGAGATTTCTGGGAGAGCACTGCTCCTATTCCGGCATCAGACGCATCGACTTCTACCACAAACTGCTGTTTGAGATCTGGCAAAGTAAGGATGGGAGCGGAGGTAAAGCTCGACTTAAGTTTTTGAAAAGCTGCCTGACAAAGCGGGTTCCATACAAAAGGTTTGTGTGGCGAGGTAAGATCATGCAAAGGAGAGGCTATAGAACTGAAATTTCTGATGAATCTTCTGTAGAAGTTTGCGAACCCTAAAAACCTTTGTACATCTTTGCGTGACGTGGGAGTAGGCCAATTAATAACTGCATCAAGGGTCCATTTTGACTTCACCTTGAGCCAGGACGAAACCCAGAAAAGAAACGGACGCCTTGTGGAACTCACATTTCTCAGCCTTGACAGCCAGCCTGCAAAACAGAGCGGACATGAATAATGTGAGTCTCCTCATCCGGGGAGAATATTAAAATGTCGTCCAAATAGACAAAAACATAAACATTCAACATGTCACGCAGGACATTGACAAGGTTTTGGAAAACAGCTGGAGCGTTAGTAAGCCCAAAAGGCATTACCAAATACTCATAATGTCCCGTTGGTGTGTTGAATGCTGTTTTCCATTCATCCCCCTCCCTTATCCTGACTAGATATGCATTTCTTAAGTCCAGTTTGGTGAAAATCTTGGCTCCCTCCAGGAACTCAAAGGCGGTGGAGATGAGAGGAAGAGGATACCTGTTTTTTTACCCTGATCTCGTTGAGACCCCGGTAATCGATACAGGGTCGCAGGGTCTTGTCTTTCTGTCATGGTCTGTGTTTTGGTTTGGGTTGTGTTTAGTTTTGTTCCATGTTTTCCTGTCTTCCATGTTTGTCGTGTGCTCATTAGGTTGTTGTGTCCACCTGTTCTCGTCTACTTTGTGTCGACCAATCAGCTCTCTCCAGCCACTCGTGTCTTGTCCAGGTGTTCCTCGTTGTCTCGTCAATTTGTTTGTATTTAGTTCCCTGGTTTCTTTCAGTTCTGGTCGGTTCATTGTCGTTGTCACATGTCTTTGCCATGTCATAGTCGCCAGTTGTCTTTATCATTGTGGTATGTCATTGTCAGGTGTCATTTTCCCTATCTATTCCACGTCTTACTCACAGGTCATAGTTTGTTTCCAGTTTTAGATATTCAAGTGTTTCTTTGTTACTTTGGTTTGGTTGTTATCTGTTGTGGGACTTCGTTCAGTTTTGCTTTATCCAATATCCTTGTTTTCCTTTTTTGAAGATTAAATATTATTATTTTGAGATTCCCGCACTCCTGCCTTGCCTCCCTGCTTCCCTGCAATTGGGTCCACCATGTTCTTGCCTTGCGTTCCTCGCCTTCGCCCTAACCACGTACGTGACACTTTCTTGCCCACAAAGAAAAATCCTGCTCCCGCAGGGGATGAAGATGGGAGAATGATCCCGGTTGCCAGTGATTCTTCCACGTACTCCTTCATGGCCTTGTGTTCCGGCCCTGAAAGAGAGAACAACCTCCCTCGTGGGGGTGTGGTTCCAGGCAGCAAGTCAACAGCACAGTCATAAGGTCTGTGGGGTGGAAGGGATTTGGCCTTGGAAAAAACATCTTTAATATCCTGGTAACAGGTGGGCACTTGAGATAAATCAGGATCCCCAGATGGGGTCTGTGGATTGTCTTTAGAAACATAGCCCTGAACATCACATGGCGGCTTGAAACAGTTCCGGGCGCAATTGCTGCACCATGACATAACCTGCCCAGAGGACCAGTCAATGTGGGGGTTATGTAATTTCAACCATGGGTTCCCTAAGATAAGGTCATGATTCATGGCGTCAAAAACATGAAAACTAATGCGTTCCGAGTGAGAATCAGGAAATGTCAGTGCGGTGAGTGATCTTGCCCATAAAACTGCCGTCTGCAGCATAGGTGTTGCGGTGGCGTTTTATTTCAAAGGTTCTAAGGTGCATACGTCTAACGAGGATGGAGTTGAGTAAGTTTGCGTCAGAATCAGAGTCAATTAATACAGGTGTATGACTTTCTTGATCATGAGAGCATAGTGTCACTTTAGGAAGAACCCGTGTAGGGTCTTTCTTAATGAAATTCAGACTCACCTCTCCCGTGCCCTTGCTACCGGCACCGGCAACTTTGACGTGACAGTTGCTCACGGAATGACCCAACTGACCACAGTAGAAGCACCGCCCTTCCCTCAGCCGGCTTTGACGTTCCTCAGGGGAGAGACGGAACCTGCCCAGTTGCATGGGTTCATCTGTGGGGACGCTAGCCAGTGGGTTGAGACCGGAACCAGGGGATCTGCCTTGGTTTGGCTGGTCACCGAGGCTCGTCCTCCAAGTGCGCGGTGACGCAGCCCTCCGCCGATCTCCATCCAGATCCAAAAGCCTCGTCGATTTTTACGGCGAGAGCGATGAGAGTGTCCAAGTCGGTCGGCAGGTCTAGCGGGACTAAATGATCCTTGACGGCGGGGGATAGTCCTTGAAAAAAGGCATCGAGTAGCGCCCGATTATTCCAATGACTCTTAGCTGCTAGAATGCGAAACTCAATCGCGTAATCTGACACCCTGCGCTTGCCTTGTTGTAAGGTGACAAGGGAGCGAGCTGCCTCACGATCTGGAGTGGAAAATTGAAAGATTTGCTCCATAGTCTTTACGAAAAAAGCCCATGAATGACACGCGGCGGAATTGCGGCTCCATTCAGCAGTACCCCACGCCTCCGCACGACCAGTCAGGTGGGAAATGACGAAAGCGATTTTTGCCCGCTCGGTGGGGAATGCAGCTGCCTGCAGCTCAAAGTGTAGTTCGCACTGCGTGATGAACGGCTTAATGTTCCCAGAATTTCCAGAGAACCTCTCCGGTCGAGAGAGCTGTGGGCAGACAGCAGCGGAGGTGGCAGGTGGCTGCATGGTGACTGCTTCACATGGAAATACCGTGGCGGTATTGGGTGTGGTGCCAACTGGTTCCTTCAGTTGAATAATTTTCATAAGAAGTTCAAACTGCGAGGCCACCTGTCTCATCATATTGTCCTGATGCCTTGACAGTCCCTCTAGATGAAGGTGGAGGGCAGCAATCTGCTCATACTGCTTCGAGAGGCGTTGACCCTGCGCTTGAAGGACTTTGCGCACCGGGTCTGAGTCTGCTGGATCCAAGTTATGGCCAGTTCATTCTGTCATGAAAGGAACAGAGGATAGGACCCAAAAATGCACGACTCCAAAACAAAGGGACAGTTTCCAAAAAGAGAGGTTTAATAGACGGGCATAGGTCGGTACACAGGCGGGCAATCCAAGAAAGGCAACAGTATCCAAAAACATGAGGCAAAGAGGCAAGGTCGATAATCGGAACAGGGTCAAATCTTACTGTGAGTCTGTAACGTGGAAACAAGGAATGCTGGAACGCGACGACTGGCAACGAGAGGGAATGAGACACGAGGTTAAATGCAATAGGTAATTAGGGTGAACGAGGCACAGGTGGTGAAGATGCTCACAGGAGCAGGTGTGTGTGAAACAGGGGGGAAGACAAAACCCGGAACACACACACATGACAGTCAATTAAAATGAATGAATTAAGATTAAGGAATAAGGTTGAGGACGACGTCACAACAATTACAATGCCGATAAATCCTGGTACAATAAATTTAAAACTAAAGGCAAGTCCGAATTTAGAGTAGCACGCCTTCAGTGGAGTACCATGCTGTGTATTAATTACCGTAACATCTATACTAATTTTCGTTAACCCATCTATGGCGTTTTACATTATCTTAGCATTAAGACAGAGGGCTTTCGTTTAACAAAATTGTTAGGTTTTGTTGAACATTTTGGCATTTAAATTTAGAATATTTAATTATTTTGTTTTATGTGTCAGTTTTACAGTAAACTGCAACTGGTAGTGACAAATAGCTTGAAGCAAGCACACTGTGACTCTTTTTTTTGGAGAACTGTTGGAGTGATGTTATACGATAGTCTCTCATTTCTTGACAGTGAGAGAGTGAGAAGAGGCGTATTGTATAGAAATACTTTGTGTGTAGTAACAGATTTTAGCGTGTTTTATTATGTTTAAATGTATGTAAAGCATGTGGGAGGGGTAAAACTCTTGGGAAAAAAATTCCCTGCGATAAAAGGGGGTTCACTGTATAAATTAGACTTATAATGTTAATTTAAATGTTTCTGTCTTTCTATTGTTGGGTTTAATTAAAATTTTCCAGCGAAACAGATGTCTTTTTTTATTTTTTTTATTTTTTTTTTTGTCCTGTTCGGCTGTTAGGTCAAGCAGAATGTAAAATCTGCATCCCTTTCATGCCGGAACAGTTTTACTGCATCACAGTGGAGTTTCTTCAAAAAAGATTCTTTAAGCTGTTTATTGCCACTTGCAGTTGAAGTTTACTGTCAAACTAAACATAAAACAGAGAATTGCAAATTCTAATAAATGTTTTCATTTGATAGCACATATCTATTGGATAAATGTATTGTATCAAGGTCTAAAGCATAATTTATACTTGAGTTGGCCAAAGTAACAAATTGCCAGTGGTGCTTTGAAAATTAATATTAATAAATGAAGAGGATGACTAAGACACTACTTTCTTAATAACTTCTATGCTGTCTGGAGAACTGAAAGGCCTCTACCAGACTCTGGCTCTGGCTATGGGGTCTCGGTTTGCAGGGGAAGTGGTGGATTTCTCTCCGCCTCTTGCCATTTCTGTAGCTGATTTTCTAGCAGGTAATTTCTTAAATATTAAGTTTTTATTTTTTCCTCCACAGTATTTTACGTGTGTGGGAGTGGGGCCTGATTTTGTTAACATGGTCTATGACGTGCCGGCACGGTGGGTGACTGGTTAGCACATCTGCCTCACAGTTCTGGGGGCCGGGGTTCAAATCCCGGCCCCGCCTATGTGGAGCTTGCATGTTCTCCCCGTGCCTGGGTGGGTTTTCTTCAGGTACTCCGGTTTCCTTCCACATTCCAAAAAATGCGTGGTAGGTTGATTGAAGACTCTAAATTGCCCGTAGGTGTGAATGTGAGTGCGAATGGTTGTTTGTTTCTGTGTGCCGTGCGATTAGCTGGGGACCAGTTCAGGATGTACCCCACATCCCGCCTGAAGATAGCTGGGATAGGCTCTAGCAGCCCGCAACCCTAATGAGGATAAGCGGTAAAGAAAATGGATGGATGGGTCTATGACATGGTGACATTCTCTCCAGAACTATGCCTGGAGGCTCTGTGAAACTCTGATCCTCTTCACATTTCTTAAATCTGTGAAGTTGCTGCTTGAATACATTTCACAACAGCATTCATTAGAGTAGATTTTCTGTCTTCATTAAAATTTAAATCATTTCCCCTCAGAAACCAGTGCTCCATTTTTACTTTCACTGAGCTATGCATCTTTGCTTGTACACACCTTCCCTATGTAGGCCAATGCCTCCCCTGGCCATGGAGTTTACAAAGAAATGATCCGTGGTATAAAAGCAGGTACATGTACCTGCGAGGATCACTGCTGATACATTTCTTTGACCCATAAACAGAGATAACACTGTCTGAAATAGTCTTATGTTTCCAAAAACAGGATCACACACAAGTTCTGTTCTGTTTTTTTTTTTTTTTTTTTTTTTTTTAATTCCCGTATTGCATTGAACAGAATAATGCTGCTGGGGGAGTTGTGCCATAGAAAAGGACTTTGTAGATGTACAGTAGCTCAACCTCCCATAGTTACGTTTATTCATCTTTAGACAACAAACAAGTTGAGACTGAATCAACAACAGCTCTGCTGGTTACATCCAAGTTTGGTACTCCGTTTTGGCTGAAATTGCTCCAAGACATAACTAATCAGCAGTCAATTTCAGACAATCAACAGAAGTTGATCAGTTAATCTATTATTCCCATTGCTACTAGTGTATGTACAGCACTTAACTGTATAATGGCTCAAATATCCACCCAAGAAAATGATTCACACAAGTAAAATATCGCTGTTTCAGTTTCAGAACCTTTTCATGGCATGAAGCCAGTACTGTACAACAACTATTACAATAATATATATTTCAATTTAAAATTTCCAATTATAATTGCATGACATAACCAACATAAAATCAATCAATGACCATCTAGTTGTTTCCAACCATCCTTGTTATACAGTGCTTGTCATGGTTATTAAACGGGACAAACTGAGAACACTCGCAAGTAGAACTAGAAATTTAACACAGTCCAGTCCAGTCCGACTAAAGGCCACGCCCCTTCTAACATACTAATACTACAGTACATACAGTAATTACACTTCATAAATGCTATTTATTTACATTTTAATGTTTTATTGTATTATTATTTGTTTAAATATGAAATGTGGTGCTGTTTTTTTATTTTTTATTATACATTTAACCAAAAAATAAAAGAAATAAATTGTGGTAGTTGTAACTCGTAAGTCGAGGTACCACTGTACCAAAGTGACTACCCATCATAATGGTTTTTCTTTTCACAAGAAGATCACATTAAATTATCAGGGAAACACTTAAACACATTAACAGCCCCAAGCCTTCTCCCCCTCTTTGAAACACATCCTCGTCTGTCTTTTCCCACAGTTTGGGCCAAGGAAGCTCAGGGAATTTGGAGAAGAGATAATCTACATTACCGTGTGCAACAATTGCTTCTGGCTGTGAAGAATGTAGCTCGATGTGATCATGGAATCCTGATAATGTACTGTACAGACAGCTATACTGATTTGTGTTCTCACTCAATGGAACCAATATCTTAACAGCACTAATGTATTATTATTATTTTTTTTAAAGCCCAATCAATGATGACGATTTATGTTTGCCTCACCTGCTCAGAATTACGCTCTCTTAGTTATTTATTTATTATTTTCTTTTTTTAAACTCACCTTCTGATAATGTCACCCACGGCGCTGTGAACTAAACAGAGGTAGGTAGAGTAGCGAAAAATTTTACTCGTGTAAGAGTACTTTAGAATAATATGACTCAAGTAAAAGTAATAAATAGTCCTCCAGATAATTACTTGAGTAAGAGTAAGAAAGTACTCAGTGGAAAAACTAGTACTGAGTAACTAGTGAGTGAGTTCAAATTTTTTTTTTTAATAAGAGCATGAATGTCAAATAAAAAAAGAAATAACTAAATAAAATAAAAAATAAATGAATAAAATAAATACAAAATAAATAAAATGTGTAAATTCAAATATTGCTGAACAATAGCACTTAATCTAAAACAATTGAAATCTTTATAAAATAAAATCTTTGTAAAATAACAATTTAAGGAAAATTCAAGCTCCAAGAAGTGGTCTTATACTATATTGTTTCCATTCGTTAAACAGTACAACAGGCTCACCAGGCAGAGATTACAAAAACAGGAACAAGGCTGCAGTGGATATAAAAAGTCCACACACCCTGTTCAAGACAAATCATTTTCAAACTTTTTCTGTATTCTGAAGACGTGAGCCTTTCACGCTACTGGAACGTGTAGTATTCACCCAACTGCAGATCGGCTTTAAGTCACCTAACATTATTAAAAAAGGAACTGCAGGCATGGGCGTCAAACAAGGGGGGCAAAGGGGGGAAGGAGGGAGAGAGAGAGAGAGAGAGAGCACAGAACATACCAGAGAAGATGCACGTTTTACAGTTACTTGTGACCATAAATTAGTGCTAATGTTGCCATATACACAGCCAAAACAACAGCAAAAACATTTGCAACTTACGAGGTGTTTTTTCAAGTTAGAAGTGGGTTGAAATATCCAAGTTTGGGCAGTGACAAGACGTGTTAAAGCTGTTGTTTTCCTAGTCTGTAGTGTAAACACGAGTCGCACGCGGCGGTCACAACTCCCTTTGATTTGCCCGCGAAGCCCAATGGAAGCCTTTGTTTACGGACATGTGACTTTCCTGTGTCGTTTGGTTGGTGAACTTGAGTTAAACATCACTGTGGTAATCACGTTGAATCGGAGCAACGGCGCCCGATGCGGAAGTCGAAAATGAAAGTCCGAAAAGAGATCGCTCACGCATTTATTGATAAGTGAAAGTAGTGAGCGGCATGTAGATAGTTGTACGGTGTAAAAGTACCATTTCTTCTTAACATAAATACTCAAGTAAAAGTAAAAGCTATGCTTCATTAAAACTACTCTGACCAGTAATTTTTTTCCAAAATGTTACTTGAATAAATGTAATGGAGTAAATGTAGCACATTACTACCCACCTCTGGAACTAAACAGCAGTGCAGTGTGGGGTAGTCGATTATTTCCAATGTGTACAAACAACTCTGGTCGGGCTTGTATGTACAGTAATTAAATTTGAACACAAATACTCAATCTGATGTATCTTGGCTTTTATAAGCGAGACAGTATTTGTTTGCCCATATGACGAGTGAGAGTTGCGCAACATTTAATCAACGGAGAACATTTCTCACACAACTAGATTGCCTTTCTTTCTAAATCTGCATTGGAAAGGTCAGGGGATGGGAGCCATTCTTCAGGGCAATAAGCAGCTCCCCGCGTCTTGCTATTTTCGACCTTTCTTATGAATCCATTTTTACCAGCGCTAATAAAATTTGCCTGCTCTCCCTATTGCATTACCTTCTTTTCCTCTCCGCCTGGAAGATGACTCGGGGCCGATAGAGCCTTATCAGACCTCAGCCAAGACTGGGACAATTATTCAGCCATTAGACCAACTAGGAAGTCTGATTAGCTTCGTGGCCAGACATCTGCCATGCCACCTACATCCCCACGTCTCAATAAACTCCACTACTTAATACGAAAGGTTTGACAGAGGACATTGAAACATATTTAAACATACACGGCGGTTGGTACCCTACGAGTTTACTTAGTTCTGTGACCAAGCCCGTTGCTCAATTCTTAATACTCAAACAATAGTGCTTGGAGAAACTCTTGTATCGCAATTCTTCTTTCCCTATTGAAATGAATGGAAATGCCATTAATCCATTCCAGCCTCTCAAAAAAATAAATAAAATAAAAACCCAACAGAAATGCTTGTTTTATAAAAACATACAGTAATGACATAATAAATAGAACATAAAGAATTAAACAGTTTTTGCCACATTTTTTTGCTTCACTTCAATGGACATAGTGATGCTCCTTCTGGTGTGTGTGCCTTGGCCACCTGGGGGAAGTACAATAAAAACAGACATACAAAAGGTTTCCCAACTGACTCAGTAAGCGGAAGTAATAATAGTTGTTCTTTTCAGATGATAAAGAATATATGCCTGTGAGCATTGTTACATTATCTATACATGTTGCTCCACTGTTTGTGTTCAGATATCCGTTGCTAAAAAGTGTTATAATACTGTGACACCGTTGCTATTTGTTAGCCCATAGATAGCATTTTGCATTATTTGTTAGCATTAGGCTAAACAGACTTTATTAAGGCAAAGCTATGTAGTTGTTTTAAATACACAGCGTGTAATTCTCTTTGTTGAGTTTGACAGTGAACTTCAATTGGGAGTGGCAATAAACAGCTTGAAACCACCTATTGTTCACCAGTATTGTTCACTATCAGCCCACTGCTGCTTTTTGTAAAGTGAGTTGCGTTGAGTTAACTGCCATACAGCGCTCGTATCTCAAATTTCAAACAAAAAAATTGGCCGAATGACTGCTCAGATCTAAAGAAAAAAAAAACGAAGAAGTTGGGTCACTCATGTCTTGATGCACCACTGTATTTGTAGGGTGTTGGAGACCATGAATATTAGTTATTAATTTCCTGGAGCACTGAGCTAGGCAAAAAGGTTTACTTGAACAATCAGGTGTTTGCTCCTTTAGCTCTTCATTTGTGAAAATACTGTAAATAAATTAAGGAACATGCATGTACAGTGTCACTTGGATCAATATTTTTAAATTATAGCATTTTTATGTACTGCATTTGAGGTGACACATTTTCCTTGTCCTTTGCAAAACAAATCTCTCTTCACATTAGATTGGATTAGGTAATCTTTTTACTAGACCCAAGGATTTATGTGATATATTTGTGTCGCTGGCATTATAAACCAGTCAGGGCATACACTGCAGCCTCTCTGTCTTTGAAAACAAAGCCCATTTGTTGGAATGTATTTTGAATAATTTAGCTTTTTTATTCAAATGCGTTTTGGGAGGAATTCATTTAACTATATCCCAACCAAGTGAAAACTAGATACTTTATTCATCCACAGGGGAAATCCTTTATTCTAGTAGTCTCCATAATGAAAACAACACGAGACAAAGCAGGCATCCCAAATTACTAATATTGAAGATATGAAAAATATTAAAGAGTAACTATATAAATATATTTGTTTTAAAATTCAGAAATACAGTGGTCCCTTGAGGTAAAAGTGATCGGACTTAAATTTGTCGAGATACAAGACATTGATTGGCTGTTTATTTAATTTTTATTTTTTTTGCGCTTTGACTTGCAAGGATAAGTTCAAGATGCGAGTGCTGTATAGGTAATAAACACATCTCACCTCACTTCACAACAAGCAGCAGTTTGGCAGATAGTAGACAATTCTTCTTAAAAAAAAAAAGAGGCTTCAAGCTGTTTATTGCTCCTCCTGGTTGATATTCACTGTCAAGATAAACTAGCTTAATGCTAACATACAATGCAAACCGCCATAGACACACTAATGAATAGCATCGATAGTTGCTGTGTTGTAACCCTTTAAGCCATGGATATTTGAACACAAATGGTGGAGCAGCACATGTAGACAGACAATAAAGCAGTATACAAAGGCATATTTTCTTTATCCTCTACGAAAAATGACTAATTACTGAAGTTTATTGAGTCACAGTAGTTCATTTGTCTCGACTGTATTACTGTATACTGCCACCTAGTGGCCAAGTTTTGTACACCAGAAAGAGTTGCAATAAATTATGATGAACAAACTGTTTAGTTCTTTACATTCTATTGAATTATTACTAAATGCTTTAAAAAAAATTTTTTTGAGTGATATTACCCTTATTAAACGGCAATGCAATGTTTGTTGTTTTTCGGGGGGAGGTTGAAACAGATTATTGAGATTTCCATTTATTTTAAGGGGTAAAGATGATTTGAGATATAAGTGTTATAAGTAAACTCATCTCAAGGCACCATCCATCCATCCATTTTCTGAGCCGCTTCTCCTCACTAGGGTCGCGGGCGTGCTGGAGCCTATCCCAGCTATCATCGGGCAGGAGGCGGGGTACACCCTGAACTGGTTGCCAGCCAATCGCAGGGCACATACAAACAAACAACCATTTGCACTCACATTCACACCTACGGGCAATTTAAAGTCTCAAATTCATGCATGTTTTTGGGATGTGGGAGGAAACCGGAGTGCCCGGAGAAAACCCATGCAGGCACGGGGAGAACATGCAAACTCCACACTGGCGGGTCCGGGGATTTAACCCCCGTCCTCAGAACTGTGAGGCTGACGCTCTAACCAGGCGACCACCGTGCCGCCCTCAAGGCACTAATTGTACAATTAAAAAAAAAAAAAAAATTAAAAAAAAAAAAAAAAAAGCTGACATGATGCAAACATGATTCAAGAGACATTACATTGCTACCTCAGATGATTCCTGTCAAAACCCTGCAAATTCCCTGATTCACTTTACTGAGTTTGCTGCTTCCATACCATTTATTATTATGTTTTTTTTAAAGTGTATTGGACAGGTAAAAATCCAGAACTTGTATTGTTCAAAGGTGAACGTACAGTATATGTACATAGACTACATCTGTGCAGTGCAATCTTTTTGAAGTTGAGCCAACTTGCTTCACGATACCAATTTGGAATTCAGTTGGAATTTCACAGGAGATAGTCATTCTCCCAATGGAATGGTATGCTGGGGCTGAAAAAGAGGCTGTTTTCACAGTAAGTGGATATGAATGCGCCCACACATGAATCGATTTCCAATTTAGGGTAATGTTGCCCAAGTGTTTGATCAAATCAATCATTTTCATTCCCCCCCCAAAGACAATGAACACAGCCCAACACAGAGAATTTTGATTGCTCGCATTTCCAACCATTAATGCAGAATGAAGCTTTCCAGACATGCTGCCACACATGCTGAATACAAGGATCAATAAACAGTTGACACATAAAGGCTAAAAGCATTGCAGAAAGGAATGAAAGGAAGTGGCAGCTGTGCATTCAGTATTATATTACCCCCACTTTGGATGGAGAGACACTTTTTTTCGATGGGGATTTGGTGCAGTTGATTCTTAAGTGTAATAAGAGTACACTAGTATGGCTGAAGCGCCAAGACACTAAGTAAACTCTAAAAGCCCCATATAAATCTCAATTGGATCTATTTGAAATGATTATTGTTATTAGAAAGTATCAGCAGCCACTTATAACTCTATATTCCTCTTCTTTATCCTTCACTATTTTCGACACTCAATTGAAGTTGCCACTTAAAAGGGAAAATGCAAAATACTCTGTCTGGAGCCTGCGCCTAATTTGTCTTTTGAAATACATTGTGGCACTTCTGTGGGAAGTAGACCTCATTCTTATGTGGCCATGAATGAGTAATTCTAAGCTCGTAAACAATTCTTAGGTTGATGATGTTCAATAGACAACAAATACCTTGTTTCAGGTTTTAAATATTTGGATCTGTGGATTTGTTTTTCTTCCACTGAAGTCAAACACTTGCTCACCAATGCATTTTGGACTTAATTCACAGTAATAGTAATACTAGAAACTATCACATCTCCATTACAGAAACTATCAACGACTACAAAAAATGCTGTGTACATTATCTGTAGCAGTTCAGGTTATCAATATTTACTGTATTTTCACAACCATAAGGCGCACTTAAAAGTCTTAAATTTTCTCCAAAATGGACGGGGCGCCTTATAATGCGGCGTGCCTTATGTGTGCACCGAGTTTCAACATCTATAAATGTTGTCCGTTTGACTTTTTTTTGACCACTTGACTGACTGGGAGCATTTCCTGCCAACACGCTGCTGATACAGACGAAAAGCCGACGTGGCTGAGGACAGCATGCCGATGTAAAGGGGGAAGGATGCGTGAAGGAGGACACTAAAGCCACGCCCCCAGTAGGTAAATAGCGCCAGGGAGTGCATTGTGAAAAACAACATCGGTTTGGCTAAGGACCCCCGAAAATGGCACCTACGAAGAGACACGCTTACGAAGCACAGTTTAAACTGCAAGCTATCAGTTACGCGGAGGAACATGGGAATCGAGCAGCCGCGAGAGAATTTAAGATCAACGAATCCATGGTTCGCAAGTGGAGGAGACAGGAAAACGAGCTTTGCCAAGTCAAGAAGACGAAGCTGAGTTTCCGCGGAAAAAAACAAAAACAAAACGAGGAAACAAGGCGAGGTGGCCCGAGTTGGAAGACCAACTCGAGCAATGGATTAATGAGCAAAGAACAGCCGGGAGAAGCGTCTCAAGTCACCATTCGACTGAGTGCAATAACCCTGCCTTGTGCAGCAAGTGAGGAAGCTTCCCATCATTCCAGGAGGCTTGACTAAGGAACTCCAACTGCCGGACATCCGTGTAAACAGGGTGTTCAAAGTGAAGTTGCGAGCGGCGTGGAAGCGATGGGTGACAGATGGCGAACACAGTTTTACTAAGACTAGGAGGCAGCGGCGGGCGAGTTACGCCACAATTTGTGAATGGATTGTGGATGCTTAGGCTAATGTGTCTGCTTGCACTGTTGTTCGAGCTTTCGTAAAAGCCGCCATCATTTCTGAGGAGCCGCACGGCAATGAAACTGACTCCGACAATGACGAGAGGGAACCTGGCGTGTTTGATTGAGAACTTGCCCAGCTGTTCATTTCGGATACAGAAGATGAGGACTTTGATGGATTTGTGGATGAGGATTGATCAAAAAATAACGTGAGTACATTGTTAAATACTTCAATAAAGTACAACCGAACTCGGTTTTGTTCCCGCTGCGTTTTTAAAAACATTGTTTTAGCGTGCATGCATGCTACCGTATGTTTTAAACTAGCGTATGTTTTACCATGCCTGCGTCCAATAATACGGTGCGCCTTATGTGTGTGTTAAATACAGAAATAGACCCCGTAACTGAGACTGCACCTTTTAATACGGTGCGCACTATGGTCGTGAAAATACGGTATCTAATAATGTGACAAAGCTATAAAACATTTAAATAAATGCTGTACATCATACTCACCAGAGATGCCTATTGTCAAATGTATTAATGTGTGTAGCGCTACAGACATGCTAGTTGAACTTGACTAGCTCTGACCAACCAGTCAGAGGTGGGAAAAATGCTGATGTCATCAAGCTGGCCCTGTGAGGACCAATATGAAATTTGAATGGTTAAAAGAAACACTCCCATTGCTAATATTGTTTAACTTACATGGGCCAGCACTAATGATTCTGAACGCCCTGGACAAATTAGCTTTCAATGGCAACACATAGAGGGTGAAATCTGATAGGACAAAAAATAAAAATAAAAATAAATAATCTAACATCCACATATACGGACATCATGGAAGCAGTGCGGCCAAGAGAAATGCTATGAAATGAGGAGAGAGAATGTTGGTTGTAAAGTAATAAGATTTTATCGAACAAATATTAGAATTTAGCTCGTAATGAAGGTCAGTGCTTTTGACTGCAGACGCCATGACAGCCCACCATTGAAGGAACTAGGCTGATAAACGCCAACTGCTAATGATTGCACTGAATAACTTTACACCTCGAAAGAAAGACCAAGATGGATGGACTGGAGCCCACATAGAGCACTCTTTTGCTGGGAACCTTTGCTGATAGCAGTCTGATGCATATCTGCTGACCTTGGTTTGTTAACAGCTTCTCTGCTTGCTGCCTTTTGTGCACCTTTATTTCTGAACTGAAGAATTGCTTTTCTCAATGTAAACAAGAGACGAGAAGCAAGGTAGCTAAATGGTGGTTAGTGCAGTGTAAGAGAGTGCCACTCAAGTAAGACCAGCTAGAAATTCCTCCGATGGTCAAACGACAGATTGGGAACCTTGAAATTGGCCTGTTCAAAAGTGAGTCAGCCAAGTCTGAATTGGGCTTGAAACTAGGCTTTACACGATCAAGATTTTTGGGGCCGATCACCGATCGACGAGTTTAAAAAAAAAAAAGATAACCAGTCACCGATCCGATCACAAGATGGAGCAATGTGTCTATTTTAATGACTTTTTCATTTACTGTATATACTTGTGTACTGTATACTGAGTATCTTCTCTAGTCCAGTGATTCCCAAAGAGTGTGCCGTGGCACATTAGTCTGCCATGAGCAATCTTCAGGTCTGCCGTGGGAAATTATCAAATTTTACGTAATGTATCTTTGTTCCTCTATTTATGCCGGTGAGGCATAGTGACAGACAGAACAAATAAATGCTCTTCTATTAGATGGCAGGAATTATATACAGTAATTACTGTGCATCTACTTTTTGTGATATTTTTGTTTGTTGGTGTGCTGTGACATTTTCCAATTGTAAGATATGTGCCTTCGCTCCATAAATGTTGGAAGTCACTGCTCCATTCAGGTCATGTATTCTAATCTGTCAGGTCAAACCAACATTACAACATGACAGAAATAATGGGAGCTAACTTACTGTAGTTGAATTACTTTATTGTAGATTAAATTACTTCACAAACACCGAAACTTTAGAGCATGATTCAACAGAACGCCATCATGTTTACGCATAATCATTAGCACTAGATTGCTAGGCTACATAACGCTTTGTTGCCTGCTTGCTAGCGGTATCGTATTAAAAGTACGTGAACATACCTCAAGCAAGCCTTAAATGAACATAATCTCCCGAGCACCGGTGACCACCAGCACATGTTTTTTTCCCCATTTTATTCTTATAATACACGCGTCGCAATGTCGTCACCATGGTAACGAGTGTATCCGGTCGCGTTTGAGTTGACAAGATAAACCTCAGTGATCGTAAAAGATAGGATGCGGTGGTATCGGAATACAAGATTTTATTGCAGTAGTCTGACGTAGTGTAATCGTGAAAGACCAAATTTGTCTTGTAGTCTGATCCGGACATTACATGTTGTCTGTCTCAGACGTGTTGTCTGTCCCACACCGCTGACATGTTTTTTTTAAATAACTTTATTGGTTGTCAGATATTTACATTACTATGTCAAAAGACACGCAACAAGGCTAAAAATAAACTAGCTTTTGAATTCAAATATATATATATATCTTTTGCGGAGCTGATCAATGTCGTCGTTGATCGGATCGGCGAATTATGACATTGACAAAGCCGATCAGCCGATCAGCATAAAATGCTAATTATCGGCCAATACCGATCAGGCCGATCAGATCTACTTGAAAAGTGCTTAAAATAAGGCAAAAATAAATGTCTTGTAAATTTGACTCGCCAAAGAGAAGTACCGTAAACAACCCTGCCAATTTCCATCCATCCATTTTCTGTACCGCTTATCCTCACGAGGGTCGCAGGCTTGCTGGAGAGCTATCCCAGCTATCTTTGGGCGAGAGGCGGGGTACACCCTGAACTGGTCGCCAGCCAATTGTAGGGCACATATAAACAAACAAACATTCGCACACACATTCACACTTACGGGCAATTTAGAGTCTTCAATAAACCTACCACACATGTTTTTGGGATGGGGGAGGAAACCGGAGTACCCGGAGAAAACCTACGCAGGGACGGGGAGAACATGCAAACTCCACACAGGCGAGGCCGGGATGAGAACACCAGTCCTCAGAACTGTGAGGCAGATATGCTAACCAGTTGTCCACCGTGCTGCTTCCCTCCCAAATTTGAATGATTCAAAAAAATTACCAAATATCAAATGAGGCTTTAAGATCATGAAAAATAAAGCCAGTGTAGCCAATTTCAGACGCTGTGGTGGTGTCTGCTGAATGTCAATCAAATATCACGGCTATAACCTGGAAAAATGGATACTTCTTTCTCTAGCATCTTTTTTATGCCTTCACATAACTACATGTTTCAGCGATGAAAATGTATCCGTTTAAAGCCTCCGGTCGCTGGAATATATCTCACTGGGTGGATATGACAATAAGAACCTGTCTGCACACTGGCTATCATATCTGACTTTTACTTTTCCTGACTTTTAACCTCTCTGTGACATGCGTTCACTCACAGCCAACAATGAAGCTCTCTAAAGCGGCTACGCCAGCCCGAAGCCCTTGTCCACACACTGACTATCAAGTCTGATTTAAAAATAAATAAATAAAAGATTTCCCCACTCCTCGGTCTTACGTCTGTCAAGTGCGGGAAGTAGCTGGACCCAAGAGCAGGCGGAGGCTGATGTAAAATGATGAACAGTGTATTGCGCAAATGTTATGGAGGTGGTCCTGGATGTGTTGGCAGGCAGTGGACAGAACAGGTGGCTGGCAGGAATGATGTGAGTTAGGAACACTGGGAACGAGGAGACACAAGAGTTAACAAGGGAACGAGGAGTTGAGTGGCTTACTTGAGTACGGTGGCCCGTGGTACCGCTAGGAGAGGCTGCAATACTTTGGCGAAGATTTCCTGGAACAGGCAGGCTTAAATACCAGTGGTGATGAGGCTGATTGGAGACAGGTGCTGAAAACAGAGAGGGGAGGGGAGAGAGAGAGAGGACGCAAAGAGCCCTCCAGGCTACTATAAAGGAACTGCAGGGCAGTATATGACAACGCCTTCTCTTTGTGATGTGCACACACTCACAGCCGGCGAGGAGCTCTAAAGCGTTCACGGCAGGAGACTATCTGACGAGAATATATATTCTCAAGGTATTTGTATAGCTAGCTACCTAACTGACCTTTGCAATTGTGCCAGATAACTGCTGATCTGAACAAAGGCGCTCAAGTTCTTTTATAGTGTGTTAGGAACCACGGTGTGTCACAGGAACCTGTTTTAGCCATGCCCCAAAAATCAGGAAAACTGAAAAGGTGAAAAACAGTTTAATGTAATGTATCCACTGAGTACTACATAGTTCTCAGTATTTGCACACTTTCAGCAATTATCTTCAAACATGTGTAACGTATTTAGAAAAAAAAAATATAAGATCACTTTACAATAATATACTGAGGGAACGAATGAGATTTAGTTGAGTGATTCTAGAAAAAAAGAAAAAGATCGAACCAGATCATTGTCATTATTATGATTACCGTAATTTCTAGTGTATAATGCGCACCCATGTATAATACGAACCCCCAAAGTTGACCTCAAAATTCTGGAAAACCCTTCTACCTTTGTATAATGCATTTTTACAATGCATGATTTTGCTTCTACCCATATGATCAAACAGTATTATCTGTATTTTGTTAGTTTTTTCAAATAGTTCTGAAGTTAAGCACTTAATTTGAACACGTAATTATTATTTTGAAATTCACAGCCCTACATTTATTTAGTAAATGAGAAAACACACCGTTCTGCTCATATTTTTGATTACCTGGGCAGAATTTGTAAGATGTCAAGCATTTCAGAAAAGCATTGTCATCAAACAAAACATAACCATTAGCACCTCACAGTTCTGAGGACCGGGTTTCAAATCCCAGCCCCGCCGGTGTGGAGTTTGCATGTTCTCCCTGAACCTGCGTGGATTTTCCCCGGGCACTCCAGTTTCCTCCCACATCCTAAAAACATGCATGGTAGGTTGATTGAAGACTCTAAATTGCCCTTAGGTGTGAATGTGTGCGCGAATGGTTGTTAGTTTATATGTGCCCTGCGATTGGCTGGCGACCAGTTCAGGGTCTACCCCGCTCCTCGCCCAAAGATTGCTGGGATAGGCTCTAGCACGCCCGCGACACTAGTGAGGATAAGCGGAACAGAAAATGAATGAATGAATGAATGAAAACATAACCATAAAGAAGTTCATGATGGTTGTTGTTCAGTCATCAGTCGTATTTTTAAAAAAACTATTTCACAAATTCTGCCAGGGTATGTAAACTTATGAGCACAACTGTACATATTATGTACATATTACAAAGTGTAGGCTACACCGCTTTTTTCATAACCTCTAGATGGAGGCATACATTTATAAAATGGGAAAGTTTATTTTTTTACCCCCATTTTTGCCAACAGCTATGTATAATGCGCACCATTTATTTTTTTGACATTTTTTGAAGGGAAAAACATGCGCATTTTTCAAGAGAAATTACGGTACTTTTAAAACTTCACGTTTTGTCACATGGGTCTGGTAAGGAGCAAAAGAATGAGATCTGGGAAAGCATTCTGCAGAAATTAATCTGTGAGGTTGGCTAATTTTTAACCTTGGAGGAAGATAACCTGTAGTGGAGCTGGCCCTTAACATTTAAAGGAGACAGCTGATATGACATCTTGGAGGCATTCAATTAAGGTGTCTTTCCAGTGCCTCCCATTGGAAATGTCGAACTGCTATAAGATGTCTGAGTAGTATCAGATGGCTCTGTAGAGTGCAAATTCCTCATCTTTGCTTGGGAACACTTGATAACCCCATAAGAGAATATGGAGAAGGGACACCTACATTATATTAGGTCAACAAGTTTCCAGATAAGTGGCAGAAAATGGATGGATGGACTGAGGAACTTTGCTTATTTTATATGCCAAGGCAATTCCAAAATCTTTCCACTGGCAGACATCCTGTTAAACCCCAGCCAACATACTCAGAAGTGCCTCTGTGCTTGCGGCTCCAGATGCATAAGATGTGTCTAGGGCCACATTCTGCCATGATGGCCCACACAAACCCAAAAAGTAAAGTCAAACAGCCAAATTAAATCTTCATAACATCCTTGGCAGAGTTAACTAACCCAGTGGGATTGTCGGTAGATAACTACCTGAGGCAGCAGAAGATGCTGAATTTCAGCATGTGATTGCATTATTATATCCCGTGCACACCTCATCTTTTGCCCCGAAATGTGGAGAAGCTCATCATCTCACAGAACTTAAATGTGTAATAGAGAGAGCGGCGTGTGCTCCATTGAATTATAATGCTTATTATGTTGATGGCCTTGTGTTATGGTTATGTTCCAAAAGAAAATAGCACAATTTATAGATGCCCTAAATACAAAATGGAATAATTTAAATCAGGATTTTTTTGTATCGGTGGTCTGAGAAGAATTTTATTAAGGAGGTTGTCGTGAGTTTTTTTTTTTTTACTTAATAAAAAGAACATAGCAATTGGCAAAACTGTCCCCTGTTGTTGAACAAAACTTGCAAAGAAATTGACTGAAAATAAGTTATTTTCTTCCAAATAAATAACATAGCACAGGATCCTTTAGAGGCTTTTTCCTCACAATGAACATATGATATTATAAATGTTGAGGAATCGGAGAAACTAGTAGAGGATGATGGAAAACAGTGATATGTCTGAAAAGAAATGGTTGAGTTTTTAGCTCTACCTTGGGAAATATCTGTAGGAGATGAGTGTTGTTTTCAAGAACGCTGCTACTTCCAAAGTTTTTGCATTATTGACCGAAACAAAAGAAAAGCATGGACGGAAGCATTGGATTGACAGACTAACTCAAGTGATCTTATAACACCGCAGCAAACAGAGACTGAGGGATGTTTGGCCATGGCTATAGAAAACAGGCCACTTGGGAGATGGCGAGAGGAAATTCAATTTGATGGTAATCTGATGTACACATTCTACTGTTTGTGTATTAAATTAGATTTTGGATCGGTTTGCTTTAGCCCCTGTGTACCCCTTACACTATTAGGGAGGGAAATTTATCTAGAAAGATCTATGGTTGTGTCTTATTGAAGAGTCATGCAGAGAGAATTGTGGACAGATGGTAATCTATCAAACAGACAAGAAAATATTTCATCTATTTGTTCTGCTGTCACCTTATTTAACCCTCAATTATGTAGCATTGGTTTCCTGAACTGACTAGTGTAAAGGTTTGGTAGTACGAATGACACATGGTTAACGCTTGCTTTCTGAATGCTTGTGATTCACAGTGGATGTGAATTCAGAGATTTGTTTCTGAATCATACATAATTGCTGAAAACGTGCAAAGACTGAGAACGATCTAGTAGTACTCCATTGTGGAGATATAAAGTAAAACTGTTTTTCACCATTTCAGTTTTCCTGATCTTTAGGGCGCAGATAAAACGGCGCCCAATAACGCACTTCGGTATCTGGTATCAGTCGCGCCTCCCCCACTTTATAAGAACTTAAGCACCTTCGTTCACATTAGCCGTTTTTCGGCACAATTGTAACATACAGTCAGCTAGATAGGGATGCCTAAACTCTGAAAATTAATCTTACCTTTGGATAGTCCGCTGGTGTGGCTGCTTTAGAGCGCCTCGCTGTTGACCATGAATGTGTAAACGTCACGCAAGTGCAAGGTGGAATAGCAAGGGGGGGGGGGGGGGGCAGGTTTAAATTTTTTTTAATTTTTTTTAATAAAGTCAGACTTGACAGCCAGCATGTAGACCGGGGCTTAAGGCTGGCGTGGTTCATATAGAGTGTCTCGTTCTCTGCTGTGAGTTCGTGCACATTATGGAGGGAAAACGAAAGAGTGAGGTAAAGTTTTTTTTTTGCCAGTGTGTGGACAGGGGATTTGCACTGGCATGGCCGCTTTAGAGTGCCTCGTTGTCGTGGAAAGTCTTGCAACAACCTGGTGAGATAAAGCCCAGCCATCGGAGGCTTTAATTTCATATATTTTCGCAGTTCAAACATGTAGTTATGAGTAGGCATAAGCAAGATGCTAGACAAAGTAGCATCCATTTTTCCAGGTTGTAAAAGTGGTATTTGATTGACATTTGAATCGGGCATGGTTTCAGCGCATTCAGCCGAGACGCCCACATCATTTAAGAGCAGAGACAATTGCTTGGTTATTAATGATTTTGAAGCCTCATTTTATCCATCCATCCATCCATCAATTTTCTGAGCCGCTTCTCCTCACCAGGGTCGCGGGCGTGCTGGAGCCCATCCCAGCTATCATCGGGCGAGAGGCAGGCTACACCCTGAACTGGTCGTCAGCCAATCTGCAAGGCACATAAACAAACAACCATTTGCACTCACATTCACACCTACGGGCAATTTAGAGTTGTCAATTAACCTACCATGCATGTTTTTGGGATGTGGGAGGAAACCGGAGTGGCCGGAGAAAACCCACGCAGGCATTGGGAGAACATGCAAACTCCACACAGACTGCCACGGGGATTGAACCCCGGTCCTCAGAACTGTGAGGCAGACGCTCTAACCAGTCGTCCACCGTGCTGCGTCTCATTTTATATACTTGATTTTAAACATTCACATTTGGCGGGGTTGTAAACAACACTCTTCTCTGTGGTGTGTCAAATTTATATTTATTTTCACTTAACAGGGACTTTAAGGTGAAGTATGCTGACTTCAGGCCATACCCAAAAAACAAAAACAAAAAACAGAAAAAGAAAAGAGCAGATGTACTGCATACAGCGGCTGAAATAAGTATTTAACACGTCACAATTTTTCTCATTAAATATATTTACCAAGGTGTTATTGACATGAAATTTCACCAGATGTTAGGAACAACCCAAGTAATCCATACATACATATAAAGTAGAACAAATAAACTCAGAAATTAAGTTGTGTGTAATTGTATGAAATGACACAGGGAAAAAGTATTGAACAGGCCAACTGGTATTAATTTAATACTTTGTACAAAAGCCTTTGTTTGCAATGACAGGTTCAAGACGTCTCCTGTATGGGGAAACTAGTTGTACGCATTGCTCTAGTGTGATTTTGGCCCATTCCCTCACACAAGCAGTCTTCAAATCTTGGACCTTGAGTTTCAGTTCTTTCCATAGATTTTTGATTGGATTCAAGACAGGTGATTGGCTGGGCCATTCTAGCAGCTTTATTTTTTTCCTTTGAACCCAATTGAGAGTTTCCTTTCCAGTATGTTTTGGATCAGTATCCTGTTGAAATGTCCACCCTCGTTTCATTTTCATCATCCTCGTAGATGGCAACAGATTTTTGTCAAGAATGTCTCAGTACATTTACCCATTCATCCTTTCTTCAATAATGTGAAGTTTATCAGTACCATTTGCTGAAAAGCAGCCTCACACCATCATGTTCCCACCTGGAAAAGTGTTGGACACCATTCTTAATTACTCAATCAGGGGTTGGACTAGACCCCTAAGTACTAAAACCAAGACCTTTTGAACAATTGTATGCTTCCAACTTTGTGGGAACGGTTTGCGAAAGAGCCTTTTATGTTCCTGCATGACTGTGCCTGAGTTCACAAAGCAAGGTTCATTAAAGGCATGTGGAGGAGGAGTTTGCTGTGTAAGAACTTTAAGTCTCTGACCCTGTCGGCTGACATCAGTCACCTCTGCCCTCACAAATGTTCTTCTGGATGAATGGAGACTAAATTCAGACATGGGGAGAAATTTTGTGGATATCCTTTAGAAGAGTGAAGCTATTATAGGTGCAAAGCGGAACCTTATTCATTCATGGAACACAGTGGTGGATAACAATCTACTTCTTGAAAAAGAATGGTGTCTTGCTTTTCAAGTCACATTGTTGTACAGCGGTGCCTTTAGACACGAGTGATCGAGCCATCGTTCTGCCAATTATTTTTTTTTTTGTGTGCTTTGACTTGCAAACAAAATTTTTAGATATGAGTGCTGTATGGTGGCAGTGATCTCCACTCTCTTCACAACAAGCAGCAGTTTGGCAGATAGTAAACAATTCTTCAAAAAAGAGGCTTCAAACTGTTTAATGCCACCCCCAGTTGATGTTTTTTTGTCAAACTAAACATCCATCCATCCATTTTCTGAGCCGCTTCTCCTCTCCTCACACCCTGAACTGGTTGCCAGCCAATCGCAGGGCACATACAAACAAACAACCATTCGCACTCACATTCACACCTACGGACAATTTACAGTTGTCAATTAACCTACCACGCATGTTTTTTGGATGTGGGAGGAAACTGGAGTGCCCGGAGAAAACCCACGCAGGCACAGGGAGAACATGCAAACGCCACACAGGCAGATGGAACCCCGGTCCTCAGAACTGTGAGGCAGACGCTCTAACCAGTCGTCCACCGTGCCGCCCAAACTAAACATAAAGCAAAAATAATTACAGCCACACAACTAGTTAAATGTTAAGCGCTATGGGCAGCTTATGTAGTAGTGTTACAATGCTTTAACCAGCGGATATTTGACCACAAACGGTGTGGCCAACACAACGACAGATAATATCACAGTACTCATAGGCTGATAATTCTGTATCCTCTGTGAAAATGACTAATATTACTGCAACTTAATGAGTCACTTACAGTCATAGAAACAATAGTAGAAACTCTTTGTCTGCATGACTTATTTGCTCCTGGTGGCCAAGTCGTACACACCAGAAGGAGCCTCAATGAATTAATCATGATGTGTAAACTGTTATTACTATATCATTTTTTAAAGTACAATATTAAAGACCGCTATTTTCCTTATTAAATAACACATAATATTTTTTTTTTTGGGGGGGTGGGACGTCTGCAATGGTTTAATGGCATTTATTTTATTTTTTTCAATGGGTAACGATTATTTGAAAAGCAAGTGTTTTGACTTATGGAACGGTATATCTTGGCACCCCTTAGTCAGTTGAGATGGAAAGTTTTTTTTTTTCCCTTGAAGTCTATCATAATTTTTCATTTTAATGAAGAACAAAGGGGCCATTGGTAGTGTAGTGGTTCACTTTACTGGCATGGAATCATTCATCAATCCATCCATTTTCTGAGCCGCTTCTCCTCACGAGGGTCGCGGGCGTGCTGGAGCCTATCCCAGCTATCATCGGCCAGGAGGCGGGGTACACCCTGTACTAGTTGCCAGCCAATCGCAGGGCACATACAAACAAACAACCATTTGCACTCACATTCACACCTACGGGCGATTTAGAGTTGTCAATTAACCTACCATGCATGTTTTTGGGATGTGGGAGGAAACCGGAGTGCCCGGAGAAAACCCACGCAGGCACGGGCAGCACATGCAAACTCCACACAGGCGGGGCCGGGGATTGAACCCCGGTCTTCAGAACTGTGAGGCAGACGCTCTAACCAGTCGGTCACCGTACCGCCAGCATGGAATCAATTCCCAATTAATTAGTCCCTATTCATAATCACTCCGTGATTGAACGATCCTGGGTGTAGTCCACCTCGACCAAGGTGGATTGTGGTGTGCTTATTGATAGAGAGCAGGTTCAGAAAATCATTGTATGCACATCGTTACATGTGAGAGAGTGTATTCATTAAGAAAATCTATATCAAGGCACTCTGCCAAGTCTCAACAGGGGTTTATGAAAAAAGTAAACACTCGTCTCACCATAAACTATCATACTGTATCTCAAACAAAAGAGCCAGGATTGGATTGGGACAGTACCAGCTTTGGGGCAACAACAGACTTATGGTGAAATTGTCAAAAGTAAAAAAATAAATAATATATATATATAATTCAAAGACCCCTTATGAAGAAGACAAATTATGGACTCAGGTTTCCCTTGCCCGCCGGACGCGGGTCACCGGGGCCCCCCTCTGGAGCCAGGCCTGGAGTTGGGGCTCGAAGGAGAGCACCTGGTGGCAGGGCCTGCATACATGGGGCCTGGACCCGACCTCGGATAAGCGGTAGAAGATGGATGGATGGATATATAATTAACTGTATATCCTTACCTTTTACTGTATTTGTAGTCTATAGCTCCTCACCAAAATGTAATTATAAGAAATTCTTCTCCTCTGAGTCTCACTTAAAGACCCTGTGAAATGAATTCATAGATTTGTTTCTAAATAAATTACATGTTTGAAGATAACTGCTGAAAACATTTGCAAAGAATGACAACTGTAGTACTGAATTGTGGAGATATAGCATTAAACCGTTTTTCACCATTTCAGTTTTCTTTATTTTATTATTATTATTATTATTTTTAATTTTATTTATGCGGAGAAGGTATGGTAAATGCAATGGGGTGGGGGGGGGGGGGGGGGAACCTCTTGATTCCCAAGGAGTGATGTACATGTCCACCACCATTAAATGTATTTTGTACTCTACTCCTTAAACGGCAAACTACTCTGTGATAACAGGAAGTGCATGCTTTTGCACATTACACATAGACAAAGTTTTCTGGTCTTTTGCCAAGCTTGACTGGATTGGAAAATACTGTTTAGCCCCTCAGGCTAGGTGCAAGGGTAGCGAGGACAAATCACCCACTGCAAACCTCATCTGTGCACCCGGCTCATGGCTCCCTGTCTAAATTCTAATCAAGACCCAAACACCAGGGAAAATGTATTGGGCGGAGATCAGGTGGGGTGGAGAAGGGGCCAGCCAACAGGATTTTATGTGGAAAAATGAAAATTACCTGTTTGATCTCACCACACAGTCATCCTCCTCTTAGTCGGTTTATGTTGGGTGGTCTCCCACTGACAGAAAGAGACACATTTGACTGCCCAAGTAGTTTTCTAATTAAGCAATTCCTCATGTTCATCCCCTTTTAATCACGCCTTCTTCTTACCGCCGCAAATGGATCAGCTTTTAGCTTTTGCTGAGTTCATTGACTTCCACCCTCAATGAAGGCTGTTTCTCTAGTTTCTAGTTCACAGAATTGTTTTATGGTTAACTTTTCCCAAGTTGAAGCAATTCAAGACGAATGTAAGCGTCTTTTCTGACAATGTAAATAATTTGTTTTTCTCCAGTTGACATGACAGTGAACAAGATATATTAAAAATTCTTCAGTAGATAAAATGGGCTGAAAATATCATAAAACTATTACTCATGATTAATCTCAGACTGATAATTGGTGCAGACACCTCTGTTTCAGGGCACAGTGTTGTTTGTGAAGGACGATAGATGGTGATGACGGATGCATGCTGGAGTAGGCTGAAAGTGAGTGAGTGTAAGAATGAGGGCCTTGTTAAAATGATGTGAGCGCAAGAGATAAAAATTTTATTGACTCTCCAACTTTAGGGTCGTGTAAAAGTATTGCCAAATAAAATCATGTGAAGAATAGCTGGTGAGTTGTCTTTTGTCATCTCCTCTCAATATATTTAATTACTGTATTGTATATATATAAAAAAAAGGTATGTACAGTGAACCCCCGTTTGTTGCGGGGAATTCCTTCCAGACCCAGCCAAGACCCCGTAGAGACCATATAATTATTTTACCCCTCCCAAACGCTTTTAACACATTTAAACTTACCAAAACACACTTTTCAAAATAATATTTCTTTGCGCCTGTTTCTCACACTCTAACTGTTAAAAAATGGGAGTCTGTTGTATGACATCATTTTGAGGAACCAAAATGAAGACTCTCTCACTCAAAAAGTTCAAAATGGGAGAGTATCGTATAACATCACTTTGAGGGAACAAAAAGACTGCCCTGCAGTTCTCCAAATAAGAAGCTAAGCGTGGTTGCTTCAAGCTGTGTATTTGTCACTCCCAGTTGAAGTTTACTGTAAAACAGAAGAGAATTAAAGATTTTGTATTTCAATACCAAAATGTTTTACCATACCGTACAATTTCATCTAACGAAAGTCTGCTAGCTTAATGCTAACAAATAACGCAAAACACCATAGACAGGCTAACAGAAATTAGCATACATGTCACAGTAAATATAAGCCTTCAAACAACTGCTACATTAACACGCACGGCACAGCAATACATACAAGCAGAGCACACAACAATTCAATAAAAATATCTCTTAGGGTTAGATGATAAAAGTTGTCAGCACATGACTTTTAGGATGCAAAGAAACCAAGTCAAACCTTGATTTGAGTGTTACGGGTGTATGATGTAAACTGTCCAACTACTGTTTAAATATGTCATGTTGTTACTATGAGCTGTTTTCAGTAGGTGACACAAGTTCTGCTAAGTATTAGTAAGGCTTTCAACACCTTTCAGTCAAACTGGTCATGTTAATATGCTAAAGTTCTCATTTCGTTTAATTCCTTGCTGTTGGCAATTGTTACCTGTCTCCCTGACTCCCAAGGCTAATCAACTTGAGAAAACTTCCAGCAATGAAATCCCACTGTGTAAATGTGTCGTGTGACTGTGGCTGCTGTTGACAATCCGCACCGGGTAAACCATGACAACTGTCTCTAACATTATTTCAAATTAATCACTGACATATATCCTATAGTGGCCAACCGCAGAGACGACCAGGAATCTTGGCCCGTTTGTCAAGCTCTATCATTATTGGACTGTGAATTGAGACAGAGACTTAAGTATGGCTGCAACTAATAATTGGATATTTGAATAATTAGATTAGAAAAAAAAGTTGAAGCAAAATCTCTGAGACGAAGCTTTGCAGGGATCTTTTCCTCCCCACACGGACTCATGTTACTGCAGTCGCATGCACCACTCTGTGTAGAAATAAGTTGGTGCAATGGCGGTGAGCCAGCAAGAAAAGGTTTGTAAAAGAATGTCCAAAGTTTGGGATTATTTCAGTTTTAATAAGAAAAAATGGGAATGGGTACCATCGCTACTGAGAATTGTATTTAATTATTGTAATGCCTCCACAAATGGTCAAGGATAGACACAGCCACTGATGCACTTTCAATCGCTTTATTGAACAAACAGTAAGAAAACAAACGTGTATGGTAATTGGCACATTCATGCACAAGCTGCCAATGGCCACAACTCATGCAGAGTCACTCAAAATGCACACTGCCTAACAAGTTAGCCAGTTAAGAGCCAGCCAACTCTACACTCTCATTTGCTGACGTCCAAGTCACTCACTAGGCCAGGCCGAGCTTTCTAAAGCCATTCACACTCAAAGTCACAGATACTACTATTGAACGTGAGGATGTGCAACTTACAGGCAGATGTTGTTGTGGTAAATAACGCAAAATGAATTCTTATCCGATTACTCTACTAATCAATGGAATAAACATTACAGTACTTGATTCTAAAAATATTTGATAGCTGCAGCACTAGACTTAAGAAAGAAGTTGTATTTTTCTGTTGACTACAGCGTTAAACAACAAAGTGGCGAACCGAATGAAATGAAATGAATAAAACAAATGATTCGAAATACCGTTCACCATTACACTGATTGTAGTTGTAGTTGTAAATGTTGGGCACCCTGCGCTTGTTTCTCTTCTCTGAACTGGTACCAGCTTGTGGTAATGGGAGACAATGACAATCTCAATTGATTTAGTCGCCGTCATTGCAGAAAATTCCACTTCACAAAGATAGGATGTTGGAAATGGAAGCAAGATATTCACTGCTCAGGCAGTTTTGAAGGCTTCATTGCATCATTTGCGAACCTGTCGCCACATTTTACGCAAAGCGGGCTTTGTGTGTGGGAATTACCTGCAGTAATAAACCATATTTTAAGCAGGACTGCTGATTTTGGGTCTTAAATGCTGCTTTTTTTTTTCTTTCGATGTTGTCACTTGTCACTTCTTCTGTCTCATAATTTGGCTTTTTCTCCTCTCTGAAGAGGCTCTCCATAAACACTTGTTTAGTCATTTTTGCTACTTTGTGGGCTTACTTTTTACTCCCGTATCACAAGACAGAGATGATTGGTAAGACAGTGAACCCTTGCAAATCTGTCTTTTTTGGAACCTGACCCCATTATTCCTCTTCACTGTGTTTGTACTCAGGCCAAAGGCCTGTCTCAGAAAACAATGGGTATGTTCGGAAATTCAATCTGACGCTTTCACTGTGCTCTTAGAGTGCAGTCTTCAGAAAGGCAGCGGGCGCTCCATTTTCTATGAATTTACGAACGTGTTGGCCATTGACAGGGATACGTCAGTGCGTCCGCCCTATTGAATGTCTCAATTCTGCCTGTAAACATCTCCTCCTGCCTGATGCTCCGGCCGCTCTGTCTCCTCAGTCAGAGCGGCAGGAGTGCGTTCCGGCACTGCCAGAGTGTGGCGCTCTGAGTAACCGAATGGCACACTCCAACAACGCTTTGATTTTCCAAACGTATTTGAGGTGCTTGGAGTGAATTTCCGAACATACCTAGTATTGCTTTGGGGTCATCTTATGGCATCTTGGTATCAAGGAACAGTGTTCTTTTGAGTTGAAGAGCTTCATGTAGTGCTTTGGTGCCATCAGGACTGCTAGTTTACATTACTTTCACACAGCTGGCATGGAATCAATTCCCACTGAAAGTCCTCATTTAGAACACTTAATTATAAATAATAGATAAGATAACATATTATAATATATTCCAATATATTATGCATTAAAGTCACGACTCACTGTCCTGTGTGTATAATGGACCAACAAAGGATGGGGTTTAAAGTAGACCTGCCGTAAAGTCTCCACGCATCTAATTACATTAATGACGCAAACCAGTATCGGCTGTGTGAATGTGTATTTTGGACACAGCAATGTCCTGCTTCGGCGAGTTCTATCCGAAAGGGGCAGGCGACGTAACTTTTCCTGAACAGAGGAATCCTTCAGGCAATGTTGTGTGTTGTTCCCATTACATTTTCCTTCACGTGGTCAACTCCCCCCAGAAAGAGCTGCTCATCCTAATGCCTTCTCCCTAGCCTTGGAGACCATGTAGCCTGAGGCAGAGATAATCAGCTTCTGTGAAACTACCAAATTCTTTTTAAAGAGGTCCTGCAGGTTCAGCTTGGCTTGCTCTTTCTGTTTTGTTTACTCTTTTTGGGTTCTGGCATACGGATGCTACTCCTACCTTGGCACACTCGCAACAACGTGGCCTTAAACTGACCTTTGCAAATTAAAGAGTAAATAAATATTGGGTCAAAAATGTGGTGGCAGTGACTTAAAAAAGTATAATTGAAGGAATAGAATTGTGTTATTGGTATCAGATGTTGGTGGGCTTTCCTTCATATAGTCTTCAAATTGATCCTGAGTCTTGTTATAGTGGTGCCTTGAGATACAAGTCGAACTTGTTCTGTGACCACGCTTTTAACTCAACATGCATATCTCAAATCAGCTTTACTGGATTTGAATGAATGGAAATGTCATTAATCCATAACTGCCTTCCCCCCAAGAAAAAGAACCCCAAATTTGTATTTTTTTTTTTTTAAAGGAAAATAGCATTCTGGAATATTTTACTTAATAAAAACAGATGTTTTAAATGTGTACATGTACATGCATTTTATAAAAACACATAAATAACGTGTAAATACTTTACATTGCGGCCCCTGTTGTGCGCGACTTGGCCACCGAGGGGCTGTGTAATACAGTCATGCATCCACAAACGAAGAATTTGAAGAATTACACAACTACTCTAACTTGGTAAGCTTCAGTAATATTAGTTGTTTTTTGCATAGGATAAAGAATATATGCCTGTGAGTAGTGTTATTGTCTGTCAACGTGTTGCTGCACCGTTTGTGTTCAAATACCCATTGCTTAAAGTGTTATAACACCACTACATAGATGTTATTTGTTAGCCAGTATATGGAGTTTCGCATTGTGTCTTAGCATTAAGCTAGCGGTAGTTTTTTGCTTGATTTAAATACACAACATGTAATTCTCAGTATTTTATGTTTAGTTTGACAGTAAACTTGAACTGGGAATGGTATTAAACAGCTTAGTGTTTTTTTTTGCAAGAATTACTAACTACCTTCCAAACTGCTGCTTGTTGTGGAGTGAGCTAAGTTCACTGCCACCATACAGCGCTCATATCTGAAATTATTATGATTATTATTATTATTGTACAATAATCATATCATTAGCTAGGTAAAGATTTTTTCTTTTGCACCTAATTGGATCCAATATTAGAGGTGCCATTGGATTGCAATAATTAATCTCTGCTATGTGTATTTGGCATTATGAGTAATGGTACTTTCACGCTTTTTAGCTCCCTTCATTAGTTTGGCCCCCACCTTTCCTCCCATGTGGAAAGGCATCCATTTATTCCAATGACATATTCTTTCAAATGTAATATGGCCAAATTCGACAAAGTCACATGCACACTGCGTGTCCAAAGCACCAAGGTGGCAGACTGCAGGAGTAATGGTGGAAAACAAACGTATTTGTGAGCAACACAATGAAATCTCGGGTTATGGGATGAGACATCCCCAAAAGTTACAACATATGAGCTACGTCTCAACTCATAGGGGCCGCATCTTTCTGAGGCTCCATTTGAAGGCTGATGATGTCATAATGCCATCTGAAGGCTGTCCCAGTTCAAAGGCGCCTCCAAATACAGCCCAAACAGGCAGTCGTCTTCTCGATACCATCTTTTATGACCCATCTACAACTATTCTTTACATGCTAGTGTTCAGTGTTGAAAAATACAGTGAACCTCCATTTACTGTATTGTGGGGGATATGTTCCATGTTCTAGGTGAAAATATGCAATATGGAGAGACCATTTAACACTTTTCAAAATATAATTTAATCCCTCCATTTAATGACATTTTAACATATTAAAACCACTTTTTAAAGCATTCCTTAGCACCTGTTCTCACTCTTGCACAGTTCCCTAAAAAGAGGCACAGCTGTTCATTTGCCACTCCCACTTCAAGCTTACTGTAAAAGCGACACATACAACAAAAGAGAATTCAAACATTGTATATTTAAACACCTAAATTTAAAAATTCAAAATTCAACCAATGCGTATACAGTCATTTTGTCTAACGAAAGTCGCTAGCTTAATGATATCATACAATGCGAAATACTATAGCCGGGCTAACGGAAATTAGTTTAGATGACCTTCCAACAACTGCTACTTTAACACACACAGAGCAGCAACACAGACAAACAGAGCATACAACAATACTCACAGGCATATATTTTCTTTGCTCTGTGGGAATGACTACTTTTACTGCAGCTGAGTAGGGGATCTTCTTGGCCTCTTCTTCATGTTCTTAAAAGGGCTGCATCTCTTCCAGTAGACCTCAGTGCTACCCGGCATGTTGTAGCACAATGTGGTACTACACAACTACATGAGGACAAGCATGATAGAAGATGGATGATGCCAACCTGTTAAAATTGTTGTCATGCTTAGTTTGCTTGTAAGAAGCTGGTCATATCCACTGCTCCAAAAGAGATGAATGTTTTGGTGTGAAGCCTTATTAGTGTAAGTGACAGGTCATAGATCTTGAGGTGGCACTCTCTCAAACTTGCCTCTCGATCCATTCATCCAGCAAACGTCCTTCTCTCTGAAGCTGTCTTTCATTATAGACATGTAGTTTGATTTCCATGCGTATAATAACACTTAGTTGCTATTAGACTTAAGTCAGTTGTTAAACTTTTTCCACCAAGTACAGTACTACCTAATAAGAGACTCAGCTCTCCAAGTACCACCATCATGACGATTTAAATATAGTAGTGAAGTAGCCCCAAGTGTTCTAGACAAGATGGCGCCTAACCGAGTGGTCACCTCGGTAACGAGATCTCTAGTACTGTCTATGTTTTTGTTTTTCGTTCGTCTTTGGAGACATTATGCGACTTAGTTACACAAGGGAAGACTCGCTCAACATTAGGGCGTCTACTCCGGACTTTCTTTCACCAACTTTCACAATTCCGCTCAGGTTTTTCTCTGAGTTACTCACCGGCAAAGTGGCTGCGGTCTGTGGCACACTGAGGGGGCAAAGGCGATGTCACAGAGGGAAGCGAGCCGGAGTGCAGGTCAAGTTTCAGAAGAGAGGATTACAAAAACCGCTCCCGTCGATTCACCTCGCAAATCTACGCTCTCTACCCAAAAAAATGGATGAGCTTCATCTTCTCACAAAGACCAGTAAAGACTAAGGACGTTCCGCCGCCCAGTGCTTCACAGAGACATGACGATGTTAACGCATCCCTGATGGCGCAGTAATGGATCACGGAGCTATCGGGAAAAACAAAAGGTGGCGAAATATGCTTCTATATCAACGAAAAATGGTTTACCGATGTCACGGAGCTCAACACACACTGCAGGATGGACTTGGAGTCACTGTTTTCGAACTAAGTCATACTACTCTACCCGCATGTTCGGTTCAGTCATCCTTGCCAGTGTTTACATCCCCTCCAGGCTAACACGAATGCTACACTGTTAACCCTCGCTGAACAAGTAAACAAACTTGGGGCGAAAAAGAACAACCAAACACCCAGATTCACCCCTCATTATTCTTGGGGACTTTAACAAAAACAAAACTCAACCACAAACTCCCTAAATACAAGCAGCACATCGACTAAATGCTAAATGACGCACACTGTGCTATTCCCCCTGCAACTCTGAGCTTGTCGGCTCACTGCTTAATTCACTGAATACCAACATCCATCCATCCATCCATTTTCTCCTCACTAGGGTCGCAGGCGTGCTGGAGCCTATCCCAGCTATCATCGAGCAGGAGGCGGGGTACACCCTGAACTGGTTGCCAGCCAATCGCAGATACCAACATACAGGCACAAACTTAAATGTGCGAATGGTGAAAAGAAGTGGACCAACGAAGCAAAGCTGGAACTTCGAGACTGTTTAGACTGCACAGATTGGAGTGTCTTTCAAACTTCAACTGGCATTCTGGATGAATATACGGACAGTGTAACATCCTATATAACTTTCTGAGAAGATGTGTGTGTACCAACAAAGACATTTTGCACGTTCAGTAACAACAAGCCGTGGTTCACTGCCAAACTCTGTACAATCGTGCTGGAAACCAGTTGAAAAAATAAATTAACATCGCAGAGAGAAATTATGCAGAAGAGCTGGACCACCGACTACCATCGCACCTCTGACTCCCCCTTCTGCGTTGACCATCCATAAACAGGATGTGAGACGTATCTTCAAACAACAAAAGAGCAACAAAGCGGCAGGCCCAGACCTTGTGTCCCCATCCTGCTTCAAAGTCTCTCTGGACCAGCTCTCTCCAGTCTTCACACAAATCTTCAATAGATCTCTGGAACTATGTGAAGTACCATGCTGTTTCAAACGCTCCACCATTATCCAATCTCGAGTCTGAATGACTACAGGCCTGTGGCCCTGACATCTATGGTCATGAAGTCCTTTAAACGCCTCGTGTTGCACAACCTCAAGAGCGTCACAGGACCCCTACTGGACCCCCTGTAGTTTGCCTACCAAGAAAACAGGTTTGCGGATGACGCAGTCAACATGGGACTGCACTTCATCGTTGAACACCTCGACAGCGCGGGGACCTACGCGAGGATCCTGTTCATGCACTTCAGCTCTGTGTTCAACACCATCATCCCCAAATTCGTCTCCTCCAAGCTTCTCCAGCTCAGTCTGATTTATAGCTTCCTGACGGGAAGGACACACCAGGTGAGGCTGGGGGACACCACCTCATCCACACACACCATTAGCACCGGGGCGTCCCAAGGATCTGTCCTCTCTCCACTGCTCTTCTCTCTCTACACGAACAACTGCACCTCAACGCCCCCGGCTGTCAAACTCCTGAAGTTTGCAGACAACACCACAGTCATTGGCCTCATCAAAGACCGTGATGATTGCATATCGACAGGAAGTGGAGCGGCTGAAAATTTGGAGCAGCCGACACAACCTGGATTTGATCAAGTCTGTAGAGATGATCGTGGACTTCAGGAAGCATCTTTCGCCACCGCTGCCCCTCAGGCTGTCAAACTGCCCTGTGTCAACCCTCGAGACCTTCAAGTTCCTGGGAATTACAGTCTCTCAGGACCTGAAGTGGCAGACCAACATCAACTCCATCCTCAAAAAGGCCCAGCAGAGGATATACTTCCTGCGGCGTCTGAGGAAGCACGGCCTGTTGAGGCAGTCATCCAATCTGTCCTGTGTTCATCCATCACAGTCTGGTTTGGTGCTGCCACAAAAAAGGACAAACTTCGACTGCAAAGGACAATCAGGACTGCTGAAAAAATTGTCGGTACCCCCCTACTCACCACTCATGCACTGCCAGAACTAAGACAAGAGCTTGCAAAATCCTCTTGGACCCTCCACATCCTGGTCACCACCTCTTCCAGCTCCTTCCCTCAGGTAGGTGCTATTGAACAATGCAAACTAAACCTGCAGAGATTCCAACAACTTATTCCCTCTTGCCATTAACTTCCGAAACAGTTAATTTACAATTCCATTGTAACATGCTGCCAGTTTTGTCTTGAGATTTTTGTCACATCTCTCTCGGGACTTCTATATTATTCGTACACTCACTGTAGTGGTCTTGTCACTCTGCACTATTTGCATATCTGTTGTTGACCAATACTGGCCACTCATGTGCTTGAGAAGTATCGCACCCATTTGCACAATTTTCACTGTTGCAGGTTATTGGTCTATTAGTCATTTCAAACTGCTCTAAATTGCTAGAGGACTCTGCATCTGCAGAACTGTCATTGTATCAGCTTTAACACATTACCGGTAACCTTACATTGCTCACTCTCCGTAGTGTGTTTTTATGTCTCAAAAGTATTTTTTTGGTCAAAATGGCTGTCTGTTGTCCTACTAGAATGGCTCCAACTATGGGAGACCAATTCCTTGTGTGTTTTTGACATACTTGGCAAATAAAGATGATTCTGATTCTGATGAAAAACAAGGCAGAGATTTTATTAAAAAACAAAATAAAACACATTATTTAGAGCCATTGTAACGTTTTGCAAAGTTTTAACATTAACACTGCACTTCAATTAAAAAATATTGTACTAAACACATTCAGTGTCACTGCCTGCTTTAAAAGTCAAATATCGATTTTAACTGGGAGGGCTGTCACTGAATGAGTTAAGTGAAATACAAATTGTACCTAAATGTTTAAAAACAAATGCATTGTATTTATAGTTAAATACAATTGAATAGTAACTATAGTTTAATTTGTATCTCCCTTAATTTTCTTGGCATCTGTTATTTTCATTGATTCTAATATGTTTGACTCTATTTAATGTTTTAACTATAGTTTATTTAATTCGGCGATTCTTTCACATACCACTGGAGGAAACCACTTGTGTAACACCAACGGTGCTCGTCACTGGGCTTAATCATTTAATTGGGTAATATTTTCATTTTTCAAATAGTCAATAAAGTCAGAGTTTTATGATTTATTATGATATTAACCTTTTTGTGTCAAACTGGAAATTTCATATTTTGACAAGGCAAGGCAAATTCATTTGTATAGCTCATTTCATGCACAAGCTAACTCAGTGTGCGTTATATTATTCAAAGCATTTAAAAACAAAGCACAAAAGACATTTTAAAAAACTAATTACAGAAATATAAAGACAGCTTACTGAAATTACTAAAAATGTGCAGCGCAAGAAAGATCATTTAAAAAATAAAATCCTCTAAAATAGTGGAACACATCATCAAAAGTCCTTCTCTTCTGCGGTAAAGTTAAATGTTTGTTTTTAAAGTTAACTATTAACAATTGCACATTTTATTGTTTGCAAAAAAATTTACTCAAAACATTACTCATATATAACTCAAATAGGTTGTGTTCAAGTTCTAAACTATGGGTGTCATTCATTTTTGTCAAATGCCGCATTGTCGTTGTGGTTTCCCTCAGACTAGGTGTCTAAACTATGGCCTGGGCGCCATTTGCGGCCCGCCATACATTTTTCAGCGCAACATTATTGGGTGGGGGGTTGCGCAGGCGGCATACAAATTGTGGGTATCAAAAATTGGGGTGTTGCCACACACCCACATCCGCCATTGGTGCAAAACCCCTAAAAACATCCATCCATCCATCCATTTTCTGAGCCGCTTCTCCTCACTAGGGTCGCGGGCGTGCTGGAGCCTATCCCAGCTATCATCGGGCAGGAGGCGGGGTACACCATGAACTGGTTGCCAGCCAATTGCAGGGCACATACAAACAAACAACCATTCGCACTCACATTTACACCTACGGGCAATTGAGAGTTGCCAATCAACCTAACAAGCATGTTTTTGGGATGTGGGAGGAAAGTGGAGTGCCCGGAGAAAACCCACGCAGACACGGGGAGAACATGTAAACTCCACACAGGCGGGGCCGGGGATTGAACCCCAGTCCTCAGAACTGTGAGGCTGACGCTCTAACCAGTCGTCCCCCTAAAAACAAATACTACTAATACATTGGTTTTATATAGTGCTCTTCTAGATGCAAATCAACTATTTACAACTAAAACAGACACACTTTTGTCTTCATAACACCCTGATGAATAACTTTCTGCTCCTTGCCAACGTCCCATTTGTGAACATATCACATTAATGATCCATGAGTAACTTTTCAAAACTTTCAGCTTAGTACGATTTGCCCTTGTTTTGGTTCTGAATGTGTAGCTGTGATTCGGCTGCTGCTCAGTGCTAGGGCGGCTCATTCTAGCGGATACAGGGCAGCGGTCCAACACAAAAATCGATTAAAAAAAACAAACAAATAAATAAAATGAAATAAAATAAAAGATCCTGAACTAGTATTTTGCCTGTCACCTTGAACACACTGCTGTGATGTACCAGTTTTTAAAATAACTATCATATACTGTACTGTTTAATTTCTTGACTGGTTTTAGTGTGTTTAATAAATTAAAACTGAAGAATGTTAAAGTGGCCCTCATAGCTGTAGATTTTTCTGCAATAGTTTGGACACCCCTGCCCTAAGAGGACTGTTATGACTGTGAAACCATATATATGTAAATATATAATTTTGTTATCATATTCATACTGTATACTGCAAGCAACAAGTTGGTGTATACAGTGTACAGGGGATAGAGACTGGGCCGGACCGCAAATAGCGAAATCTGTATGTAATTGACTCACATTAGAATTGAATACTATTGTTCACTTTACTGTATTTTAAAAAGGAATCTGGGAACCAAAACAGCGCTTGCAATATCTCAACATTATCAAAATTGAGGGTAATTTTCAATTTTGTTACAGATTTTAGCAAGAACTACTTTAGTGGGCCACATAAAGTCACGAGTTTGGGCTCACTTTGGCCCCTGGGCTTTTGAGTTTGACACTAAACTGTGTAATCTAAAGGGGCAACACGAGTGAAACTAGCTCTGCACTTATTTGAGTGACCGGCTCTAATGGTAAAGAAGTAGTAACACAATGTAGTATATTTTGTACATTTTGTCTCTATTTAATTCACCTCTTGGAGTCCATCCAGTCACATTTACAGTGTACACATAAACGCAAATCATGCGCGCTCGGTTTTATAAGCAAAACACACCTCCGCAGCCTCTACACTTTGCCAACCAGGCAGCATACATAAATGCAGAACCCCATCCTCCGAATCGCATAGACCTTCAACATTTGTGCAATTTAGACAATGTGATCCATGTCTGGCATGTTATGTTTAAGAGCTATTGCCTCCACGCTGTTGGTTCAGGTTATCTTCACCTGTCAGACTTCCTCCCACGTCAGTCTCGCGCTCTTCTGGGAATTAAAGCCAACCAAACATGTACGCACACACACGCAAAGTTAGTAGTAACAAATTGCCCAAGGCTGTTGCTGAAAGGTAACTGTCTAACCACCAAGAGTTGCTTCAGCTCTGTCAGTCAAGTCGATCAGCCCTGGCCGCCGTCTTCAACGTGGTGCTTTGGATATGATTTTGGGCTATGTGTATGAAAGCATGTGTGATTACTGATTACTGATTGATCTTCAGTAAGCATGGATGAAGACACGTTTTCTTATTAGAATTTGGTCTAACTAAAATTGGGCCTGATTCTAATAAGAAGAGATTACTTTCCTTTGTAATAATAGGTCACAGATATTTTATTATCGGATTTAAAGTTGAGTTTAAATGTGTGCTGATTTGTTGTATGACTAATGTAACTTTTTGCTTTGTTATATCAATAAAAAACAAAACAATGACAAAACAGTTGTTCGGTTCTTCATTTGTGCCAATTTTTAAGCGATTGTTTTTATGGGGTTTTGCAGAATACCTACTGTAATGCCGTCACATATGGGAAAGAAGAGCAACAGTCACACTTTTCAGCCATTTGTTGAATGCCGGGAGAACAGTAAAACAAACACAATGAGCACACTAGTGCAGGATCTGCTGTCAGCCACAACTCACACCCAGACACTCACACGTAGACTTGCCAACTTTCCCTGCCAACCCCTTCAAGTTTAATTTGTTTGTGACCATGCTTGTAACTCAAAATACTGGTATCTCAAATCATCTTTTCCCATTGAAATAAATGGACAAGCCATTAATCCATTCCGGCCTTCCCCCTAAAAATGAACAAAAAATGTTGAAATGTGTATTTTAATGAGGAAAAATGGCACTCCATAATATTGTACTTTATAAAAACATATGGAAATTACATAATTAAATAGAATGAAAAATAATTAAACAGTTTTTGTGACTGCATCAATTGAATGGACATTGTGCTGCTGCTTCTGGTGTGGCTGCCTTGGACACCTGGGGGTAGTATAAGACAGACTGATGGCTATGCTGCTCAATGACACATCTCAAATCCTTTCAGCTCATCAGTACGGTACAAATATTAGTCCTTGTTCACATAGGATAAAGAATATATGACTTTTAGTACTGTTATATTGTCTGTTTACGTGTTGCTGTGCTGTTTTAGTTCAGTCCGCAACATACAGTATATACTTTTTAGCATTAACATCAAGCTACACTGAAATGTTGAGCTATTTGTTTTAAATACACAGTGTAATTTTCTTTGTTTTATGTTTAGTTTGATAGTAAACAGTAGCAGTAGAGGCGGCACGGTGACGACTGGTTAGAGCGTCTGCCTCACAGTTCTGAGGACCCGGGTTCAATCCCCGGCCCCGCCTGTGTGGAGTTTGCATGTTCTCCCCGTGCCTGCGTGGGTTTTCTCCGGGCACTCCGGTTTCCTCCCACATCCCAAAAACATGCATTAATTGGAGACTCTAAATTGCCCGTAGGCATGACTGTGAGTGTGAATGGTTGTTTGTTTCTATGTGCCCTGCGATTGGCTGGCAACCAGTTCAGGGTGTACCCCGCCTCCTGCCCGATGACAGCTGGGATAGGCTCCAGCACGCCCGCGACCCTAGTGAGGAGAAGCGGCTCAGAAAATGGATGGGTGAAGTAGCAGTAGACAGCTTGAAGCCTCTTTTGTGAATTGTTCACTATCTGCCAACTGCTGTTTGTTGAGAAGGGAGTCGAGTCGCTGCCATCATACAGTGCTCGTACAGTCTGTGCTCGCAAGTCAAAGCAAATATTGGTCGAACGATTTCTCGTATCTCGAAAAAGTCCTAAGTCACTTGTACAAATATATCTCAAGGCACCACTAAGATGCTTCTAATACATAAAGCTTTTCAAAGTAGACGTACAGTATTTAATAAATTCCCCCCCCCCCCCCCCCCCAAATACACTTACAATGTTTAAAAAGTGTTCTTTATTAAGTTTAATTATTTAAAAAAAGCCTGTCAAAGGGATAAAACTATTAGGGGAAAAATGTTATATGGTCTCTCTTTCGCATATTTTCACCTTTTGGGTGCATATCCCCGGGGTTCACTGTATAACATAAGCAGGATATTAAAAATCAGCTCCATCAGAAAGCCTTACTTCAAGAATGTGTAAGCAATATAATGTAAATAGAATTAGTTTTCTTTCTTGCCCTCTGAAATTGCAGGACAGAAAAGAGTCAGCTTTGAATTAATTGTAAATTGTTGTTGATTAACTTCTTACTGCACATTCATTTGTGTGTAATAAATGGAAGCCTTGATTGTTCCTTCAGAGATGCATAGCACTGACAGCATTTTGTCACACCAAGGACATATTTAGACTCTTATACATAACTCATTTATAAATATACTGTATCCTACATGTTGTATCTCTATATTAAGACATAGTTTCACATTTCATATTTCACTTTCAGACAAGAAGATTAGCAGCCATTTAAGAGGTCTACTAAGTGTTTTTTCGGACAAATGTGGCCCATTAAGTGACTCTCACTACAACGAAAAGAGCACTTGGAGATTACAGACCTTTGCCAAGACTTGACACCTGCAAAATAAATGCCCACTGCCCTTTAGGACAGGTGTGTCCAAAGTCTGTCACACAGCTCTTTTTTTAACCCACCTGTGGCATATTCTACAAATAACATTTTAAGGCAGCCTGCATTGGGCTTGTGCTTTTGTGCATTGTACAGAATACTTCTAACGTTCGATACTGGTTGGTGCTGCTCTATCAAGGCTGCAGCAATCACTCGAAGAAGAGTAATGGGTTTGGTTTTACCAGTGTGAAATGTAATATGCCTGTACAGTGGTACGTTGAGATACAAGTGATCCGACTTACAAGGTTTTTGAGATGTGAGTGGTTGTTCAGCCAACTTTTTGCTTTGACTTGCAAGCAGAAATTGGAGATACGAGCGCTGCATGGTGGCAGTGAACTCAACTCACTTCACATCCAGCAGCAGTTTGGTAGATAGTGAAGAATTCTTCCAAAAAGAGGCTTCAAGCTGTTGACATTTACTGTCAAACTAAACATCAAACAAAGAGAAATACACGTGTTTAAAAACAACCACATAGTTTTGCCTTAGAAAGGTCTGCTTAGCTTAACGCTAAGAAGCAGAGCAACATGCTATAGCCGATCTAATGAATACAATCGTGTTGCGGTGTTTAACGCTTTAAGCAACAGATATTTGAACACAAACAGTCGAGAAACACATGTAGACAGACAATACAATATAACCATACTCATAGACTTATATTCTTTATCAACTGTGAAAAAAGGCCACCGGTATTTTTAACCCAGTTTACTGATGCATCATGACAGTTTCCATCTGCAGTATATCTGTATGTCTTTATTAAACAGCCCCCAGGTGGCCAAGGCGCACACACCAGAAGGAGCTGCACAATCACAGTAAATTAATCATGATGCACAAACTGTTTAATTCTTGACATTTTATTCAATTATTAATTAATAAATTCATTTATTTAATTATTCCTTACATTTTATTAAATTATTACTGTTTTTGTAAAGCACAATATTGTGCAGTGTTTTTCCTTATTAAAACCAAACTACAAAAATGTTACTTTTTTGGGGCAAGGCAGGAATGGATTGTCATTTACATTCATTTCAATAGGGAAAGATGATTTGAGGTCCGAGTGCTTTGAGTTGCGAGTGTTGTCATGGAATGAATTCAACTCGTATCTAAAGGCACCGCTCTCGTATACTATAGTATAGCACAGTATGACAATTTTCGAGACATACTGGCAAAATTGAAAGTCACTGTAGACATGAGGATATGTCGCTGTTTAATATGCAAGGATGTTATTGTAGTAATTAAAACCCATATTGTTTAAAGACGCCATGAAACAAATGGAGACATAAGTGTTGAGGAAAAGGTTAAGCAGACGACCACTAACTGCTAAGCTCAATTATGTAATGGCCTGTCAAGAAATGTTGTTCGAATGTGGAACAACCTTTCTCAGTTCTTCACTAAAGTCACAGCAACTGGATTTTTTTTTTACCCCCGCCCTCTGTGCTACAGTGGCTTGTCTTCATTATTGCCGTAGGGTGAGATTCATAGCCTGACATCTTCCACTTCCCCAATCAAAATCAACAGCACTCTTCTTTTAACACCCACCAAAAGTATCAGGGCAAACGTCAGGGGTGCCCATTATCAGCCTTCATATTTAGCTTTAGCCTTGAGGCCCAAGCCTGTGCTATTCGTTAAGTTCCAGAAATAATGGGTAGCTCAGCTCAGTGGGTGGACACCGCTTCAGAATTAATTTTTCTCCCACTGAAATTTCATTGACATTGATTTAACCCTCTTAAATTGGGAGATAAGATCACATTTAATCTTTGATAATAATAAAAGTGAGGCTGCACTTCTATTTTATGAGTTTCACATTCACAGCATGTCCCTGTAATTTAGAAATATAGTAGTACAGTGTTCCCCAGCCTATTCACGGTTCGCAATTAGCAAATTCACTCATTTTTAGATTTATTTGGGAAACTATCCCTTGTTGTTTGTTGAAAAACTCACCTAGTCAGCGTGTAAGTGCTTTTTCTGAAATGCCACAGCAGAAGACCAAACCCTGTCTGATATAAAATTAGTGCTTTGGTGCCATCTTGTGGCATCTCTAGGCAATTATAAATTAGTCATCCATCTATCCATCCATTTTCTGAGCCGCTTATCCTCACTAGGGTCGCGGGAGTGCTGGAGCCTATCCCAGCTATCTTCGGGCAGTAGGCGGAGTACACCCTGAACCTGTTGCGGTGAGAGACCAATATGTTGTAAAGCAGTAAGAGGGGGAGTAGAAGCAAGGGAGTAACTTTTTACACAAATAAAGTAAAACAGTAATGTAAGGTAATACAAATAACATTGTGGTGTCAATTCTGCAAACGTCTACTTTTTTAGCTCCTATAAAAGTTTAGACCTGTTTTCCGTGTAAAACCTGGCTGCCCCTGGCCCACTTTTCATTCCGGTTATATGTTTACAGTACATACTGTATCAAGAATTACAACAGCACTAGGAATTGTGATTCAGACATCCTGAAACTGCAGGCACTATTAAAACAGTTCTTCAAAGCTCATAATTCCTAATGGTATGATGTATACTAATTATGAATGTTTTGTTTTTTTATTTTTGCAAATGTGTGAGTAGCAATTGTTTTAAATTCTACAGGGTCTATTTTTGGCCAACCAGACAAAAACTTTTCTTTAGTTTAAAAAGATGAAGCCTCCTTTGGGAACTTTAACCTTCCTGCACCAGACCTGCATTTATAGCTGTTTATGGATTTAAAGTGCAACCAAACAGTAGAAAAAAATGTCTTGTAAATTTTACACATCACAGAGAAGTCTTGTTAACAAGCCTGATAATGAATGAATTAAAAAATTGCAGTTTGTCAAATCAGGCTTGAAAATGGTCAAGAGTTGAGACATTCTTTCAGCTTGCAGACGCTGTGGGCTTGTCATTGAGAGCTCTGAAAATCCCGCCTCTCCCGTCAATCAAATACACATACCACCTTCCTTCTCTCACGGCTCCTTTCCAGCGACCGACACATCACACGCTTTCACAGGCTCCAGAGAAACAGCCTCTGAGCCGGTATAATGACCATAAACCGCACCACCAGGGCAATTTTCCCTCCTTTGAAATTCAGCGAACAGCACGCTTCTGTGGCCACAGAATGGTGCTCCATAATCGGCCTAGCCCAGTGAGAAGGAGGGAAGGAGGCTGTGAGGCTAACGGCATTAACGTTGGTGTGCTGGACCTCCAGCGGCTTCTCTAAGTGCTGGCAATGGGCTGCAGGAAGGCGGGTCTCGTCTGTTTCCCAGTTGCCTTGCAACACAACGTGCTTGGTTGCCAGACGGCAAGACACGTTTCCCAAATAACACAAAACACATTACACTTCAGGGAAGATGCATTTTTTTTAAGTTGTGGACTTAGTTTCATGGCCAATTGCACAATATAATGGTAGAACTGGGTGAAGTTATTTATGAACAAGGAAGTGCATTTCCACCGAATGGCCACTGCATGGAATAAGGGCGCTTGGTTTTTATAGAGTGAGTTATACACCCCAGCCCCGGGATGTCATGAGGCTAGTTTTTAGGCCTACCCACAAAATCAGGAAATTTTAGAAGGTGAAAAAGAGTTTTAAGCCATATCGCAACAATTCAGTACTTACTATACTAAAGCAAAGCAAATTTATTTACATAGCACATTTCCTACACAAGGTAACTCAATTTGCTTTACATTATTAAAAGCATTAAAAAAACAGCTTACAAGCATTAAAAAAAACTGCTTATAAACATTTAAAACAAATAGAAAAAAATACAATTAAAACAGTGTGAAAGGGGAAATGCTCTAAAAAGCATTTTAACCTGGCCTTAAAAACATTCACACTTGGGGTTGACGTCACTACTGTTGGCAACTTATTCCATTTGTGTCCAGCATAATAGCTAAATGCTGCTTCACCATGTTTGCTTTGGACTCTGTAATCCACTAATTGATCTGAGTCTGAATATCTCAGAGCCCTACTGGGTTAATATTCCATTAGCATTTATTTCATGTATTCAGGACCTAAACCATTTAGTGATTTATAGACCGGTAGAAGAACTTTAAAATCTTTTTTTTTTAAGGCTGACTGGAAGCCAGTGTAGAGACTTTAGAATTGGAATATTATGTTCTGACCTCTTTATTCTGGTCAGGACCTGAGCTGCAGCATTCTGAATGAGCTGAACCTGTTTAATGTTATTTTAAGGGAGTCCAGTCAGAAGACCATTACAGTAGTAAAGTCTACTTGAGATAAAACCATGGATGAGCTTCGCGTGTTCTGCTCGGCATATGCAAGCCTTCACTTTGGATATATTCTTCGGCTGGTAGAAAGCAGTTTTAGTAATTGATTTCATATGATTGTTGAAAAGTCAGAATCTATGAGTACACCAAGGTTTCGGACTAGGGCTTTGGTTTTTAAAGAGAGCAAATCTAGGTATTTACTAACAGCAATCCTCTTTTGTTTACTGCCAAAAACAATGATCTCAGTTTTGTTTTGGTTTAATTGAAGAATGTTTTGGCTCATCCAGTTATTTATCTGTTTTAGACAGTGACGCAATACCTCAATTGAACTGTAGTCATTTGGAGACACTGCTAGATATAACTGTGTGTCAGCTGCATTCAGGTTCAGAAGAGTTTGACCCAAGGGTAGCATACACAGGTTGAACAGAAAGGGTCCATGAACTGACACTGGAGGGACCCCATAGGTCATTGCCATACGATGAGATTGAGCACCTACAATGGTTAAGAAATAACTAATTTCCACCAGGTAGGATGTGAATCATTTAAGGACTGTTCCATTTAGTCCTACCCACGTTTCCAACCTGTTGAGCAGTATATTATGATCTATTGTATCAAAAGCCGTCCAGCGTTCTCTTTTTTTATTTTTATTTTTTAGAAGAGGCTTAGTGGCAGTTACTTTCGCCTGACTGAAGTGAGTAATAGGGAATCGCAGTGTAAAATATGTTTATTAGCTGTACTGCCTGATCACAACCATGGTAGCACCACTTTGTGTGTGTGTGCATATATGTGTGTGTGTTCTTGTGTGTGGTAATACTCTTTGTTGTAGTCATTTTCTCTGATGAAAACATTATACTGAATGTCATTTCCTGCTCCCACCTTGTTAGTTTCTTTCCGAGAATGCCTGGAACTGATTTTCTGGCATTATTGAACCAGACATCCCCCAGCATGGCCAGATATAACAAACTTCCTGCACTTTTGTATCCATCATTTCCCTCTCTTAGATGTCTGATATTACCCTGAGGATAGTGAACTCAAGTGTCAGGTTGGTGAGGGCACAAAATGGAGGCATCTGAATAGCAGTTGCTCCTCAACAAACGTTTCTTGATTTTCACAATAGTATGATGTAGAGCACATTGTAACAATTCTACTCAATATTGTCAGCAATTAAAATTAAATGCAATTCTGGGTTACTGTAAGCTTTTTTAGTCCAGTCACACTATTGACATTAAAACAATAAGACAAGAACAAGCATACAGATGAAATGAAAACTAAAATGACCGTCTCCACTATAGTTTTGTTTAATCATTGATAAGAGGACCACATGGCGTTCATTAGATTTTAAACCAAATAACCTAAAACTGCCGTGCTTGTACCTAGTTGTCATCAAAAATCAATGCGCTGATTTAACCTTCTCAATGTCAACAGCACTAAACGAGCTTACAGTAATCCAGAATTGCATTTAATTTGAATTCCTGACAATATTGAGTAAAATTGTTACAATGTGCTCTACATCATACTATTGTGAAAACCAAGAAACCTTTTTTGAGGAACAACTTCTATTCAGATTCCTCCATTTTGTACCCTCACCAGCTCTGACACTTGAGTTCACTATCCTCTGGGCAATATCAGACATCTAAGAGAGGGAAATAATGGATACAAAAGTGCAGGAAGTTTGTTATATCTGGCCATGCTGGGGGATGTCTGGTTCAATAATGCCAGAAAATCAGTTCCAGGCATTCTCGGAAAGAAACTAACAAGGTGGGAGAAGGAAATGACATTCAGTATAATGTTTTCATCAGAGAAAACTCCAACAAAAAGTATGACCACACACATGAACACACACACACACACACACACACATGCATGCACACACACACAGACACACACACAGACACATACATATATATGCACACACACACACAAAGTGGTGCTGCCATGGTTGTGATCAGGCAGTACAGCTAATAAACATATTTTACACTACGATTGCATATTACTCACTTCAGTCAGGCGAAAGTAACTGCCACTAAGCCTTTTCTAAAAATAAATAAATAAATAAATAAAACGCTGGATGCTTCCATGTTAGCAAGCAATAGACCCATATCAAATCTCCCTTTCATAGCCAAGATTGTTGAGAATGTTATTTTTAATCAACTCAGCAATTTCTTGAACTTAAATGGAGTTTTTGACTAATTTCAGTCAGGTTTCCGAACTCATCACAATACAGAATTAGCTCTTATCAAAGTGCTAAATGATATAAGGTTGAATACTTTTTTTTTTGTTTCGTTTTTTTGTCCTGTTCGGCTGTTAGGTCAACCAGAATGGAAAATCTGTATCCCTTTCATGCCGGAACAGTTTTACTGTGTCACACTGGAGTTTTTAAGCTTCCGCTGTGGTATTATAATTGAGGTTTATTGAGAATCAGACTTGATCAGTCGAACAGAACAAAGTTTCTAGAAGAGAGAGAGAAACAAAGACAAAAAACAAAGCACTAATTGTAAACAGGATGAGAGAAGTAAATCATTACATAATCTACAACAATGAAACATTAAATATGAGTGTTGCATGGGGCTGTAGTGCTACACCCTGTGAGGGAAGGACAGGACAAGATAGAACAGGACAAGGACTTCACTGGAATTGGGGTTGTATCATTAATGCTATTGTAAAGTACTGTAATATTATGCACAATTAGAACATTAACACTGGGCTGAGATTTAGGAAATTACAGATTGAATTAAAATGTACTGCAAATAAAATAGAAATTGCATGTAAATAAATGTTTAAAAACAAACAGTTTGTAAATATTATGAGCAAATGCATTGACCTTAAAAGTTAAATACAACTGAACAGTAGTTATGCAGTGATTCTTTTGCAAACCACTAGAGGGAACCCACATACCACTATTGGTACCCTTACCACACTTTAAGAATTACTGGCTCAGGCCATTTTTATGTAGAGCAACAATTCTTTTTTCAGAGCCTCACAGTTCTTTGACATGAGGTGTCATATTGAATTTCCAGTGAACAGTATGAGAGAGTGTGAGAGCGATGGTATCAAATTCAACACACCTACTCGCCACTCTCACCTGAGACCTTGTAACATGAATAGTTCACATGGCACCGTGGAGGAAAAATGGCTAATTGGGCTCCATTTGGACATTTTCACTTAGGTAGGGGTGTGCCCAATTTTGTTGCCAGCAGCTGAGACGTTATAAATGTGTGTTGTTATTTTGAGGGGCCAGTACATTTACACTGTTATAGAAGCTACACTGTCTACTTTAAATTGTACTTTACATTGTAACTATGTGCCATTTCTTCAATGTTATCCCATTAAAAGATGTACTGTAAGTAAATATTTGGATAAATGTGCGGGTTGTAGTCTCTTTTGTGAGATACTGTAACATTCTTAGTGAGACTGAAGGTATCACTCCGTCCGGCCAATCAGCACGAGGATGGATAGATGGATTTTGTACTTAAAGGTTGGTGATGACAAGTCACTAGGGTGAAACGTTTCTTATTCAATGCGATCAGTCACACAGCATCCATGTCTCCTCAGCATTTCTATTCCTCTCGCTGCCTGCTGCTCTCATTTCCTGCGCCATCTTCATTTCGGTTCCATTCGCTGATCTTCCTTTGATGTAATTTCCCTTCACTCCACTTTCACTTCACTTTTTCTCTGTCCTCCTTTAATGTAGCAGCTCTGCAGAGCCCAAAAACAGTCACCTTCAATGTACTGTAATTATTAAAACTTACTACTATTGAGTCTTAAAATGGAAAAGCTAAGATACATTCTTATGTAAAGCAATGTCGAATTAATATTATTACAATTGATGATGGCAAATAAGCACCACCCCCCCCCCCCCCCGTCATTTAGCACAGTGTACTAAGTTGATCACTTTCTTTTATTTGTTTACATTTGGCTAGCTAACATTTTGGAGATTTGAAGTCATTCAAAATTATATTAATAATAAATAATAATAATATATTAATATTCCCTTTTCCACCTTGTATATCAGATTTGTAACTCTAGTTTGTTGTGTTACAGTTCTAATGGTCTAATCGAAAGCATGTTACTTTAAACTCCACATCAGTTTTAAAGTACACATGATGATTATGATTAACACTCCATAACATTCCCACATGCTATATTCAACTATTTACCGCTTCTTTGCATCTTCCAATGCAATGAAAATGTTGAATCTAATCTAATATACATCTTCTTCTTCTTTTCCTTTCGGCTTGTCCCGTTAGGGGTCGCCACAGCGCGTCATCCTTTTCCATCTCCTGCATCCTCCTTTCGAACACCAACTGCCATCATGTCTTCCCTCACGACATCCATCAACCTTCTCTTTGGTCTTCCTCTAGCTCTCTTGCCTGACAGCTCCATCTTCCTCATACTTCTACCAATATACTCACTATTTCTCCTCTGGACGTGTCCAAACCATCGAAGTCTGCTCTCTCTAACTTTGTCTCCAAAACATCGAACCTTGGCTGTCCCTCTGATGAGCTCATTTCTAATTTTCTCCAACCTGGTCACTCCGAGAGCGAACCTCAACATCTTCATTTCCGCCACATCCAACTCTGCTTCCTGTTGTCTCTTCAGTGCCACTGTCTCTAATCCGTACATCATGGCTGGCCTCACCACTGTTTCATAAACTTTGCCCTTCATTCTAGCAGAGACTCTTCTGTCACATAACACACCTGACACCTTCCGCCACCCGTTCCAACCTGCTTGGACCCATTTCTTCACTTCCTGACCACACTCACCATTGCTCTGGACGGTTGACCCCAAGTATTTAAAGTCCTCCACCCTTGCAATCTCTTCTCCCTGTAGCCTCACTCTTCCCCCACCACCCCTCTCATTCATAAACATATATTCTGTCTTACTTTGGCTAATCTTCATTCCTCTTCTTTCCAGTGCATGCCTCCATCTTTCTAACTGTTCTTCCAGCTGCTCCCTACTTTCACTGCAGATCACAATGTCATCTGCAAACATCATGGTCCATGGGGATTCCAGTCTAACCTCATCTGTCAGCCTATCCATCACCACTGCAAAAAGGAAGGGGCTCATGGTAGAGCCCTGATGCAGTCCCACCTCCACCTTAAATTCGTCTGTCTCACCTACAGCACACCTCACCGCTGTTCTGCTGCCCTCGTATTCTGCTGTCCTGTATTATTCTAACATACTTCACTCCAGACTTACGCATGCAGTACCACAGTTCCTCTCTGGGTACTCTGGCATAGGCTTTCTCTAGATCTACAAAGACACAATGTAGCTCCTTCTGACCTTCTCTGTACTTTTCCATCAACATCCTCAAGGCAAATAATGCATCTGTGGTACTCTTTCTAGGCATGAAACCATACTGTCGCTCGCAAATACTCACTTCTGCCCTGAGTCTAGCCTCCACTACTCTTTCCCATAACTTCATTGTGTGGCTCATCAACTTTATTCCTCTATAGTTCCCACAGCTCTGCACATCACCTTTGTTCTTAAAAATGGGCACCAGTACACTTTTCCTCCCTTCCTCAGGCATCTTCTCACGCACTAGAATTCTATTGAACAAGCTGGTCAAAAACTCCACAGCCACCTCTCCTAGATGCTTCCATACCTCCACAGGAATGTCATCAGGACCAACTGCCTTTCCATTTTTCATCCTCTTTAATGCCTTTCTAACTTCCCCCTTACTAATCATTGCCACTTCCTGGTCCACCACACTTCCCTCCTCTACTCTCCCTTCTCTCTCATTTTCCTCATTCATCAACTCCTCGAAGTATTCTTTCCATCTAGCTAGCACACTGCTGGCACCAGTCAACATATTTCCATCTCTATCCTTAATCACCCTAACCTGCTGCACAACCTTCCCATCTCTATCCCTCTGTCTGGCCAGCCTGTATAGATCCTTTTCTCCTTCTTTAGTGTCCAACCTGCCATACATGTCATCATATGCCTCGTTTGGCCTTTGCCACCTCTACCTTTGCCCTGTGTCGCATCTCAATGTATTCCTTTCGCCTCTCCTCGGTCCTCTCAGTGTCCCACTTCTTCTTAGCTAACCTTTTTCCTTGTATGATTTCCTGTACTGAGGGGTTCCACCACCAAGTCTCCTTCTCTCCTTTCCTGCCAGAAGATACACCAAGTACTCTCCTGCCTGCCTCTCTGATCACCTTGGCTGCAGTGGTCCAGTCTTCTGGGAGCTCCTCCCGTCCACCGAGAGCCTGTCTCACCTCTTCCCGAAAAGCTGCACAACACTCGTCCTGTCTCAGCTTCCACCACATGGTTCTCTTCTCTGCCTTTGTCTTCCTAATCTTCCTCCCCACCACCAGAGTCATTTTACACACCACCATCCTATGCTGTCTAGCCACACTCTCCCCTACCACTACCTTACAGTTGATAACCTCCTTCAGATTATATCGTCTGCACAAAATGTAATCCACCTGTGTGCTTTTACCTCCGCTCTTGTAGGTCACCCAATGTTCCTGCCGCTTCTGGAAAAAAGTGTTCACTACAGCCATTTGCATCCTTGTTGCAAAGTCTACCACCATCTGTCCCTCCAAGTTCCTTTCCTGGATGCCGTACTTACCCATCACTTCTTCATCACCCCTATTACCTTCACCAACATGTCCATTACAATCTGCAGCAATTACGACTCTCTCTCTGTCTGGGATGCTCAGAACTACTTCGTCTTGCTCCTTCCAGAATTTCTCTTTCACCTCTAGGTCACATCCTACCTGTGGGGCATAGCCACTAATCAAATTACACATAACACCCTCAATTTCAAGTTTCAGCCTCATCACTTGATCTGATACTCTTTTCACCTCCAAGACATTCTTAGCCAACTCTTCTTTTAAAATAACCCTGACTCCATTTCTCTTCCCATCTACACCATGATAAAATAATTTAAACTCTGCCCCTAAACGTCTAGCCTTACTGCCTTTCCACCTGGTCTCCTGGACACACAATATATCAACCTTTCTCCTAATCATCATGTCAACCAACTCCCGAGATTTTCCTGTCATAGTCCCAACATTTAAAGTCCCCACATTCAGTTCTAGGCTCTGTGCTTTCCTCTTCTCTTTCTGCCGAAGAACCCGCTTTCCACCTCTTCTTCTTCTTTGACTTCGACCCACAGTAGCTGAATTTCCAACGGCGCCCCGCAGGTTGACTGCGTCGGTGGCGGACGTTGTTAACCCGGGCCACGACCGATCCGGTATGGAATTCTTTGGATGAACGCTCATATTTGTTTGGCAAGGTTTTAAGCCGGATGCCCTTCCTGACGCAACCCTCTGCATTTATCCGGGCTTGGGACCGGCTTACAGTTTCCACTGACTTGTGCCCCCCATAGGGCTGCATTAATCTGATATACATATCAAGAAAAAATAAATTTATCCATAGTAGATGTATTTGTTAGTTTTGTTTTTATTTTAAATGTTATATTATAAATTGGTTGGCATGTTATCTTATCTTATAAATGGATAATGATGATTAAAAACAATAATGCTGTTTGATTTCTTGTTTAAGTATATGTAAATCACTGATGGAGGGAGGGGAGCGCCACATAAAATCTAATCGAAGGCAAATGCTGCTCTGTTTTCTCCATATATTTTTTATAGTAAATTAAATACCAAACTCATATATAGCAAACAAATTTGTCCATTGTTAAATTGAAAGGTTTGCTAGGATTTCAAGAAATACTCCTCCAGGAAACCTCAGTTATTGTGACACACGGATTATATACGTTTTAAATACTTTGGTGGATTCACTGACTTTTTGCGACAGCACCGTTTCCAGAATACTATTCTGTATATCATACAAGCAGAGCACACAAAAGACAATAGCATACGCAATAGAAGAGTATTCTCACAGACACACCAAAACAAGCGAAACAAGAAAATGCTGATGCTGCAAAAAAATTTCATTATGCCCATGTAAAAGTTTAGATTTTCCAATTCTCTCTTTTGGATGTTGTTTTCCACCTCCAGATTGTTTACTTTTTCTGTCGGTGCTCTCATCCTCTGGTATCTTCTAACAATTCTGCAGACTGGGAACATTCACCACAACTAGTTTCCTCATCAAGATACTTCATAGCCATCAGATTGCCTTTGTACTAAAGAAAATAATTGTCTTCCTAACTGGGTAGCTTCTTGGCCTGTGAATGGCCGAGATTAGTTTAAGACGCCTATTGATTAATTGTTAAGAAAGAACAACACTAAAAAGAGGGTGAAAAAAGCACCCCCTACAAATCTTAACATTTACATGCCAGGAAGTGTCCTCAGAGAGCATGTGGGAAGAATTAATGTTCTGAAAATGAGCCACTGGCAGTCTCTAACCAAGGACTACATGCAGCAGTCAATATGCCTAATTACCCTCTTCATCCTAACGGCATCTTATACTTCAGTGTTGGGGCTTTAAAAGTCACTGTTGATGCTCTTAGTACTAATGTAATGATGCACTCCCCTGTCAGCTCTGGATGCCTATACTGCCGTGGTTGATTCCCTTATCATTTACTTTTATATTACTGGTATACAGGTAGCGGCACGGTGGTTGACTGGTTAGAGCGTCAGCCTCACAGTTCTGAGGACCCGGGTTCAATCCCCGGGCCCGCCTGTGTGGAGTTTGCATGTTCTCCCCGTGCCTGCGTGGTTTTTCTCCGGGCACTCCGGTTTCCTCCCACATCCCAAAAACATGCATTAATTGGAGACTCTAAATTGCCTGTAGGCATGACTGTGAGTGCGAATGGTTGTTTGTTTCTATGTGCCCTGCGATTGGCTGGCAACCAGTTCAGGGTGTACCCCGCCTCCTGCCCGATGACAGCTGGGATAGGCTCCAGCACGCCCGCGACCCTAGTGAGGAGAAGCGGCTCAGAAAATGGATGGATGGATGGTATACAGGTACAGCGAACCCCTGTTTATCACAGGAAATATGTCCTAGCGCAACAGTTGAAAATCTGCTATATAGTGACCATATAAAAAAGTTTTGGTTTTTAAAAAAAACTGTTTTACCACTCCCACACACGTTAAACTCATTTTAAACTTCATGAATTGAATTTTAAATTAGATTAAAACTATTCCTTAGAGCTTGTTCTCACTCTATTGGTCACACAGTACTCCAAATAAGAGGCAAAAAGTGTTTGCTTCAAGTTGTTGGTTTGTCACTCCCAACTGACACAGAAAGCCAAACAGAACAAAATTAAACATTACTTACTTAAAGACCAAAATGTTCATCCCAACCACATAATTTCATCAAACAAAAGTCCACTAACTTAATGCTAAGGTGTAATGCGACGTGCCATAGACGGCTAATGTATTATCATAGATTATAATAATTGCAAACCTTCAAACAACTGCTACTTTACACACAAGAAGCAGCAACGCATACAACAAGACCGATCTATGTATTTGTATGAACCTCATCTTCTGTGGCCTTCATTTCTGGAAAATCACATTGGAAGCAATATTGACAGCAAAATTACTTGTCATCCTTATACTTCAACTTGTTAAAGCTGTACTGTAGACCAATACCAATACAGAAAATGCAACTAAGAAACATACTGAACAGTAAAGGTCCAACAGAGTCTGCTGCGGAATTCTGGTCGACCTTCAAACATTATTATTGGCCACATAAGCGTAAAATTAAGAGGAAAAAAGAAATTGTAATGGAGTGTTAGCATACCACTAAATGTTATCTGTTTGACTTTTTATTTTCTGTGAGGCTGCCCATGAGTGGTCAACAACTGATTGGCATCTCCTAAGTCACTCCTTCTGTCTGTGATTTGTTGTTGTTTTTTCAGGTGCGTGATTTCTTCTATATCAAATTAGAGGGACAAGATGGGGCCAGAGACAGCTGATATTTATTTATATATATTTTTTGTACTACTCCACTAATGACTAATGATGATTTTAATATGACAGTTTTTTTGTTTTTTTATAATTACAAACTCCCTCTTAATAAATGAGTTGGTAGTAATAAAATGTTGTCTGAAATTCCTCAGAAGTTAACCAATATAACAGCAAAATCAATACAGAACTACTTTTTTAAAACGGGTGCCAACCCGTATAACTCTTAGCCAGTTGGCAGCTTCCCAAGTTTTTGCGCAATCCTTTTGAAACAGTTTACCAGTAAAACATTTGGGTTGAATTCCAAATTCTATGTGTTTAATATATTTTTTAATGATTTTGCTTCAGTCAAGATCTATGAAATATGTAAGTTGGGAAATTTGCTCAATCACCATGTGGTTTGCACACCTGTCACACAGTTCTGAGGCCGGGGGTTTGAATCCTGGCTCCGGCCTTCGTTTGTGGCGTTTGTGTGTTCTACAGCTTTTTCCCATAACATGGATGTTAGGTTTAGTGATGACTCTAATAGTCAATAGGTGCGAATGTGAGTACGAATGGTTGTTTTGCCCAAAGTCAGCTGGGATAGGCTCCAGCTCACCTGCGACCCTAATGACAGCAAGCAACATAGAAAATGAATAAATAGATGGAAAGATTTTGTACAGTCAAATATATTTTCATATTTTGTGAGATCTATCAACACACTACCAGATATTTGGATCTTTTGCATGATATCTGAAACTCTTATGGGGCCTTTTTAAATGCTCCTTCTGTACCTTTCCTCTCTGCTTTTAATTGGCCCGCACCTGCCTGCTGACGCCAGCAAAACTGCTCTTTCGATTTCATACCCTTATTTTGCTGATCCAGTGCATGAGTTTCTTGTATCCTGATTCCTGGTGGCACGCAGGTCCACAGCTGCACAATTGGTTGGCAATTGGCCAAAGATGATTGGTATTTTTTACAGCGGGTTATATATATTTGTGTTTTGTTTTGGTGTGAGCAGTGAGGTCATGTATATTTGTGTGTCCAGCCAAGATAATAACTGCTCATTAATATCAGTGCACTGAGAGGTCACCATATATTTTTGCACTCTCTGTCTTTTTGGTGGTTGTTTTCTATTGGACAAGCCAACAAACTTCACCATGAGCTATTTAAGGATGAGAAAATTTTTACAACTCAAAAATTAATGTTATATGAGATGGAAATACTCCCATTGTTCAGTCATCCCCCGTGAACCAGGAATCACTAATATACAGTGAGTACGGAAAGTTTTATATTGCAGCCATTTGTTAAAATCATTTAAGTTCATTTTTTTCCTCATTAATGTACACACAGCACCCCATATTGACAGAAAAACATAATTGTTGAAATTGTTGCTGATTTATTAAAAAAAGAAAAACTGAAATATCACACAGCCATAAGCATTCAGACCCTTTGCTGTGACACTCATTTATTTAACTTGGGTGCTGTCCATTTCTTCTGATCATCCTTGAGATGGTTCTACACCTTCATTGGAGTCCAACTGTGTTTGGTTATACTGATTGGACTTGATTAGGAAAGCCACATCCCTGTCTATATAAGACCTTACAGCTCACAGTGCATGTCGGAGCAAATAAGAATCATGAGGTCAAAGGAACTGCCTGAAGAGCTCAGAGACAGAATTGTGGCAAGGCACAGATCTGGCCAAGGTTACAAAATAATTTCTGCTGCACTTAAGGTTCCTAAGAGCACAGTGGCCTCCATAATCCTGAAATGGAAGACGTTTGGGACGATCAGAACCCTTCCTAGAGCTGGCCGTTCGGCCAAACTGAGCAATCGGGGGAGAAGAGCCTTGGTGAGAGAGGTAAAGAAGAACTCAAAGATCACTGTGGCTGAGCTCCAGAGATGCAGTCGGAGATGGGATAAAGTTCTAGAAAGTCAACCATCACTGCAGCCCTCCACCAGTCAGGGCTTTATGGCAGAGTGGCCCGACGGAAGCCTCTCCTCAGTGCAAGACGTATGAAAGCCTGCATGGAGTTTGCTAAAAAACACCTGAATGACTCCAAGATGGTGAGAAATAAGATTATCTGGTCTCTGGTCTGATGAGACCAAGATAGAAATTGTTGGCCTTAATTCCAAGTGGTATGTGTGGAGAAAACCAGGCACTGCTTATCACCTGTCCAATACAGTCCCAATAGTGAAGCATGGTGGTGGCAGCATCATGCTATGGAAGTGTTTTTCAGCTGCAGAGACAGGACGACGGGTTGCAATCGAAGGAAAGATGGATGCGGCCAAGTACAGGGATATCTTGGATTAAAACCTTCTCCAGAGTCCTCAGGACCTCAGACTGGGCCAAAGATTCACCTTCCAACAATGACCCTAAGCACACAGCTAAAATAACGAAGGAGTGGCTTCAGAACAACTCTGTGACTGTTCTTGAATGGCCCAGCCAGAGCCCTGACTTAAACCCAATTGAGCATCTCTAGAAAGACCTGAAAATGGCTGCCAACCAACGTTCACCATCCAAACTGACAGAACTGGAGAGGATCTGCAAGGAGGAATGGCAGAGGATCCCCAAATCCAGGTGTGAAAAACTTCATTCATCATTCCCAAAAAGACTCATGGCTGTATTAGCTCAAAAGGGTGCTCCCTACTAAATACTGAGGAAAGGGTCTGAATACTGGCTGTGTGATATTTTCAGTTTTTCTTTCTTAATAGATCTGCAAAAATTTCAACAATTCTGTTTTTTTCTGTCAATATGGGGTGCTGTGTGTACATTCACGTGGGAAAAAAATGAACTTAAATAATTTTAGCAAATGGCTGCAATATAACAAAGAGTGAAAAATGTAACGGAGTCTGAATACTTTCCGTACCCACTGTAGGAAATTACGTTATGGTGCTCTACATTTTCCCTGTGCTTTTGTCTGAGTGACATCCATGGTTAAATATTTGCTTCCTGTTTCTTTCACGCCATTGCTGTATCTTTATTTAAATCTATTTTATTGCCACAAATCACATTTTAGAAACTAAATACAGGCCAGATTTTTTATACTATGGCCGATCAGCACATTGATGGAATATACTATAGTGTCTCTTAGCAACTAAATAAGACATTAAGGGACTACGATATTTTAGTGTGCTTGAGTACCAGAATGGACAGGAATGACAGTAATGCTGTTTACAGGACAAGACAGGCTAGCATCTTGTTTATGGATTCCAGTTACTTCTTCTGCCATAATAGATTTTACAGAGGCTTGGCAGAGACACTTTTAGACTAAGTGAATTAGACCTCCTTAATGTGCACCGTGACGCTGGAATGACTGCAGAGGTTCTGTTAGGTAATGATGCTGCTGCGTTGTTTGCCGTCAGACACCTTTGCACACTCAATAGCAATAGCAAGCAAGTCAAGGACAAATACTTTCCATGCATCAAAAATGTCTCTACAGTACTTAATGTTATGAAAGACATTTTCAAGTGACTATTTCAATGGTCTAGTGTATGGGCTCCTAATAAGCAATAAAATATGATGTTGTTTTTGACTTTGTTTCTAGAGAGTCAACTACCACCTATTTGTTTAGAATGACTGGATAATGGAATGCAGGTCTCATGAAACACTTCCCCCCCCAGGCTTCTATAGATGCTTTAAATTCTTGTTGTTTAAAGGACCCTTTAAAGAGAATTTAGAGATCTGTTTCCAAAAACATTATACATGTTTGAAGATAACTGCTGAAAATGTGCAAAGACTGAGAGCAAGGTAATACTCAACTGTGGAGAAAGGGTATAACCATTTATGTTTTCCTAAATAAAAATTTTTTTGGGTGGGGGGCATGCCTAAAATGGGACCCAGTGACACACTTTGGAGTCTGGCATGAATTCCCCCCCATATAACAACTTCAGCACCTTTGGTCATCCGGCGCAATGGTGACAGTTAACTAGCTAGCTATGTCTACACCCCGAAAATTCTTTTTCCCTTTGGATAGTCTGCTGGTTCAGCCGCTTTAGAGTGCCTCGTTGTCAGCCGTAAGGCTTTAAGCAGCTATATTAATGAGGCTCAAACATGTAGGGATGTGTAGGCACAAGAAAGATGCTAGACGAAGTAGCACACACATTTCCTGGTCGTAGAAATGGTGTTTGATTGACATTTGACAGTTGATTGGTGTGTTCAGCGCATTCAGAGGACACACCCGCAGTCTTCCAAAGCAGGGAGAATGGCTTGATATTTATTTATTTAAAAAAAAATATTTAACATTTTTTAAATGTATTATCATTTTTGTTTGTTTGAAGACTCATTTTATATTCTTAGCAGTTTTTTTATCATTAAAATTTGGCAGGGTTGTTAACAACACTTTCTTTTCCCCTGGATTATAAATTCTGAGAGAAAACTGATAAATGATAACAATCCAGTGATCCACAGTACATTTTATATGATTATAGCCAGTAAATGATGTGTTTATAGTTTAGGTTGTTATTGCGCTGTTATAATTCTGAAAAGTTGCAATCATATCCTGATGAATTCCTTTGGACTTGCACTGTACCACCTTGCTGTGACATCCGTTTAGTGCAATGAGACAGTATTGTTGTTCAGTGCATTGAAAGGTCATGTTGACACCAAAGCTCCATGCATGCACTAATACTAGTACACTTGAGATCAACACTGTGTTTTTTTTTCTCCCCTTGTGGCGTGTGTGTGGGTCTCTGTTTACTTATTAGTTTGGGCAGACAGGAAGTGGGAGGGAGTTTAATCCACACTGTCAGTAATTATTTGTGATGTGATCTGTGGTAATCTCCAACTCATCTGGTGTACTTAATCTCATTGTGGTTTGGGGTTTACTCTCTTCTCTACAACCAAAGTGAGAACTTGGATTATAAGGATCTGATGAGAATATTCATAGGGTTTGACTCTAATGTGTGAGCCACAAGGTTTTCACTGGTGAGAAATTATGCGGTGAAGGTTGGGTGAACATAATAGCGCTTTGCTGTATTTCCTCAAATAGTGGCCGGGGGCGTTTATTTACTGAACTACCTGATGTCTATTTAGCAAGGGGTGCTGCTTTGGTCAAGTAGATGACACGCCATTTCTCAAGTAATTGAGACACGGTGTCTATATGGGTGGAGGTCAAATTTGAGGGAATACTCTGTGTGTTACTTGTATGACCTCGCTGAAATATCTCCCTCTGCTTATACTGTATTATGCTTGGCATATTCCTATGCGGCCGTGCTTAGTCTGAAACAATTATACAGGTCCATCAAATATTTGTGCAAATCTTCATCCCATCTCCCTTAACATCCAATCAGGGAAACCTTGAAAAGCTTTCTACCATGCAATGTTTAACTTATTTTTTTTACACTACTCCATGTTTACTAAATAAGGACAGACACTAATGGTGTCACGGTTTTGATAACTAAAATTGTTATTTTAGGAGATACTTAGCATTGCACACTGTGGGTGGGAAAATAGGCCTGCTCTTTCTTTATCTTTTACAAAAAAAATAGAAAAGGGAAAAAGTGTTATTGTGCAGGGTTTTTTTTTGTCTGAGAGAAAACAACTAATAAAGCACAAATCAATATTTGTAACCAATTTCTGATGACTAAAACTATAACCGAGATCAAGCACAAAGAAGAAACTGTCTCCCCCTTCCTTCTTCCTTTTCTCATTCCAAGAGCTTTTGAATTGACTCAGGATGTTCAGATGAAACGATGTGGAGTGGAAAGGAACTTGTGAATTTCAAAAACAATCCTTGCAACGCTTGCTTTAAATTGAAATGTGCATTCAAGTGAAACGTTAAACAGGAACAGAAAAGATTAATATCATCCTGTCTCTTTTTTTCCCCCCTTCCACAGTCAACAAGCACAAACCATGGATAGAAGCTTCTTACCATGGTGTGATCACAGAGAACATGGGCACTGTGCTACTGGACCCTCCGCTTGTTGCTCTCGACAAGGATGCACCGGTCCCCTATGCAGGTAGCTATATGACAATAAATGCAAATAAAATGAAATTAATTCTGAACAGAGCAGAATCTCTATTGATGAACACAGTCCGCTCCAGGACAATGATTGTACTCCAATTTGTTTTCCAATTTTTCCCATAGGAAATAATGTAGGAATAATAAAGAGTTGGCAAAAGTACTCACACACTGTACTTAAGTAAAAGCACAGATACTTGTGCATAAAATTAAAAAATAAAAACCCGGAGAAAAAGTACTGCTTCAAGTCCTGTAAATTACAGTAAAAACTTACAGAAGCGGGCGTTTTTTTAGGCTGGCACAAGGCGCATTACATTCGCTCGAATCACTCTTATATGACCCCAAGATCTCAATCAATCAAGATCTCAACTGTGTTTGACTTTACCTCATCATATTTGTCTTTTTTATGTCAAGGTTAACAAAAGTAACAAGCCTATTTTGACAAAGGCGTAAAAAAAAAGGTAAATGGACTCCACTTATATAGCGCTTTATCTCCACTATCACAGTGCCCAAAGCGCTTTACAAAGCCTCACATTCACCCATTCACACACCAATGGGCGACTGCTGCCATGCAAGGCGTCACCAGGCCCACTGGGAGCAAATTAGGGATTCGAACCATCTACCCTTCGGTCACTGGACGACCCACCCAGTGTTATAACACTGTATGCAACGGATATTTAAGCACAGGCATACAGTATATTATTTTTTTCTTCTGCGAAAAACGACTAATATTACTATTATTGCAGTTTACTGAGTCAGTTGTAAAACGTCTTTGTGTGTGTCTCTATGTCTGTGTTATACTGGCCCCTGGTGACCAAGGTGCACGCACCCAAGGGAGCACAATGTGAGGCCGGAACAGATTATTGGCATTCACATTAATTTCAATGGGGAAAGATGATTTGAAATAAGAGTCTTTTGAGTTGCGAGCATGGTCACAGAACGAATTAAACTAGTGAGTCAAGGCACCACTGTATGCACTCATGTCCTGAAACTTGGTGTATATCTGATATAAGCGTTATGATCTTAAGTTTATATAAAACTTCTGACCAATGTTTTCAACTGCTCGCTTCTAATACCAATACTGTGGTTCAAGGAGGGGTAAAATCCATGTGGTTGCTGTCATAAGCAAAATGCACATCAGTTTTCTGTGTCTGATCTATTCTGTACTTCACATCCATCCAGGCATTGTTTCTCGGCAGTGTGACAGACCTCAAATACGCCATAGAATGAGTTAACATGTAACGATGACAGTAGAACATAATTATAAAGCTCATCTGCAGACGACGCTTTCAGATGTTGATTGTGTTGTCTTATAAGACGCAGCCATGCGATTATAGCAGAGCTGACAGTGACAAGAACGAGACGGCGAACGCCGTCATAATTAGATAAATTATTCCCAGACTCAGCTGCAAACAAAGAGCCTTCCTGACAGTTAGCACTTTACAGCTCATTATTGCCAAATGGTTTCTATTAATCCCGACGCTGACAACCATGGAAAATGGATATTAGACTTTATATTTCCCCTCTGTTTTTTTGGTAATGCCACAGATGTTATTTTGTCTTTTATAATGCTATGTCTGAGCTGCTCTGTAAATGTGACTGACCTGGATGATTGTGAAGCCGTTCATAGAATTCTCTTTACGGAACAATGAAGTAACACCTTCAGCACATACAGTAACATTAGCCAAGACCAGTGGCGGTTCTATGAGGTGTGGGGGGCAGTGCCCCCTTAACAGTGTGCCTGGACGCCTTGTGGCCCCCCTCCATACAGTTAATATGCAGTACTGTAGTAAGACAGCAGGATCAGCAGCTCCTGTGCACTAAATACACTTGCTGCACAATGAAAATGAGCAAGGAGTCACTACACAGAACACAACCTACATACACGGTACAACAACACACCAAAAACGAAAACCACCAGGTGAGTAAAGCACACAGACAACTATTATTATTGGGCAACACACAAAAAAAACCCAAAACTGCAAAATTACAATTGACACATAATTACTGCATGTACAATATGCCAGGAAGTCTGCGTGCCCTTCTCCCACGAACTACAGTACGTACTGTAACCAATGCGCTTCGCAGTTTAATTCTCTAGTAGTATCCTCTAGTGCGTTTTGATGTAAACCCTAGCACAAAGTTATCTACCTGGCAAGAAGAAATTCGAATCAAAAGAACAATTAGAGTGAAACATCAATAGAATGGACTAATAGGGGCTGGGGGTCATCCAATATAGCAGATTGTCCGTTACATTGAAGCACTTTTTTTTTGTTGTTGAGGCCTTATGCACCCATATCACTGTACAGTACAAAATTATTGTTTTGTAGGGTTTTTTGTGTTCTAAAACACCCAGTGCAGTACAAGGTTACTGTAAATAAATAAATAAAAAAACCCGCTTGATAAAGTTTTACTTTTAACCAAATTTACCACACCAATTTGCTTGGTCATGGTGACATTGTTGACATAGTAGTCATCATAGGCGAGTTGCTTTCATGAGCTGTGAGGAATTTGTGTGCTTCCTAGTTCCAAATGCGTTGCCAAAGGCAAACGGCTCGACAAAAAAAGGTTGCTGTACAGAAAATAGCATGTTCCAGACTCCAGAGACTTGTGTTTGTATTCCATAGAGTTAAGCCACCATTTCTCTCTCTCTCTCTCTCTCTCTCTCTCTCTCTACGCTGCGAGTCTATGTACAATAGATATTTCCATCATGACATGGCTGCCATGTCAAGGCCCCACATTCAACATGGCTGCCACGTAGGCACGGGAGGCACATCTTTTGGAATTGGATTTATTTTTTTTCTTATATCTGTGACCTGGAAATGTGTCAGTCCCAGTCTCTGTCTGCATTGTGCCACAGTTGGTAAACAACAGCGGACAATTCTGGAACTAACAGACTTTGTCAACGGCATTTTAAGTGACAAATGGAAACTATAATTGTTCAGTCCTGGCGGTCCGTTTTATCCAATATCTGTTATATTGGGGACTATTTTGTCAAGGTTCCACTGTACTACGAACGATAAAGGAAATACTTCTGGTCAAAATATAGTTGTGAGCCAACTTAATGAGTTGTCAGACCAGGCGTTAATGTCAGCTTGAGTTGATGGCATGTTTCTAGCTAACATTAGTTAACCTTACCACAACAAAACCAAGCAAACCCTCAACAGTAGCCTTATATAATGTTATTTCTATAGGCGTACTGTGTTCCTGAAATGTTGTGTATTCTTCTCCACTGCTTTTTGTTGCCTTTAAAAACGGGAATATGAGACACAGAAGATGTCTAGCTTCATCTTATCCATCCATCCATTTTCTGAGCCGCTTCTCCTCACTAGGGTCGCGGGCGTGCTGGAGCCTATCCCAGCTGTCATCGGGCAGGAGGCGGGTTGCCAGCCAATCGCAGGGCACATAGAAACAAACAACCATTCGCACTCACAGTCATGGCGACGGGCAATTTAGAGTCTCCAATTAATGCATGTTTTTGGGATGTGGGAGGAAACCGGAGTGCCCGGAGAAAACCCACGCAGGAACGGGGAGAACATGCAAACTCCACACAGGCGGGGACGGGGATTGAACCCCGCACCTCAGAACTGTGAGGCTGACGCTCTAACCAGTCGGCCACCGTGCCGCCAGCTTCATCTTATTTACAGTCTAAAGTCCCTGCATGGTCAGGCTTTAGAATACAATGAAAGAATGTGTGTGCGTGCACGTGTGTGTGTGTGTCTGTTTGTGCCCCCCCACAGTGAAATAGGTCAAGAACCGCCACTGGCCAAGACAGTTTAGCTTACTGACTGAATCTTAAATTAGAAGCCGTTGGGGTTTAAAAGGCAGACAAAAAGCAAACTAGTTTTGATCGTTCCCCCCCCACCTCAGTGATTAACACTTCTGGTGAGCTATTGCACCGAGAGGAGCAGAAGCAGCGCTGTGCCATTGCTTGACTGGCTATATTTCTTTCCCTAAATGTGTAGCGAATGAAACCCTCACAATAGCTACCAGGGAGACTGAGGAAAAATGCTGTAGCTCCTTCTATATTTCTCTCCTTTTAACAATTGCCTACCGCTATGCAAACATTTGGGCTTTTCGCCTCATGGATTCACTGTCTTGCCATTCTTTTTAACTCTTTATCACATTCCATGCCTTCATTTAATATCTAGCTTATTCAATATCTAGCCTAAGGTCCATGTTCTAGTTTGTGCTTTGTTCACACTAGTAGAAGAAACGTTACTAGTAAGACACTCGTCTTACTAGATTTTTTTGCACGAGTGCCTTCCACTAGTGAATTAGTAGAACGAAAAAGGCGCACTAATAGAACAACTACCTGTTGCTAGTAAGAAAAAAACAGTGCACTAGTTGAAATCTATATGTATGCAAAAGTTGTTCTACTAGTAAGGACCAAGAATGAACTAATATATGGATCTTAAGCTGGATAGCAAGTATATCGAATAAATGCTCAAGTTTGTGCATTTATTCAATATTCTTCATAAGGAGGCTACTATTGTATGAGAGATGCCTACTAGTTGGTTCCAAGTAGTGTTACTAGTGCACCTTAGTTGGATGGCTTTGTCATACTAGGAATGTTTTTCCACCACTGCCTTCTACTACTGTATGACTGTTCTGCGCACTTGTAGGACAACTTTAGCGTAATAGTGGGACAACTACATGTTACTAGTGAGGCAAAACCGTTCATTAGTTGACATCTAGTACTACTACTAGTGTAACCTACTAGAATTTTACAAGTGGTACTAATAGCACCTAATTTTCAACAAGTGCACACTTTACCGTCACTAGTAACGTAGTTGTTCGGCAAGTGCACCGACAACTAGGGTGTGCTACTAGTGTGCTGAACTGTCTTACTAGTGAGGACAAAGAGCATACAAGTACATGGACCTTAAGCTAGATAGCATGGATATCAAATAAAAGCCATAATATATGATGTTTCTGCACACTAGTGGAACAACTACATGTTAATATTGAGGCAAAACTGTGCACTAGATGATATCCATGTGCTACTAGTACTACTTGTACTATTGGATGTTGAATAAAATTTTTAGTAGCTCACGGCTATCAACTAGTGCACAGTTTTGCATCAATAGTAACGTATTTGTTTGGCTGGGGCACCCTAGTCATTCTACTAGTGCTTAGTAATGTCATATAGTATTGAAGAAATGTTACTAGTAAGACTTGGTTCTACGAGTGCGGTCAATTTTCTTACTAGTGAGAACAAAGAGCGTACTAGTACATGGACCTCAAGCTGATATTGAACAAATGCTCAAGTGACTTTCTATGGCTTCTCACTTGAGCATTCCAGAAAGAAGCTTGCATCAATCCTGGTTTTGTTTTACTGCAGAGGTGTGGCCTGTCCTTCTGTCTCCACATTAATTGCGTTGAGGGAACTGACAAGGATTGCTAACTATTTTCCTTCCCTCTCATCTTTCGGCCTCCTGTCACTGCAACCTTTCCTCTTTGCGTCCATTTCGCACACTATCTCTTGCTTCCTTCACCTTTCAAGCTCATGCTTTGTTCTCATTGCTTTTTGACTTGATCTCTTGTCCTTCCCTCCCCTGTGGCATCATATTTCATTGAAGCACCTCACAGTGGCCCCGACTTCAACATGATGTGTAGGGATAAATTATTACCGCACGCCATGATACCCAGCCCTCTCTCCCTTTAGAGCGAAGGTGTGTTGATGGAGCTGTGTGCACTGAGCAAGCCTTCGCTATCAAATTAGTATGAGGGATGGTTGCAGTGGACTCGAGGTTGCCATGAAGCAAATAGCCAGTTTCTTTTTCCCATTCTTTATCTCAGGACCACAGTCAACAAGCATAGATTCTCCCCATTCATCATGGTACCAGAATAGCCCGCCGTTGTGCACTACAGTATTTCCTCTGCGGAACAGGGTAATGGAACAGAAGTAGCGGGAAAGAAACAAGAGCATGCTGGGGTGGAAAATGTAAAACAGACAGATGGATAACGAAATTGTGTGAGCGTCATCACAAAAGAAAGAAAGAAAAAAAAACATATCCATGCATGGAATGCAATTTTCTGGGCCAATTCCCATTTGTCTTGTTTTTCTCCTCTCAAAACAATTGCCCAGTGGTCATGTTAATGTTTTTTTTTTTCTGAAATACATGGCTGTATTTTGGCGGCACGGTGGACGACTGGTTAGAGCGTCAGCCTCACAGTTCTGAGGACCCGGGTTCAATCCCCGGCCCCGCCTGTGTGGAGTTTGCATGTTCTCCCCGTGCCTGCGTGGGTTTTCTCCGGGCACTCCGGTTTCCTCCCACATCCCAAAAACATGCATGAATTGGAGACTCTAAATTGCCCGTAGGCATGACTGTGAGTGCGAATGGTTGTTTGTTCCTATGTGCCCTGCGATTGGCTGGCAACCAGTTCAGGGTGTACCCCGCCTCCTGCCCGATGACAGCTGGGATAGGCTCCAGCACGCCCGCGACCCTAGTGAGGAGAAGCGGCTCAGAAAATGGATGGATGGATGGATGGCTGTATTTTTTGAAAAGCAAAACAAAATGTGACATGCAGTGGATAAAAAGTCTACACACCCATGTTCAAAAGTCAGTTTTTTGTGCCAAAAAAAGAGACCACGATAAACAATTTCTTTATTTAACATATGTATTATTAACATTCTCTTTTAAGGAGTTTGAATGTGATTGGTTAAATATGAACACAGCCGAATCCCAGTTATGAGGCCACATTATTTCAGATACTTTACTGCGCTTGAATAGATTAAAACATATTTTCAATAGAGTTGTTGTAGATTGGAGATCAACTTAATGGTGGAGTTTTCAAGATCTTTTTCTTGAGCTCTTTTTTTTTTTTAAATATATAACAAAAACCTGGGATTTGACAGGGGTGTGTAGACTTTTACAGTCACAGATTTTTCTTTTTTATCATGTTTTATGTTGTTTTAAATAGTAGCGGGCGGGGGATTCCATTCAGTACGTCCTCTCAAAAGATTTTTTGTTTGAACGATTTGTTTGCGAACGACAACACTACTCGAGCCCTGTCTACTGCTACGCTTCACCCCAAAAAAAAATGCAAATGCACACAGATACAATCGAATTTGGTGCACTTTTAAAATTTTCAGTACGCATGCGCACCTGCGCACCACTTATTTGCACCCCTGGTCATGTGGAATATCTGGAAGAAGCTCATGGTTGACATTTTCCAATGAAACCAGCAAAATGTGTAGCTCTTATTGATAATCACCAACAAACATTATGTGTCACTTGGTTTACTAAAACAAAGTAGCAATGAGACTGTTGACCTGTTGACCTGTTGTGCCGTTTCATTAGCTCCCAAAACCAAGTTAGTGCGTCTTGTAAGTATGTATTTTATGGACACTTCTTATAAAGATTCAAATGCATCTTTTTATTTGAAAAAGTCATATACGGAACTTTATTTTGTCATTGTATAGTGTCTGATTGTGTGTATGCTACACAAATCTACAGAAAGCTCTATTATATTGTTTATTGATTGCTTTCACAAACAACAACAAATAGAAAGACTTGCGACAATCCCAGAAAAATAGACGGCCTGTGTGTATGTCTGAAGTTATCGATTAGAAAACACTGTGCATGGCAGAGGTGAATTTGCTGCTGCTGAAAGAAGAGTGCAGGTATTAGTGCTATTGGGAGTCTGCCAGTAAAGGGCAGGAAGCTGGAGGTTCTGTCTACACAGCATTTGACAATAGGTCCACCATGAAGCCTTTAATAATTGATTTGTTTTGAGTCCACGTTTCGTGTATTATTAAATAATGTATTTCTCTGACTTATTGACCCTTGCGGCTCCTTTTTACCTTCAACTGTCTGCTTGCAGTTCATTTATAGACTGTAAAAACTGCGTGAGGTTGACCAATACGCATTCCTGACAGCATAACAGCTACTTAATAGAATGAATATGAAGTTCAATCGAAAATCTCAGCTTTTGTGGGGTAAAATAGGCAAGTCTCAAAAGCATTTAACATATGGTATAATTTTAATTGTACATTTAGTTGTCCCCATTAAATTAGGAAGTCATGAAATATGAAGCAAACAAATAATGGGAATATATTTCGAGAGGTTAGGGGCAAATTGACACCAAAGATAAGGAGGGTTCAACTATTTCTGTGTAAAGGCCACTATTGGCATTGTAGCACTTCATTGGCATCCGTCACATTATGAAAACAGCACGGCATCGCTAGCGCTCCATTAGAGTCTCTCCTGGATGCTTCCAGGCGCAGCGCTGCGAGTGCAGACCTGTTTTGAGCAGCTCACACGCCATTACGTCGTCGCTGCAAAGCCTTTGAGGCAAACATACAAGTTCTGAAGTTAAACAGACTTGACTCTGTACTTATGGACACGACACGAGAAGAAAAGGTTACAAGCTTGACAAAGGTGTTAGCTGAGATGGTTCTCATGTGGTGTCCTCAAAATTCCAAATTTCACTTGTCCCTTTTAGTTTCCTACAGATGGTGAATTGAACTGCATACTGAGAAGTGGTTCCCTTACTACTACTAAGGAAAAAATGTCCTGTGTATGATATAATAATTGGAAGGACAGGGAACAAGTGGTTTGCACATGTACCTCATAGTTTGAAAGTTTGAGGTTGAATTGTGTTGATTTTCTGTGTGTATTTCAGCTTCCTCCCGCGTTACAAAACCATGCATGTTAGGTTACTTGACTATATTGTCCGTAGGTGTCAATAGTTTTGTATTTGCAGTGGTGCCTTGAACGGCAAAGTTTAATTCGTTCCTTGACCATGCTCTTATCTCAAAACATATTTCCTCATTAAAATGAGTGGAAATGAGATTCATTCCTACCCCAAAAACACCCCGATATATTTTTTTAACATTTGTATAAAATAAAAATAGCAATATATTGTGAAATAGAGTCATAAAAACATAATTGAAGAGAATGTAAAGATATTAACTGGTTTAGTGAAGTGCAATTAAGCCAAGTCTCACACACATCACATGCACTGTAGTACATTCACGTGATCTCTCTCTCTCTCGCTCTCTCTCTCTCTCTCTCTCTCTCGCTCTCTCACTCTCTCTCTCCCCTTTGTCCCCCTTGTTTGACGCCCATGCCTGCAGTTCCTTTTTAATAATATTAGGTGACTTAAAGCCGATCTGCGGTTGGGTGAATCCTCCACATTCCAGTAGCGTGAAAGGCTCACGTCTTCAGAATACTCTTTGTCACCATATCTCCCTTAACTTCACCAGCATAAAATGGATCTCTTGTCCACATCATACAATTTTCAACACCCTTGGCTGGTGTTATTTTGTTTGTGTGTGTTATGTTAATTGTTGGCCCGTGAGGCTGTGGTGTTTTCCATTGCACTGTATGCTTGATGGAGGCTATGTGGTTCTTTCAAATAAACGGTGTGTAAACTGGCCGTGGCAATCAGCTTGAAGCCTCTGTTTTGAAGAATATTTACGAACAATATGAGCCAAACTGCTGCTTTTTATGAAGTGAGTACACCTGCCGCCATACAGCACTTGTATCTCAAGTTTGGGATTTGCATGTAAAAGCAGAAACTCGGTCGATCGACGGCTCGTATCTCGAATAACTCGTAAGTCGGGTCACCCGTATCTCAAGGTGCACCTGTATATGTCCTATGATTGGCTGGCGACAAGTCCAGTGTGTGCCCCATCTCTGATCCCAAGTCAGCTGGGATAGGCTACAGCTCACCCACAGACCCAAATAAGGATAAGTGGTACAGACAATGGATAACTAATGGTATTAATAATAATGATTTCCATATTTCATGGAACAGGTTGAGACATACACTGGTATGGTTGAAGTTTAATTTGTTCCGTGACTAAGCGCACAACTCAATTTATTCGTCTCAAATCTTCCACACTGAAATGAACTGAGTAGCATTAAGCCGTTCCAAAAACCTCCACAATTCTTTCTAACATGATTTAATAGAGAAATAGCACTGTACTTTCTAAAAACATTAAAAGAGAATACAAAGAAATAAACTGGTTTTATAATGTGTAATTATTGGGACATGTCAAATGGTGCAACAATAGCTATGGTTTGTACTGTTAAATAAACAGCTGAAAGTCCATTGGAAACTGTGGCTCTCCTTGCTCGCATGCGAGGGCATTACAGTACCTTAATTGCTCTCCTTTTTACCCACTTCACTCGAGGGGCAGCGTATCTGAAGATCTCTTGTCACTTAAATTTTGGCTCGAAACGTAAAGCAAAAAATCGACTGAGTGACACCTCGTAAATTAGACTCATAAATTGGGACACGTGAATGAACACATTTTATATATATATGCTGTATATGTCCAGCTGAATGTCAATTATTAATTTGCAATATCCGATGTTGCTAATGGTGATAGCTGTAGTTTGGGTCGTCTTGCCGTGCTGCTTTTTCACACAGTAACGCGTCACTTTTCTTCAGACGGTGCTAACTAGACTGTTAGACCCCACAAAGCAGGAGCTGTGAAATGTGACAAGAAAGAAAGGGGTGACACATTACAGTTGGGGGGCAAATTGAATGTTTAAGAAAAGAGAGGTGTGGCGAAGAGAAAACATTCCAGATATGAACGTGGCGTAAAGGTGCACCAAAGGTCAAAACAAGACAATTGAAGTGACCAGGCAGGTGTCTGTCTGCCCACAGGGGAAGGGAATTATCTTTGTCTGCCTTGTTTGTTCCTTCTCTGCTCTGCCATTGTGTCTTTGTGGGGTTGTTTCACTTATGCAGTTAGCGCTGAATTTATGAGCTAATGGTGAGGCAGGTCTCCAGCAACAGAGAAATGCACCACATCAAACCGTCAGGATGCTCTTTTACGGGATGACGTCTATCTACAAACCACAAAGAAGCCTTTACTGTTCCAGGACAACATCGCAGTTAATCAGAAGTGTTTTCATTTCACTTTTTCAACATTTGAACACATTAAAAACATACACTCATATTGCAGTAAATCTGCACAGATCAAACGGTTCTACGAGTTGATTGATATCATGATTTTAAACTTTTTGTTGGTGCATTATTTTAATTTGACTTGCAGCTTTTAGCATGAGGAAAACACTGGACACTTCATTAGGTACAAATTTACAATGCATCCATCTATTTACAATACCGATTATCCTCACGAGGCTGAGATCCAAATACAGGTACAAGAGCTGCATCAAAATTTGGCAGGTGGTAAAAATCTTTTTGACACTGTCAGATAGGGATTGATTCAAAAGACTGAAGACTTGCATATTCGCGGTCCGCCATTCGCAAATGCACATTTTGTTGGAACCTCAACTCTTTGCTGAAAAGCTCACCTATGAGCAATAAATGTATTTCTTTGCTGAGGAACTGTATTGTAGTTAGTTGAGGAGCTTCACTGAGACCAAATTTGTACTTTGCCACCATTTTGTCACATCTATAGCAAATTCTAAACATTTCTAAAGGGCTCGTCAATTACTCGCGGGTTTTAACATTTCGCAGCAGGGCCCAGTCCCCATTTGTGGGGTTTCACTTTATGTATATTATTGTGGTTTACTTTGCAGTGGTGTAGACCAGCATTGCATTATACTAGGAGGTTTAACAAATATTTTCATTTCCTTATCTCCAAACATCACTGCAAACCACAAACGTACTAATTACATATGTTGGATAAGTAATTCTCTGACAAAGACATTAAGAGAATTTTTTAACAGGTCTCTGTTGGATCTCATCTCATCATTTTTATCACCTTGTTAACTCACCACTCTTCGTTTCACATCTGAATTACTGTCTAAAATACCTTACTAAATGAGATTGTAAAAAAACCAAAGCTATTTGATTAAATTAGTTTAAATTGAGGACTGTAACATTTTGCCTCTAAATGTTAATTAAGTTCAAACCTCCCAAATGAAATGTCACGGAATTTGCCTCAGAGGTAAATACTGTATATATTCAAGAATTTTTCTGTGGTGTAGGAATGGCTAAATGAGCCTGTTCCAGGAGTCTGCGTTTATGAACAAAAAAAATACACAAAAAATAATTAAGAGAGAGCATTGTAAATTAATAATGATCAAGGTTTTATTGCATTGGATTAGACATAGCAAGGATTTTGTCAGTTTTTGTCATTCTTAGTCAGTGCCCCATTTTGAAGGCCAGAACATATAGAATGATCATTTATGCAATCCATTGAAATATTACTGCATTCAAAAGCTTAAATACCCTTCTAAATTTTCCACAGTATGTTCTGTTGTTTTGCAGTTGTAGGATTAAAGTTGCATGGGGCTACTGTGAGAATTATTTGTTCATAAGATCATGGTGGTTTTTAAAAGATAACACACAATAACAAAAGATTCCAAACTGGAGCCACAAGTGTTAGTCTGGGACACAGTGAGCTACATTTTTTGAAATGTCATTTGGTGGCTAACTGCCTCGCTATCACACCACGCACATCATTAACTTAACTACGGTGGTTTGTGGCCAATGAAGGGAAGCCACTGCATTGTAGCAGCTCAGCCTGACCTCATTTGGTTTTTTTTACACCCAAGATATGTATGAGTCATAGGGAGCATCTGTGGCTATCACACATATGGTAGTTATTCGGGCCCATCTGATAGGTTCAGAATGCTGACGAGTACGAGAAGCTCCCGGAGGCTTGTTCTTTCATGAAACCAGATAGAAAAATGCAGGTTTTAAAGCTGCATTCCACTTTCCATGTGAACAAATGCTACATCGAGACAGGGGGGAAAAAAACATTAGTCCTGTACTAATAGAAACAAAACAATACAACAAGAATTCTTCCAAATGAAGAGCATGTACAGTGGTGCCTTGAGATTTGAGTGCCCCAAATTACGGGTTTTTCAAGATCTGAACTGTTGTTTAGTAAAAACTAAAACTAAAAATTGTAGAGTTGAAGCTGAAAAACATCTTATATTGATCCTATTATGATGAAACTATGACCCTTAAATGCCTATATGTAGGTGTATACATTTGTATGTATGGTTATAAAGTATAAAATACAACTCCGAATTGTTTTTGAAATTGGCTTTTCTTTCCTCAAAATTATTCCTGAAAGAACCTACTGTCTAACAATAGTGTGCAACCGCCCAGGTGCTGAAATTGCTTAATGTACTGTGCTGTGAAAAGCAGCTGAAACTAATCTGGTATTTCTCTGTATTCTCTAGTGATCTTTCTCTCTTGCGGTGACATGATGGGGCCTTCTATAGCTTGACAGGCCAATTAGATGCCAATTTGCATATCTTCACTGTACCATTTTCCTTGTTCATGTGAGCATAAAATGGGATAATCTGGCTTTTGAACCTTTTGTACCACATCAGAGTCACTCAAACTAACTTCATCATCCGTGACCCTGAGCTCCTCCTAGTCACCTTCACCGCCCGTAAAGGAGTCGCCTTGGTGTCATTTGCCTGCAGATTGTTTCTACCCTTTCAACTACAGTATCTCTGCTCTCGTCATTGTCGAAGTCTAAATTACAAGAAGTAGGCGGAGGTCAGAAACAGCTGAAGTAAACTGAAAAATATTCATATTGTTTGTCTGTACCAAAACCATAGCTATATACAATACCTTGTACAGTACGTTTGTAACTTGACTAAACACCACGTTTGTGTTGCAAATAGCACTGAAAGAAAATAGCAGTGTATTATATAAAAACATAAAAAAAGGGAATATATAGATATACCGTATTTTCACGACCATAAGGCGCATTTAAAAGTCTGAAATCTTCTCCAAAATGGCCGGGGCGCCTTATAATGCGGCGTCCATTATGTGTGCACCGAGTTCCAAAATCTATAAATGTTGTTGTGTAATGAGCGCGCCGCTTGACTGACTGGGAGCATTTCCTGGTACGCCCCCAGTAGGTATATAGTGCCGGTATGTGCATTGAGCAAAACAACATCGGTTTGGCTAAGGACCCCCGCCCGAAAATGGCACCTACGAAGAGACACGCTTACGAAGCACAGTTTAAACTGCAAGTTATCAGTTACGCGGAGGAACATGGGAATCGAGCAGCCGCGAGAGAATTCAAGATCAACGAATCCATGGTTCGCAAGTGGAGGAAGCAGGAAAACGAGCTTCGCCAAGTCAAGAAGACGAAGCTGAGTTTCCGCGGAAACAAGGTGAGGTGGCCCGAGTTGGAAGACCAACTCGAGCAATGGATTAATGAGAAAAAGAACAGCCGGGAGAAGCATCTCTGCAGTCACCATTTGACTGAGTGCAATAACTCGGAGTTTCCATCATTCCGGGAAGCTTGATGAAGGAACTCCAACCGCTGGACATCCGTGTTTACATGGCGTTCAAAGTGAAGTTGCGAGCGGCGTGGGAGCGATGGATGACAGATGGCGAACACAGCTTTACTAAGACTAGGAGGCAGCGCCGGGCGAGTTACGCCACATTTTGGGAATGGATTGTGGATGCTTGGGCTAACGTGCTGCTTGCACTGTTGTTCGAGCTTTCGTAAAAGCCGGCATCATTTCTGAGGAGCCGCACTGCAACGAGACTGACTCCGACAATGACGAGAGGGAACCTGGCGTGTTTGATGGAGAACTTGGCCAGCTGTTCATTTCAGATTCAGAAGATGAGGACTTTGATGGATTTGTGGATGAGGATTGATCAAAAAATAACATGAGTACATTGTTAAATACTTCAATTAAGTACAACCGAACTCAGTTTTGCTCCCGCTGCGTTTTTAAAAACATTGTTTTAGCGTGCATGCATGCTACCGTATGTTTTAAGCTAGCGTATGTTTTACCATGCCAATAATACGCTGCGCCTTATGTATGTGTTAAATACAGAAATATACCCTGTAACTGAGACTGTGCCTTTTAATATGGTGCGCCTTATGGTCGTGAAAATACGGTAAACAGGTTTTATAAAATGTTATGACTGTACGTATAGTTGGATGTGTGCCTTTAAGCGGCGTGGCCTAGTGAGTGATGTCAGGAGCTCGAGTCGGGTCAGCAGGTGAGTCTGCGTGTGAGCGTAAGCTGTGTCCAACAACAGCTATCTTGCGAGTGTTCTCATTTGTATTTTTGTGTTTGACTGTTTTTCCCGTTCAATAAACGGCTCAAAGGGCATCAGCAACTGTAAGTTTGAGCATTAAAGCACCTTAATTGCGGCATTTTTCTTTTTCACTTCACACTCAGGATTCAAAGACAACATTTTTTTATTAATTGACGCAAATGTGATGTCGATGTCGATTAATCGATGACGTCATAAGCACTACAACACTCACTGTCATAAAGCGTCGTCATGTTGGTGCTATGATGAATAAAGTTCTTCTTAGCAGACTTTTGTTGTCCATGCATTATTGAGCATAACATTTGGTGATCGGAAGTTGGGGTGATAGAAAATGACTACTGAGGTTATTTTTGGGGCATTTTTTTCTAAAGACGTCCTTTTTAAGTCCAGAACAATGAAATAAGTGCGAATATTCACATCATTCGAGAAGTCCTTTAATGTAAAAGACAAAGTCGTTGAAAGACTAATGACAGCGACTACTTTGCTGCTCAAAAGGACGAGTGCCTCAAGTGTCTCACAAAAACAAAGCTTCCGCATTGGAATTGTTCTCCCTACAAAACAATCAGGTAGAAAAACTCAACCATGTTCGTAATCCAGATTTAGAATAAACTGATCAATGTCAGACTAATGGAAGCAGTCAACTCAAAGTGATGAAACAGCATGATAGACCCAGTACACAGCTATTTGCCCGTCTGATGGATGTCTTACTGTTTCTTGTCAAGGTGAAAAAGACAAAACAGTAATGCTTCAGATGGAGAGACCTTGAGATTAACATCTGTTTTGCAGAAATAGAGATTGAAAGATAGAGAGGAAAAGCCAAGATAAATGAGGACAAAACGAGGGGGCCATTGAAGCGGTCAACAATTCATACCCCGCATGCATGGATAAGGATTTTATTTTGCTGGTATTTGTTGAAGGAAGTGTGTGGGGATCATGTGGGTGACAACTTTTAGGTTTGGGAAACCGCAAAACTGCAAGACAACACAATGCCCTTCATGAATAGTCACATAGTTCACTCATTGACTGCAGTTGGACGTTCATATTTGTCAACTGGAATCCAACCGGGCCAACGACATACGTTTTTCCAACTGGTAGTTGTGGAAGTGGGTCTCGCCCAGCTTGTCTGTGGAATTTGGGTTCGTAAACCACTGAAATGACTAACATATCCCTGTAGATGGCAGCGTTGCATCGCTTTGGATTTGGGATCAGCACAGCGTTTGAGTCGAAGATAAAAAATAGGCGGCTTGTGATGTCGATCATGAGGGAGAGAAATGCCAACATGCTGGATGTCAAGTTTTAGCACTTAACACTCGAACAGAGTATGTCCATGTATTGAACTTGTAAGTCATGTTACCACTGTAAATGAAATAGCTACAGTAACCTTCTGTATTATATTTTACACGTATGCCTAACAAATACTGCTGTGTATATTTTGTTTTGAATTTGTCAAATAATCAAAAACATGATTGATTTTTATTACAGCTTCTTCTGTTTGCCTCCATTTTATTGCCTTCTTTTGTAAATGACATTCCATTGTCCCTGTCAAACCTGTTACCTCTGCTTTTCTTGTTTTCCATTTGTCTTACTATGAAAAAAGGACCTCGGCAATTCACCACTACAAAAAGGTTGCTCAGCAGCTGGTAGAATGTTGCTATTATGTGAATTATAGTCCATCCTCCAGGTCCAATCTACTTCTAATAACGGCTCTGAAACACCAACATGCACACACATGGCCCAGGAGGCAGAGTACATATATTGCTGGACAGGGGTCTCCAGGGTCAATTTTGGCAGTGTAATGATCGTAATTGGCTAATTTTCAGCACATTACCCCACTTTATGTCTCATTCAGCAGGCTGTACTTTAGTGAAGGAGTGAAGGCTTGCCTGGCTCTGAATGATAGATAACAGTGAGGGCCTGAAACAGGGGAGCTGCTTCGTTAATTGTGTGTGGGAATGAACTACCGTGCCCAAATAAAGACACCGAGTCGAGGGTAGGCCATGTAGGAGACATACTCGGTCATGTTTGTTTATAATTATGTATTTAAAATAGATTCAGTATAGTGCAAACCTCCACCAAGGTCGAACTGTGAACAACAGCAAAAAAATAGATCAATTAGTCAATTAGCAGTCTACTCCCCTGTTCATGGAAGATAACCCAAGACATATGGTGCCATTAATGGTGAACAATTCCATTATTGCTAACATTTATTCAGATTATCACCAGAATTCGATGGCCTCTTCCAAGGCAATTGCAACACCACCTCTCCGCATGATTTTATCTTATTGTAGGGCTGGTGTTTAATGGACGCTCAAATCAGTTCACTGCAGGAAAAGTGGATGTACAGTACCACCATTTTCATTGAGGAAAGTTTTTTATTTTTTTATTTGATTAGATTTGTATACGTTTACATTCTTATAAATCTCATTAGTAACAAACAGAACATCTGACCAACAAACAAATGACAATCCAAAGAACACCGCTTGCATTTTCCCTTTGTGTTTGTAAAGCCAACCGCATGCTGAGAGACCACCGCCCAAAAAATTACAGTCGGCGAGTCTTTGCCGCACAGCAAGCAATTGAGCACTGCACACTTGCCGACACACTGCACCAGAAAAACTGCGACTCTGTATCGGGTTTTGAGGCACCGCATACAATATAGTGTACTATATTAATGTTTATTGAACCACAAAAGCGTGGTGCGATTGTGAAGGAAGAAGCAGATTGCCCTGGCCGCTGTACAGGAGATGTATTAAAATAATGCAAAGAGACGAAATGGGCGACATTAAAGGAGAGTGTGAATATTTTGGAAATGATCGATCGCCACATTCACCCACTGCACCAGTACATCTCGAAGACAGAGAATCTCTGCACTTTGCTTTTTAGACACAGGTGCATATTAAATCATTAATATAGTTATTGTAAAACCCAATATATACACTGTATAGGTACGGTTTGGTGGCGCTGCGGTGGCACCTCTCCTGCCTGGGTCTCACTGCGATTCAGCAAAATTATTGACCGACGGTCGACCACTCATGAAAACTCGTTCACGAACCCTGCATGTTGTGTGAGAGTTCAGTCTGCTTCGGCCTTGTCGCTCAATGTGTGCCGGGCCTAACAATATAAAGGGTGTCCATACATTTTTTTATGTTTTCACTTTTGCCATTAAAATATCTTTAATGGGATTTTCTTTCATTAACTCATTTCATTAAGACTTCTGACTTATCAAGAGGAAATATACAATATGAGTAAAAGTCAGTCAAAGAGTGAGCAGATTGAACTGGCTTTTTGTAATTATGTGTTTGTGTAGGTATGTGTTTGAGCCTAAATTATTTATTAGGGCTTTCCTTTTCTTCATATCCTTGAAAGGTAGAAGTATGGTAACTAAACAATGTGTTTATGTTATAATATGGTGGTCATATTTGAACTAATCAGGGACAAAGGGTCACACTGACATAAAGATAATGGTACAAAATCTGTTTTCCAACCCTCAATCCACGTAATAAATTCCACAACCACTCTCTTTCGTGGAAGAGCTAATAGAAGTTGATGAAAAGTGCTACCTTAACTGTTTCTTGGTTGCTTACAACAATATTGAAATATAAGCCCCCATTTCCATGGGTCTCTTCACAGAATCACTCTTTTCTCCACTGTCCACTTCTGTTTTTTCCCCCCTAAATATTGTTTGGGGCCAATCCCAGTGCACAGCTAGATCCCTTCTTGAGTTGTCCCATCAGATTTGACAGATGTGCATGTGAAATTAATGTTTGTGACTCTGCCTGCTACTTTGGACAAAAACTCGCTTTTACAGAAGTGCCAGAACTTTTGAAAGGCAATTTCAAATGAGTGAAAGCGTAATGGATGAGGGCAGCAAGCCCATCAGACAACAGCTGAAAAGAACAGAGTCCAAAGGTCTAACTAATGTATACTTGCACACACTGTTGCACCTCTGGGAAAGAAATCACACATTGACACATTGAAGTGTTTCCCCACCCCTCCAAATCCTTTTTTTTCCCACTGGAACAAGACATCCACACCACAACTATAACATCAGTGGCATTGATTGATCCTTTTCAGTGATTTTAGCATTGCAAGATTAATATTGTCTTACTCTGCAGAGCATGACCTTCAACACACCTTATAATAAGGATTAGCATCATTATCCATCCATCATTTTCTGAGCCGCTTCTCCTCACTAGGGTCGCGGGCGTGCTGGAGCCTATCCCAGCTGTCATCGGGCAGGAGGCGGGGTACACCCTGAACTGGTTGCCAGCCAATCGCAGGGCACATACAAACAAACAACCATTCAGACTGCACCAACGGGCAATTTAGAGTCTCCAATGCATGCATGTTTTTGGGATGTGGGAGGAAACCGGAGTGCCCGGAGAAAACCCACGCAGGCACGGGGAGAACATGCAAACTCCACACAGGCGGGGCCGGGGATTGGGGAGTGGTCGCGGGGCGACGCTCTAACCAGTCGGCCACCGTGCCGCTGCATCATTATCTATTAAATTAATTATACAAGTTCATTTGACTTAGTATATACTGGATATATATATGTTTTGCCTGACCACCAGGCAGTGAGAAGGCTGACCAATTCTTGCAAGTGCGTGTATCCTAGAGAAAATATACTGTATCCAGAGTGGTACCTTGAATTAGTTTGGTTTGAGTCGTTCCAAGCTCATAACTCAGTGTGCTTGTATATCAAATCAATATTCCCCATTGAAATGCCACCACATTCTTTGCTGCATGTTTTTAGTGGAAAAACAAACAGGTGACCAATGGTGCCCAACTGTGACAAACTCTTAAGGAATGTGGCTAAATGGTCCCCAATCAGAAGAAGCTACTCTAGACAGATGGGTGAGGCTAAATTATAAAACGGTTTTGGCTGTGTCACCTAATATAAATGAAGCAAAGTGTCAAAATTCGAATTGTTCTATTATTTATATTTAATTATTTTTGGGGCAAATCACCCTGACACATGAGGTGCGAGGCGGTGCTCTCAGCTTTAATCAGCATTGTTTTTCCTCTTATTGGTTACCATTTTTATCAACTTCCCCACTGCCCTGTGTATATGCTCTCTTATTTGTTTAAAATTAACAAAAAAACAAAGAGGTAAGAAGTGGGACTAACAATATATATATTTTATATATTTTTTATATTTTATATTTGCTTTCATCCCAGCGGCATCAGCATCCGATGACAGTCTCATACCAGGCCCTGTCTGACCTCTAAGACCTTTAGTTGACCTTTTTGTGTCATTTAACATTATCACAAGCGGGACTGTCACTCTGAGGTGAGGTTTCTGGCACCTCACTCTCTCTATGGTTGAGCTGTTGTGTGGCACAGGAACATTTATGATCAACTTTCTTCTTTGGAAAAAATAATATTACTATATTGAACTTTATTTTTAGTTTTTTTTTTTCTTTCTTTTGTCAGTATGTTTTACAGCGGCAGGCTCCAAAGCTAAGCTCTAAAGGAAAATGATTAAAGGATGTTTAGCCGCATTGTTTGTCAAAAAGAAAGATCATAAACATAAGTATGTAATACATTTTCTTGCAAAATCAGATCCTGCATCAGCAAAGCAAATTACAATTTAGTCTAATCTGATGAATTTCACAGATTTACAAATTCTGTGAACGTTACATTGAAAACATTTTCTCTTTACATTTAATTTGTTTCACAAAACAGTACATTGTAACTCCCTACATACATCCATCCATCCATTTTCTGAGCCGCTTCTCCTCACTAGGGTCGTGGGCATGCTGGAGCCTATCCCAGCTATCATTAGGCAGGAGGCGGGGTACACCCTGAACTGGTTGCCAGCCAATCGCAGGGCACACATAAACAAACAACCATTCGCACGCACATTCACACCTACGGGCAATTTAGAATCTTCAATTAACCTACCATGCATGTTTTTGGGATGTGGGAGGAAACTGGAGTGCCCGGAGAAAACCCACGCAAGCACGGGGAGAACATGCAAACTCCAGACAGGCGGGGCCAGGGATTGCACCCCGGTCCTCAGAACTGTGAGGCAGACGCTCAAACCATTCGGTCACCGTGCCGCCCTCTCTACAATCACCTCAAATCTAAAAATCTGTTCACTCCATTTTAGGGATTAAGTTTACAACATTTGTGTTTTTCAATCTACTTTCAGTAGGATTTGACATGTTGCTGAAGCATTTAGATACGATATCTACGACCTTGTAGATTATCACAACAACAACGTAATTAATGGCGTCAAAGAAGCTGTCTTTGACTGTCTGATTCAATATGATCGCTACCGTATACAACAAATAGATGCTACATTTTTCCCAAAATAACAGAATCTTTAAGCTGAAGACCTAGCAGATGGTTAAACATGACAGAGACCCATGCATAAGTTATTGCCTGAAGGTCTACTATGACAAACGTTAACTAGCACGTAGAGATGAATGAGAGATGGCACATTGGTTATTATGTTATCCTCCCCAGCATATCCCAAGTGCATTGCTCACGAGCTCCTCTTGAGATGTCTCTAAATGCACCTTTTGATGAAGGCTGCATGTAGTGTCACTCCACAATCTAACACACAGCTGTATCACATGACAGCTTGATGGTTCCCCTTTTATACGGTTCAATAATTGTGCGTTCGAATGCATAAGGTCTCCAGGGGTTCTTAAATGCCACCTGTCATATTTGTCATATTTATGCCTCCATTCATTTCCACTTGGATTGCAGTTATTACATTAAACATGATGTGAGACAGCTGATGTGAAATGCGTTTTCAGCTATACATAAAAACACAAAAAGGAGATACAAGTACATGAACACTGTATTGTAAAATCAAGGTAATTTGAATCATTTTACATTTTCGGAAGCTTCTTAGACAGGATCGCATAGGTATGTTAAAGTAGCTTACATTTAATCGATAACCTACAGTATGTCTTCTGATTTTTACATACTACTGTTGAATTTTTTTGCAATCACGTAGAGATGTCTTTTTTGTTTTTAAGCAGTTTTTTTTTCCAACTGGGATAACATTAAATTAGAAAAACAGTTCAGAAATGTGCTTCTTTAAAAAACGTACATTTTTGAGTGACCCCCTAACCCTTTTAACAGTAGTGTGTAATAAACAACTGTTTTCAGCAAGTTTTGTATATATATATATAAAAAAACTTGCAACAACAAAATAATGTTTCATCCATTTTCAGTCAAAGACTGTGATGTGTAAATGGTGCCACAGAGCATGTGCTGTCTCTTTGCATGTGTATGTGCATGTGTGCATCTTTGAGTGCATTTTTTTCCTGTCTTCTCCTTTCCTCAGGGAACTTGTGGGCTCACAGAGGTCAACAAAAGAGCCTCTGACATTTACATCACATTAAAGCCCGGGTTTATGTGTGTCAGTCTGCAGTCCATAAATCTAACAAGATACACAAGAAAATAGATGCCTCTTAAAACATATTCTCTCCTGCTCACTAGCTCTGATGGTCCCCCAATGCACAATTATTTTGTGTACTATATATTGTCTGTACAGAATGCGTGTATAAAAATTCCCCTCCCGCACACATCTTCACACTGTCAAATTCTGCTTTCTAAAAAAGCCATTTAGCTGTCACGTGGTGACACTTGAACTGTCACAAGTGACTCAGCCAGGGGGTGAGGAAAAAGGGGTGGAACCAGCAGCTGTACCCAAAAAGCAGTGCCTTTGAGTGCACAAACGTGTGATGTGTATAATTGCTTATCATAGTAAAATCCCCTGCAGAGAAAATGAGATGACATGTTGGAAGAATATAGAAGCGGTACAGTGACATTTTGACCTGTTAGCTATGTCTCTGTACTCAAGCTTGGCCATATCATAATAGCCTTGCAACCCCAGGGTACCAACAATATGCTGTAAATGTACTGTAAAATTACATCTTTTGAGCAATTTACAAGGCCTGATAGCTGTGCTACGTACTGTCCGGAGTGTGCAGTGATTGTATAGCACACTAAACTGAACAGACATTGGTACCTTGACTTACAAGTTTAATTCATTCCATGAACTAGCTCATAACTTAATAAATACATTTTTCTTCATTGAAATTAATTGAAATGACAATCTGTTGCAGCCCCCCCAAAACCGCCACCATTTTTTTCATTACAGGGTATGTGATTTTAAATTTAAAGTAATAATAATAATAACTTTTTGACAAAGTTTATCAGTGGCCCAACACTGCATCTGTCTGCAGTAAATGTCTGTGTGAAACATTGGGTCCGGCGGCGCAAACTTGATTCCTGGTGGAAATTCTGATCGACGTATTTTTTTAATCGACTTAGCAGAGTTATTTATCTCCCAACCCCCCCCCCCCCCCCCCGTCTCCCCCAGCCCTAATTGAATACACTACAAAGACAACATATTTGTTCAAACTGATAAACTTTGTTGTTTTTCAAATATTCACTCATTTTGAATTTGATGCCTGCAACCTGTTCCAAAAAAGCTGGGACAGGGGCATGTTTATCACAGTGTTACATCACCTTTCCTTTTAACAATACTCAATAAGCGTTTGTGAACTGAGGACACTAATTGTTGAAGCTTTGTCGGTGGAATTCTTTCCCATTCTTGCTTGATGTACAACTTCGGTTGCTCAACAGTCTGGGGTCTCCGTTGTCGTATTTTGCGCAACATAATGCGTCACACATTTTCAATGGGAGACAGGTCTGGACTGCTGGCAGGCCAGTCTAGTACTCGCGCTCTTTTCCTACGAAGCCACACTGTTGTAACGTACAGAAGGTGGCTTGGCATTGTCTTTATGAAATAAGCAGGGATGTTCAATATGCAGTTTAGGAGATAAGGGAACCCTGAAGTTGCATTGGGGACAGTGGCTCTCCTTGCCCACTCAGAGTAATTTAACTGCGGTGCAATATAATAGTTTGCTCATACCTCAAATATTGGCGCACAACACAAAGCAAAAAAAATCAACAAAGCACAGGCTGATAACCGGAAAAAAACCTGGTAAATTTGGGCGCTCGTAAGTACCACTATTTTTTTGTTTAATGAGACAAATGTTAGTATTTCAGACATAAGGTTGCCCACTCATCATGGGCATGTATATGATATTATTTTTTTATTATTATTGATTAATTTGAATCACAATTTTTCCAGGGAGGACTAATTATGCAATGTATCTTCAATAATTTTTAAAAACAATAATTGGGTCCAAACATTTTGGATTTGCACACCCCCACTAATATTTAATTAAATATTTAGTCAGTTTTCCCTCAAACAGATGCTTTGTGTAACCATCAACAGGCTTTTGGTAATTTGCTGAATATTCTAGCACTCCTTTAAGTAGAAACTGTAACATTCCTTACAATTGGTTGCTTTCCTGGCACATTGGCGACTTTGTTGGTTTACAACAGCATGTTTCATGCTGTCTCTTTGTATTTTGCACAGTGGATTTAAAGTGGATGTATCTTTTCAGCTGTAGGGAAAGTGAAGTTAAAAAAAAAAAACATTTCTTCCTGACAACTACTATACATATTGTGAAACCAATGAAGATGGAAAATAATAGATTGTCGTAAAAGCCCACTCTTCATTTACTCTTTAATGACATTTATATATCTTTACTTTAGACGTTTGGGTTTGGATTCTTTGTTGTGCTATATTGTATACATGATCTTTCAGTCAGATAATTCTCAAATTAAACCAGTATTACTTGTGACAATCCATCTCATGACTTAAGTGGGATTTAATTTAATTAGTGCATCTGCTAAATTCTTATTCTTCATAACTTCAATAGATCTATTTTAAAGTGATAACACTGCAGATAACAAATCACAGCTGAATGACAGTGATAGTAAATACAACCCAATAAGAAATTGTCCCACATTGATGACACAGGAACAATTTATTTAGAAAGACTGTTTTTTTTTTTAATTATAAAAAAAAATAGAACACCAACAACTCAAGTAGGCTGCATACCGGGAATACTACAGTATTCTGGCATACTGCCTGGTTTGATTTTTGCACATACAACATTTTTTTTAAAGATTGTTTTAAAGGTTAACTGTCTACCTGGTGGATTAACGTATATCAGCAGAATTGAGCTTTTTTTTTGTGTGCCCATGTCACGTTTTCATGATTCAGGGGAAAAGATAACCTGTGTGTGCTGGCATGCGCGTGTCTGTGTGAGGTGTCAGTTTGTCACCCGGAGGTCAAGCGGTTGGTCAGACAACCTCCCAAATGCAATTAAACCAGCTGAGACTGATGAATTGGTCCCGCATCTCACTCTTGAACTGTCACGACACCCACGGCACTGTTGTCCTTTCACGTCAAGAAAAACGGTAGTTATGGAGTCACTCTACGAGTACCAGCATTATGTCACTGTTAAAATTGATACATAGGATGATTGTCAGTCTGTCTTTATGTCATCTGTTTGCTCCACATTGAAATGTGTCCATTACCTAGATTGCAGTGATGGATGACTCTCAATGACATTTTGTCTTACACCACCAGAAATATTACTGCCGTCTTTGATGCGCTCAAATTTTTAATGATGCACGAATAGAATGCGTAGATCAGTGTTGTACCTGAACAAGTTCAATGAACGAAAGTTTATGGACTAATTCTTATTTTGTGAACTAAACTTAATTAATTTCTGCATGGTGAACGTAATTGATTAATTTTTGAACGAAAGTTAAATTTCATTCAAGAGTGCCAGGTTGTGTTGATACTATAAGCTCAGTGGTCACTGACTGCTGAAGCCTTGCAATGGTAAATTTACAGCCTATCAATTGTTTAGTGTTATCTTGGCCTCATGATGTCAAAATGTTGAACAGTTGAATTGTGGATTCAAAAGTAGAGAGAAAGTCAAATGAAGTTCTCCTGTAAAGGTTGTAGTGCACTTTAAGTTGATCCTAAAGTTTAACCTGAACGATCCCTTTTTGTAATCATTTTGCCGACTGTCTGATTAATTTTGCTCAAATTATTTTATCTTTCTGGCTCCACTGGTAGTTATTTCTGTCCTTGATCATTGTGGAAGCAGAAAATCTTGAAGTCATCCCAGAAGAGTTGAAACTGTTGGCCATATGGCAATGTCATCAGGAGTTTATTTGCTGTCGAGATGTAAGCAGATCAAACCACAAGTCCAGCAGTGACAAAAATCTCCAGAGCCACCGCTAAGATAACTTTTTAAACATCTTATCCTTCAGTCAACTTAATGTCCTCATTGCCACCTCTGCAAAACCTTGAGATGCGAGAGAAAATCCTGTTTAAGCCCACAGTCGGATGGCTTAGCAGAAAGCCCTCATTTGGTTTTAGTCTTCTTTTGCATCATCCAACCCCTCCCAAAAAAGGAGACTCAAGCATAGTGGAAGTTGGCTGTTTTCTGTGTGTTATTTGCAAGAAATAAGATGCAATATTTTTGTTATTAATTATGAGAGTAGGTGGATAATTACAGTATAATATGGACCAATTGTTATAGATAATTGAAGACTGGAATACACACACTAATATAAAAAAACTGCTTTTTTGCATTTGCACAATTAAATAAACAGGATTATACCAAGCAAACAAATGGAGATTAAAAATGTAACCTTCTTTTAAGGTAAAATGTGTAAAATTTGTGAGTCTTGTTCGTGTGTGTTCAGTAGGCATTGCGATATATTCTGACAGTCAGTAGACAGATGATGTGCTAGTCTGTCATTAATTAAATGAGAAGATGTGGGGCGAGTGTGAGCTCAGTTCAGAGAAAGAAGGAATCAAAGTTTAAGACTGTCTGATACTCTCCCCGGGCAAGCACACACACACACACACACACACGCACACACGCACTCACGCCTATTAATATTAAAGCTTGTGATTTATTTGTTTAAAATAAATAGACATATAGCACCATTAGACTTTTTGGTTTTAGCAATGCTAATAATGACTATGAATAAAGCATACAGTTGAAACTAGGTTTTTATTATTAATCTAATCCAAAGGTCTTTTGAGTTAAACCAAGTCTTACGAAAACAAACACAATATTTCCCATAGGAAAATTATTATTATTAAATGAATCCGTTAAAGACAGCCCAAAAAATTAACAAAAATACATTTTAAAGAGAATACTTTTAGTTTAACGTACATAAAACAATTTGGAATAAATATAACTCACTATTGAATAGGATAATTTAACATTAAACATCACTTATCTTTATAGAGGACCCTTGATGGCGTATGGAAAATTGCACGTAAGGGAGATAGAGGAGGAGGAGAGGTTATTGTGTGGAAGGGTAAACTGGCATTTTTGTTCTTTCTTGAATTCTACAGTGTATTTCATCTTCTTTATCAAAGGGTCGGCCATGCCACTTAGAACTATCTTTGGCTGAAACACCAGTATCATCAAAATGGCAGATCATGTGCATGATGCAATGCGGCGTGATACGTTACCAAACCCTACAAGAAAACTCTCAATAAACCTGCGCCTGCGATGCTTTGTGTTGGTCCTCAATTCCAGGAAATGACTGAGCGAGTCACACGGGCAGACAGATGATTTCAACATGGACCATTTTTAAGCGTACAAAAACCAAGAGGATGTATGAAAACTGGGACAAAATTTTGGTGAAAAGAAATGATCAAAAACCGAATCTTACGATAACTAAGGCGTACGAAAACCCCTACCGAGGTTCCACTGTAGAATGTCACTTGGTAGAGCAGAGACATCAGCCAAGGCCACACAATGAGTTGTTTTGCATGCATCATGACTCAAAATGAAATCATTTGATGCATCAGCACCTTTAAGCAGATCTTTAACAACATTTGATGGATTCTGCCCTGCCCCATTCACACCGTTTTGACAAAACACTTTTGCACTTTTTGGCTTGACTGAGACAGTAGGCCTCAGTGCTTTTTCACATCAGTGCTATTTCAGCGCAGCACAGTCACAGTCATAAGTCACAGAATCACTATCCTGATAAGAAGTGATACCTTACATTGTTAACTACTAAAAGCTGATTAAGGTGGATGTGTCCCACAGGCTAGTCACTAATTGGGAAAGTAGATTCTCACTCCAAATACAGTAGGAAGTCAAGGCTTCATTCCTCAGCCAATTTGTTTCCATTATGTTACCATGAGATCCTCCATGGAGGATATGTCATGTTAATTTTGTGCTAATGATGAACTCTAGTCTGCTTTCCCTGCCTAAAACACAGCAGTCTACAAACCTCTTTGTTTTTTGTTTTTGTTTTTGTTTTGATATTTAAAATTGTAACAAAGTACATTTCCTCAAATAGTGGCCTCCACTCTATTGATGCCATGTCTCAATTAATATATGCTTCACCCCAAACCCTGTCTCCTTCCCTCAAAAGTCTCTCGTAAATTAAAGTCTGCTCCTGTGCCTAGGTTTTTGTTTTTGTTTTTTTAAATTAAAGACTCTCTAAATTCAATTCAGAGATTTGTTTCGAAATTCATTATACATTTGAAAATAATTGCTGCAAACATGCAAATACTGATAATGTAATACTCAATTGTAGCGTTAAATTATTTTTTTACCATTTTTAATTTTCATGATTATTTTTGGGGGGCGTGGCCAAAACGGCTCCAAGTGTCTCACTTTGGCCCCTCCATGAGTCGCCACTTCCCCAATGTATAAGAACTTGAGTGCATCAGCGGTTATCCTTCACAATTGCAATGTACAAATAGCTAGTTACTACCTATGTCTACACCCCAAAAATGCATCGTCCCTTTGGATAGTCCAATGGCGTGGCCGCTTTAGAGTGCCTCGTCGTTAGCCATGAGTGCACGCAAGTCATTGTGACAAAGGCGAGGAGGGTAAAAGAATGGGAGACTAAAAAAAAAGCCAGACTTGACAGCCAGCATGTGGACTGTGAGTTGCTGCAACTTTACATTATTGTGCAATTGGATGTTTAATTGTCTTAATTGTGCTTTATTTTATTTTATTTTATTAACTTGGCCAAGCACTGTCTTCAAAAACTATGTACAAAGAAGTGTGGTGTAAGGTCAATTTACACTAAAGACAATTTTCCCCTCTTGTTTTTATTTATTATTATGTTTTTTTATGGCTTTCCAATAAAGACACAATCAGTGTGTGTTAAAATTGTGTTTGCATTAAATTGTGTTTATAATTTACTACTTTTGATACTCCTTCATTTCTTATTTATGGTAACATTGCTAAAATGTAGATCAGCTTTTTTTGACATGGTTTGTAATCAATTGTATCCGTGATGTCGTTTTCCACTTTTACTTTCAATTTGGCCTAATTTAAAACACATACCTTTTTGACAGTTTGACATTTTCGGGCACTGCAGTTCTTTGAAGGGCCATCTATTTTTTTTTACATTATTGTCATTAGCCTGCCTCTTTCCGTGGTGGTAAGCCCAATGCCAGAGGCCAAATTATGCCATTATTATGTTTACTTTAAAAAGCAACCCTTTACCTTATGATGTACTGGCCCAAAGATTAGACTGGCTTTCATCCATAAATTTCCACTGAGTGAATTTGAAGTGTTCCCTCAGGGGCCGACTGCTGAGAACCAAGCTAAGTGGCAAGAAATAAAACGTATGCGTGTGTATGCATAAGTACATGTTTGCTGACTCAGGAAGAGGCAAGATGAAATCTCTCTTCCATTTACATATTCATCCACACATTTTCCACTTGTTCAGTCCTCTATATCTCCTCCTCTGCATACTGCAACCCTATTGCATTCCACTGTAAAATTGAATCCAGAAATATTTGCTACAACGGATGGAGCAGAAAATGGATTTGCATCCAACCACAAAGTGTGACGCAGAAGTCACTTTTCACAGCTATCCACTAACTTTGTTGATGTTACAGGTGTTTTGAAGAGAAATTTTACACGCTCTCCTTTTCCCGTCTGAGTATGTTTATGTGCAGGGGATCACAGTGTCCCTTATCAGCCGTCTTCCATGTGTAAATATTACAACCTGCTGTTAAACTCATCTTGGAGGGGCAAATGAGGAACAAACATTCTTAAAAATGGCCATGAAAATTTTAAAACCTCAGCACATTGAATGCTGTCTTTTCACCCTGGAGGGTATTTTAAAATCTAATCAGGTTAAAAAATAATTCCGGGAGGAAATGCATGAAACGCCATTGACAGTGAGATGTAGTGTTAAAGGCGTATTTGCCTCTGAACCTGGAAGGAAGGTATACTGTACATGTTTTCAAGCAGTGGTTCTTAAACCTTTCACACCAAGTACCACCTAAAAAATACTCCTCTCTAAAAATGTATGGCACATAAATGTTAAATGAATTTTTTTAACTGTCAGTAAGTTCTGAGAAATTAGATGCAAATGTTTTGTACTTAGTTAAATAAAACCAATCTGTACTTAGGCAGGAATTCTTTAACGTATCTATGATTTCACACTGACTGTATACTCACCTGCACAAGTATCGTCTGTGTCCTGTATCTGACATTTTAACTGGCACATTTGAGTATTCTTGAGCGTACCTCCATTTACACCTGTCTAATCAATAAATGGTCACACGAGTAGGGGTCGGATATTAAATGGAAAGCCGTTTGAGCTTTGATTTGATATCCCACTAGTGTGCTAAGTTGTCCATGTTTTATTAAGCTCTTGTCCTCTCTGGTAAGACAATTCGGTGCACTAGTAGAATGACTGTCTTACTATTGATATTTGTTTTTCCACTACTGCCTTCCTCTACTGTATAACATTTCTCCACGCTAGTAGAATGACTAGGGCACACTAGTAGAACGATTACATGTTATTAGTGAGGTGACATCTGTGGACTACTAGTGCTAATAGTGCAGCGCTAGATGTTGTGCGTTGAATTTTCTTGACAAAGCGTTTACTAATCCATGGACAATTCAGCACACTAGAAGGATATCGAATAAATGCTCAACCGGCTTGCCGTAATATTAGGCATAAAGGCGAGGTGTTTTGATTTTGGAATAGACATTTTACGCACTTGCATACAAGCTACTTGCACAGCCTGATGTCGTCAAAAATAAGATTAATGCATTAATAATTCTCTCTTACAAAGACAATAATGCTTACTCACATAATTACATAAAGCTTAGCCACGTGAGTGGATAAAAATAGCTCTCAGTATGGTTCTGTAAGTACAGTTTTGGATATACTGTACTGTATGTAGCTCTTCTAATACAAGTTTACCTTTTAAAATCTCAGGCCCAATAGTGTTCATTATTCATGTGTTCACTTCATATCTTATATCTGAAAAAGTCCACACATATGTGGATTGTTGGTGGCCGTGACCCACAAGGTAGGGTCTTTCCCATTACATTCTGATATCTAAGGCTTATCAGGAGGGAATTTCTTCTTCTTCTATGCCACCAATGTACTCGATCAGATTAGATATGGGAGCCAAAGGTCAAGGTTACAACAGTCTCATACTGTATTTGTCCTGTACTCGCGAATGCAGTACCTCAGCTTTACACTATATTATACCAAAAGTAATCATCGCGATTTTCAAGTGATTACTCATGCTTGCTGCCTCACCTAACATATACATGCTTGACTCTCACACTGCCGCTTGCTTCGTTGTAAGTAAATCACTCTTCCATTCATTTCTTTTCTTGTCTTTTTAGGGGAAATTTGTGCCTTTAAGATTTATGGCCAGGACGTTCCGTTCGAGGCAGTGGTGTTGAATCGCACCTCAGGAGAAGGCGTACTGAGAGGCAGCGGCCCTGTGGACTGCGAGAGCCAGAAGGAATACACATTTATTATCCAAGCCTATGACTGCGGAGCTGGACCCAGTGGGGCCGACTGGAAGAAATCCCACAAGTGAGTGCAGCAGTGTGGATATGCAGTAAACTGCGTGTTCGGTTCAGTGTTTTAAAAAGTTTTGTGCTTTCGATTCCACATGATTCTTTCGACAGATAACTTGACAGTTATAATTACTACCAACAGGAAAATAAAATGGAATCTTGAAGCCCTAAAAACATTTTAAATTCTAATAACATGACAAAATAACCACAATAACTTACATTTTAAACAGATCAATCTGACAGGAATTGAAAAAATGTGAAAAGGGTATAATTATCTGGTTCAAATAAACATTTGTGTTTGTCTTCTTTGTTTGATGGCTGCGTGGGCTACTTTGTTTTGCTGTCACAATTTCTGTTTGCCGCACGTTAGAAATGCTGTTATAACAACGGCGACTGTCAGACCCACCTCTTAAGGTTGTCATATACCGCTATTTGTTCTGTACTCAGTAGGAGTCACTTGTCAAATTTCTGAGAACATGCAAACTCCACACAGGTGGGGCCGGCCGGGCATTGAACCCCGGTCCTCAGAACTGTGAGGCAGACGCTCTAACCAGTCGTTCACTGTGCCGCCTCTAAAAGATTCGATTTTTTAAATTTTATTTCCTCCTCAATCCGCTTGGAAAACTGTCTCAGCCACGAATGTTAAATGATAAACCTGTTCAGTATTTATCATCAGTCACAGACTCGGTGATTGTGACGTAAAACAGAACGATAGCCGATTAAGAAGCTACCTGAAGCCGGAGTTGTTGCTGGGCACAAACAGAGGAGTGACTGGTCGTGTTGACTGTTTGTATGAGACAAATCCCTGTGATGTCACACGTTCATCTTCCATGTCATTTGACCAAGTCCGAGCCATTGAGAAAACAGGGTAATTATGGCTTGAATTATTGACTTTCTTCTTGCGGGGTCGTAAAGGAAATCTTCTCCGGCGCTATAATTTGAAAGTGTGAAGTTTCTGTGCAAAAGTAGATGCAATGTGAGTTAAACTGCTTGGAAGGGAGACCCCACGTTGGCTTTAATGTACCTTTCAACAGGTAAGTTGATTCAGAAATAGAAGTGATGGAAATTCAGACATAGTTAAAATGATCACTGAGGGACTGGCTAATTAATGCAGCAGATAGCAATAAATGAAAAGCAGATGTAAAGGCCAGCATACTACCAAATGATCCTAGCCTTCCACTGAGTGGTTATTTTGGCAACTGATGCTGTTTGATTTACAATCTGTTTATTGCTTGCGCTTGACTTCTCTGTTGCTCAGATTGGTGCCAAGGATGTGCTCTTTTGGCAGAGAAATGGATAGCGCGCTGTAGTCTACTCAAGGCCTTCACTCAAATTCAGCTCAAACTTAACACATTTTACACTCCAACTTCAAACCCGATGATGGAGGTTCGGTTCGCAGTCTGTTCCTTTAGATGTGCCTAATCCGCCAGTTGACAGTCTTGGAATCTTCTCTGTAGAATAATTTATGACATCCATTCGCACTTTATCCTCCTCACCCACAAGTTTTCCCTGAATTTCTTTTTTTTTCTTTTTTTTTTTAAGATAAAAAAACTTTTTGGGGTGTATCTGGCGACGCAACCCCAAACACAACAAGTTTCACTTAAGTAAGCAGTACTGTAGTCACTTGCGTTCTGCTACCTGCAAGTTTACAAACATTATGAAATCATACAAATCATTGGCCACAACAAAAATGACAAGGAGTAGCAGTTGCAGTGTGGTTACCAGAGAAGCTAAGAGCTAGCCTAGCTTCTTCTATTTCTTCTTCTACTGCAACTCTTTCTTCTTCTTTGTATCTTCCAGCAGTCTGGCACTAGGTACCTTGGTACTAGGACAGCATTCTGGTTTGGGAAAGGAGACTTAACAGTTGTCGTTTGCAATCATGTGTGTCTGTGTTGGTCGTGTCCAGTGCATCAAGTAAGAACGCACTTTCCGGTTGTTTTGTTGGGGGGTTGTCATGTGTGGGGTCTCTCACATTGTGAAAATCAGTAAAGATATTAAAAATTGGTATGTATGTATCCTTCTTTCCAAGATTATGTAAGTTATTTTTCTCATCCCTAATAACAAGTGCATATTTGAACATTTACACAACTACAGTACAGTGTTACACCGATATATAGCATTTATAAGTATTTTTTTAATGGGTTTGTACCGTACACCTTACTGTAATGGCCTCGCATGTGGGAAAGGAGAGCCACAGTTGCCGATGTACTTTTCAGCTATTTCGCGAGTGACGGGAGAACAGTAAAAAGCAAAAACACAATGAGCACACTCCCGCAGAATCTGCTGTCGGCCGCACCTCTCACCCAGGCGTTCACACGCCGACTGGCCGACATCACATGCCACCCCACCAGGCCTCTTAAAGGTGCATGCATGTTCACCGACAATACAGTAGTTCCCCATGATAAACAGGGTTTTCACTGTATACGCTATGTGAAAACAATGCTTGCATACTTCATTACTTAATACTTACGCTTCTGATGTTCATATTTAGTTGCACTCGCGTCGGCGCACTCCTTCTGGATCTGTCCTCCTTTTCACTGAGCCCTGTCACTTCAGACGTGCTGACGACGTCTGTTTGACAGGGTTGCGTGCTCGCCCGTGTACGTCGGAGAGCGTGCGGTCGTCCTTTGTGACTGACAGTGACAGACATGCCGTGTGGAATTGACAGCATCTAATCACAGCCTTCGCTGCTTCACTCATACACAACAAGCTGTGAACATTTGGATGCTGCCGGCTTGGTGCTGAAGGTACTGTATGTAGAGATGGAAATTTATGAGCTCAGGGAGCACTGGGATGAATTTCTCCGGTGGAAGATGAATGGTGCAGTGTGTCCGTATGTGAGTGTGTGTGTACGTGTCCTTATCACTGCGTGACATTCTAAATAGGCCTCATTAAGCTAATGTCATTACTTTGCCAGATGTGCGTCCTCAGATACAAGTTGCAGGGAAGGTCACGGAAAAAGAAAACCTACGTGAATTATTGCTTCATTTTTATATCTGGTGTGCAAATTGTATCACGTGGTATTACATTGCATGTTTGGGTCTGTCTACAGTACACAGGTGAGAAAGAGGAGGGCGTAGGCTTTCTCTTCTTGGGATTTGACTGTGTTCTCCTATAACTGCCCCCTGTCTTCATTTGGTGTTCTTAAGATAGACCATGAAAAAGGTTTAATTAACTTTGATCATCTCTAATGGATTTCTAATTTTTTTTCTTCCTCCATCCATCTCTTCACTTCCTGTCTCTGCTATTCTGCCTCTTCATCAATCACCTCCAAACTACATGTCCGTGTGCGTGTCCCTGTGGTACCTCCGCCATTCCCTCGCTCTTCTTTCCCGCTCTTCTTTCCATGCCTTCACCTAGGGCCGTGGTTCACATTCAGGTGGATGACGTCAATGAGTTCTGCCCGGTGTTTCGCGAGCCTCAATACAAGGCTTCAGTAATTGAAGGCAAGATCTATGACAGCATTTTGCAGGTATTTTGTGGTTACACTATATATGAAGCCCGTGTTTGAAGTACATTGTAAGATAATATAAAGATGTCTATACAACACTGTTTAATCTTGTATTGTGTTATGTGGTTTCAGAGCTTTAAATCCACAATTACCTGGCCCTTCATTATAATCATGACTCCTGATGTGAATGTATAATATTTTCTTGTGTACTGGTTCTTCAGAATTGTATTTTTCGTTAAACAGAAAAAGTTGTATGTATGGACAGTGGTGATTTAGGAGATTTTCAAGATGCGACCCCACGTTCGGTACATCCTCTGCTTTGATTGCGAGCAAAATTTGATATACAAGTGCTCTATGGTGGCAGTGAACTCAATTCAAATCACAACAAGCAGCAGTTTGTTCTTCCAAAAAGAGGCTTCAAGCTGTTTAATGCAACTTGCAGTTGAAGTTTACTGTCAAACATAAAGACAAGAGAATTACATGTTGCGTATTTAAAACAAGCAACCTACATTGGCTTAAGAACGCATCCCGCTAGCTTAATGCTAACATACTACCCTACCCCCCGGCTCCCCACTGCATGTACAAAGTTAACTAACAATATACCATTTTGGGGATGTGACAAGAAAATCTGAATTCAAATAGGTAAAAAACTTTGGGAGCATACTGTAGCTATGTATGTAGGGTACCTCACACATTTGCTGTGTGCCTCGTTCACTACTATAATACATTAATTGTAAGGTCCTGCTACCGGTGTTTCTAATTTAAAAATTAAAGTTGATGGCATAATGTACATTTGTGTATTTTATTGTTTATTTAATCATTTATTTGGCTGCATCAACACAAATAGTCAACACAAATTAGTCACGGAGTTAGCCGTTAGCGTGACATGCTAGCCAATAGCGTCAGCATGAATTAACTAAAAAAACTACTGTTTCATTTTCCAGAGCAAGTTTGACGGTTAGTCCACTTGATGTCCAATTACGTGAAATCATGCTATTATGTAATTTCGTGGGTGCTCCACGTTGAGCAACAGTTACACAAAGCAGTCCGGAAATGCAAAATACGCTGTCATAATTATCAAATAGCCAGAGGTAATCGTAGGCACGTCCCTATACATTACGAGTATGACTTTATTGTGAAGGGAACAAAGAAAAATAACAGAAATTGTTTACCCAGTATTACCGTATTTAAAAGTTTCTATGTATACAAAAACATTGCCTTTCAATCTGATTTAATATCTTCAGTCTGGTAGCCGGCAGCTATTGAATGTATCGACAGTGTATTTTGTGCTGTGACAGGTGGAGGCCTGGGACCAGGACTGTTCTCCACAGTACAGTCAAATCTGCAACTTTGAAATAGTCACTGCAGGCACACCGTTTGCCATAGATCGCAATGGTGAGTGCGTATGCTTGTGTGCGTGTCTGCGTGTGTTTGCATTTATCTGGACTGGATAGCAGAGTGCACATTTGCGATACCTGCTGAAATCTATGGAAGTATGTAGTAAAGAAGTTGTACACATACATGTTAGGGAGAGGATTTTTTTTCTTTCAGTCATATACTAAAAGTCAACTATTGGTGTCAAATGTACTGTACATATAATTATAGGCTCGATTATCAGCACTTTACTATGAAAGGCTACTTGCGACGCTACAAATGATACAAATTAAAGTGAAATTAAAAACCACATGCAGCTGTTATTAACCCTGCGTTTACTTAAAAAAATAGGTTGAAATTATTAAATTTTTTTAAAAAGAAAGAGCAACCTATTTAATGCCATTCCCAGTTGAATTTTACTGTCAAATTAAACACAAAACAAAGAGAATTAAGCATTGTGTATTTACCAAACCACATAGCTTAGCCTTACAAAAATCTACTTGCTTAATGCTAAGAAACAATATAAAACATAGTAGACAGGCTAACAAATAGCACCTATGAAACGGTGGTATAACGCTTTAAGCGACAGATATTTGAATGTATTAATGGCATTTTTCATTGATTTCAATGGGGAAAGATGATTTGAGATACGCTTGTTTAGGCAACATTGTATTATGTTAAGAAAATACATCCATCCATCAATCCATTTTCTGAGCCGCTTCTCCTCACTAGGGTCGCGGGCGTGCTGGAGCCTATTCCAGCTATCATGGAGGCGGGGTACACCCTGAACTGGTTGCCAGCCAATCACAGGCCACATACAAACAAACAACCATTCGCACTCATATTCACACCTACGGGCAATTTTAGAGTCCAATTCATGCATGTTTTTGGGATGTGGGAGGAAACCAGAGTGACCGGAGAAAACCCACGCAGTCGGCCACCGTGCCGTCTTAGAAAATAAAACTATACAAAAATAGATCAGATATATTGGTGAATCAACAGCCTTTCTAGTTGTATTTATGAAACCAGGTAAGTCAACATATCAGAAATGTAAAAGTTGATAAACATTCCCAATATGTCCAAGAAAACTGCGCCTGAAATCTGCTATGTGGCATATGGCATAATTACTGTATATAACAGATATATGTACTCACCTCCTCTCCTCTGGAACTCATTACTATCTGACCAGACTCTATTTCCATCTTTAAAGCCAAACCCAAAACATATCATTCATTCATCTTCATCATCCTAGTCGAGTCTTGTTTTTAATGATGATGTTTCTTGTGTTTTTAATCTTGTTTTTTTCTTGTACCAGATATACTTTTACTGTTTGTTTTAAATAAAATCCATTCTTATCATTACAGTACTACAACTACTTCTAGTGTTACTAATTCATGTACAGTAGTTTATAGTGGGAAGAAATAAATAAGAATAAACTAGAACCAGGCTCTATTAGGCTTGTGTCTGTGCACAATTCCTAGATGGCTGGAGGACAAAATTCTGATTGATTTTAGATTGTTCTCTATTCCGAGCATGTCTCACATTTTCAGCTTTGGGCTATTTGCTTGCTCCCCCATGAATGGCCATATCCACACTGTGTTGATCTGAATTCAGTAAGATTCAAAGTAAAGCGGCGGCTGGAGGGCTTAATGTGCGTGTGCACTTTGTGCAAGTCTCTCTCTCTCGCTCCCTCAGTATATATTTTGAATATAAGAGACATATCAAATTAAGTGCACCTAATACCTAGAACCATTGTAACCATACATGTAACATTTGATTAAACGTGAACAAATGGGGAGCGTAATGTGTAGTGTGGAACCCTGCTGTTATTGCATAGCAGGCACTAAATTCAAAGATTTAAATAACACCTCTTGTTTAGATTGGCGATCATAAATTGGCTGCCAATCAAGACGGCAGTTCAGATGTTAATCCCAGCACAACTCTGAAGTAAAGTTAAGCTTTAGAATGTGTTCAACACTCACATGAAAAATATTGAAACTGGTGAACAAAAAAACAAAAAAACATGAGTGCTGCTGACTATGAAGCTAAATCAGAGAGAATCAAGTGGGGAATTTTAGATATTGCAGCAATGTTGAGTAGAGCATTTGGATATTTCTTTAAACAAGACATGTTTGTTTGTCGCAATTTTAAAAACATTCCCAGGCGTCTTAATAAAAGGTCTTTTAACATTCTTTGGTCAAAATACACAAGGGATGAAGAATTATAGCACTCTTAAAATCCATTTTTCACATACATTTTTTGTTGCCATGACGACTGGGGTGGAGCTAGGCCATTTGACAAAGGGAGCCTGCTTAGTGTTGCAACTTTTTCGACCCCTGTAGCAACCTTTCATTTGGGGGGGGGGGGATAAGCGAGGAGCAACATCTTACTGGAGACTTCTTGACAATGTCAGACTCCCCCCAGAAGAGAAAACGTGCACTATTTCATGGCCAGACTGCAAATGGACGATGCATGCGTGAAGCCGTCACCGGCTAATTTCACCACATACACATGCATACAACAGTGGGGGGGAGTGGAGAACAGCTCTCGACTGGACCCATTTTCAAAAGTAGGCAGGAAAAGAAAGATTTAATTGATTGCTTCATTTCATACTTGATGGGTGGGCAGGCTCCGGGGACCCAACTGTTTGTATACAAGCAATTAAAAAGTCAATTTGCATAATATATCCCCTTTGTTGAAAAAGAATGAAACATCTCAAGTGAGATTTTTCATATCACATATACTGTATAAAGCTGATAGCGTCTTCCATCATATAAGACATACTTGTTTAAACAGTGAGTGGAGTCTATCAGCCAAATTGTATAGGATTGTTTCAAAAAAACCTGAAATAAATTACATGAGACTGAAATAAGTACTTGATTTGGTCGTGTACATCAGTTGCACATGATTAAAATGTGGTAAACTGACCTTCTTTCTCCCCCACTTTTCCTAGAATATAATAGAACAATATATGTTAGTGTAACATTTTAACCATGTGCAACCGATGTACATGTTCACATTAAATAAATTCAAACGACTTTTTTCAGCGTTTGAATCATGGAATCACTGAACCATGATGCGAGTCTGCTTCCCAACTACTCAGCTTCACGTTCCGACATCTTTTCTTGCACGCGAAATTTCAAGGGATTTTAATTGGGAAGAAAGAAAGAAACAATATAACAAGTACGGTGATAAAATAATGAAGCAGCACGCAACTGTACCATGTACATCATCTGTAGCGCTTCAGAATCATTATCTATTAATGTGACCAAAACGTAAAACATTTAAATAAAATATGTGAAAGTCATCAGAGATACTGATTATTAAAAGTGTTAATGTGTGGAGATGGCTACGACTTGTTTTGCCAGTCGAAGTTGATTGTAACCAGTTGGACAGAAGAAATCTAACATCCACATCCATGTATCGGTAATGAAAGTGCAGCCAAGAGAAATGCTACGAAATGTAGGAAATAGACTGTTGGGACTAAATTAATACAATTTCATGGAACGAGTATTAGAACTTTGGTTATAAATCGACGTCAGCACTTTTGATAGTGTTTAGGCCAGCAGAAAAGGCCTTCGTGGCCCTAACCATCCGCCACTGGATCTACCAAATAAGAAGTGAATGTTTCTAATATTTCCCACTCTGTTTTTGTGCCCTTTAGGTAATATCAGAAACACGGAGCGACTGAACTATGACAAGCAGCAGAGCTACAAGATTATGGTGACGGCCTTTGACTGCGGTCAGAAGACGGCAAAGGAGGATGTGGCTGTGCATATTGATGTCAAGCCCGTCTGCAAAGCTGGATGGCAAGGTCAGAAATAACCAAGCAACACTTGGATTGTTTCAAGACCCTGTCAAGTAAATTCAGAGATTTCTTTCTAAATCCATTATACATGTTTGAAGATAATTGCTGAAAACCTGCAACGACTGATCATGATGTAGTACTGAATTGTGGAGATATAACGTTAAACTGTTTTTCACCATTTCAGTTTTCCTGATATTTTGGGCATGGCTAAAACAAGGCCAATTTGTTATTGTCCAACAAATGAAAAATCTAATTTGATTATTTCAAAACTATCTATTGAACCGGAAAGAGAGTACACTGGCTCGTTTTGGCTGCTGCTTCTGCCTCCGGAAAGGTTTTTCTTTTTAGTTTAAAATGGCTTACAATCACCAGGATCCCTCGTCGTACAGTTGGTTTTGTGCCTGTCGGTACCGTAATTCCTCGCCGCCTAAATAGTTTGCTAGCTGGTTAGCCGGCTAGCTCTCGTCATCTGCCATGCCGTGTTCGATCCTGCTCGACTTTTCTCCCATTCATTCTGCTGGGGTCGCCTCATTTCCAACTTTGGTTGTGGCACTGCCATGAATATCCTGTGCAGCTACTCGGGCTTGGCCATCGGACGCCTCCTTACGCGGAGATCATCGTCTCACTATTTGGTTTCCTGATCCATGAGTAACTGCAAGAATGAACTGCAATTGCGCACATGCGCGGAAACTATGCGCAGTAAATCAAAATGTCGTTGGCCATAAACGCAGACTAAAAATCATGAAACAGTTTGTATTTTTGGAAATTCGACATGGCAGCAGTTATAGCTCTTGTTGGAATATAGTAGTATGATATTCTAAGATATGTTCTAATTCGAGTCTGAAAATTCTGATTCACTGATCGTTTTTCCACGCCCACTCGAAACCCAATTTGAGTCGCCACCGATTCGGCACAGCCCTAATGATGAGTGCCTACATTCACGTCAGCGGTTATCCGGCACGAATTCCACATGTAACTAGCCAACTAGCTATGCCTACACCCTGAACATGCTGCTTCCCTTCGGATAGTCCACTGGCATGGCCGCTTTAGAGCACCTCGTTGTCAGCCGTAAGTGCGTGCACGAGACAAGGCAGAAAAGTGAAGGGGAGAAAAAAGTCTGATTTGACAGCCAGGGTGTGGACATTGGGGTGGCTGCATTGGAGCGCCTCGTTGAGCCGGAGTGGAAATCCCTGCGACGTTTTTAGAAGTCAAAATATCCATGTTGACTGGGAAGGCTGGCAGTGAATGAGTTAAGTGGATATACCTTCGCAGCGCAAACATGTAGCGATGAAAGATGCTGGACAAAGTAGCATCCATTTTTTCCAGGTCATAATAATAGTATTTAATTGACAGTCACTGAATGTGGTTTTAGTACAGTCAGCGAACACGCCCACAGCATTTGAGAGCGAAGAGGATGGCTTTTTGATTTTTCACAATTTTGAAGCCTCATTTCATATACATGGCAATATTTTTTAATCATTTCACAGGGTTAACAACATTCTTCTCCGTGGTTGGTCAAATTTAGAAGACACATTTTTCATTTTCCAGGGACTTTAAATGCATCTTGAAATATAAATCATAAAATGAATGACAGTTGTTTTGTTTTTTGTTTTTTTGGACTATTTAGAACACAGGGAGTGTTGTGAAATGTGTAAAATTGAAGCCTGCATTTCTTGAGCACATCCTTTCCCTGGAGGGAATTCAGTTTCATTTTAGAAAGAATGTCTATCATGGAAATCAAACCCTGAGGAAAAAAATAAAATAATAATGAAACAAAAGCTCTCGAGAGAAAGTTGACTGGGAGTGTTTCCTTCAACATAGGAGCCTGGTATTGGAGCGAGACTCTCCCTTGCTGCCTCACCTGTCAGCACTGACAGCATCTCACAAGTCCAACTCACCCAGGAATGAAAGAGGACGCGAGGGGGAGATCAAAAACAGAACTCAAGGGAGGAAAGCGAGAAACAAAGTTAAAGCGAGACAGAACTGCTGGTTCTTCCTGCTGTCTTAAAACAAAACTCTTACAGTGCACCATTTAGTGAAAGTGTATAGTTTTCTCCATTATCAGCTAAAAGGTCATCTTTTAGACATAATACATTATGGTCATGGTTTGTATATTTGGTCTGTATGAGCATTCACACATATGCTCGCAGACAGCAAGGAGAAAATAAATGGCTAATCCAGGGAATTTTCTCAATACATTGTCATGCGGTTTCACGCAACACTAGGTAGATAGAACCAAGAAGTGCCGAAGAGCTTAAAAACAACTCTTATTACACTGATAACACTGAATGTAATAAGTCATGAAAACTAATTCTTATTTTATTTTTATGCCTGTACACCAATTAAGGAATAATATCCTATATTGTATGTGGAACATGACTGGAGCAGTATTTTTATAGACAGGGCTAATGAATGCTAATACTGTATGCCACACACGGAAACCAACATGGAGCCTAATACATACTATAAATTTACATTTATCTAAGAGTGCTAAAAGATGTAAACAGTAACAAACAGCATCTGGCGTGATAACCATTTAAGCGACGGCTATTTGAACACAATAGGTGCCGTAACACATGTAGATATCAATGGAGAAAGATAATTTCAGCTGTTTTGAGTTACAGAACTGATTAAACTAGTATCTCAAGGTACACTCTATCTCATTGATCCTGTCCATAACTCCTAGAATTTAATTGCAGGTTCCTTGTAATTGAGACAGACAAGTGTTGAATATACAATTTATTTTTAATAATCAATGTGATTGCTTAAGGCTGGAACAAGCGGGTGGACTACGAACCTGGCACTGGTAGCAAGCCTCTCTTTCCAAAGCTGCATTTGGAAACATGCGGAGGACCCTTGTCTGGCATAAAGGTGATGGTGGAGCTGCAGACCAGTCACATTGGGAAGGGCTGCGACCGGGAAACGTACTCTGAGAAGTCTCTGCAAAAACTCTGCGGTGAGTAGCGGCAACTTGAGTGGTGGGGAAAAAAGGAAATAGGTCGCGGCAGAAGTGACTGTTGGAATAAAAGGAAGAGGGATGGATTTAGAATGCCTGCTCGAAACTCGAGCTGCTGTTTAGCAGCAGAGGGTCGTCGTGATGAGAGACAATGACATTTTAATTAAACAGAAGAAATTATATTTGATGTCTCGCTCTATTTCATTAAAAAATCCAGTGTGCCTATTGTGGTTGCCGAGACTGCTTGGAATTCCATTTAATATTCTTAATTAAATCTCTCCGGCCATTCCTAACTGTGACGTGTTCATTATTGCATTCCATTTATCCTCTGAAATTTCTTGTTTTATAAACTAGTTTACCAACGACAACTTCAAGTTAAGTAAAAAAAATATATACGTATATTTTTTGGAACTTACATACGCAGCTGTCACAGTCTCTGTACGCGGCTATATTCAGTATTACGGTAGATCTTGTTGTGATCACAAGAACATAATGAGCCAATCAAGCCGTTTGTTTACCCGAAGAGATTTGCAGGACTGAAGATATAGCGTGGCTTATTCCAATGTACGGAAAGTTGACTCAGAAAAAGGAGTTTTTAAAAATGAATACTTTTTTTTAGTCTTCTGGAAGCCACCTCAAAACTTTTGTCTCATATGTTGCGAGCCCGTGGCTATAATAAAAGCAAGAACATTAAGCAGCACTCTTAAACAAAACACAAGATTCGACCAAGCAGTTATAACATTAAAACGTGATAAATTTGACTTCCGGTCTTCTTTTTAAACACTTGGCCTTTGTTATTATTTTTTTTTTGTTTTTTTAACCGAATTATAGAAGATCAGCTTAGTTATGTAGATATTAACATTTGATTTATAAGACTCAAAAAGAGGACACACGTACATTTCTCTCCCTTCGACGGGCTCCCCCAGTTACCTGAAGCAGATGTAATTCCTTCGTTTGGTTTTGTCAAATTCCAAAATTAAATTTAGCGCGTTTTAACGTGATAAAAGATCATGTTTTTACGCGACATTAAATTGTGAGATTTAGCATGTTGAAAGGGGAAATTTATTATGTTAAAATGTGAAAATTAACATGTTATAACGTGATACTGACCTTTTTTTGTGTGTGGCAACAATGCACTTCTGTAATACTACTTAAAACCCAAATTTCTCTAAGGTGCATTAGAATGCTTACTTTTGGATGTACAGTATGGGTGGAGTTTTTCAGCTTGCATGTTTTTTTTTGTTTTTTTTTTTTTCCTGACAATCCTTATTTGCGGTTCTTCCAGGGGCAGCATCAGGCAGTACAGATCTTCTTCCCGCCCCGAACCCGTCCACCAACTGGACCGCGTCTCTCGTGACCGACAGCGGACGTGACAGTGACCTCATCTACAGATTTGATGGACAACAGGCAGCCAATGTTCCTGATCATGTGGTGCCCCAAAACCTGACGGATCAGTTCACCATAGCGACATGGATGAAACATGGTCCCAGTCCAGGACTGAGAGCTGAGAAGGAAACTTTACTGTGCAACTCTGACAAAACTGGTGAGGACACCATTTCACATTTGCTTACTGATACATTTCACCGACGGCATGAAATACAGTGAACCCCCGTTTATCACTGGGGATACGTTCCAGACCTGTCCACAATAATTATATATTATTTTATATGTAGTTTTACCACTCCCACATACTTCAAACACATTTAAACTTATCAAAACACACATTTTAAACACATGGTGCGTATTTGAACGTAAAAGCATACAATGTAGAGAAAATACAGTATAATATGTGTTTGCTTGGTAATTTTTAAGCTCATTTTGTTCCGGTAACTTGAATATGTTGTGTGAGGGGAAACAGACACCTATATCACCTTCCACAGCTCAATGTGCTACCAAAAACCAATTCCAGATAGGTGGCAGAATAATAGAAGACATCTCACACTGATTTGAATATTGTCACTGTGTACATTTTATGTAAACCCAAAGAACAACATTGAATCACCTAGTGCTGGTGGAAATGAGATGAGCCTTATTTTCCACCTTGTATAGAAATGTTGACGCTCAATATGTGACACTGAATGACACTGTGATATGATTTTTCCAAAGTGTGTCTGTATCCATATTTGAACAGCGTGTATTCAAGGTGGAAGTGACTGAAGTAATTTAAATGATGAGTGTGGGGTTTACCAAAGACGTTGTGTAAAATCACACAGCCGGAAATATCGGATGGGACATAAACAAACAAACAAACAAATAAAAAGTCATATCTTTGGTGATTGTCTCCATGTGTAACCACATATTTGTTGTTGGTTTTGCAGAAATGAACCGCCACCATTATTCTCTATATATTCACAACTGCCGCCTGGTCTTCCTGCTTAGAAGAGATTTCAGCCAACTCGATACTTTCAGACCTGCTGAATTCCACTGGAAGCTAGAGCAGGTAAGGAGCATGAGCATGTGAGGATAGTTTCAGGGTGATTTTCCACAGTGGGTGAAAAGCTATCATTTTTTTGGTGTCGTAAAGGGACAGGTTGTTTATTCCCATTACCACAGGCCCTTACCTGCTCACATTTCTTCACAGTCTCTTCTCCTCCTCAATGGAGGAGTCAAGAGGGAAGAAAAGGGCTCTACTTTGCTCACTAAGTCCCCAGTGAAGCCGCATTGAAAACACTGTTTACTCACAGAAAATAACTTTGCCAGCAGCCCTGGACACTTTTCGACTGTTATTTTTCAGTATTCTTATGGATTTGGATTATTTTTCCATCTATGTTTTTGGACATTACATGTTTTGGTTTGAATGCAAAATGGCACCGTCCCAGCCATCTAATCCGTCATTCTCCATGAACCAGAATGTATCCTGTAACTAACAAATGTACACACAAATACAAATACAGTGGTACCTTGACTTATTAGTGACCTGACAGGAGTTTTTCAAAATACAAGCTGTCATTCAGCAGATTTGTCTGCTTTGATTTGCGAGCAAAATTTTGAGATACAAGCGCTAGATGGTGGCAGCAAACTCAACTCGCTTCACTACAAGCAGCAGTTTGGCAAATAAAAGCTGCTTCAAGCTGTTTATTGCCACTCCAGTTGAAGTTTATGCAATAAAAATAATCATAATAATAAATAACCACATAAAACACAGAATTACACATTATATTTCATCTCGACCTCATCACTTTGCCCTACTTTGCTAGTTTAATTTTAACACACAGTGCAAAATGCCATAAACAGACTAAAGAATAGCAGCATTTTTTCAGTGTCACCCTCCTTCAAGCAACAGATATTTGAACACAAACGGTAGCAAACCAATAATGGTATTTCCATGCATTTCAGTGGTGTGAGATGATTTGAGATACAGTGTTTTGAGTTAGAACCGTAGTCAAGGAATGAATTAAACCCGTAAGTCGAGGCACCACTGTGCCGTGGTGCCTTGACTTACAAGTCAACCGACTTACGAGTTACGAGGCTTTTTTTTTTTTTTGCTTTGTGTTGCGAGACACAATTTCAGGTACAGGCCAACTTCAGATGCACCCTCACTAAAATGGTTGGCAACGAACGCCACATCTGCCCAGGATCCAATCTCTTACCGCTAATTATAAAATACTAGTAATCCTTGGTAAACCAGAAAGTGCCCTGCTAATCAGGGAATGGACAAACATTTTTATGTATTTATTTAGGAATGGACAAATTAATACAAAAAAACTGTGGTTGATTGCTTTATTTCACTTTTCTTGGGAATTTGTTGAGTCACCTTGAAACATAACCGTCCCCTCCCCAGGATAACAAATGATATTCTTCTGTTGTCTTATGTCATCGTCCGCGAGCTAGAAACCGATACAATATGGCACTGCACTTTCATTTTTTCCACTTTCAAGGTCGTCACTCTATTGAATGTATATTTCTGTGTCGTTTGTCAGCCTGCCCCATTCCCTTGGTGTATTAGTCTACAGACTCCCTATGCTGCATCTTTCAGAATCAGTGGGGTGAAAAGTAAATTTGGTTTCTTCCAGTATTTTGGTGAAAGTAAATATGTCGTCTCGTCACTCAGGTCCCTTTTGTTTGTTTGTTTAGTCTCAGTCAACTTCATTTCCTCTGATCTTCTGTGTTGTTTTATTAGCTGCAATGTTTCATCTTTACCTGCCTCTGTCTTTCTCTCTTTTTTTTACCGCCTCTCTGAGATACTAAAAGGCAAATGTCACGGCACAGTTATTTTAGTCTCGGAGATATACACAATTTCACTCTATTGAGTTCCTTGGAAGACGGTGTGTTGTGAAGATCCTATAAGAAATGATTTCAAAGGAGTGGGTGCTGAAACAGTGCCAAGCTCAGTACAATGCCTTTAAGTTAGGGCTTATCGGTCTATAAAAATGACAAAAAAATGTTTGAGGTGTCAAAATGATTTGAACAATTAGACAGTGAGGCTCAATAATATCGCACAGTGTATGTAAATCTAAATGTCTCACCATGGAAAGTAAACATAAAACAATAAGTTTGGAAATGTGTGTTTGATAATTAATTCTCTCATGTAACAATTATTCATCCGGATACTGTACATTTGTAAGGAACATGCACGGAAATTAGCATAGATGTTATGCTAATTAGAAATCTTCCACTACTTTAACAGAAACGGAGCAGCAACGCATACAAACAGAGCATGCAACAATACTCTCCGGCATACAGTATATTCTCCTCTCCTCTGTAGGAAAGACATGACAAAACATAAAGTAGTACTGTATTACACTGAAGGGGCGTCCTCTTCTTCTTGCTCTTTATTACACTGCATCTCTTGCAGTCGATCTCAGTGCTGCCTGACAAGTTGTGCCACAACTGGGTAGTACACTAATGGCATGCAACTCTAAATTGTATACATTAAAAACCCATTTAAAACAAAACGACAGCTCAAAATGCATTACAGTGGTGTCTGAACGGTGAACCGCGATACAGCGAGTTTCACTGTAGCATATTCTCATAGTAAACAACCTTGATTTGAGCTCAGTAAACTGATTATAAAAGATTAATAGGAGTGTGTTTATGTGTGTGTTTGTGAGCTTTAGGCATGTGTGTCTATTCGTGCCATTCCGTGAACCCTACTGTACATATGCAATTATATTTCAGGCTCATGTTTCCATACGCTGGAGGTTTGTAGGAGTTCTCCATATCCATTTTAATGCTTACTATGCTATCTCCTGTACCCATGAGTGCTATTTGCAGTACCACATGTGCTATCTCTGGTACACATGTGCTTCTGACAAAGAACAGAAAGTTTTTTTTTTTCTCACTGGTAAGACGACATGGATTTCTCTCATGTGGAACCCCAAGGCTATATTATATTTCTTTTGTGTTTTGGAAGAGCTTTTTTTCATCATTTCTCTGAGCCAAATGTGCAATTCTGATGCATCCCATGTCTCAGATTCAATTTAGGATGGACCACAAGGAAGCTTGCTTGTACTCGTATATTTCTGTGTGCAGAAATCACAAGAAGACTATGATGTGCCTTATACGGCCAAAGTAACATTTACTGCTCATGCACACGTAAACACTCACCAAAAGAAAATAAGAAAAAACACACATGCACCAAAAAAAACATCTTCACACACCAAAAAACTTCACTCACCCCAAACACTTCTCACAATATTCTGACTAAAACAAAACAAAAAACTCGAACACAAAGGGAAAAAAAAGCAATCTTTTCTTCTGTGTGAGACCTACTTTTGTTGGTTGAAACGGAACCCTGATGGCAACAGACTGAGGAACGCAGACCAGTCAGCATTTTTTTTGATGGCTTCTGTTTACATTTGGGCTCCCCTTCACACGCACAATTTTTGACTCTCACATAGACAAAAAAAGGTCTCTCAAAAAAAAAAAATTGAACTTCTGAACTGTGTGAAGTTTTTTGTTGTTGTTGTTAATATTTTTGGTGAGGGTGAGAGGTTTTTTTGTTTGTTTTTTTTAAATATAAAAGTGTGAGGTTTTTTTTGTGTGAGAGGTAAATGTTATTTTTGGCCTATACAGCACTCATAATAAATATGGTGCAGGTTTTTCTTATGATACCTCAGCTACAACTTATCTCTAATGACATTATAGTGAACAGACAAAGAAATAGAGCAAGCCAGTCTTACCTCAGTTGTTTCAAGAAAGTGCTCGATAACTGGCTGTTCCCTTGCTTTAGCGAAGGGGGAAAAGTGTATTCTTAGATGCATCACGATGCAAATGTATATATTCCTGAATCCAATTATGAATTTCAATAATCAATTATTATGCTGGTGGCACGGTTTACGACTGGTTGGCACATCTGCCTCACAGTACTGAGGACCAGGGTTCAAATCCCGCCCCCGCCTGTGTGGAGTTTGCATGTTCTCCACGTGCCTGCGTGGGTTTTCTCCGGGCACTCCGGTTTCCTCCCACATCCCAAAAACATGCACGGTAGGTTCATTGAAGACTCTAAATTGCCCGTAGGTATGAATGTGAGTGTGAATAGTTGTTTATTTATATGTGCCCTGCGATTGGCTGGCGACCAGTTCAGGGTGTACCCGGCTTCTCGCCTGAAGATAGCTGGGATAGGCTCCAGCACTCCCGCGACCCTAGTGAGGATAAGCGGTACAGAAAATGGATGGATGGATCAATTATTATGCTGGAGGAACAAAAAAAAGTGGAACCTCGGAAGTGCACACTTTTGTGCAAGTACGCGAACAAGTTATGTGAAACAAAATATTTAGGGAAGGAGGCATTCCATTCCACGTTTCCAGACGCTCGAAACGTGAGGTGGCAATAGAGTGAGAGATCTTGTACAGCTCGCGTTACTGTCGAGTCTCAGAGCAAAATGGTAAGTCAAGCACTGCTTTTTGGATTTGAGCTCATGTCTTAAAAAAATTATGTGTGGCCTGAAGCAACACAGGTAAGGTCAAAGAAAAGTTAACACAGTTTCTTTAAAATCAAAATAGCTGCAGACCACTCTTTTTCTTGGTGAAGTAAAGTACAGTCTTTAGTGAAAAGCAACATTTTGTCCCATTTAACTAATAAGATGTATATTTATACAACAAATTCTGGCATCAGCCACCAGAGGTGTGGACTCGGGTCACATGACTTGGACTCGAGTCTTGAATTTGATGACTTTAGACTTGACAATATTTTAAAAGACTTGCAACCCAACTTGGACATGAACAAGAATGCGCTGTACGCTCTGGTTAAGGAAGTGACCAAGAGGTCATTCTTTCACACATTACCTAATGTAATGATTTCATTAAAAAAAAAAAAAAAAAAAACAGTGCAACATAAAGCAACAGTAAATGTGACAGCTAAACAATAGTGTTGTTTCGTTCGTGAACATTTCGTTCAAAAGAAAGAATCTTTTTAGTAGACGTACTGAACTGAATCAATATGAAATGATTCATTCTTTGAGCTTGGCCGCCCCCTGAGCGAGTTGGCTGGGAGCGGAAACGGAACTGCTGTAGTGTTCTATCACTCACTTCTGAGTCTTCGTTGAATGACCAATGAGCAGCCAGCGTGCAGGCGAGGGGGGGGGGATGCACTAAAGATACTGACATGTCATTTTTGATTCGCCAACATTCTCACTCACTTAAGTGAATGACCAATGAGTAGCCAGCATCAGGCAGCACTGGGCAGGCGGCGGGGGGACGAGCTGAATGTGCTACTGAACTGAATGTACCGATGAACTAAAAAGTGAATTGGATGTACTGTTAGCCACGAGTGATTCATGCCTTGAACTTCGTCGTTCGCGATCCGTTAGCCAAGAGTGATTTGTTTGTTGAACTTCTTCGTTCGCGATCCGCTAAGAAGCGATGTACTGGTACGTACGCAGTGATTCATGCAGAAGTTCACTGCGAACTAGTACGATGAGTCAGTCAAGCACATAGAAACAAGCACACAGACGGGGCGTGGGTCGGATGGTGTCTCCATAATCATAAAAAGACTACAGATAAAGTCATGAGAGGACAGGAGACCGACATGCGAGTTACATTCGCCAGTGCAAGGCAAGCTGAAGCGGCAGCAGCAGGGAGTTTAAGGGGGGAGATTTATTTGAAAAGATTAATAAGAAATTTTAAATAACATATATTTCCACATACATTATTCATTACATAGATACATTTTTCTGTCTACTACAATTGGTATTGTTTAATATTATCGCTGTGATACTGATTTGCAATTAAATTATACTTTTATGTCAAAACTTGTTTGAGTGTTGTTTTCTTAATATTTATTATTGTTTTCTTATTATTATTGTTTGCATTTCAGTGCAACAAAACTCATTTAACAACCAGACATTTACACATACACTTTATGTTGATTTGACAGACATGCGTGTTCAAGGTCGATCAGGGCTACAAGGGAATACATCATATTGTATTACAACCCCAATTCCAATGAAGTTGGGACATTGTGTTAAACATAAATAAAAACAGAATACAATGAATTGCAAATCATGTTCAACCTATATTTAATTGAATACACTACAAAGACAAAATATTTAATGTTCAAACTGATCAACTTTATTGTTTTTAGCAAATAATCATTAACTTAGAATTTTATGGCTGCAACATGTTCCAAAAAAGCTGGGACAGGTGGCAAAAAAGGCTGAGGAAGTTGCAGAATGCTCATCAAACACCTGTTTGGAACATCCCACAGGTAAACAGGCTAATTCGGTATAAATGGAGCTTCCCTGAATTGCTCAGTCATTCACAAGCAAAGATGGGGCGAGGTTGACCTCTTTGTGAACAAGTGCGTGAGAAAATAGTCGAACAGTTTAAGGACAATGTTCCTCAACGTACAATTGCAAGGAATTTAGGGATTTCATCATCTACGGTCCATAATATCATCAAAAAGTTCAGAGAATCTGGACAAATCACTGCATGTAAGCGGCAAGGCCGAAAACCAACATTGAATGCCCGTGACCTTCGATCCCTCAGGCAGCACTGCATCAAAAACCGACATCAATGTGTAAAGGATATCACCACATGGGCTCAGGAACACTTCAGAAAACCAATGCCAGTAAATACAGTTCGGCACTACATCCGTAAGTGCAACTTGAAAGTCTACTATGCAAAGCAAACGCCGCCGGCTTCTCTGGGCCCGAGCTCATCAGAATCAAATCAGAATCATCTTTATTTGCCAAGTATGCCAAAAAAACACACAAGGAATTTGTCTCCGGTAGTCATCTAAGGTGGACTGATGCAAAGTGCAAAAGTGTTCTGTGGTCCGACGAGTCCACATTTCAAATTATTTTTGGAAATTGTGGACGTCGTTTCCTCCGGGCCAAAAAGGAAATGAACCATCCGGACTGTTATAAATATTGTATATGTCGCGGACACGCCACTAAAAGATGACACCCAGCACCCCAGTTTCGGGCTATCGCCGCTCCACCCGCCGAGGTAGACGACCACGGAGTGGCGAGATTCAACTTCGCATACAAACGCTAAGTGAATTACAAGCCAGGATCATCAAAGTGAGACACAGACATCTGCTTTTGTATGGTGACGCTAAGTGAATTACCAGCACCCGGAGCATCAAAGCGGAGACAAAAGATACCTAGTTTTGGACCAGAACGCTAAATTAATTAACTTCCACCACCAGCCAGCCCAAAGAGCCTCACCAAAAACGGCGTCTCCTCCCTGCTGCGCTGCTGCGCCAGTGCAACACTTGGCCAGTCAAGCCGGGACAATGGACGGGGTGCTCGCGACACCCACAGGCAACGTCACTGCAGACGCGGGTTCATTAACCACAGTCTTTACCGGACTTGACTGGGATCTAATATTTTAAGAACTTCACATGAATGCCACTTGTGACTGTATTTCTGCAAACTTGAATGTCTGATGTCGAATCTGTTGTCAACTGAACCAGATGAAATGTTTGACTCCATGCCACACAAATGCCACATTGCAAATATTACAGTGTTCTCAACACACACATACAATTTAAACATTCGTTACAGGGATTAAAGAGGATGGGCATGGGACAATGCAAAGCGGGAAAATGGTCTTGTTATCTTAAATCCATCCATCCATCCATTTTCAGAGCCGCTTCTCCACACTAGGGTCGCGGGCGTGCTGGAGCCTATCCCAGCTATCATGGGGCAGGAGGCGGGGTACACCCTGAACTGGTTGCCAGCCAATCGCAGGGCACATACAAACAAACAACCATTCGCACTCACATTCTCGCCTACGGGCAATTTAGAGTCTCCAATTAATGCATGTTTTTGGGATGTGGGAGGAAAATGGAGTGCCCGGAGAAAACCCACGCAGTCATATACCGCTATTTGTTCTGTACTCAGTATGTGACTCAGTATGAGTCACTTGTCAAATTTCTGAGAACATGCAAACTCCACACAGGCGGGACCGGGGATTGAACCCGGGTCCTCTGAACTGTGAGGCTGACGCTCTAACCAGTTGTCCACCGTGCCGCTTATCTTAAATCTAATTATTAATATTTTATTCCACTGGTTTTAAACCACAAATCATACTAAGATGAAATGCATTTCTAGAGGCGCGGTCTGCCTTCCAATTGGTCAAAAGGGGCTGGCCTCGCTCTCTGAAGCGGATTAAAAGGCCGAAGCTCCTTTCTCTTTCTCTCTCGCTCGCTCTCTCACTCTCTCTCGTTGTTCCACTTGCCAAAGACCTGGCCCAACCTCTCAGCACGAGGTGGCGGAGACTGGGAGATGCCGAACTTCCCTGCCGCGCTGCCAAGCGTGGACCGCAGGAAGCACCTGCTAGCTCCCCAAAGCTACCCTTTTGGGTGTGGAGCCGTTTACGGACATGGCGATGCGAGCTTTCCCTGACCGCGTGGCAAGCAATGCCACTTCCAGCGCGCCGACCAACCTGCACTTGAAGTGCGTCTTTTTCTCTTTGCTTCCTTTTCCTGCCTGCCTGAATTGGTCAACACACGTAAGTCAAACTTGCGGTCTACTAAAAGTACAGATTAGTGGATATTCGGGTTTTAAATTAACGAGAACAGGAATCCCCAGCTACATGCATTGCCACTACACGCTCATTCTACCAATTTCACATCGCAAGTCTGTTTCCTTTGCCATTGTTCGTCTGTACTTTGTTCATTTTGTGTTTTTCTGTATTGCTTACATTTTCCATAAAATTCACTACCTGCATTGTTGTGTGTTTGGGTTCGAGGAAAGAAACCTCTGGGCCTGTAGAGCTCTTATGAAAAATTCAGAAAGTGTAGCGATCTTCAGATTACGAGACTGATAAAAAGGTTTCTCGTCACTTTCCCTAAATTGTATCCAGATACAAAGTAAAGTGGTGCCCCTTTCTAGATAAAATATCTTGATTTATAACACTGTAATTTAAAATTATGCTAAACCGGAAGTAACACAGGCGTCGCTTCCAGCTCATTCTTTTCTCTTAAATTAATCACATTTTTATTTAACCCATATACGCTGCACATATATTCAAATATAATTTTACTTTGTTGGTAAAATGACTCGAAAGGACTTGAAACTCAAAGTGTAGGACTGAACTCGGGACTTGCCTGTCTCGACTTGGGACTTGACTTGAGGGCAAAGACTCGAGACTTGTGACTTGCAAAACAATGACTTGGTCCCACCTCTGTCAGCCAGTGAAACAAAACCAAATCCATTCACATGCTGTGCTTTATTCAGAAAAAGTGATCACAGAAAATGATGTTCATCCCATTATGCACAATATAAAACAAGTATAAACCAAAAATATCACATATAAAGCAGGTCTGGTTATTAATGAGGCTTACTGATTATTATGGGCCTGCTTATGGTGCAGATAATGGCCTTAACTCATTAAACATTTGGTAACTGCCTTAAGTCATTTATCAGTCCTTTAAAAACTTTGAGGTTACAGTATCTGCTAATTATGCAAGGTAGTATGTCTCCATAAGTATTTAGCCCAAGGCCAGACAAATAATGGCGGTCCTAAAAGGAATAAGGTCCATTTAAAATCCATCCCATCCATTACCTGAGCCGCTTATCCTCACAAGGGTCGCAGGACCATTTAAAATGTATTAATATTATTCATTATTTAATTTGATTGAATTTCCAATAGACTTGTTTCCAATCGGTTGCTCAGTTTTTGATTAAATTTGATTACCTCTCAGAGAGGTATTCATTTAACATATTTTTGTAGTTGCAATGGGAGGAGAATTGCATTAGTGTTACCACTATATTGTGGTTTATATTCATTGTTCTCGCCCCCGCTTTTCCCTGGTTTGGCACCCGTTATCCGTCCATTATCTGCTGTACTATGCACTGTACCGTGCCTTGTGAATACGGGTTTGATTCATTCCATGCCACGCTCGTAACTCAAATCATATTTCCCCATTGAAATGAATGGAAATGCTATTAATCCATTCTAGCCTCCCACTAAAGAATAAAATATATTTTGTAATGTTTTTAACAACAAAAATAGCCTTCTATAATACTATACTTTATAGACACATACAGTAATGGCATAATTCAATAGAATGTAAAGAAATTAAACTGTTTTTGCCACATTATTTTCCTTCAATTCAATGGACATTGTGCTGCTCCTTCTGGTGTGTGCGCCTCTAATAGGCACAGTATTTTCTAGACTTTTATGCTTATTTTTGTGTTCAAATCTGTTCACATGCATTTGAAAATTGTTTTGTATTAAGTTTAAGTGAGTCTAAAGTGCATGGGAGGGGTAAAATGTCCCCCCCAAAAATATGGTCTTTCTATATCGTGAATTTTTACGTATTGCGGGTGGGACTCGACCGGTTTTACTGTACATCATACTCAACAAAAACAATACTAATTTCAGGATAATAAATATTTCACGGGTATTTAGTTCATGGTTATCAAATGAATGAACTACATCTCATTGAGGCAGTGTTGCTTGGTAGCCCTAAACCTCCCCAATGGAGAGATGAGTAGTACAGTAGAGAGCTAGAGTGCGGCCGTGTGTGTTACAAGGACAAGGTCAGTGGGATTTGTGAAGAATGTTGGCATGGAAAGGAAGTGAGGGAGGAGGTGACTCCCGTATGTCAGAGCTGCCTCTGACTGTCCTCATTCCTCTTGCACTTAGGAAGGACACTCAATGGCTTCCCCTGCAACTCCATTTAGCTGTATTGATTTTTCAGTTGTCACCCCAGAGAGGAGAGGCAGAGAGCCATGAAAGAAAGTTGGCAGAGCGAAGGAAAGAGGCCTCTATTTGCCAGAGGGATCAAACAGACTGAAGGAATGTTGCTTCTGATGGAAACCTTTACACAACACATCCAGTACAAACTTTGTTTCTCTTGAAACGTGGCAATGGATAACTCAGTCAGGCACATGGCCAAATACAAATCCAGATTCACTCTTTAGTCCTATTAGCTTGAGGGGAAAGTAGCGTATATTGACATTGGATAAAACATAATTAATTTAAGAAATACATTTGTCGAAGGTGAACGCCTGCGTTCACTTCCGGTTTAGTCCAATAGACGTTTAACGTCAGAATCAAACTAATTTTGTCTCGAAAGGGCACCACGTCTCTTTTTTTTATATGTATAAAATTTCGGAAAAGGTTTTATCAGGCTCATAATTTAAAAGTTGCTATATTTTATGAAATACGAGTTCTAGATGACAGAGGCTTACTTAAACTCAAAACACACACAAAACACAACAAAGAGTGGAATTTTATAGAATATTTAATGAAATCTATGAGGGATCTATAGGGAAACACAAAGAGGCTATCTACAGGAAGAAAATAACACTAATACTGGTGAAAGAAGAAAAAAACAGCTGCGTAAAAAGGGAAAGAGAACATCGTGTGCTGCTGGGCTAAAAATGTGAATGTGAATGTGAGCGTTTCACGCGTTGAGTCAGAGCGAGAGAGAGCAAAGTTGGGATTTTGTGTGACGCCAGTAATTTCCCCAAAATTAGTTGGTACTAATCTTGTACATTTTGGCAACGATTCCAGTGTCTACTCACGACCGTGGATCAGCTGTTCAGTGGGATGGTCTTTCTCAGTTGTCTCGGGAAATACGAAGACAAGATTGGTTGAAGAAGAAAAAGATGCAGAAAAGTAAAACAAAAACAAAAGAGGCGGGAGAAGGAAAATTGTTGTTCGTCACGCCTCGTTGGGAGAATATGACCGTCACTCTCCCCACCTGTTTCCTGGATCCGCCAGCAAGTTAACTCACGTTTGGGTGGGAGCGTATCAGGTAGCTCAGCAGCAACTGTTCTGGAGGCTTAGCGGCAGTGATCCACGGAGGCTAGGGAGCCGGATCTCTATCCCCAAGGTTACTGAGCCACATGCCCGAACAAAAGGAAGGGGAGGGGGAAGGGGCAGCGGCACGGCCGAGCCACGGCGAGGAAAAACAAGAGAGCCAGACACGAAAAAGGGCTAGACACGAAAGAAAGGGATGAGGCGGGAGCCAGAGGTTAAATACCCAGGGGACGTGTCTAAGAGGACGCAGGACCAAACAAGACCACGTCCATCGACTCGAATTTAGTCTACAAACTTTGCCATAAAAGTGGTGTAAAAATCATATCAATGTAAAATACTACAAACTTTGTACTCTTTACTCATAGAGCAAGCATATAGAATGATTCTTCACATTTTAGTCTTGGCAAATCAACTGTTTATTGTTCACATTTCATGCTATCTGGGCTTCAAATCGGGACAAACAGTTCTCAAAGTCTTGTAGCTCCACCGGTAAAGTTGACACACTGACACAGACATCAAGGCAGACATTTGAGTCCGTGAAATATCAAAACGGACATTTTACCTTCAGTTGGACATTTTTACCTTCAGATCTTAACCATTGGGCAGCCGTGGCCCAATGGTTAAGATCATCGCCTGCCACCGTGGGGGACCTAGGTTCAAAACCCCGACTGGACCATCCGCCAACATCCCCTGGACTCACGGCTGTGGTGTCCTTGAGCAAGACACTGATACCCCGAAATGCTCCCCGGGCGCTTCAGCTGCCCCCTGCTCCAGTGTGTTCCACTAACATGTGTATGTGTTCACTGTGATGGGTTAAATGCAGAGAACAAATGTCGTGTGCATGCATGCATGTTCATGACAATAAAAGATGATTCTTCTTCTTCTTAAAAACAACTGAATGGAAGTTCACACGTTTCAGTACTGTCAAACGCCAGTGGGTGGCGCTTTGCACGCATGTTTGGATATTAAGCAAATAGTTAATCGCTGTATTTGCATTCCATTGATCTGTCCCAGCTTGGTTTTCCGGAGAGAGGATCCCACCCTTTGGCTGCTATCAGTTCAAACAAAAAAAAAGGACTATTTGGTGACTGTAAACCAAGATTTCGAGGGGACCTGTTAATTAATTTAGGGTCCAGTAGGTTTCTTCTAGTGGTTGTCTCGAACAGCAGGGCCGCAGGGAAGAATGCAGCTTATCAAGTTGTGGGGGAAGTTTTGGCAACTGGGTCAGAGTCACTACAGGAATAATTAGAAAAACTAAAAATGGGGGGGGCGGGGGAAACAATTGTCTTTTTATCCTTAAAGTTTATAAAGTTGGCCAAGCTAGTGTGCGTGATGAGGAATGTTTGAAAATGACAGCTCCTTCAACAGAAGATGGAAAATAACCCATCCCCGCAGAAGTGTGGTAAACAGAGGTCCAGGCATGACATGGGAAGAAATAACATTGATTGTGGCCACAAGACAGATATAACTTAAGCACAAAATGATCATGTGTGGCTACGAAATACTAATTTGTGGCCACAAAGTACTTTAGGCATGACATGTGCACGCGATAATAATTTGTGACGGTGGTGTTGGTATAATGTACACAAAATACAAATGAATATTATCACTCTTGGACAGTTTGGTAAGCAAATCAAGCGCACCTTCTCTACTTACGGTCACAGAGTTACAGTAGATGACATCAAGTATTGTAATTACTATCAAAGGTACACTTCATTTTCTTACATCCAAGTTGTTCATGGGATTGATGTTAAACCCACATTTGTATTTTATTTGCAAGTTACACTAATTTCGTGGCTACAAATTGGTACATTGTGGCCACAATTTAGCCTTTCGTGTGCATGTGATAGTTATACCGTGTCCATAATTTACATTTTCCCCCCCCAGTTCCTTCATTTTTTAAATGCTTTAACCCCCAAGGTATTCTTTACCACCTGTTCTCACTCTCGCTCATACATTCCTCCAAATAAGAGACAGTTTGCTTGCTTAAAGCTGTTTAGTTGTCATATACCCAATTGAAGTTTACTGTAAAACTAAGCACTGTGTATTGAAATACCAACATATTCAAGCAAACCATTTTTTGTCTGATGAAAGTCTGCTGGCTTAATGCTAACATAATGTGAAACACTATAGACAAACTAACGGAAATTAGCATTGATGTTACCATAATTATTAACCTTGAGACAACTGCTACTTTAACATAGAGGGAGCAGAAAAACTTACAAAGAGAGCAAACAACAATACTTACAGGCATATATCCTCTGCTCTATGGGAACAAAAAATATGAAAACAGCAACACATCACTGTATTACACTGAAAGGGCATCCTCCTCTTCTTGCTTTGAATACCGCCGCATCTTTTCCAGTTCAGTGCTGCCAAACATGGTACAACACTGAGGTCGCCAACTCTAAATTTGGACTTGCTTGTATACTGGAAAATCATCCATCCATCCATTTTCTGAGCCGCTTCTCCTCACTAGGGTCACGGGCGTGCTGGAGCCTATCCCAGCTGTCATCGGGCAGGAGGCGGGGTACACCCTGAACTGGTTGCCAGCCAATCGCAGGGCACATAGGAACAAACAACCATTCGCACTCACAGTCATGCCTACGGGCAATTTAGAGTCTCCAATTCATGCATGTTTTTGGGATGCGGGAGGAAACCGGAGCGCCCGGAGAAAACCCATGCAGGCACGGGGAGAACATGCAAACTCCACACAGGCGGGGCCGGGGATTGAACCCGGGTCCTCAGAACTGTGAGGCTGACGCTCTAACCAGTCGGCCACCGTGCCTCCACTGGAAAATCAATTAAAAAAAAAAAAAAAAAAAAAAAAAAGATTCCTTAATAATCAGTGATTTGCGCGGGCACAAACAATGAACTGCAACATAGCGGGGACACACTGTTTGAACAGTGTGAGAATTTAAGCCGAGAGAATGTAACATTTATTTGAGCTTGCAGCTGTTTGGAAGCTCAATTAGCACCGTGCGACGCCATTGCATGTTGTGACTCGCAGATAAGCATTCCAATTTAACTCCAGTGAAAGCAGTTGCAGACTTAACTCAATTTATCATAACTGTACAATATATGCTGTATAGTTCAATTACTTTGAATGAATGTTGGGAGTGGTCGACAATGAACTTTTCGCCCTAGCCCGCAAAGCATCTCCACTTACATGCTTTATCTACATGCTTGCAAAGTGCTTGTTGTGCCATGACTCCACTGCCTGTGCTGTGCTGATTAGAAGTATCCTGTTGTTTCTAAGCAGATGGGATGTATTGTTTAGGTGCTTGAGTTAGACTAGTGAATGTGCAAATAGGCTACTTGGGCAGATAGGAGTCCATTAATCAGTCCTGACGCCCACTTAACAGCTGTAAATATTAAAAGTTAAATGCAGACTGTTTGTTCTGTTTCTAATAAAACAAAAACAAAAATAGGCTTACTGGAAAAATTAGACTAAAAGACTAAAAAGGAAACAAAACTAAAGAAGTGTATAAAGAATGCATGTGAAGATTAGATTGCGGTCTCACAAGAAATTAGTAGGATATTTAGTAGGATATTGTACAAAAAGTATTGCACTGTAATTAATACAATAATCTAATAAAATCCAATACGAGAGGTGTAGCCTACCATAAATTTTGCTTTTGAAAAATAATACTTAGTTTTGATAGACAGTCAAAATGTCAGAATATAAGCAATAGCACATGATCACATGGCGTTAGCTCTTAGCGTGAGATGCTAACTAGCCAAAACTTCAGCATAACCATTGACTAAAAAAATAGATGAATTAAGCTTGTTATACAGTTTCACTTTCATGGCGAGAGTTGGACGGTTAGTCTGTGAAGTTGCGTCACCTTATTACATAATATAGTGGGCACTCCACGCCGGGCAAAGGTTTATGGCAAGCAGATTCAACATTTAAAAGCTGAGTTTTACTGTCCGGAATTAACATTGTAGATATCAATGTCTTTCTGACTTGTCATAATTACATTTTGAACAGTTGGAATTTTCATTCACGATACTGGTAACATAATAAGGACTTGTCGAAATGACAGATAGAGATCATCATTTCCTCATTTTGCCTAGGACAAATAATGTCCCTTTTTTTCCATCACACATTAGATACAGTATCAATTCAGCCAATATCTGCTAGTGAGTTACAGATATCTGCAGCAGAATTTTAGATGTGCAACTCCTGTTTGAAATGAGATGGAATTATGACTAGTCAGAATCAAATTGTAGGTATCTCATACTCGAGGTACAGATATCTATAATTCAGTCACAGGTACAAGCAATGACTAACCACATCCACAAATGGCAAAAGGGATAAATATCTGAAATACTAATTGTGGATATGACGAATGTTGTTACGGATATCTGAAATGTTCTTTTTGACAAGGAAAATCTGAATTACAGATATCCGCACCACATATCCAGTGTAGCTCTTAAATGTTAAAAAGGCTATTCCTCTCCTGTTTGTACACATAATGTGTCATTTAATCATAGAGGCTCATCTGGAGGTTTTCTGTGACATCTCCGGCCTTCTCTTCTTGCCTTCGTCCTCATGTGATAACCATTTATACGATGAAATAAAATGTTACTTCTGGAAATATAGCCATCTTTGCGATGCTAAGTTTTAAACTACTTGCAGTAATAATGAATAAGTACTGACTGTTGAAGTAGTGCTGTTGTACTGTATATCACTCATTGCATGACTCTTACATTGCTTGGTCGGAAAGCGCTGCATCATACACTCACTCAGTTCTCACTCAGGTTTTCACACCAACACTCAGGCTAGAGCTGTCCTATCTGGCCTTGGTGCATGAACTGACAAAGCCTGCAGGATGAGAGGCGAAATGTTTCCAAAGACAACTGTCCCATTGCCATCGATTCAAAACCCAGAGAATACAATGCGCTGGATGAATGAGAATATTCAAAGGCATCAAACTGAGTGGTTTCTAACATTGTGGTTAACTCACATACAGACTTAATTCAAAACTAAATATGAGAACTAGCTCTCAGTATAATGCAGTGCCTTTCTATGTCGTTACAAACCACTACATTACACAGATTTGTTTATTACTATTACATTAAGACCCCTCTGACATTTGAAATTACTTATATGTCATGACAGAACATGATCAATCCTTAACCTCATAACTGTTTTGAAATACTTTATTGGCAAATAATTGTTTTGATACATTGCTTTTTCAGGGAAGCAAATCCACAGCATGACCACCATGTTTGTGGAGTGTGTAATGGCTCCTCTCACTGCATGTGTACAATACTGTAAAAGCACATTTGTGCAACAATCTGTTACTAAATTTGCTTTTGTATCAAGAGAACCTGAGAAAATAGCGCCTAGCTTGTGTATTTGTGTATGTGTTTTTGACCTAATTTATGGGTCAATTGTACTTCTTTTGTGTGTGTGTTTGTGTGTGTGTGTGTGAGTGCGTGTAAGTCCGTGTGTGTCTGCATGCGAGTGTGTGTTAGTCTCTTAAGTGGCTGATAAGGGGCATTTATTGCCACTGTCCTTCATTTAGTGACCATTCAGTCCACATGCTCTTTATTCTGTAAGCTTGACAGAGGTTTTCGCTGAGCATACTTAAACATTGTACTCTTGTATTTTATCGCCCTGTCCCTTGTTGCCCCTGCTTTTTACTCCAGCTCCCTCAAAAAATGATTGCAAATCAGCTTAAATTTAAGAAATGATTGTTAATATATGGTTCCATTAATGCAACAACGCACACAGAGAAAGATGGCTGAGAAAGATTGAGAACGAAGTTACAATACTTTATCTGTCCTTTCCTCTGTACCTCTGTGCCAAATGTATCAGCTCCTTGTGAATATGTCTTTGCAGAAATTAACACAAGCTCAACAATTATTATTCTGTGCAATAATACATTTTATTTTGAGTGCTTTTCAAAGAACCCAAGGGCACTGAAAAATAATATAGTGTCAAAAAAAAAACACACAAAGAGAAAATGAATCAAATAAATTATCCATCCATCCATTTTCTGAGCCGCTTCTCCTCACTAGTGTCGCGGGCATGCTGGAGCCTATCCCAGCTATCATCGGGCAGGAGGCGGGGTACACCCTGAAATGGTTGCCAGCCAATCGCAGGAAATACATTATGTTTGAACGTATATAAAACAGATATAACCAGTCGGCTACCGTGCCGCCTACATAAATTCAAACATTCAAAAAGATTACATTTCAGATAGAAATAAAACCCTTAATATAAACTGACTAACGAGAATCATTTCTTGAAAGAATTAACTGTTCAGTTCTATATAGCCTACCAAGTGTTTGTTTATAGTTTTTAATTGTTTTAAGTGTGCACATTTTTATGAGTTTTAAATTGTTTTAAGTCAATGCACATTTTTTATGTTCTCATGTAGTTCATTCCACAATTTTACACCACAAAGAGATGCTCATATTTTTAAAACTTGAATGGATGATGGGTTTTTTAGAGTGTACGTTCCCTCTCTGACCATGAACGTCAATTGGATGTTGCTTGGTAACAAATTATTCCATACTTGGAACAAAAGCTGACTTGTTTTTAGTTTAACTAGGTCACAGAATTTTAAAGATTATAAAAACAGGGCATTTGTATGAGCAAGGTACCCAGCATGATGAACCATCCTTCGGCTCTTTTTTGTTAAGTGCAAATCTTTTATAAAGTGTTTTATGTGTTCCACCATACCTCAGCATAGTAGGACATATATGATAGATAAGTGCATAATTCAACAATTTAAGTGACTTCTGATCTGAAACGTATATTTTTCTACAGTATTCCAATACTTCTGTATACTTTGGAGCACAAATATTTGGTGTGAGGTTTCTAGCACAGCATGTGATCAATTAAAGCACCAAGAAACTCTTTCAATCCCCACATTTTCAATTTCCAAACGTACATCTTGCTTAATTTGACGATTTCCAAATATCACAAACTTGGTTTTGTTAAAGTTTAATGATAATTTACCTCAAACCAATAGTTCATTGTTTACCATCAAAAATGGCTGATTAAAAAAATCCCCCCCTGTACAGAAAACATTTGTGCCATCTGCAAAAAACACTATTTTTAAACTATTCCACACTTTCCATATATTAATATATAAAATAAATAGCTTGGGTCTTGAGATAGACGCCTGCGGGACACCAATGGTAATGTTCAAGCATATTGATTTTATGGTTACTTATTTCAACAAACTGTTTCAAATTACAATTATAACTTTGTAACCAGGTGAGGGGAACTCCTCTGATACCCTACCTCTCCATTTGTTTGGTGTTGCAATATTGTTTATGTCAATGAAAACACTCAATACGTTTTCTTTTATCAGTGCATCCTATTATCTCTTACTCTAGCTCTATTAGAGACATGGCAGTACTGTAGATTTAGATGATCTAAAAACATACTATCATTTTCTACTAGTAGTGAGTTCTAGTTCTCAATTTCCATGATAAAAGTTGCAAGTTGCGAGTACCAAAATGTATAATTGGCAGAGGTGACAAAAGTACTCACACTTTGTACTTAAGTATAAGACATGGCGAAAATAACCACAACAACATAGTGCTCATACTGAAAAGAATCTGCTGCTTGTTGTGAAGTGAGTTGAGTTCACTGCCACCATACAGCGCTTGTATCTCCAATTTTTGCTTGTAAGTCAAGCAAATATTGTCGAAAGACAGCCTGTATCTCAAAAAACTCATACGAAAGATGGCTTGTATTTCGAAAAACTCATAAGTCTGCTTGCTGTGTCTAAAGGCACCAGTGTACAGTGAAGCAGCAGCAGGTCATCTGCTTGGACTTGGAGGATCATGGTTCAAGTCCCACTGATTTAAAAAATAAATAAATAAAAAGTTGTTGGAGACATGCTAGTCTGCTTCCTGACTATTGTGCCCTTGAGCAACCCTCCTTGCAGGCCTGCATGTGTGATTAGGTTCTCTGTGTGGTGTGCAACTTGAAAATTTACAGCGGTGTGTAAGTTGAATTTCCCCTTGAGGGATTCTAACCATGATAACAAAAAAAATAATAATAATCAAACAATATTATCGAGATCTTAAACAGTACTGATTGGTGAGTCAGAGGTAAGAATAATCAGACAGGATATATACTGCTTGCTTCGCACTCATTTCCACAGGCACTCAGCCAAACAGCTTTTAAAAACCAATTAATTCTACTCGTCTAGTCAAGTGCATATCCAAACCCTGAATGTGAGCTGGTGAAAACAAAAACTCCTTTTAAAATAACACCCAATGTGCATGTTAGAAGAGTCAGTAAGTATGTACATATTAGGAAAAGAGACTTTTACATTAACTTTCTCCACATGGGTTTTATCGGAGTGCACTTCATATCCACTCACTTTCCTTTCACCTTCAATCAGGTAATTTAACATTCAAATGTTTCCAATGGATTCGTAGAAGGAAATACATTCATATCTTGTAAAAGCACTTAGTAGACATGCCACTTTCTTTGTTCAGTGCTTAGCATGTCTTTCACAAAAAAGACCAGAATCCATTTAAATTATTCTGCTTTCTGACTTGTATGTGTAATAACCAGGTGTCCCAATACTTTTTCAATAATTACATTATATTATACAGCACCATTCTCACGAGTCAATGTTTTGAGACTGTATGCAATAACATATTGATACAAATTATAGTATATACAAAATAAGTGACAACGTATATGGTATGTAACATAGAACTGTAAAATATGCTAACAATATAAAGTAAAAATACATACAAATACACTATACAGTATAGGCTACAGTAGAAGAATACAAATGATTACAAATCATGGTGCAAAATGAGAGTGCCACAATTTCACATTGATTGTTTAATAGAAATCAGCAAATCATTGTATTCTCTGAAAAAAATGGATTTAATTTTTCAAAAGGCATGTATTCATTTATCCTGAGCATGGTAAGTCTCCCAGAATTCCCAATTTCCCATTTGTTTATTTCATTGCCAGGATAAGCACGAAGTGTTTTGAGGTGTGTGTGTGTGTGTACGTGGATCTGCGTGTGTGCCCACTGAGAAGCTTATTAGTTCCTTCTGCTTTTCTGTGTGGCAAATCAAAAGATATTGTCCTCTTTAGTACAGATAAATCAACCAAATCCTTCCCAGCAGTTGCGAGGTGGGGAAAACTACCAAAGTGACTGTAAATTTTTTTGTCTGTGGCATTTGAATAAAAGCAGATTCTCCTTTGAAGTGGTTAAAGTAAAGGTTGTTTTTATATGTGTTCTGAATGTACGTGTCAGCTTTACATGCGCTACCTAAAGCAGATGCCCAGGCTCACATAATATGCAAAAGAATTTGTACTGATTGTCCTCTTTGCTGAGGTTAGTCAGTTCAAGAGGTGCCAAAAGTTCTTGCACGCTGTAATTAAGTAGAAGTACAGTTAGTGGTGCTAAAGAAAAAAAAAAAAAAACTCTGGTAAGTAGAATTGATTTTATTCTTAGACTTACTGTAAGCAGAAGTAAAACTGTACAGACTCTGAAATGAACTTAAAGGGAAGGTTGCAGTTTTAAAACTGCAATATTTGAATTTAGCCTCACTTGACAAACCGCCTCGAGTCTCTGACCAAAGCCACTGCCCTCACCAGTGTTGCCAGTTTCCGTGAAAAATAAACTTAGTTGCTTTCCTGATTACTTGACCTTAAAGGTAAGCTACTTTACTGATTACTTTATTTCAAAAGTAACAAAGTTAGACTACAAGTAACTTTTTAGTTGCTTTCAGCAGCTGCCAAGTGGCACGAATATTACTTATCCACAGTACAAAAAGAGCATTGGCTTAACCAAACCTTTATATTTACAGCACCTTCACTGTGGATAGGATGATAAACAATAACCTACTAGTCATTTTCCTTAATACGTTAGAAAAGAAGCGGTCTACTTATTTGGTAAAATCCTATTGGCTATATGGGCTTCTGCTTCTTCCAGTCATCAGCCACAAATGATTAAGAACCTGTTAAGTAACTGTTATCTGTTTACTTACCTGGATACAGTAATGCATTACATTGCTCGTTACTCAGAATGGCAGGCATTTTTACTGACATCAATGGCCGTCACTGATGTAATCAAGCTGTGTACTGTAAACAAGACGGTACTCACGGCTGCTACGCCGGTAGCAAGTCTTGTTGTTAATGGAGTGTTCCTATGAAACTAAATGTTATCAGTTTGAAGTTTTATTTTTTTGGAATGTACAATCAATTCAAAATCAGAAAGAGGTGATAAACTTACCTGTCAAGTAGAAATGTTACTAATTCCGCATCAGTTCTGAATCCTCTCAGCTGTCTGTGGCACTTTAACCAGTGTACACGTGTTTTTGTGTCTGATTGTTTTTTTGTTTTGTTTTTGTTTTCATTGGGCGTGGTAGTTTCTCGAGTCAAATTAGAGATACAAGATGAAGCCAGAGAGGGCTGATTTTTGTCAAAGATCATTTCACTCATGTACGACTGAGAGACTGAGAGTCTTAATAAAGACGACAAAAAGTGATTTGTTTTTTTTTGTTTTTAATTGCAAAGATTCCCTTGAAGAACCACCACTGAGTTCATGTAAACCTGCAGGTTTTTGCAGTCAGTTTAAAAAAAATTATACCCCCAAAATTATAGCAGTATTACCAGCCACTTGACTGAGCTGAATGATCCTTCCTCTGCTCGGCTGGTCCTTACAGAATTTGGGATGCAGACATCTATGCAAAGCTTTTGTGACAGAAGCCATTGAAGCCTTTTAAGATGGTGACTGTCAAATCTATAAGCCATCAAAAACCTTGTGAAAGGCTTATTTTATGTGGAATCTCAGCCGTTTTGTTTTGTTTGTCACTGACCGTATGGTCTGTATGATTTTAATGAAGAGCTCATTAGCCGTCAGCAGCAGCCAGGAGCATACCGTCCATAACTGAGATCAGTCCTTTTCTGCAGGAAGGGGAGCTCTCAAGGATGCTTTTGCAGCATTTAAACCATGATCCTCCACTCCTAAACTAACAAATGCCAATCAAACAGACATAATTGTCCATGTATTTTTAACTTTCCTATTGCAGTGGCTGCTTTTTCTTTTGTTGTCGTAGGCATGTAAAAAAGAACGTCTTGTTGCCTAGTGACCGACTCCTCTGTCTTCTTCACTTCTGCAGATCTGTGACAAAGAGTGGCACTATTATGTGATCAATGTGGAGTTCCCCGCTGTGACACTCTTTGTGGATGGAGTGACCTATGAACCCTACTTGGTGACTGATGATTGGCCAATCCATGCCTCGAAGATCGATACGCAGCTCACAGTGGGTGCCTGCTGGCAAGGTTGGTGTGTGTATGTGCGTGATTGCCTTTTGCTAGAAGGAAGTGGAAGTCTTCTTTTTTTTCACTTTTCACTCTTGTGCGGTGTACACACCCCTGTTCAAATGCCAGGTTTTTGCTATAAAAAAAAAAAAATGACACCAAGATGAATCATCTTAAAACTTATTCCCCTTGTTTCATGTTTTTGGGATATTTTGTTATGGTCCAGTGTAACCGACGTTGACCTTTTTAGCTGTAATTCCAAAAAGTATGTTTGGCACAAAGACAACACTGCTCATCACCAAAAAAAAAAACAATAAAAAACAACAACAAAAATTCATAATTCATGATTCATAAAATATTATTTGTTTGTACAAAAGGCCTCCCCTGTAATATTTCATAACAACATTTAGCTATAGACCGTACAGCGTTGCAAGAAGTTCTCGGCTGGCCTGAATACTAGAGATGAGATTTACAACCTCAAGTATTCCATTCTCTTCATTTCATAGCATTTCTCTTGGCTGGACTTTTTCGAGTACATGTATGTGGATGTTTGAATTTGTCCAATCAGATTTTAGCCTCCGTGTTGCCATGCCGTTCTAATCTGCCCAGGTCAATGAGACTGTTTCTTTAACCAATCAGATTTCAAATTCATCCTCACAAGTCCATTGAGCTGACAGCAGCATTTTTCTGTCCTCTGATTGGTTGGTCAGAGCAAAACTTGTTACAGCCATCTTCGACTTGGGCATTTTATTTTTTTGGTCCAATCAGATGTTAGCCTCTTTGTGTTGCCATGTCAGTCTGATCTGCCCAGGGATTTAAGAATCAGTAGCGCTGGCCCATGTAACTTAAACTATGATTAGCAATCGGACTGTTGTTTTTAAAAAATCACATTTCAAATTCATCAGCATTTTTCCGTCCTCTGATCAGTCAGAACAAAACTCGTTACAGCCAAGTTTGAGTAGGAAAAGGCGTCTGCAGTGATCTGCACACATTAATACAATGAATAATCACCATCGCTGGTGTATGACGTTTTAATTAAATTTTTTAAAATCTTTTTGTCATGTTGTTAGGTATTTATTCTGAACTGCTTCAGATGATGCACATGGCACAGTTGTGTGCTGTTTTTGTATAGTATTGATAGTTTCTATAATTGCAACATGATAGCAGTGGTATTAAGAGGTGGATTAAGACCCCACTGAAGACAATTTCAATATGTAAAGGACCAAATACACAGCTCGCCACTGTAAATAATACATGAAAACTATACATACACCATTGCAAATTCTACTCACATTGCGCCACAACATTTATTTTTAGAAGCCAAAGGGAACAGCCTGAAAAATGACATCTTACAACAAACATTGAGATCCTGCATCAGCTACTGCCAAACAATGTTGAATTAAAATTATGTTTGAAGTACACAAGCGCTTGCAAAGAGTGTAGGAGAGAAAAATAAATAGAGATTATGATGTATGCCTGGGGGCTGCGAGCATTTCTTTTGAAATTGAGAGGCATGAGTAAAGTGGGTTTCAAACAGGAAATGGCTGGTTGCAGCGGCTGGGAATAAGAGGCAGCAATGATCACATTGTAGTGAATACGAGCTGCCGTGCAATGACTCGCTTCATTATGAAAATGTGCTTTGAGGGTGTTTGTAGGGGGGGGGGCAGACCAACAGCAGTTATCCGCGCTACAGCTCGCCTAAATCGAACTCGAACCTCCATTGGTATCTTCAAAAAAAGCCTCTTCGCTGATGACATTTTGCTGGTTGTTTGAAACTCCCCCAGCCCCCCACCCTGCCCCTGCGCTTGATTGCAATTTTCTTTTAGTCATCATCATTTCTTGCCTGCTACATTTTGCCTTCTGTCTGAATCTTTTCTCTGTGAACCTCTGATTGGGAGAGAGAGCCCTGTAGGAAGGATTAGGCAAAGTGAATGGGCTACAACTTTGCCAGCTATTACATCCCAATGAAGCTGCCTTAAGCTTCACTAAGCTGCAACTGATAACTTTGCAGGCCATTAGTGAGCAAGATTGCCTTTCAGTCTCTCGTTTTACGACCCCACGCCCCCACCCCCCACCATTTTACCCACAGTCAACATCACAATTATGAAGTGTGTGGACTCAGACATGTAAGGTAGCCTCGCCGCCTGGCAGGGAGAGAAGTATGTCGGCACACAACATGCACTATGCGTGTGTTTCGTTTGCTTTTTGATCACTGTTTGAAGGAAGCCCTGTTGGTATTCTTACCATGGGCAAGACTGCAATCCAGTACCTGGGTCTTGAATTTCAATATCTAAAATAGCAACACAAATGCTGTAAATGGCAGCAAAAATGAATCACTACATGGCATGAATTTAAAACCAATGAAATAATTAATAGCAACAACAAAAAATTTAAAATGGCAGTAATAGAAAGTGTGCACTGGTACATTGAGTTTAATTTGTTCTGTGACCAAGCTTAACTCAATTTATTTGTATATCAAATGAATTTTCCCTATTGAAACTGAAATGTGATTAATTCTTTCTAGCCCACCCCCTCCCCCAAAATAAATAAATAAAATGATTGTATCAAAACTATGGATGGGCAAGTACCAATACCAGGTATCGGGCCAATACCGAGATATTTCGAGATATCGGGTTCTCGTGACGGCTGCTGATACCAGCTGTGTCAGAAAGAAAGAAAGGTCTTTGTTCACAATTATCAGGTCATTGGGGTTATTGAAATTTTATGCATCAAAAGTACTGGTGGGATTGGTACTCTGTATTGGTATCTGTGTATATCTAATACGGTATGTTTAGTTTTTACTGTCTAGCAGGTGCAGCGACACAATTGTTTGGATTCTTCGTCCTTGTCACATCACTCATTTGCATGATCATTTGTCGCTAGCCAGAATTCATAGGTCTAAATTATACGACCAACTACCAAATTGGGTAATGAAAAACATGTTCTTAAATTCTGTATTTTAAGATATTTTATGCTTGTCACATTTTTATTGGATCATTAAAAGTTATTTTGGTCCACTTGCACACTCTAATTTCTAGAGATTCCTGTACAGGTATATCCAAAATAATGGTCAGTTTTTATTGACAGTCAGAGCTAGTTTGTTTAGCAATGTTTATTACTGTGGTTTGATGTCGTTAAGAACTGCACTACATTATACCGAGAAGTTTTTTTTTTTTTTTTTTTTTTTTTTTATAAAGCTCTCTCATAAAAAGTCCATAAAGTAGTCAACATTTTTGAAACACCTCAGTGTGACGTAGTGCTGTTTTGTAGAGGATTTATCAGGTGAAATATATTGACTGGTGAGTGTAAATGTCCCAGTTCCGTCTTCATTTGGGCCCATCAGCCTACATTGCACGCTGCAAATGTGACAGCGGCATCTGTAAAATGTGCAATAAAAATGTCCCGCTGCCCACTTTATAGCAAAAGTGCGTGGGTTTAAAACATAAGGAAGAAAAATGGCCCAAATGCTGTCTCCTGAGGCAGGAAACAGTTAAAGCTTTTGGTTTTAGAAAGAAGACACAAAGCAGAGGCAACACCCAAATAAGAACTTCCTTAGAGAAGGAAATAAAAGAAGCTAACACAATTGAAGCATCAACAATCTGGCATAAACATAAGACACGAACATTGACAAGTGCCATAAATACTTTAAGAGCAACAACAAAAATAAAAAGAGTCCGAGAATGATGACATGAATACTCACTGGAAGTGACGCTTTGTGTATTGAGTTGCATGTTTGTGGTTCTATTTATTGGCTATAAAAAAATAAATTAAAAAAAAGATGTACTTCCTTGCTTTGACAGTTGCAGAGCATTCTAGGACAAACATCCATTGTATCTATCAAGCTTGTGCTCCAAATTCCTGAGAGGAAGCATCAGAGTATATATGTTGCTGGGCCAGATGTTGGGAGTCTGTCGTATTAGTCCTACATGAATTCAAGCAATGTCACAAAGCTTTTGATGTTTGTCAAATACTTGTTCTGTTGCATGTGGGGGGAATATGTTCCAGATATTGTGATATATGTGACCATTTCTAAGTAAAAATGCTTCAAAATTGTTGTACCCCTCCAAAACGCTTTTAACACACTAAACCTATTGAAACACATTTCAACTTATTAAAACACACTTTTCAAAGTATTCCTATGTGCCTGTCCACACTCTCTCGCTGTCAAAAAATGCGAGATTGTTCAATCATTTGTTCAATTATAAAATTCTGTTTTCATTTTAAAATTTACTTTTCGATATACAAAACTTGACACAAAACAACATCCTGAGTTCAAAACAAATTGGCAAAAGTGGATGTAGTAAAAATAAAGGTATAATATTGTAGTGAGTGATGAGCAAGGTTTATAACATATTGACAAATAATAATAAAACAAAAAATAAATAAAATATTACCAAGTGCAAAGCCAACTTGCAGTGACCTTCACAAGGAAGGAAGATAAAAGGTTTTTGCTTTACGATGTATGTGTGGCCTGCACCGCTGTTTTCGCTCTTTTGTACCTACTTTTATCGATTTTCTCAAAACTATATCATATGAATGCTTTTAACTCATTTGTTAGACTCGGCTTGGTCTCTCTAACAGTCTGCGACCCTGAAAGAGCAGTTAAACAGCCCTTAGCTGTCTGCTGCTATCCTGTTTCGCCCCCGTCATTCGTTAGCCAGAAGCTAACTTGGCCAGTGGGGCTCACCCGACTCGTCCTGTGTCTCCTCTCGGCGCCCTGTGGCTGGACAGCCTGCTCTGGCGTGCCCCGTGAAGCACTTCCGCTTGGACCAGTCTTCTGCCGCCCTACTAGCTCTCCTGGACGCGTACCCGCGCCCACGGATTGTCGTCCCGCGACCGTCTGCGTTCGACACACCGACCACAGCTTAGCTTGCTGCTAATTCCAGAGCGCCAAACTTTTCCCCGTCTCCAGCGAAGCGACATTCAGTACACTCAAGCTCTTCTGCATCTGCCCATTTCCCGTCATTACACTCTTGTGCGACACTGATGCACAATTGAAATTAGCCAATACTTCGACTCCTGCTGCTCGCACGGTAAAAACGGCTCGCTTAGGTACTGAAAGATGGTACTGATCAATTCTACGTGAATCGGTACTTGGCAGTTCCGACCGAGTAACAAAAAAAGTCCAGAGTTGCGGGGGTGCGAAAGATGAACCGTTATATAGCGGGGTTCACTGTAGCCATCTTTTTTTTGTGGAGGAATCAAAACTGTTTAATTCTTTGTGTCCGTCATCCATTGAGCACATTGTCTATGAAGCTTCTCCCATCGAATTATACCGAATACGTCTTTTTCTCCTCTGTTCCTTTCCAATTGTCCTTTATTGACCCACTTTTCTTCATTTTCCACCCGTGTGCCGAATCTCACCTCTCTTATCTCCTTTCTCTACTTTCTCTTCGTCTTCCTTATCTCCTCTATTCTCGTCCCTCCTCGCCGCCCTTGTTCCCATTTAGGTGGTGAGGTAGCGACTCCGAGGTTCGCTCAGTATTTCCATGGCAGCTTGTCGGGCCTGACAATCCGTCCGGGCCGCATTGAAACCCAGAAGGTTATCTCCTGTTTGCAGGCCTGCAAAGAAGGTCTTGATATTAACTCCCTTGAAAGCCTGGCTAAGGACATCAAGGTGTGTGTTTATTGGGTGGAAAGGGTTAGCAATACAACACACACATACACACACACACACAAACACACTGTACTGTTATAGTAACACAGTTGTTCCTCTTCCTATAGAAAGACATTGTCGCTTGTAAATGACTTTATTAAACATAAATACCTTTAGGTGCCATAGGAATTTGTCAAGGGAAAAATCCTAACCTTTTAGCAGACAAGAGACAGGACAAGCACGCTGAGAATAATGAGAGATAAAATTTAATAAAAACTTAATAAAAAAGGGCACAGAGAAACAAACAACCATTTACACTCACATTCACACATACGGGCAATTTAGAGTTGTCAATTAACCTAACATGTTTTTGGGATGTGGGAGGAAACCGGAAAACCAACGCAGGCACGGGGAGAACACGCAAACTCCACACAGGCGGGGCCGGGGATTGAACCCTGGTCCTCAGAACTGTGAGGCAGACGCTCTAACCAGCCGTACACCGTGCCGCAATATTAATATCAATATTTAATATCAATATTTAATATTAATAAATGAGAAATATTATATTTCTCTATATAAGAAAATATGCCTTTTTTTCTAAAAAAAAAATCTGTAATTTTTGTAATGATACATCACAAAGATACCCAAGCTTTTTATTGGCCCTAAGCTAGGAAGGTGTAATTGTTTTACTGTTATCTTTTAAATTATGTAAGCTATGCTTGACATTATGAAATAAAAAAATGCATTATACAATATTAAATAAAACTAAATATTAACCACAAAATAAGCATCTTCATGACTTGCACATTCAGCTATTTGTGATTTATTTATTTTTTATTTTATTTTTTTAACTTATCCCGCATTATTCACTGAACATATCAACTATTCACTATTTTGGTGCTCAGGCCAAAGCCATGTCTAACATAAAAGTATCACTTTGGTACCATCGTGGCATCTTGGCATAAACGAACTATGTCTAAGTAAATTCTCCATCTTATGGCATCCGTAGGCAATTATAAACCTTTTTGAGGGGGCATCAGTTACTCACCCTTGATTTTCGCTATTCGTCGGTAAAACCCCAAGCAACTAAATTGTTAGTCATCTTATATGACTAACAAGTGAGTCGTGAATTCTGGCCCACTCTATTGTATATATTTGAAATATGAAATAGCTTTGTTGCATTTGTCCGGAGCTCAGTGTAAATCTTAAATGTCTTTCAGCACAATTGTTTTTCCAATTTATTTTCCAGTTCCATTTCAACCCTGCGCAGTCAATGCTGGTAGTGGAAGGAGAAGATCTAGACAGTATCAACACAGCCATGACCAAGGTGTCTTACATCAACTCTCGCCAGTTTCCCACGCCAGGCCTTCGACGGCTCCACATCAGCACCACTGTGGTGTGAGTTCTTCTGTTGTTTTCGATCTTTCCATTTGTTTTCTATTGGGTTGGTCCTCGTTAGGGTTGCAAGTGAGTTGGAGTCTTTCGCAGCTGAATTTGCAAGGCAAGAGGTGTGGAGTATACACCCTGGACTGGTCGCCAGTTATCCATCCATCCATTTTCTTTACCGCTTATCCTCACTAGGGTCGCGTGCTGCTGGAGCCTATCCCAGCTATCTTCGGGTGGGAGGCGGGGTACACCCTGAACCAGTCACCAGCCAATCGCAGGACACATAGAAACAAACAAACATTCACACTCACTTTCACACCTACGGGCAATTGAGTCTTCAGTCAACCTACCACGCATGTTTTTTTAGATGTGGGAGGAAACTGGAGTGTCCAGAGAAAACCCACCCAAGCACGAGGAGAACATGCAAACTCCACACAGGCGGGGCCGGGATTTGAACCCCGGTCCACAGAACTGTGAGGCAAATGTGCTAACCAGTCGTCCACTGTGCCGGCTGGTCGCCAATTAATTGAAATTAATTTTATTATATATTAACTTTCACTCTGTTATGTTTTTGGATGCATTTTGTGTGCATGCCGGAAAGTGAGGGATGCGCAACAGTTTTGCTCCATCAAGGCAAAATCTTGCATATACTTTGACGCCCTAAATCAAGGGTGTCAAACACATTTTTTGTCGTAGGCCACATTATAGTTAATTGTTTTCCTCAGAGGGCTGAAACCATATAGCACCTCATCAAATTATTACATTTACAATGTGCAACAAATTGATGGATAACTAGTTTTGAAATCAAGGATAATCATTTGTTCAACTGTTGTTCAAGTTACTGTATAAAGATGTTTGGTAACAAAAAAACAATGTTTGCAATATCTCAACATTAATATTTATTACATGTGACAATTTGAAATGTTGGCAGAGATTTTTAGCAAGGATCATGGAAGATTTGCTTTCACGAGCTACATAAAATGATATGGCGGGCCAGATCTGCCCCCCGGGCCTTGAGTTTGATACCCGTGCCCTAAATTAAATACACTGTAGTTCTTTTCAGAGTGCCTCGAGGTGTTCGAAAAATGTGTTCCGACATGGCAGTGCAAAACCCCTCTCAGTGGTACAGTATATAAATCAGGGTTTGTCAAACCTTTTGGGTCCAGGGACCACTTGCACGGGATACATTTTCTCAAGGGCCCAGTCATAACCTTATCAAAATGCCAATTAAACATAAGTACCATTTATACTCCTAAATGCCATAGGAATTAAAAAGTTGCCTACCTATGTGTATCGCGCTCTATCGACTTTTGATGACTTTTTTTGGTGGATAAAATGCAACGTATTATACACGAGAAATTATGGTAAATGTCGAAGTGGGTGGGGAGAGGGAAGTCCGGGCTTCCCTGCTGAGGCTGCTGCCCCCGCGACCCGACCTCGGATAAGTGGAAGACAATGGATGGATGGATGGTCCTATATCAGCAAATATTGTTCTTCTCTTCAGCTTTCTAAATTGATTCAAAATGTGTGCTTGCAGATTTGCAAACTGACACTCTGTCAATTTATTATTTTTATTTTCTTACACTTTCCACTGACTCCGGACTAAAGCTGTGCTCTCTCGGGAAAATAGCGACTGTAAACAATCTCATCATATGGCCGTGCAAATACAGCGCACAGAGTTCACGTACTGTTTGTTTTTTATCTCCCTGCAGGGAGCTAAGTATTATGGGGCTTTTCAAGTTCATTTTTGTGAAAAAACAGTGTGGTGACGAGTGGTTCCCAAGTCCTCTCCTCTCGATGCGTGTTTATATATACAGTGTAGTCACAGGCTGCGGGGTGGAATCAGATTCTGTCTCGCAAGAAACACACTTGAGTGAGGAAGACAATTTATAGAAAAGCATTGTGACAGCCACATTGTGAAGTCTGTCCAGCTCGTGATCTTGACAACCGCACAGTAAATACAAACTAGAAATAGAAAATCTTTCTTTGTCACTGCACAGTATACAACATTGCAAAAAGCCATTTTTGTCTTATGCTACATGGAATCTAAGATTGCACATGACAACAAGACAAAGTGCCACTATGTTTTAAAACTCGTATCCTTAATATTTGTTGCTGTTTGACTGTATAGTAACTTGCTTCCTCTCACTGGATAAGACCAAGCATCACATTACATTCGCATTACATTACAAAAAATATTATTCAATTCAAACCTCTCTGAAATTATAAACAAAAGAAAATGAATTATTATTACAGCAAATGCAGCACACGACCCTGAATTTGTGCTGGTTAAAAATTCACACTGATATCCCAGGACAATGTAGAGGCTTCAATGAACTTAACATGCATGTTTTTGGAACGCAAGAGGAAGTTGAAGAATAACCTCCAAAAACTCCACACAAGAAGGCTGGAGCCCACATCTGAACTCCGATCCTCAGAACTGCGAGACAAATATGCTAACCACTCATCCGCTGGGCTGCTTTGCTTCAAGATCAGCTTTACAAAAACAATATACAGTGAACCCCTGTGAGCGTTCCAGCCACACCTGCAAAAGATAAAAAGCTGCGATACAGAGGGACAATATAAAAACATTTTTAGTACCGTATAGAGAGTATTTTGACATGCCCCCCACACTTTAAACATATTTCAACTTATAAACACACTTTTGAAAGTATTTCTTAGTGCTTGTTTTCCCTCTCTCGCTCGCTTCAGTTCTCCAACCAAGAGCCAAAATGTGCTCGCTTCAATTTGTCACTCCCTGCTGAAGTTTACGGTAAAAGTGACACATGAAACAAAAGATAGGTAAACATTGTATACTTAAATACTAAAATGTCCAACCAACCCTTTTAATTGTGTCTAACCTAAGTCCATCCCCTTAATGGTAACATATAATGTGAAATGCCATAGACGGGCTAATGGAAATTAGCATCGTGTTTAACGTAATTATAAACTTTCAAACAGCTGCTACTTATTACAAGTAAGGCAGCAACACATACAAGCAGAGCATACAACAATACTTACAGGTATATTTTCGTCTGTGCACTGTTGGAATTAACAACTATAACTAGAGCTTTCATAGTGGGGGACCTTCTCTGCCTCTTCTTCTTGCTCTTAATTATGCTACATCTCTTCCAGTAGACCTCAGTCCTCCCAGGCTTGTTGCGGTACAACATGGTACTACACTGAAGTGCGCAACTCAGTTTTCAAACCAAAATTACCTGTACCGTGTAAAACCAAAAAAAAAAAAAAAAAAAAAAGCTTAAAAATCACACGCGTTCACCATACATTAGAACCAATACATCTTTACAAGCAGTAATAGAATTACTACCATGTTATACTATTTGTGTGTCAGGTGCTTTGGGGAGGACGCGTGCCTCTCCATCCCAGATGTCAAAGCAGTCGTCACGGTGCAGCCACCTAGTGAACCGAGAATCACCATTACGGGATCCAATCGACTGGTCAGGCCCGCCGTTGACCTTCGCGGTCCGCTGGGCGTGGCTCCTTTCAAGGAGCTTGACATCACCAGCACAGTAATGAAGGGAGACGGCTTCAGCGGATGTGAGATGTCTGCATGTGCAGTCTGATGCAATTGTCAGTACTCTCCGTAAAAGGGTTTATTGTTATAGTTGTATCATTTTTCTGTCCACGCGTGCAGCCCGCAGGCCAGGTGTGATGGAGGTGATGCATAACTTGGACTATTGTGATATCCTGGTGATTGGGGATGAGCTGAATCCCGAGAGAGAGAGTCTACATATTCATCACAGCGCTCTGCTGGGAAAGCACCTGGACGCCACCAACTCCACCTCGGGAATATCAATATATGGTGAGCATTAACACCTACTGTCGACTTAAATATTACGTTTCAGCAAATTCGCTGCTTCAGTTTTCATTTTTGTGTGTTCATATTGGTTCTATACTGTTGTAATGATCATCTAGCAACACGCTAGTATGCACAGCTTCTGAAGCAGGGAACATTATACTGCACACTGTCCCAAATTATTATACTCAGTATTTTTGCTTAAAAAACAAACAGTTCTAAAAGGTTAAATGCAAAGTTATAGTACTTAAATTAGTGGGAAAGTAGTGATTATTTTGCGTACCACCAGAGGGAGGCCGAATACCACACTCTTGAGAGTCACTGGTCTGTGCGATTTACACTGAATTCATGATTTAATGATTAATAATTACTTTAGCTTTGGGTGTTTTATATGCAGTCGTCACTCAGCATATCGCGGGTGACTTTTTGCAGTCTCACTGTCTTGCAGATTTTTAAATTGTACATATCTAATTTTATATTGCAGATTTTTCGCTTTATTGCGAGATTTTGGGATGATCATTTTTACACACGGACCAATGTTACTGCAGACTCACATAGCAAAAGGCGTGAGCTAGGAGCAAAACATGCATAAAAGATAGTGCCAATTTTGGGGGGATCATTTCACACTGAAAAAAGAAGCTAAAGTGCAACGTGTCTACTGCAGAGCAGAACCGGCCTTACAGAACAGCACGTCTAGGCGACGCCACAATAATGTCAAAATCGTTTGCTAATTTAAAATAGCTAACCACCGATACTTCGACTATATTGTAATGCCCCCCAAAAGTGGTCAAAAATAGACACAGCCACCAGTGCACTTTCAATCACTTTATTGAACAAACTGTAGCAAAATAAACACATAAGCACATTCATACATTAGCCGCTCCGGCCACAAATAACACCCCCCTCAACACGCAACGCGCAGACTGACTAACCTGAGCTAACATACAAATACACTCTCATTTGCTGATTCCCACGAAACTCAACAGCCCAGGCCCCGCCTTTTAAAGCCACACACATTCAAAGTCATAGATACTAGTGTGAAATGTGGATCACGACCCCACGTGGACCAAAATAATACCTGCACCTTACGTGCATATAGCATTTATATAGCATAAAGCTTCAAAATATATATTTAAATAAGAAAATAAACAGATGGTTGCTACTTCGTGGATTTTTGTCTATCGCAGGGGGTTCTGGAACGTAATCCTTGTGATAAATGATACTACTGTACAGTATTTTGAATCTATATCGCAGTTCACCAAACGCAACATCACAGATTTGTTTTTATTGTTTGTTATTGTTCTTTTTATTGCTTGGCTATTGCGGAAAGCTTATAGTAATCATTTGTAATGGAATTTTCCACTGTACTTGCTGCAATGCTCACTTGAAAGCCATAGTCGCCGGTGCAGGAGCTGCTGTTGGCCACAGCTTATGCTTTGACCCTCACATGCAGACTCACGTAGCTTGAGACAATTGCCCAACCTCCTTCCAGCTCACCACATCACACGCAACCCCACCACACTCCGCCTCTTAAAGGCACATATAGATGTCCGAAAGGCAAAACCACTTACTTATCTGCAGGATTTCTAGAGAAAAACGATTTCTACAAATAGCATATTTATTTATTTATTTATTTTATTTTTTTACGTTCTAATAACAAAAATGTTAATTTTTCAGGTAAGAGGTTCCAGTGCATACCATTTCTATGCATTTTATGATTGCAATTTTTTTTGCTTGTTCAAATATGTTTTACAATTTATTAAAAATGTGTTTTAAAAAGTGAATGTGTTTCAAGCACATGGGAGGTGTGAATCGTGGTCTTTCTATATCATGGATTTTCACCTATTGCACTTGGATCTGTAACGTATCCCCTGCAATAAAGGGGGTTCACTGAATATCAAACCTACCAGGATGAAAACAGTATTATTTGCTCAAAATCCAGTGTTCCAAAAAAAGTGTTCTTATAGTGGCCACACCATGAGTTTTTCTCCCTTTACACCCAAAGCAGTAAAGCTTCAATGATATTTTTTTGCAGTGTGAGACGGGTTGTTGTCTTGCGTGAGAATAATTTTATTGCTGAAGGCACTGTTTGCTTTTTAAACCAGGGTTTAAAATAGGTCGGTTAGAAACTCCACATAGTTTGCAGAGGTCATTTTGACACCTTCAGGCATCCTATAAGGGCCTACGATCGTACTTGCTATTATTCCAGACCAAAACATCACTCCACCACCTCCTAGAACCTCAGAGAAACCATGGAGAAGTGTTCCTTTCTTTCCTTAACACACCTTTAACGGAACAAACCTGCTCCGTTTTTTGTTTGTTTATTTTATTTTATTTTTTTTTCTTGTTTTAGCAGTGTGAGTATTTTCTTGAAATGTCTAGTGTTGTTGTTACTTTTACAAGACATTTGACTACATCATCAGAAGGATTCTTATTACGCATGAAAACTGTGACTTAATAATGTGCAAGAACCTTCTTTTGCAAGTCTTATCTGGGGAAAGTAATTATCAAACCTGTCTGAGTCTGATATGTGTGCTCTAAATAGACAGAAGCAGTAACATGCAAAAACGTTCACAGAAAAACTAAAACTTTTAATTTGACCTCAATCCTGCATCCACAATAATGTGGAACACTCTGTAAATGTAAATGACTTTCCGCCCAACTTGAATCTAAGCATTTGAAACTTTATTATCTTTCCATTATAAAAAAGTATGAGTCACTGACAAACCTTTTGCAGCATAACAGGAGAAAAGAAGGAAATGCTGAAAAGACATTTAACCTAAAAGAAAAAGGCCAAACCATCCGGGCCTGTGTAGTCGAACACAAAGCTATTATTCTGTTGTATGAATGGCAATAGGTGGATACACGTTAATTATATCTTCTGCCATGTAGTGGGAGTGCATTTGATTTTACTGCCTGTCAGTATATGTCACTGGCATCCTGTAGATGGATGAACAAAGATTCATAAGATATCAGTTCTAAGACATTTTTTTTAGTAAATAAATTGCGATCCCCATTCTTAGCAGGAGTTACGTTCCAAACCCACTCACTATAGGCGAAACTCCACAATATAGAGACACTATTAAAAACAATTATCGTTGAAGCCTTAAATACCCATCCCACGTGTTTATAAACTTCTTAAAACACATTGTAAACATATTTAAATGCACATCTTTTGATATACAGTATAGGAGTTTGATCCTAAAAATACCCCTCCCACACGTTGTAATCACATTGAAACTTAAGCACACTACTCATCGCACTGTAATCATATTTCAATATAGATTGATGAACCGCAACATAGACCATTTATTGAGGAGAAACTATAAATAATAATCATAATAGTAAATCACATTTACATAGCTCCTTTCAGGACACCCCAGGACGCTTTACAGATTAGATGGGGGGGAAAAAAAGAAACAGGACAAACTAACAGCATTTTGAAGGTTGCTAACTATGGGCCAATGGCCTGGGCAAACAGGTGGGTTTTGTTTGTGTGTGAGTCCAGGATCGGGGCATCACGTATCTCAGAGGGTGGGGGCGGCAACACTGAAGGCTCTGTCTCCAAAGATGTGACGGCTAGTGCGGGGGGATGGTGAGCAGACCCATGCTTGAGGACCACAGGCTGTGAGATGGAGCATATTGGTGAAAGTCCAATATTTTCAGTGGAGGATCCCATTGCGGTAGTCCAGAGAGCTGGTGATAAAGGCATGGATGAGTTTCTCAGCAATGGTTTTGGAGAGTGATGGCCAGAGTCGAGAGATGTTTTTGAGGTGGAAAAATGCCAATTTGGTTGTAGATTTAATGTTTGACTGGAAGGAGTGGGTGGAGTCCAGGATGACGCCGAGGTTGCAGACTTCAGGGGATGGGGAGATATAGGCACCATCCACTTGGAGGAGAGAATCCCTGAGCTTACGGAGCAGCGCCTTTGGTGCCACAACCTTGAGCTGTTATCTCGGTGTGTAGTTTTGGGAGATTTAATGACATCCATGATTTTATTTCCTGTAGGCAGTTAACTAGAGACCAAGGTGGAAGGAGTAGTGCTGATACAGAGCTGAGTATCATTTGTGGAACAGTGGAAACAGTGGAAGCATGTAGATGGTGAAAAAGAGGGGCCCAAGGACTGAGCCTCGAGGCACGCCTCGATTTATTGGGACAAGCGGGGAGCTGGAGCTGTTTATAGTTACAAACTGTGTTTTGTTGGCGAGATATGATTGAAACCAGATGAGAGCAGGCCAAGGTGGTCGGGGGGTGGTTGCGAAGGATGAAGTAGGAGACAGTGTCAAAGTCGGCTGAGAGGACAAGGAGGATGAGTAAACTGATATGGCCGGAGTCTGTAGCAATGAGGAGGCAGTTTGTGATTATCTTAAGATAGAGCAGTACTGTGATGTTCTCTTTATGCGGATTGTACCATTTCAGAGAGTTCGTGGTCAGACATATGCGGATGGATTTGGACTGCTGTTCCAGACCCACCCGCAATAGGTGAAAATCCACGATATTGAGAGACCATCAAAAAAAAAAACATTTTAATATAGTTTTACACCCTACTGTTTAAGTGACACATAAAAGAACATGTTATATTTGAACACCAAAATGTTCAGTCAAACCATATTATTTCATCAAAGTCTGATAGCGTAATGCTAACATATAATGCGAAACGCCAAAGACAGGCGTACAGAAGTTAGCATTATTGTTACGGTAATTATAACCTTTCAAACATGCTACTTTATCACACATGGAGCAGCAGCACATACAAACAGAGCATACAACAATACTCAGTCACATTCTCTCCACTCTGTGGGAAAAATGACTATTACAGCTTAATAAGGGAGCTTCTCTGCCTTTTTATCTTGCTCTTAGTAACGCTGCATGTCTTCCAGTAGACCTCAGTACTGCCCGGCATGTTGCAGCATAACGTAGTACTACATTGAAGGCATGTGACTCCATATTCGGACTTGCCTGGTATACCATAAAAACCCATATAAAACAACTGCTGAAAAATCTGCAATATAGCCACTAAACACTGAAACCATTTTCGGACCAATCAAGGGAAATTGGATCATTTCCTGGTTGGGAATCACTGCTCTCTTGTGATGATGCATGAAAGCAATGTATTAAGACAGATTTGATGTGTGTAAGGTGTGGACTCCATGGCGCACTATGAGCAGGCACTGCGTCAGGTGCGCTACAGGAACTGGCAACCTGCCACCTTGACTGAGAGAAGGTTTCGACTCACCTGCTCGGAACTTAACGGCCGTTACACCAGCAATGAATTCATCTTGGAGGTGAGCTCTGCTTTTTTCTCTCCCTCTCCACTTCCTTTGAGGACATGCTCCTCTTGATCCCAAATGAGTATCCATCCTCCTTGTGCTCAAGTGGCTTACGTATTTGCAGAGCCCCCCTTCCATAAGACTCACTTGTATTGCCTTTTGCTGCATTGGCAATCTTTACAACCTCAAGTGTTCTTGTGTTTCCACTTCAGGTGAGTGTTCTTCACCACGCAAAGCCCGTGGAGCATGTCAATCATGCGGCCGCTCAGCCGCAGTACATGAGACCGGTTCATCACCCACTCATGATACACACTCCTAATTCCCACATGTCAGGTAAGACTGTCTCATAAGGTTAAAACTAGGGCTGCAGCTATTGAATATTTTAATATTTGACTATCATACTAAAATTTGTATGGAACAATCGGGTATTCGGATAAATTATATTTTGGCTTAGTGAAAGAACAATTATGAATACACATGAAAAAAAATAAGCCATTTCACTTGAAAATGAATGGCCAATTATTTAATTATTATCAACTGTTTTATTTCTTACATTCACATGAGCAGAAAACTATATTGTTGTCTAGTAATATTTTCAGTGAGGCAATTTCAGAAATATAAATAAAACACATATTTCAGTTTAACCTTAGCATTTTTTGTAAGTATAAAAAAACATTTAGGCATTAATTGAAAAAAGCATAAGGAGTCTGTTGTGCAACTTCACCTGAGCGCTAGCATTTTAGGATGTGAAATAATACAGTAGGCTCGTGGCTGCGCGTTTAAGAGCTTAGACCAGAATAACTGAACTAAAATTAAGATGAAATTAAATGAAGTGAATTTTTTGACAAACTTTGCCACTCACAATCATTTTTTTTCACCAACAGTACTTGACTCCAAATATAGCCACTTTCAGCTACGACACGAGTATACTGGCCTTGTGTCTCACGGTGCTTAAACCGCTGAACAAAACTGTCCTTTGACTAATATGACAAGCACCCTGAATGAAGTCGCATTATAGTCACACACATACTCAACTTGTCACCATGGTAATAAACTGGCCACAAATTTGATGGTAGTCATAATTAACCTTAACCCTTAAACCTTAGCCCTCTGCAGGGCTAATGTTATGTTAGTAAACCGTATTAATGTTCAACTCACTGATTTGCGCGACTTTCATCTTGGCTCTTCCACCGCATTGCGTGTGTCGTGCTCGAGCGACGTGTCGCGTCACCGGTGTTGGCCTTTCTGATCAGTCTGTAATGCTCCCACACTTTCTGAATTTTGTCTTCTTTTTTCGCATTTGTCTTCTCGTCGTTCTTCTTTTGATGTGTTTCACGGAAGCTTGCAGACTACTGCGTTGTCACCATTTATTTCACGCTCCTTCAATCGGCACACACGCTCCCCTTCCGCCACCTTCGCTCGCGTTGATGATGTAACCGCGTGGTGCTACGCTGTCTGCTCTGTTGAGCTTCACATTTTAAATCTTTCCTGCCATTAACAGGCAGCAACTGTATATACCAATAGTATCAAATTGGGTAAGCTGGCAGTGAATGAGTTAAATAAGCAGATCCCCTAGGCAGAAAAAAATCCTTGAGCATTTTTTTGTCCCCGAAATACTTGAAACATCCGAGTCCTCGTTGCAGTCCAAGTTAAAACCTTCCAAAAGGATGGCGTTGTAACTGTTAGACTATCGTGCTATTTAAAAAAAAACACACGCACAGAAAAACAACCCCAAAAAAAACAAGCCAAAACTGATGATTATACAGGTATCCCAACTGTACTAAAAGCCATTGTGCACATTTTTTAAAATTATTTTTATACCACATTAACAATGTCTCGACTTTAATGCTATTCTGAAGGACATTTCTAAGTGACCTCAAATATTTGAACGGTTATGTGTGTCCAAAATAATTCCAACTAATGTGTGAGCTTTACTTCATGTTGTATTGTACAGTATATAACATCTGAAGTGCCGCCCAAATTGATTTACAGTTCCTGTTGGACCGTGAATTTTATTGATTGATTGATTGATTGTCAAATGGCAACAAAGTGGCAAAATAAACCTTGATGACAAAGTGAGACAGATTGTTATATTTTCATTATTATTATTTACTAAATCTCCCATGTCAAAAAAAGGATTCTGAACCATTTTACAGCTCCTGTTGGACTTTGAAGTTTGAAATAAGTGTATTTTTATTTTGTGATTTAATTATCCATCCATCTATTTTCTGTACTGCTTATCCTCACTAGGGTCACAAGCGTGCTGGAGCTTTCTTTGGGCGAGAGGCGGGGTACACCCTGAACTGGTCGCCAGCCAATCGCAGGGCACATACAACCATTCGCACTCACATTCACACCCACGGGCAATTTAGAGTCTTCAATCAACCTACCATGCACGTTTTTGGGATGTGGGAGGAAACCGGAGTACCCAGAGAAAACCCACGCAGGCACGGGGAGAACATGCAAACTCCAGACAGGCGGGGCCGGGATATGAACCCCGGTCCTCAGAACTGAAAGGCAGATGTGCTAACGATAACTGGTTAAAGAAGCAATGCCATTGCTAATATATTATAGGTTACATTGTTCAGCAGTACCGATTCTGAAGGGCCTGGGCAGATTAGACTGACATAGGAACACATAGAGCCTGAAATTTGATTATACAAAAAAATCTACCATACACGTACTGGAAGCAGACCAATGAGGTGTTACAAAATGAAGAGAATTGACTGTTGAGAATAAAATAATGCAATTTCATGGGAAAAAAAATATTAGAATTAAGGTTGTAAATGTTGGTCAGTCAGTGCTTCTGACGGGGTTGAGACCAGTGTAAAAACGGATCTTTTTCTTCTTGTCCAGGACCAGCACCTGCAGCTGCCACAGTTGTTATTGTGGTCTGCATCGCCGCCCTGGTGGTGATCGTGGTGATCGGCGTGTACAGAATCCATGCCACTCATCAGGAGAGCTCCAGAGAGCAAGAGGATGGAGGGAAAGGGCCTGAGGTGGACTGGGACAAGTCTGCACTCAACATCACTGTAAACCCCATGGAGGTAACTCAGTTGACCTAACGTTGCTCACCGTCAAACAATGAAAACAAAGTATTTGTACTTCCTACCACAGCAAAAAAAAAAAAAAAAAAGTTTTCTGTTACATGTACATTATGGAAACAACATTCAAGCTTTCACACCCCCCCCCCCCCCCCCCCCCCGCCCCTAATCCAGAATGTGAGAGGAGCTCATGCGCTTAGTGAAGATGCGAGTGAAGAGCTGTGTAGGGAGGAAGAATACGAGGATGAAGAACATGTGGGAGGAATGCCAAATGCAGAGTCGGATAACAGCGATGATGACGAGGATGAGGAGGATGATGAGGAGGTGGAGGAAGAAGAGGGGGAGATGGAAATGGCAAAGGAGAGGAAGCTGAAGTGGCACAGGTCCTCCATAACCTACTGACCACAGAAACACGCACACATAAGATTGAAAAATAGGTCTGCACATATACTGCACACACTGCGCTCTCTCTTTCTTCCAGCTCTTGCTTTACACACACACACACACACACACACACACACACACACACACACACACACGAGCCTTGCCATTATTTCCAATCAAACATTTCCCCCTGCTGGGCAAAGTTTTAACTACAGTCCAACTGGTATTCATGATTTACATAACATGAACAAAAAAGAAGGAAGTCAAAGCAGTCTTGTGTTATTACTTTTGCATTTGCAGGGTTCCAGTTCAACTGTCATGAAACATGCATGGCGTTAGAGTGCATACCGTAGTTCTGACCCAAACATATACACAAAAAGTTAGGGACCGGGCTTTTGTGTGAGATTTCAGGATTAAGGGTTGCAGCAATTAGTAGACTCGCTGACAAGTAGATCATCATCAAATCATTTGAAAGCTTGAAGTCGACTAATGTCTAATCAAGTGGGGGGTTTTGCTTTTTTGTTCATATCGTCTCAATCGGGCACTTTACAGAGGACTTTCAACTCTTCTGATGCTGTCACCTGAATATAACTCGCTGCGGAGTAGCGGAATGTCCGGACAATAAGGCGACACAGTCTTCTCACATCCATGCGGGTCAGAGAGTACGAAAATAAACTCGTGTAGTGTGAGAATAGCAGTTAGCCTCGCTAGCTTTGGGTATTTCGATCGCTGCTCGTCTTAAAATATTAATACCAACGGGACTGGGGGCGAGGAACGAGGGCAGCGGTGCGAAGTGAAGCTCCGTCTTTCTCGACAAAATGTTACGTTCAATAACGCGCGGGCAACAACTGTGTGATCATAACAACTTTATTCCTATTCACGCTTGTGTCCCTTTACGACACTGTGTCGTAAAGGCCTGTCGCAGTACGACATACTGGCATGTGGAAATATTTGACCAAAAATTGGATCATGTAGCACGGTCACTTGCAAAATACGCAAGTCCATCCGCAAATATAAGAAAAGCACAAATGAAATACAAAGGGTGAAACAGAGAAATGTTTACTTTTTTGGGAGCCCGGCTACAATGTCACGTCTCGCACGCTATGGAAGGCAAGAGGAGACCAGCTGGTTCGTCAAAGAAAAAAAAAATGCGCAGGGCTCCCACTAATTACAACAACTACAATTAGCATAATGGTGAGTGGTGTTTTGAATCTTTTGTTTTTACACATTTCTGTGCTGCTCCGTCAAAATATGTCTTTGTCTTGTCTTTCTGAACTGGTCTGTGGCACAAGTGTGATGTGCTTAAAAAAATATCAACGACGTCATCGATTAATCGACTTCAACTCTATGCTAGTTATCACATTATATATATTATATATAATATATATTATATCTATATTTATAGGTGAACTTGATTTGACCTCGAAACTTTTGAATGTCCAACTGTTAAGCGTTTTAGTGCTTTTTGCACGACAAGGAGCTGAAGGGCAAAAGTCACTGTTTAATCCATGAAAATTTCCAAGCTCGTCCACTTCTTTCCCTTTCTGTGACTCTTCCAGTCTCTCCATTGCAATCTGCTGATGACACTCAAGGCTCAGTGGCCACTTTCTCTCTGAGAAAATCCTTTTGAAACATCACGATGGCGACGCGTCAGACAGGAAGTGGCCCCTGAGCTTAAATTGTCATCAGCAGGTTAGAACAAAGAGACTGGAAGAGTCACAGAAAGGCAAAGAAGTGGATGTCCTTGGAAATGTAAAATTTGGTGTTCAGATTTTTAGAGAATAGCAAGTAGTGCAAAAAGTACTGAGGCATTGAAATGTTGGAGTTGTTCATTCAAAAGTGAAGAAAAGGTCAAATGAAGTTAACTATAAATGTCATCCTGAAATTTCACCCGAATATACACCCAACATCTCTAACTTTTTGCGAGTAGTGTATTTGATATTTGAAATGAAATGCATTTTTTTCCAGATTACTTTTGTAGCGTTTATTTTTTTAAGATTGTAATGGAAAGAGAATGACTACATATCCATATGTAAATTGTGTTTATTTACAATTGCACACATTGTAGGGAAGCATCTTGTTTTAGTTAGTCTTTGCACTGCTGTATTCTCCTTCAACGTGACACAAGAGATGGGAAGTAGCTAAACAGCTTTTAGAGTAGTTTGTAACAGAGTTGTCAAGTTAGTGTGTCCTTGTTTTCATCTTTAGCTGAAACCTGACACCCTTTGTGCACTTATCTAGGAAACATCCAATTGCATGACTACTAGTAAAGAAAAACGCACTTCGTGATTTACACGAAGGACCTAACAGACACGACTCCAGTGGTGCCTTGAGATACGGGACTACTTTGTTCCATGAACACGCATGTAACTCAAAACACGTCTCTCAAATCAACTTCCCCCATTGAAATGAATGGAATTGCCATTGATCAATTACAGCCTCCTCAAAACAAAACAAAAATGTGTAATATTGTACTTTATAAAGACATACAGTAATGACAGATAAATAGAATGTTAAGAAATTAAATGGTTTTTGCCACATTTTTCGCTTCAATTCAATAGACATTGTGTTACTCCTTGTGGTGTGCGCGCCTTGGCCATCTGGGGACAGTATAATACCGACATGAATATAATTGGAGATGGTCACAACTCTTCAGTAAACTGCAGTAATATTAGTGTTTTTTCCCTAGAGGATAAAGAATATACTGTATGCCTGTGAGTAATGTTATATTATCAGTCTACAGTGTCTGTGCTGCTCCACCATTTGTGTTCAAATATCCGTTGCTTAAAGGGTTTTAACAGCGTGACACTGATGCTTTTCGTGAGCCCATCTAAAGCGTTTTGTTATGTGGGTATTTTGAATACATGTGTAATTCTTCATTTAGTTTGACAGTAAAGTTCATGTGGGTGTGGCAATAAACAGCTTCAAGCCTCTTTTTGGTGGAGATGAGTTGAATTGAGTTCACTGCCGCCTATCGAAAACATTTTGCGTGCAAGTCAAAGCAAAAAAATAAAATAAAAAATCAGCCCAACGATGGCTCGTTTCTGGAAAAACTCAGAGATCAGGTCACTCATATCTAAAGGCACCACTGTATGTTCCGTTATCTCTTAGCTTCTTTGGTTTATCGCAATTACTTTGATGCTGAAATGATTATCATTATGCCATCAGGTATTAATCCAATAATGTTGTTGGGGGGTCAAAAGGGCAGAAGGCTGCTGTTCTAATGTAGTTTGTTTTGTTAGCAGATGTAAAGCAAACGCGATCATAGTTGCTCTCTTCACTTTGAATTTCACTACAGTGCCTCCAAGAAAGAAAACTCCTAAAAGCAGTTATATTAATTATTATTATTATTAATAATGTTGCTTTACTCCCCACCAAATATTAACAAGACTTCTCATGAGAAGTGCGTTTCCCTATAATATCAGAAGAATCGGTCAATAAATAACCGCAACCCCGTCATTAACCACTTCAATAACTTTAATGGGGATTTCCATACCATAACAATCCAGTCTCATAGTCATTCTCCTCTCTCTTTGATTCCTGTTGGCCTGGTTGTGATGTCATCATTGTGAGACATTTGTCATGTTTTGTGCTTCTGCCAGAGCAAATAACTTGTTTACATACACACGAAGCAAACCTTGTAAAGATGGAGTTATGAACAGTTCTTTTGTATATTTGTTTTGTTTTTTTCTTATTTGTAAACAAATAGTTGAGATTCTCCCTCTGTAGTGGTCATCCCACTGCTTTCTGTATATTGACCAATAAAGACTTTAGAATCTATACATGTATGCCTCGCTCTTTTTGTCATGTAAAACAATGTCAAATAGGCCCTGCGATTGGCTGGCGACCAGTCCAGAATGTACCGTATGCCGCTTCTCGCCGAAAATCTACGGTAGCCTGGAAGTGCAAAACAATTTAACAAATTGTGAAACACTTTCACATTTCAGAAAACAAATTAACAAAAGCCGAAACATTTTTACATTTCAGACAACATAATTAACAAAAGCCGATACACTTTTTCATTTCAGAAAACAAATGAACAAAACACGAAACAAATTACAGTAGCCACAAACCGGAAGAGGATTCCCACATGCATTTTTAGCAATCCCACGCCCTTTCTTGGCAAGACGCGGCCCGCTTCAACGTGATAGGCTCCTGCATCGCGGGGAGGGTTGGCTACGCAGATGTAACGAGATGTCCATCCCAAATATGTATCACATTTGTACAAAATAAAATGTTAAAAAACAAATTAGTTTGTTATGGTTAGGTTTAGGACTAGGGTTGGGTTAAGGCAGTTTAGGATGAGTTAATGTTAGGATTATTATGGTGGTTAAGGCTGGCGCACGCCGAGCAGCGCCGCCGAGGTCGACTGAACGATGGCGCAGCGTGCGTGGTTTCATGAGCGTTTCACAATTTGTTATATTGTTTTGCGTTTCCAGGCCACCGTAAAAATCAGCTGGGCCAGCTCACCAGCGACCTTACTGTAATCAAGATATTTCCCACACTAAGTTGCAGTTCACCTATTGGTGATTTAGTGCATTGTGGATTTTCTTCCATATTCATATTGCACACAAGTCGCCATATTATGGGATTTTGAGTGAGTGTGTGTGTGTGTGTGTGCGCGCGCACACACAAACATTAAAACTGTAAAAAAAAATAGAAAATTCATTAAAACAAGCCGTAAATCTGTTCTTCGGTGGATCTTTTGTAATACAGTACATAATTGTAAAAAAAATATATATGAAAGTTATTATTTCTACCAGAATTTTTTAGTTCAAACTCTGTACACTGTCATGATATGGAATTTGTTTTGTAATATAAGAATAGATCAAATATTCTGTTAATATAGTCAGCCAAAGCTGCGAGGAATGCAGAGTTATCGATGTCCTTTCACCATCGTTCCTAGCATACTGTGTTGCGTGTTTTTGTTTGCAAATTAAGGACAAAAGTCCTGTTTTTGTTGTAATTCCTCATTTTAAAAAAGACCATTCAAGCGCCACATTTTTCATGCTTTTGAGATTGTGGGGTGAAAGCTGCAGCTGGCTACTAGTGTGGACTGAATGGATGGCAACAATGGGAAAATGAAATGCCAGTATTTTAAGGGGAATACATATTGAGAGGAAAAAGAAAAAAAAGAACTATGAACTACTTCATTTTTGGAATGGTGAACTTAGTTCCAAATTTTGAATTATGAACTGAACTAGGTCATTTTTGGAACGGTGAATTGAACTTTGAACTAGTTTGCGGAGAAAATGAACTTTCCCAACACTGATTGGTAGAGGTTAATAGGAGTCTGGGGATGATTTAATAAGAGTCTGGAGAGGTTGATAAAGCTTTACAATTTGTATAAATCATTTCAAATATATGGTCGCTGCTTCACAGATTCCACCTAGTGCATAACAAGAGGTTACTGTATAGGAAATTGAAAGATGGTTGGATTCAGTTATTGATGGGTTCCTTTCTATGGTTTTTGCGTGCGGCATCCTTTTGCACAGTTCTCCGAGGATAATGGAGTACAAACTGCTAATTAGCAGCCTAATGGGCCTTTTACTGATGAGCACTACACTTTCAATAACACTAATGGACCTCAGACTGGCAAGAATTCATTGCTAGAGTTTTCCCCTCACTATTCTAGTTGCCAGTATCGTTAGAAAAAGACATGAATCGGCATTTCTCTCCAATGGCAGCGTGCTGTATATGTTTATTTGTGAAGGTAGTCACCGTATCAAGTCTCGCTAATGGCTGCCCGCTCACTTTACAAGGCTTGGAGTGCATCGATAGCCTCGAGTGGTAATTAGAGATGACGAGTTGTTCGGGAGGAAACTGCACATTTGACACAATTTGGAGCCAAATTGCTTCAGAAAACATCCTGCATGTGGGGACTCAGTTCTCAGTTTTTTAAAAGCTAGTAACAGCTGTTTAACAGGCCTCCATCTTTCTATTTTCTGTAGCGCTTGTCCTCATTAGGGTTGGGGTGAGCTGCGGCCAGACAAATGCAGGGCACAACAAGCGTTCACACTCACATCTATGAACAACTTAGCAGGGGTGTCAAACATATGGACCACGGGCCACAACAGGCTCGTCGGGGGCCTTTTCATACAATGACAGGCAACTAAAAAGTGCATGCCATAGTTCAAATCAATCCCATCCCGCCACTCATGCGCACACAAAATAATACTAACAATAATAATGTAATCATCTAATGACCTATGGCCGGGAACATGGCAGGTGAGGAAACACCAGCTCAAGGAGCCGTCTGCACCAGGAGCAGACAACAGATCGCCGCCACAGGACGCTGGCATGGAGCCCCAGTACGCGGAAGAGGAGCCACGTGGCGACTGAGGCCATGGCCATGGTCCGTCACAGTTCCCAGTGCAGAGGGACAAAACACTGAAAGAGAATAAAATAATCATAAACCTACACAAAACATATGCATGTATAGAAAACCCAATGTTCAATGAGCCGACCAAAAACTGGAAAAAAAAAAGCATTAAGATCAAATATAAATAATAATAAGTTAAAAAGCAAATAAAACAATTTCAATGTAAGTTCTAATAAAATAACAATTGAAGGCTAAATTAAAAAAGGTGGGTCTTGAGCCTATTAAAAATATGAACGTTTTCTGCAATTCTGCACGTGGGGATAGAGAACATTAACTGTATGTAGTTTTTCCATAAAAGTAGCTACTGTTACTAAATTTGTCCACTGGGCGTCGCATTGACGACCACTGACCACTGACATTCCGAAATGGGCTGTTACTCAACATTTGACACACGATACCGATACACTTGTGAAGGCTAAAAGATGGAAAGTTTCAGGTGCAAGGTAAGCCGACTTCACATCAAATTCTGTGCCACTACAGTTCTGTGAAAATGAACAACTGTAGATTCAAGTCCTGTAGGGTCACCAAACTATGGCCCGCAGACTACACGCAGCGAGCTCTGTTCTTTAATGCGGGTCTTTCGGCATTTACTATACTAGATACATTTACACTAGGCTATGTAATATTTGTTGCATTAATATAACGTTTTTCCCTAAAATTGATTCATTGTTTCCAATTTATCTCAGTTAACAATTTGTTAATTTGTTTGGAACAATTTTACATAGCATTCAACATTTAATAAATATAATTGAGTAATAAATAAAAAAGCTATTTTATTAAGTTTACATAAACACCTCACACTTTATTTTATTAATTGGTTAGTTAAAACATTTAAAAATAACTGAAAATGAGCATTAATCATTTTATAGAATTCTTTTTTTGCCTGTTTTTCCTCCGATCAGTTAGTTAAAATGCATTTGTTAATTTAGCAAATATGTATGAATTGTTAGAGATAAATATTCATAAAACAATTTCACATATTTAAAAATTGTTATTACATTAATAACATTTTAAAATGAGGATGAATTTTGTAAAAAAAAAAAAAAAAACATTTTAGAGATTTCACCCCCCCCCCCCCCCCCACCCCACGAATGATCTGGCACATCTGTTCATTTCATAAACATTTGCACACCGGCGCTCTAAAATGTACTTAAGTATAAAAGAAGAACTTAATTTTTACACAACAAAAAAACAAGTGTTTCCTGTCAGAAAATTTTATTATTTTTTACCAAAGGCACCATTCAGACCATAAACCTACCCAGGAAATAGAAAGTTCAGATATCTACTTTCAAATGTAGGAAGTTGAAGCAAAAATTCATCAGAAAAATATTTAAAGTACAGATACCTGAAAAATCCACTTTACAGGAACAAAGTATTTCTATTTCATTACTCTCCATGCGAATCCACCTAGAAAATAATGGGAAAAGAAAATCCTGCAGACATTTATTCAAATTGACTTTTTGCTTTTATTCACATTTCATATCTGACAACTGCACCGTCTCGCCATACATTCTACATGTGAAGGACACGCCGCTCATGTTTCATAATAATAATAATAATAACAACAATCATAATAATAAAAGCAGCATTGAAGAAACATGGTTACACTTTCCTCCCTTCATCACCAGCATCTTTGTAATAAATTTACCTGAATGTAACAATGATTAGTTTAAAAAAAACAACAACAAAGAACTATTGACATCAGAATCAAACTCCACACTCACAATAATATTAATAAGAACACAAACTCAGATATATAAAAAAAAAAAAAAGTGACTCAAGCATTTTATTTTTAGAAATGGAACATGATTGGTATACAGTGTGTTTGTGCGCGTGGGTGTTTAATGATCATGTGCATTCTCAGTCTTAAACTGCTACGGCGCAAGAGGTCATTTTTGCAAGTTCCACTCTAAGACTTTAATCAGTTGTGGAAGTAGCAGAGCCGCTCTGTGGCTTGTTGTCATTCAAACAAGTTCCAGCAGGTTCAATAAGCTCTTCCTACTCTTCATCTGTACTGCCATTATTAGCATGCTAGCACTACACTGCAATGGGGGTCTCGACCGCGGAGTACAGACAAATTCTACTGTGTGTACATACATATTATATGAATGTGTGTGTGTGTGTGTGTGTGTGCGGCTCCACATGCAATACTTTGGTCAAAGTAGGTATCCTGTCCAGTGCAATTTAAGAAACAAAGGAATTTATTTTGACTTTTATGATTGAAGCCCCTTTCAGACATGTAGCTGGGTTCAAGAGGAACATCAGAACTAGTTAACATGGTCACTGGAATGTACCTGTACAGAGGATTATTGGAGCCACACCAGGAAAAGATATAAAAATGGTAAAATTAGCGGAAAGTGTTAGGCAAATATAGTCATAATTGAAGAGAGAAAAATATATATTTTACGAGAGAAAAAGTAGTATTTTTGAGGAAAAAAATAGCAATATTTTGAGAATAAAGTTGGTATATTAAAGGGTGGAAAACTGTTTTTTTTTTATTTTACAAAAAAATTGAATATTACAAGAATATCCATCCATTTTCTATAATGTATTCTGTTGTATCACAGGAGACGTATAGACAAACAACCATTCACACTCACACCCAATTTAAGTCATCTAGACTAGTCATTCTCTAAGAGTGGTATGAGTACCACTAGTGGTAGGTACGTGGGTTCCCTAGTAGTAGTACGTGATTTTTTTTTTACCAATTTTAAATGTTCAAACTGTGGATTACGGTACAGGGGCTTCAACTTTTTTAAATCCAGTACAGTTCATTTAAGTACAGTTCAGTTGAATTTTAACTTTTATGTTCAATACATTTTTACTGATTCATTAAGGGCAGATTTTTTTTCTATATACAGAGAAACCTTGTTTTTCATGATTAATACTGTCCAAAAGGTCTAACTAAAACTAAATCACACGAAAACCAAAGCAATATTTCCCCATTGGAAATGATGTAAATTAATCCTATTAATCCATTCCAGACACCTAAAAACATTAACATATTTTAGAGAGAATAACTTTGATTTAACATACAGAAAACAATGTGAAGTAACTGTATATGACTTATTAAACAGATTAATGAACAGTTAACATCACTTTTAGCTTTTATTGAAAGTAATATTGAGATTCAAGTCAATGCAAGTCATGGTCCCTATGACCATGTTATTGTCCATTTGTACCCTCTATAGGTAAAAAGGTTATACAGCAGTTAAGCAGTGAATTACGCAGTTCAGTCAGTAAGCCATCTGTGTGCAAAAGCCCAAAATTTTCTAAGCTGGTAAAAGGTTTGAGAACCACTGATCTAGTTGTTTCTATTTTTTGTTCCTACAATAATAAAATTGTGATATGAGAAAATTTTATATTGATTTTTTTTTGTCATATTATGAAAATAAGTCATATCCATAATACAACACAGTGTCAATACTTGAAAGTTTACATTCTAAAAATACAAACTCCCAATATAACAAGAACATTTTTATTTTTTTTCCCTGAGGAAAAACATTTTACCAGAGTCAAGTCAAAGTAGTGAAGAAGAAAAAAAACCTGGGAAAAATGCTGCCCAGATAAAGTTTTAAAAAGATAGTAATAGTAAGAAAACACAGACGATCTGTAATTTTCTTTTCATTAAAAAGTTATAATTTAACGAATGAATGTCAAAATTTCCATTTAAATGTAAATGTGACACTAAGTTGCCCTTGGGTGTGCCCGTGAGTGTGAACGGTTGTTTGGCTGTATTTGCCCTTTGATTGGCTGGCGAGCAGTCCAGGGTGCACCTCCACCTCTCGGTGATGGGCTGCAGCTCAGCCACAACCCGAATGAGGACAAGCGCTACAGAAAATGGATGGGTGGACGTAAATGCAACAGTGCACTATTAATATATGCCATATAATATATACTGTATAGTAAACAAATTTGTCCCAAAAATATTTTTTTAAACTTCTCATAATTTTACCATTTTTTGTCTTTTCCGTGTGGCCCTATTACTCCTTTGTAGTAACGTTTCACATGTTTCAGAACATATCAAATATGTCACTTTTTTAAAGACCCTAAAAACAAAATGTAATGATCAGACCACCAGCCTGTTTCAATCAATTTAATACGTTCACTGATAATGCATTTTAAAAAATCTACTAAAATTCAATTTTGTGTTATTTTCTTTATTTAGATGAACTATTAAAACATTACATCCCCTCAAAGGATTAAGACATAATGGCAAATAAGTTAAAAAAAAAAATGCATTACTTCGTGTTTAAATGAGTCTCAATGTAAAACATAAAAGTCTTAGCTACATGACACCAGCCGTGTAACATGTCTGCAAAGGGGCTTCAACGCAGATCCGAGCAACATGTTGACGCCTTGAACCCAAAGAGAGCTTTTTGGTCGCTGAGATTAGAAAACATTTGTGCTCCGATCCTCTTGTCGCGGGTGTCAGTGCTCGCTGACTCGTCAAGAAGGCCTCCAGGGTAGGATTAGTGTGCTTTTCTCTGCACAGTTTCTATTCTCATCACTAGGTGGCGACAGTCACCTACATCCCACTTCCCTCCACCCCGCTGTGTCAATAATTTATTCCAAGTCCAAAATGAAAGAAGAGCAACTCCAGACATTGCTCTCCTTATGTGTCAGTGAGTCCACCTGTAGCACGCTAGCTCGTGACCACCCTCCTCATCCTGGTTTGTTTCCTTCAAATGCTTCCTTCCTGCCCACCTGCTGCTAGGCTGTGTGTGTCCTTGTGGTGCCAGTGGATTCTGCCGGTGTTAGTCACTGGTACTGGAGGTAATTTTTGAGGGACTCGGGCAGAGGGAGGCTCTCGATCTCCCGAAGGCGCTCCCGACCCAACGCAAGGCGGGCCGCTCGGCGGCATAGGTCCGTCAAAGGAAGTGGTTCCGCTGAGGGGGGAAGAGCAGAGGGGGAAAAGGTTAGAAAGGGCACAGAACAGTGGATGATTTGTGATTGTTTGAAACAAGAAACTAACACACACACGATGCATCTTTAAATAGGCCTGAATGGGGGAGATGAGTAGAGGGGTCAAGCGTGTGATGTTGCACGTTTTAAATATTTACACCTCTTCCACATGACACTTGCAAACATACGGACAATCGAGCCAAATTTTAGTACAAGTGAGCTTGAATTACGCCGCCGCTTGAGTGAAGTGTAAAAAATAATAATAATAATAATAATTGGGAGTAATTATGCCCTTCCATGTGGGAAAGGACAGCCACAGTCGCTAATGCACTTTCTGCCGATTATTGAATTGGACCATCAAACACAAAAATACAAAATGAGTACACTCGCTAGGAGCTAAACTCATGCCAAGTCATTCAAACAAAGAAGCCAAGTTGAGCCAACCCGACTTTAGCTCCTCAAGTTACTACTCACTAGGCCAAAAAGGCACAAAACCAACACTGCAGTTGTTGAGACTTTCGGCTTGTCTCAATGAACAGTAATCGGGTTTTATGGGGGAAAAAAAAAACAGCTTATTTCTTTACATTCTCTTTTATTATGTTTCTATGCAATATAGGGCATTTTTTCTTGATTAAAACATGGAACACACATTTCGGGGGGACTGGAACAGATTACAGTGAACCCTCTCTTACTCGTGTTTTGGCATTCACATATTCACTTAATTTTTATTTTTTAAAGCTATCCTCTGCAATTCCCTGAAAATTTCATCTAGATGCTGGTTTTTGCAAAGACCAAAACAATTATTACTTTGGTGCTTGGTGTGGTTGTTAGGTTTAATTCATTGATGTGTATTTTCATCCATATTTGAGCTGTATATAACCTAGATAGGTTATATAGTGTTATATAGCTAGCTGCTAGTATGCTGGCTAATGCAATAGATGACCCTGATGTGAAGGTGGTTTGTTTGTGTAGAATAAATTAACACCTTTAACAACATGTAACATGGGTTCATGATTGTATACATGCTAGATGCATGGATTTGATGCTTTATGGTCCTCTCCATTTTAGGTGCTTTGCTGCCATCTTTGGCCAATACCAGCTGACTTTGGGCGAAAGGGAGACTTCACCCTGGACTGGTTGCCAGTAGAGAAAGACAACCTTTCACACTCACATTCCCACCGTCACTGAGTGGGAAGTGAACGCAGACTGTGAACTACTACAGCGTGTATAGTTTATTCCTGTTCGAAAGTCTGTCTGAAGTCTTAAATGTTTGGGTGTGTTAGCTTTTTGGCGAGAACAAAAAGCACAAGCAACTTTGTTCAGCTCTCGTGATGTCTTGTGACGTGTGTGTGTGTGTGTACAACAAGTCCTTAAAACTTTCCACCAGATGAAACTCCTACTGTAGTCACACAGACATGCACACAAAAAGCTTAGTTCACTGTTCATGCATCAGATCCCCAACACAATGGCAGAAAAGGCCTCAGTGGGGAAGTGTAATAACAATGGGGGTCATTCATACTTTAAGCGGGAGAGGGCAAAAAAAGTGTGTAAAAAGATTCAAAGAGTGGAGGCTCAGATGAAGGTCTTTAAACAGTAGACCTGTAAATGTGAGGAAGAAAAATGACGGTGCATGGAAGACGGTCTGGGGGGAGTAGAACACCTTCTTGACCGGTCTCTAAGATTTTTTTCTGTCAGCTAATAGTGACAGGAAATTGACATATCAATGCTGGAACTGTAAGCGTGTGGGATTCTACCTCATCCTTCATGGTTCTCCATTACTGATGTATAACTAAATATATAAAATAAATCAATGGGATGGGGTGTGACCATATTTCCGGTTTCATCTTTCATATTTCTTTGTCAGTGTGCTTGTTATATAGCAGATTACGACTTCCTTGTTCATAGACAATGATTTACGATGACAGGAACTGGGGCTGCGGGAACGGTTCAATCGTGGCTCAAACAGCAGAAATCTGAGATTGTAATGGACATATTACCCAAATTGTATTGGTAATGCCTTTAATCTTATTTCCCATCCTTTATTGAGCCAAGGCACATATTTTAATACGAAACAATCTCACAGCAAACCACCCCAAAAAATGTCACAAAAAGTATATAAAGTATCCTGAAGTAATGATGATCTTGCCTAAATTTACTCACAAATTTACTTCCTGTAAAATGTGGGCCTGTTTATTAGAACACAAAGCTATCATTCTGTTTTATGAATGGCAACAGATGGATCCACGGGTTACTTGTACCTTCTGCCATCTAGTGGAAGTGCCTTTAATTGTTCTGTCACTAGACACCGTTGGCATAGCTAGATGAACAAAGATGCATAATTTGTTGTAAATAAATCTTAATTTTCTGACCAATTAAGTGAATTGGCAAGAAATTAATTAGTGTAATTTAGTTACTTTGCTAGCGGCACGGTGGACGACTGGTTAGAGCGTCTGCCTCACAGTTCTGAGGACCCGGGTTCAATCCCCGGCCACGCCTGTGTGGAGTTTGCATGTTCTCCCCGTGCCTGCGTGGGTTTTCTCCAGGCACTCCGGTTTCCTCTCACATCCCAAAAACATGCATGGTAGGTTAATTGACAACTCTAAATTTCCCGTAAGCGTGCATGTGTGTGCGAATGGTTGTTTGTTTGTATGTGCCCTGAGATTAGCTGGCAACCAGTTCAGGGTGTACCCCGCCTCCTGCCCGATGATAGCTGGGATAGGCTCCAGCACCCGCGACCCTAGTGAGGAGAAGCGACTCAGAAAACACACACACACACACACACACACACACGTGTGTCTGTGTCAGTACGTGTGTGTCCTTGCAGTGTGACAGACACACCCATGCTCATAGAAATCACATGGGTGCTCACCCCGACTCAAGCATGGTGACCTCACTTTGAACCGCAATTACTTGATCGTAATGAGAGCTGTTCTCCTCACATTAAAATGATATGCGGCATCAGTTCTCCTCTGCGCCGACGACACTGACGTCAGGCAGAAAGCGCCAGCTGACCGTGACCATGTACTACATTACAATTACATCAACATTAAAAGTAGCATACAAGGTCCTTGAAGAGAATTATATAGAGCGGTGGCTCAAACATTTTACACCAAGTACTAGCTCAAAAATATTTAGCGCTCTAAGTTCCACTATAATGACCAACATTAATTTGTTCACTGCCATGCACGTTTCTATTCGCCAACTCGAATCCAACCATTTACCGCCATGACGGTATATATTTGCCGAGTATGCAGTAGAAAGTGTGTGTCGCGATTGTGAGAAAAGATGATACAGTTCATGGAGTGAATGGCGGACGACATCTAAAAAAGCCACTGATGTTCAACTCCAGCAAAGGCAAAAAAATAATGTCGAAGTCACTGTTCTGCGTGACGTTTCTTTTCACCAAAAGGTTGTTTTCTCTGCTTTTTGTTAGAAACCGGTGTTTTTGGTAAAACCAACCCATGTTCTACTGCTGATTACATAAGAATGGAAAAAGCTAAAAACAAAAACTTTTTTTCTGGTGAAGGATAGGTTCAGTGCTTTTATTGTCACAGAGCACAATATTCTGTGGGTCTTGAAAGATCAGTCAAAATGATCTAAAACGGCTACCAATATGGGGAAGTCCAGTTTGAAAGTGGCTGGCTGTGAATGAGTTAAAATGCAAACGTAATATACACAACTGAACTTTACATAAATGCATTGCACTGTATTTTGAAGTTTAAGCCACTGTAACATTACGGTTTGAACATTTAATTCATTCAGTGAATGTTCGCATACCACTAGAGAAAGCACAAGCGCCACACTTTGAGATCACTAATATAGAGGAATACAATTAAACCAGCTGATTAGATGGCGTTTGCAAGGGCAACCAAACATTGCATAAAGGTTTAGCATCTGTCTGTGTCAGAACTGGCGAGAGTAGTCGTGGGTTAATGTTTTAGGGATTTTCGGGGTAAATAAGTAGGCTGACACAGGCCCAGCTTTGTGCAAAATATAAGCTTTGGTAAACAACGACACCACAGGCACTCATTACAAGCTAGACGCTAAATATAGCGCCATCAGGAATAAACTGTGATGCTTTAGTGACACCCTGGCTGGAGAACACTATCACTGGGAGGATGCAAATTGGAAACTGGTGGAAGATGACAAAACCATGAGAAGATGAGCAAGACGTCTTGTTTATGTTAAAATGCTCAGGAACTGAAGTTTGGTGATTGTCAGGTTACCTCCTTTCTCCAAAGGACTTAAGGCAATATCAAACCATGTCATATAATACGGATTCAGTTCATTGCCGAGTAGGTTACATCATCGGTTTTAAATATCTCGAGGGAAGTGCTTGCATCGTGTCTGCATTGAGGCACGCACGCACACACAAATGAGCCATGCCTTCCTACAAGCGTACTGTATTTTGGCTCATTAGCTGCCCTGTATAAAAACATCATTTGTTTTCTAGACTTGCAGCTGAGACCAGGAGCTACTTGAGTGCTTCGGGTCCATTAAGACCACAGACGATTGCATCTGTAATGTCACTTTGAGGTTATTTTGGTTGAACAGAACATTCCTGAATGTCTGTGTGTGCGTGGTAAAGTCCGTGTTCAATTCTACTAATGTGAACACTCTACTGTAGTTAGGAATGTTCATACAAAAGAAATAGAAGCGTAACATTGTGAAAACTGGTTGTGCTGCAGTATCAGCAATCTAAAATGAGACCTCATTAACTTCCTGGAAGAGCTGCAATCAGGAGTGCGTGGATGAGCTGCTGATAATGAATGGACGGTTGCATTTTTGGGCTGTATGGGTGTCTGCAGGAAATGTTCAAGTTTGCTTTGGTTGTACATAATTCTACAACAGTGGTTCTCAAAACATGGGTCCAGGGGTCCATGAGTGAACTAATTTGCACTAAATTATTATGCCACATTATTTTTAAAAGTGCATACCTTCTGTACATATGGGGACCGGAGCACCAATAAAACACATAATACATAATAAAGCAATTACTCCTCCCTACCTTTGCTTTAGGCCAATTAAAAGCTCTGATATGGTTTAGATGTATCATCACATAAATGTGACATCCCTGCATGAATGAAGCTTGTATTATTACAGGACTAAGGTCGTGTATTTATTTATTTTTATTATTATTTTCTTTTTTAAACAATGGTAAAGACTAAAGGCATCTTTTCCAGAATAAAAAGCTTACTATTACATGAATAAATGTTTTTCAATTTATATATAACATATATAATATAAATAAATATAAATATAAAATACACATTTATCTTGACATAATATGGCTTTATTTTTATGGACATGACATTTTTCTAAAAAAAAAAAAACATTGTTTTAATTATAACTTTTTGATTAAGTGAAAGGTTTTTTAATTATAACTTCATTATAAAAAAATTCTCTATTAATTTCTATGCCTTTAGGGGTAGGCTACATATGGTAATTCAAAAAATTAGTGTTAGATTTATGAAGGGGGCCTTGGAAACACTGAAAGTAGCTTATCATTAGAAGAAAAAAATAATAATTTTAATTAATTTAAAGAGCTGGATGAAGTGGCTGGGGAGAGGGAGGTTTGGGCGTGGGAAGTTAAACAATCGATTATCAAATTAGTTGTCGAATAATTGTTGATTAATTGTTGCACCTCTAGTGCGTAAAGTATATTTAGAATTTATACACATTTTTTTTTGTCACTACACTTAAGATACGGCATACCTGATGCTCGCTTGTACCTCAAATGTTGGCTTGGAACACAAAGCAAAAGAATAAAAAAAATAAAATAAAATAAAAATAAATAAATAAATAAAATAAAAAATAAAATAAAAAATCAACCAAGTGACTCACTCAAACTCATCAGTCAAGGTACAACTGCATTGTCCAGTGTTCTGCCTTTTGACAAATCTATGCCAGTCACCACCTCTCTGCCTTGCTTCCAATTTCATCTCAGCTCCTCTTTTCATTCTTTACACTGTCCAAGGTCAAAGGCTCTGTGCCACAAGAGATCTCCGAAAAAGCCAGACGACCTCCAAAATGCCCATGACTGAAGGAGAACAAATGGAGTTTATTTTGCTGATGATATTGCATTTTTTTTTGTATCATTAACGGAGGAATCTTTTATCCAAACTCCAGAGAAGTGTGTAATCCTTTAATGCTTTAATTCAAGGTGGTAGAACTTAAAATGTCTGCTCACACACAAACAGTGACACATGCATGTGTCCGGTGAGTTCGATACGTGTGTAGCCCGCTTTAGACAATCCAAAGTCACACTATCGACGCACTGTGGTGTGTTTTCCTGTACCATAAAAGTCATGACAAGAAAGCAACATTTACACGAAAGGAAAGCACACACTGCACTGGACAGGACAACAAATGCAGATGCTAAGCTTTTACAGCCGTGACAAGTGCCATAAGAATATTAAAGGGGAACTAAACTCACAATTTGTTTTGCAAGAATACATTGTATGTGCCTCCATTACACTAAACACGGTATTCTGATTAATATTGCGTTTGTGGAATAAGAATTAAACAGATTAATTCATTAATTTTCACCCATCTCAGAGGGCCGCCATGTTTGGCAATATCGCCCTCTGCTGTCAGTCAAAATGAATATCCCAACTGCTCTCCCGCTTGGGTTGTGAACGTCACATGACCAGACCCGGAAAACGAGTAACAAACTCCCCGTGTATACAGCGATAAGCATAGCCACGGGTTGATGACGTAGTTTGAACAAGATTTTAGTAGGTTTGAGTAAAACAACTTGAAAAAACGTGTTAATTGGGGGCACTTATGGTATATAAATAAAAAGGTACCAGTGTAATAATTTAAGATTTAGTTTAAATAATTAGAATTGTGAATAAAATTTACTATTACAATCAGTGTGAATGCTTTTCTCTTAGCATTCACTAAAGAACAAAAACAAAAATAACACAGGGCTACTCTAATCCTTCCAGCATTTATCAAAGTCTATAGACGCATACAGAATACAGAAGTGTTGCCAAACGATGACATATTTGCTAAAAACCCTTTTTGTACGTGACATAAAAAAAAGGATGTAGCTCCAAGGTGGATGCCAAAACATTTCACTAACATTTCACATATTTAGAATAGGAAGGTGTTATGCAAAAAATTATTTTGACTGGAGTGCTACACATTGCAGATTCTGTGTCGAGTCATATTCTGACTGCAGCGTTTACTGTCACACAGATAAATCCAGTTACAGGAGAAGAGCTGGTGGGAACACAAGCCAAGGCTGCGTTCTTTTTTTAAACATTGCCCTCTCTCTCTCTCTCTCGCTCTCTCTCTTCTCCCCCCCCCCCCCCCTCTCCTCCTTCTGTCTGTCTCTCCAGACCATCCTTGCCTTACTGGAAGTGTAGTGTGTTTTACTTCAATGACGAGGCAGTAAGCTGAAACGGGGGAGGGATGTTGAGACGGAGAGCAAAGGTGACAAGAATGAAAAGAGAAAAGGTGGAGAGTGATGAGGACAAAAGGGGAAAGGAAGAAGCAGAGACAAATGAGACACAGATCCTCAAATGTCCTTGACACAAATTCATTGCGGGCAGCGGCACATCTGACTTGATGATAACTTGACTGATACCGTTGGTTATTTTCGGATTCTAGCACTTTCAGAGCAATTGTCAAACTTTATATACGACTATCACACTTCTGTTTCAAAATTGCGTATGGAACAACAAGAAGAAAAAAAAACAAACGTGTAAATCATGTTTCTACTTTAAAGCGGATCTGCCTGCAGGAATTTATCATACAAAACCAAACAGTTGAGAGCAATTCAATATAAATCGATTACATTTAATTGATTTTCAAACTTTGAAAATGCAGCATTAAAAATAAACAATTTTTTTTTTTTTTTTTTTCAAAATTTCAAGCCTCCATGCGTATCATTCATATGTGCGAAGAGAAGACACAGGCTAATGATGTTTGTATGCTTCATTGAGTCTACCATTGGTTATGGTTGTTGGTTAAGAGAAGGTTGACTGAACATGAAAAGCCAAACTCTAAAGTAGCAAAGAAATATTCATGTGAACCTTTTAACACCTAAGCCTCAAAATGTCTCCCTGGACTTTTTTGCTTATTTTGACTATGAAAGGGTCAGAAAATGAAACACACAAACACGTTTTTTTTTAACAAGACTACAAGCATGAGCTCTCGCACGTGCACAGGCAGCAGGTGAGCTCTTGGCACCAACCTGCAAGCGTCTGAGATAAACATCCTGCTGATCCTTCACTGGTTTAACCTGTCAGGTCACTCACACACACATAATAAAAACTAAAATGTCCATCTCTTGTCTCATATTGCCTGACTGTTCCAACACTTTTGGAGTGGAGTGTCCACACAAAGTATAATGGGTAAGATGAGCTCATTTAAATAACGTTCTTGTGAGGACCTGCCAACACAATAACAAGTCAAGGATTGTGCCAGACGAAGAATTAAAGACAAGCGCACGCACGCACGCTGCAAAAACTGGGCTTAAAAAAAAGAAAAAAAAATGAACAAAGTTATAAAATGAGGAATATACAGCGGTGCCTTAAGGTGTGAGTTTAATTCTTTTTGTGACCACACTTGTGACTCAAATCACCTTTTACCGGTGGAAATGCAATTATCCGTGCCAGGCAGCCCCCCCTCAACCCAAATGCAACAGAATTATTATTATTTTTTTAAACATGTTTTTTCATAAGAAAAATTGCACTCAACAGTATCGCAAAAAATCCAGTACTAACATTTGCTCGCTACAAAAAAAGTAAACACAGAAAATGCGAGCACAAAACAAGACTGTTCCTAATGTATCGTCCTTCCTTGTTCTTGTTCTTCTTCTTTTTCTGTGGGGTTGATTGGCAATTTGGCAAAACAGCTTAATGGTGAATTACCACCAACTGATATTGTCATTCCACTGCAAGGAATCCAAAATTCTTTGATGGTGGCAGGATGATACAAAGTTTACTGACTCCATCTAGTGTTGGGGGTCTGAAGCGCCATCGTATTTCCAATTTATTGTATCTCGAGAAGAAAGAAAGGGAAAAAAAATCCTCGTAAGTCAAGGCCCTCGTATCTCATGGCACAATCGAACAGGTAAATTAGATTTTGCAAGCTTTCTTAGAACAGGTAAATGTAGCAAGCCTCAAAAACTCCCAACGATGTTGTAAAACTAGTGTATTTATATTACCTACACCTATAGAGTAATGGTATTGCTTATTTTAAGCTAAACTCACTCATAACCAGTAATAAAATGTCAATAATGAGTCACTTAAGATTTTTAAGGGGGGAAAAAATGCTTCCAGTGAAATGCTCTTCAACAAAAACTGCCGGTAGGAAGAAAATCATGACAGGAAAAAAGAACAAGCATATTTTGCCTTAATTTGAAATATTTAATCATGATTAGATTTTAGTTTTTGTGGCTTGCGCACACACAAACACACGTGTACGATGAGAGAAAAGCAGTGTGAGGTAAACTCAGTTGATGGGGAGGTGAAAGAAGTGTAACTGGACTCAAAATGGTAACAGTCCACCAAGTGGTTTCTAAATAAAAAAATCAGATGACCATCGTAGAATAAGAACCACATTGTTTCAAAGACGGCATGAGAACATGAAGGTTTTTCCTTCTTGCCTCAATTTTCACATACAGCCTGAAGACAAAAAGTTTCTGCATGCCATCAGAAATCTCCATGTGATGCAAGTTGGCCTGATCCACAAAAGTAAAAATCATCAAGTGATTACAACAATGTAGCAAATGCTAAACGCTAAAAAGTGACACTCAAGCGTTTGGAAATAAATGAACTAAAACAAATGATAGCAGATCACTGTTCAAAACTCTGCGAGAGCTGCTCCCCCAATGCATCTCTCCGCTCACACAGAGGACACTGTGCCCATTTGATGCTGTGAATATGAGACCATCAGCGCTGCCGATGTAGCGTGCAGGCTTGAAAAGCACACAAGCCGATGAAAGAGGAGCGATTGTGTTTGCTGCGTGCTCGCTGTGACCACGTCACTGTCCGGCCGACCCACAAAAGGACAAAGTTGTGTTGTAAACTGTCACGCCGCACGTGCAAACATGCTGCGAGAGTGCAGAGTAGCTATAATCCACCAGGCTCACAGATTAAGGCCACAGACGGGCCCAACGTGAGTGCTGAGTGACCATTCACACAAACAGATGAAGAGGTTAGGAAAAAAAAAAAGATTAAGTCATGCAGGAGGCAGCTGAGTAAGCACATTTAAGATCATTTACAAAATTTCCAATATTAATAATTGTACTGTATTTTTTATGAAGATTCAGTGTGTGATGAAACTTGAATGCATATAAAACCTACATACAAAATGCTGTGATTGTAATTTCAGTGTTGATGTACAAATCACCAAAAAGACTACGTAATAAACTAATTTATCATTTTCCTTCAATGATTGTGTAATGGATAAGCAATTATACTTCTATTCATATTAACCAAGATGTGCAAACAGAGGCTAAAAGACTGACCTTCAAACAAATTTCAAAAACTTAAAATTTTTTTAATCAACATATTTATACAGTACTAATGATATCCGGCGGCACGGTGTCCGACTGGTTAGAGCGTCAGCCTCACAGTTCTGAGGACCCGGGTTCAATCCCCAGCCCCGCCTGTGTGGAGTTTGCATGTTCTCCCCGTGTCTGCGTGGGTTTTCTCCGGGCACTCCGGTTTCCTCCCACATCCCCAAAACATGCATTAATTGGAGACCCCCCCAAAAAAATAATAAACATGGATAGGTGAATGTCTAACTGCGAATATGCAGGGGTTCACTGTATCCGTTTTAAATGGGGCTCTTTGCTTGGTATGTAGCTACAGTAGCATGTAGCAAACCCCACAAATACTGAAAAGCCATCGACGCACCCCCACACACAAAAGGGTTTCAAAATGGCGTTAAAAGACTACGTTTGTCTTAATGAAGTGCCTCAACTCACTTCGAACTGTTTCCTGGGCACCAGATGGAACACAAAAACTGAATTGTTGAATTTTTCAGTGAATAAGAGAGAATGGGATTAAAAAAAAAAAATATCCACAAATGGGCAAATTCAGAAATGCTGAACTGCAAATATGTAAAGTTAACTGTATTACATTTCAGTTGCTACCATTACCATTCTTCACAGACTGAGAATAAGCACGAGAGACAAAATGTTAGAAACACTAGGGTGCTTATCTATTTATATTTCAATATAACTTTTTAAATGATTATTTTCTTTATTTATTGACTGGGAGAAATCATGTGGTTCTGCCTAAAGGTGAGGCGTGTGGTATCCATTTCGGCCTTCGGTTAAGTTACCAAATATGGTTCTCGCCCTATTAATGGCTACCTGCCGTTAATAATTAAATATTCTTGGATCTTAAATAACCCCCTCACAATGCATCAGAGACCTTCCTAATTGCCAATAAAAATGCAATGTTTAACCTAGATCACCAATTGTAGAAGCTTGAAGAAACTCAATAGTGGAAATGATGAGAGTGAGGTGTCAAGTACATTGAGTAAAAGGGATCTCAGCTCAGACATTTCATTGCAGGTAAGCTATCATATGATGCTGCGTTGAGGGAGGAAACCTTCAGTAATTGTCTGCAGAATACACAAACGAGAGGAAGCCACAAAGTACCAGGGGGTAATGTTGAACCCTAACAACCAGGAGCTGTAATTAGCAGCAGCTCAGTTCCGCTGTCATGGTAACAACAGACAATATATGGGGAAACAAAAATTCCCTGGGTTGAATATATAAAATCAGAATAACATGAACATAAATGGATTTCAATCTATTAGCATCTCACCATATCTCTATGCTTGCTGTTGAAAAACAAGATGATTGATGTGAAGGCAAAGATTTCAGCTGTCACATGCATTCTTGATTCAGAAGGTTTATGTGCGTGAAAAAAGTATGTACATGTGCGGCAAAGTTCACAAGATAACAGGTTTAATGTGATGTGAGCCAGATACAGATACAAGTAATGCAAAGCTAAAATTAATGCTACGTTCACAATATGTTACCTATGGGCACGGCAGTCTCGTTTTCCCCCAAATGTTATTTTTGAATTTTTTTTCTCCGTACTTAAGTCTTGCCGAGGTTTCTCATGGTCTACCACGGTATCTGCGACGGGCTGTTGGGGGAAAGGGCTGCTGAGCTCTGGTCTCTTACATTTGTCACGTTTAGTCAAGGCTAAACAAACATGGACGCTGGGCTGCTTTGGAGCACAGTTGCTGCCCCGGCAGAGTCGAATGAATCTCGTGCCTGGCCTGGCTTCAGAGTCGGCGTCAGCACATGGGAACACATGCATACTGACGCTCCGTAAATGTTTGATAATATTAGTTTTCTAATTAATGAATCCCTTGTAGCAAAGCATGCTAAAGACGCCATTATCGACATACACACTGCACAGTACGCTCGCCCATTATTATCTAGTATGCTACGGTGGGGATTGTAGGTAAAATACATGGCTTAGCTTTATTTAGAAGAGTGGTAGTTGGCAAGTGTGATATGTTGGCAAATATACAGACCCTTTTTAAAAAACTTTGAATATCATGGAAAAGTTTATTTATTTCCATAATTCCATTCAAAATGTTAAACATTCATAGATTATAGATTCAGGGCCCACAATTTAAACAATTTCAAGTATTCCTTTGTTTATTGTTGCATAATTATGGAAATAAATAAACTTTTCCATGATATTCTATTTTTTTGGAAAGCGTCTGTATATGCTATGCCCTATTGCCTACTGTCAGGTATTGCTGTGTTCACCTAGTTTTACTACGACCGACTAGGTTTGTCATCTGCAGTGTGATTGCTTAAGTCAGGCCAGTCATGTTTGCACATCGCGTCACTCAACCTTGTTTCAGGAACATCCCGCTTTGTTCAAGGTGGCTTGTAACAGGGCTGCCATGGTCCCGTTGAAACACAGTGTAAACCTCGCTTTAATGCCTCTCTTTGTACCAAAAACTGGGCTAGGAGGAAAAAAAGAAAAAATGGGGCAGCAAGAAAGATCAGTGAAGGTGCAGCAGGAGGAGAAAAAAATTTAACTATGAACAAAGGGGAAACCCTTTTTCTCCAAAAAGTTTGAAATGGAAGACTGATGTCAGACAAGAGATGGTGGAAAGGGTAGAGCTTAATTCTGTGCCTGGAGAAAGGGTATCAAGGAGTAAGACATATACTGTAGCCTCTAGAGGCATATAGAAAGGAGGACAGCCAAAGCTCAAACTTATCTCCTTCCGGAAAATGCCACAGGGCACAAAACGTGGAGTTTCTATGACACGTGTAATAAACAATGACAAATAGAACCTTTCATGCATGCCCGTAAATCCTTGAAATCTCATTTTATGTGATAAAATGATGCTGTGACGTTTAGGAGAATATTATAAACTGTATCACAAAACAAAAACACTGAAAAGGTGGATTGGATTTAAGCCATCAGCTTTAAGACAGAACCCATGGGAGCCTATTGTGTGCTTTTACAGGTTTTATAATTATTATTACAAACATGAAAAGGAAACCACTTGCTGTGTTTTTGCCAAGATACGAGCAAACAAAATAGAGAAATCCTTGATAAATAATGCGATCCAAACTATCCATAAAAGATGGAAAAACTGGCAATGAAATTAATTCTTTCAGTATTGTACTGCTGTGACTCACTGCAGAGTTGTCACGACTTATACAAACATCCAGGCACAAACTGTGAAAGAATTACCTCAGGTCCCTGTTCTCAATCACGCTTATTTGAACAACCATGCTGGATTCTGTCAATCATGATAACGAAAACGCTTTTTCCTTTTATAATCAAGAACTATGAAAAAACACGTCAACTCATAATAATGGTGTCAAGTTCCTTTTATAAACACTTCAAATACGATGCATGGATCTGCAGGCATACTAAGTGAAATCAATTTCATCTCGCTACTTTCGCATTTAAGGGTGCCCACGTAGGTGTGTCGTATGCAGCCTTTCATAGCAAGAAACCCGCAACTGATTGCCGGAAAATTTGATCGCGTGGTCCTAATTATGTACAGAACATATCTAAGAAGCTCATTGACTTTGTTGTCAAAGGCTCATTAGAAGTTAACAAAAAAGCCAGTTGATACCAAACACTCAAGATGTCATCTTCCTTTTTGTTCTTCTTTTACTGGGTAAAGAACGAGACAGTTACAGTGATGGACCTGCACCTGTCATTACTCCTGAAAAAATTGTCAATTTGCTTTAGGGAATTGCAGTCGCTCCCCAGACATGACAAAAGCGGTTAATCCTCCATTCGGGCACACAGTCATGATGCCAAGCAGCAAGGTAGGTCGAGTTCAAAACAGCGAGGAGAGAAAAGTCGTCTCGCACTAACTTGTTCTAGCCATAACTACATAATTCTAAGTAATGGCAAGGTCTTTGTGACATACATATTTGACTATTTTATGATCCTTTAATCAAAAGAAGTGAACGCAAAATGATCCTGTTTTGCTATGAAAAAGGATGTCAATCAAAATGGAGTTTTTTTTTTTATTATTATCTAGGTAAAAGCTTAATTTTGGGGAATAAATTTAAACTCATTGATTGTCCAGGTGTA